>NC_035442.2:90086151-90717818 GCF_002127325.2 Helianthus annuus
TAACTTTATATTGACAGCCTTTTCGACTTGCTCCTCATTCGGTTTTTTAGGAGAATATCCTTCCCAAATCGGAGGCAGACACTTGTTATAACTAACACTCTGTTTCTTACCAGTATCCTTCTTCTTTGGCTTTTCATCTTGAAATGCTTCAAAACCTGCAACAGTTGGATAAATTCGGTCAATTAGATAATCAGAACTAGAATAACTTTGTAACAACCGTCTGATTCGCTCATTCTCTATCTTTTCTATCTCCAACTCTTGCTTCCACTTTGCACTTTCTTCAATGTAGAAATTAATGGGTTTCTGCTTCGACATCATCATAGCATTCAACATTGTCAGTGCATCTTCTCTTTCAGAATTTGTCTTTTGTAGACCAGTTACTGTTCTATTCAACACATCGTAAGATTCTTTCACGTAGTTGAGATCAAACAGTAACTTTTCTTTCATCTTGTCTTGCTCACTCAGCTTCTCATCTTTCGCTGCACATTCCTTGCAAGATTCTAAACATTTTAAGCAAGGCTTGATGACTTCCACAATCTTTTCTATTTCAATAATCTTCTCAACTTCAACAACTTTCTCAACTTCAATCACCTTCTCAGCAACTTTAACTTCTTCATTCTGAACAATTTTTTTGTTTTGATCTTTACTTTCACATTCCTTCTTTTTTAGTTCTTTTACTGCTCGTCTCTTCTTCAGTTTCTCCATTCGATCTGCAAAATAAAATTGAAAACTTTCAGGAGATAAAGAAATCTTTCCAATATTTATTTGTTTTTCTTCTTCATCATCACTATCATCAGTTGGAGTTTGATAAAAAAATAATTGTCTTTTCTGAACTATCATTTGAAGAACTAGAACCAGATGGTGATTGATCAAAAACCGTTGTTCTTTCTGAATTTTCATCTGATGAAACGAAATCTTCCTCTTGGCTTGACTCATTATTGGCAAACACTTTCATCCATTCTGTCATCAAATCAGGCTCTTGAATGATTTTTGCAATGAGAGCTGCTACTTTTTGAATTAGGTGGAATATATTTGTCCCAACTAAAACCTGCTGCCACCTTTTCATCGTCTTGATCAATGATACCATAATAAGCTTTCTTATTTGCATCTTCAATCATTTTGGCATGTGCAGTTTGTGGTTCTTTTTGTTGATGCGGTTGATGAGCAATTTGTTGATATATGGCTTTCCGATGGTAATCATCTTTTCCAAACAGATTCTTTGTTCCACTAGCTTCTTGATTTTTGCATTCTCTTTTAAAATGTCCTTTCTCCCTGCATCGAAAGCAAGTAACTTTAGATTTATCAAAACCTAAAGTAGAGACATTTGCGTCTAAGAAATCATTTATTCCTGTAATCATCTTAAACTTTTCTGCTCTCCTCAAGACACTAGCTAAGCACCATTTGATGTCCATAAGCTCCAATTCTTCTGCATCGATCTGATCGTAATCCTCTTTCGTCAGCATAGGATTTCCGATCCTTCCAGCTACTAATCCCTTATAAGATTCCAAAACTGTAGCAAGTAATGCCATGTGATCTTTAGCAACTTCTTCAGAAAAACTTTGACCATTCGGAAGATTCAATGCAATGTTGCACTGTATCACACAACCATTTCCACTTTTTGAACTATGAGACTGAAAACTTGAAGTTATACCCTTCGGATTAACACTTGGATATTTAATAAAAATCCACTGCTGCTGCTTGTACTTTGATCAACAGTTCCAGATGAATTCCCAGCACTAAAAGCAGTTTGAATTTTCGGACTCATTTCAACCTCTTGAACACTGCCTTTGTAATACATTTTTACATCTTGTTGACCACTCGGATTATTCATCCTCGCAATCTTTTGTTGTTCAAGATCTTGACCTTCAATCTTTTCTATGAACTGAGAAATAGTCAAACTATCATATTCTCCAGTGTTCTTTAGTATCTTCAAAAATGTACCCCACTCTTTCTGAGGTAAAGCATCAGCTAGTTTGTCGACCCATTCATCTTGACGTTTCTCGATTCCTAACAAAGACATAGATCGCACTAAGTGACAATATCTTTCAATCAATTTCTTTGATGATTCTCCCGACAAACTTGAAAATAGATCGAACTATTTCTTTAGCAATGCTTTCTTGCTCCTGATCATCTTCTCACTACCCTCAAACTTAGTTTTAAGCGCATCCCAGATCAATCGCGAAGTACCATCATGTTGAAGAAGTATAAAGATGTCTTCTTTAATAGCCTGCTGAAGTAAAGTAATCATCATCTTTTCAGCTTTGTAATATCTATCTCTTTGTCATTTAGTTCGGAAATCGTTTTAATAACTTGCAAATCAGTACGTGGTTTAACATATTTCTTCTCAATGCATTCCCAAGATCTCAAATGATTAGCCTGCACCCAGTTCTCGAATCGATCTTTCCACCCATAATACTTGTTAGTGCATGCATCTGTCGACTTCGTCTTGTATCGAGACTTAGTCTTAGAATGTTAGATTAGGGCACATTGTACGAGATTTCCCGACATGTCCATATGTGGGAAACCACATGTTCATATGTGGGAAACCACATGTCCGTATGTGGGAAACCTAGAAGATGGTTTCGCTTTTATGAACATGTCCGTATGTGGGAAACCTAGAAGGGGGTTTCACTTTTATGAACATGTCCGTATGTGGGAAACCTAGAAGATGGTTTCGCTTATATGTACAATGGGGGGTTTCGCTTTTGTGGACATGTCCATATGAGCGAAACCTAGTCCCTATATATACCCTAGGAGCGAAATCATTTGTAACGTGTTCTTGTTTTCCATACCGAGGTGCTGCCGGTGTGAGATTTGGATGTAAACATTGTTATATCAATCAAAAGGGTGATTTAAGTGAAGATCTAGCTGTTTCTATATCAGTTACTTGTTTTCCGCACCTGTAACTGATCAAGACTCCTCTGATAGACTCATTCGGGTCAGTATACGATCCTACAAGTGGTATCAGAGCTTCAGGAGGAGGAGGAGTTCTACAGAGATTTGCTGGATTTCATCATAAATTCTTACTTTTACACCTTCTTTCATCATTTCAGAAAGATTTACCGGTCGAAATTCGTTCAAAATTTCACAGACTGTGTGTTATTGGATATAGACAAATCCTTTAAAGTTTGACACTGAGATACTGATTAAAAATGGACCAAATTACCTTCCGAACAGGTTTCGCTCTTACGGACAATCGCCTGGTTTCGCTCTTGTGATCATAAGAGTTTCGCTCATAGGACATCCCGAGTGACCTATTTCGCTCTTTTGGACCACCTAGTTTCGGTCATATGGACACCTTTCGCTCATAGGACCATCTGTTTTCGCTCTAAGGGTTATCATAAAACCTATTTCGCTTTTGTGACCATCCATTGAACTAATTTCGCTTTTGTGTCAAATCAAGCCACCTGGTTTCGCTCTTGTGTACATCTTATTCTGATTTCGCTCATAAGGTCACATTTTCTATTATCGGCCCAATCATGTGTTTTTGATACTAGAAATTGTTATCAGTCTTTGAACACATCACCGACCCATTAGAGTATCGGCCCAATTAGTTTATTTGAACATTTAAAGTTGTCACGAGACTTAGTCATATGTGGATCTCGAGATATTTTGTGTCAGTATACACGTGATAGAAGATTTGTATTGGTGTGCCAAAACCAAAGTATTCGGTCCAATCAGATTAAGTAATTGTTTGGTCCAATCAATTGTCATCATTTCATTTGAGGAGTTCAATAGCATTCATGTGAATTACTATAATCGGTCATATTAAAGTTCATTGATTAAAGTCATTGTCAGTTAGTGCTTGAAGCCCATGTGATCATTTTGATGAAGATGTCGGTCTAGTGTTATGATTTCAGTTGTCAGCCCATGTGACTTGATCATTGTGAATTGATTTTAATTGTGAATTACATGAGAACACTTTTTTGGTCCAATCAATGAGTCATAAGAGAGGTTAGCGGCCCAATGAGATTTGAATAGTGAACTAAATTTGTCAGTCCAACTTTGAAAATAGATTGCATGTGAAATTTTGTCTGCTCAACAATAGTTTGGTCCAATCAGCAATCAGTTTGCATGTGGGTTTGAAATCCAATACAATTCAAAGGTCCAAGTCTCATGGTTTGATGATTCATAGGTCCAGTTCACTTGAACTTTGAACCAGTTCATTTAGAAGTCGGACAAGTTGTTTGGAAGTCCAAGTCGTGTTTTTGTGAACCAGGTCGGTTGAAAAGGTCGCTTGAATTCAGTTCAGATTGCTTGAAACTGAACTAGTTCGTATGAATTGAACGTCTTCAGGTCGTTTAAATTTGATCCAAGTCATAGCAGTTCGCACGGTTTGACAAATTAAATCTCAGTTCGCATCAAACTCTGTCCACACAAAATATTCACCAGTTTGATTCAGTTTTTTGATATCAATTAAACTGATTGTGTTTTGTTTGTTTGTGTGTCGTCAGGTGATACAGGTGTTTTACGAGATGAACCAGTTAGTTTGAAAGCTTGTTTGAAAAATTCTTAGATACCGAAACATGGATTCTGAATTTTACAACGTGTTTGCTACAACTCCGACTAATCCATCCGACATTGCTAAGAACATGACAATGGAGAATGAAACCGGAACAATGCAAAAACCCCCGAAACTTATGGGAATTGAGGATTATCACGGATGGAAGAAACGGTTTGAGAATTGGGTTCAGGCGAATCATCTAAAAGCTTGGGAGAGCATCGAAACTGAATATGAGAGGCCAAAGAATTCAATTGGAGTTGGTAAAATCATTTCAGAGTTCACTGAGCAAGAGAGAGAAAGTTACAAAGCCGAAAAAATGATGATCAATCTGTTACAACAAGCTGTTAAAGAGGATATATTTGTGTTGCTTTAACATGATGAAAGTGCTTATTCTATTTGGGAAGCTCTCAAAAAGAAATTCGAAGGAAGTACTGAGATGCTTCAGAGTAAAGCAGCATTGCTGAAAAAGGAGTTTGAACTATTTGTGTGCATGCCTGGTGAAACAACAAAGACTCTTATTGAAAGATATTGTCATCTTGTACACACTATGTCACAGTTGAAGATTACAAAAACTCCGGCAGAATGGGTTGAAAAGCTTGCTGATGCGTTACAGCAAAAGGAATGGGGTACATATCTGATGATATTGAAGAATTCCGGACAGTTTAGCAGGCTATCAATTGCACAGTTTATCGAGAAGCTGGAGGCACAGGATCTGGAGCAGCAAAAAATTGCAAGAATGAACAGTTCAAGTCATCAGCAAGATATCAAACGGTACTATAAAGGAAATGTTCAAACAGTTGAAGCGAGTCCAAAAATTCAAACAACTTTTAGTGCAGGAAACTCATCTGGAACACCTAGTCCAAGCTCAGTCAACTCTAGTGGATTTTCAACTGTGAATCCTCCAAGTGTTCAAAGTGCATCTGCTGGAAATGGGCATTCGATTCAGTGTAATGTAGCTCTACATCTTCAAAATGGTCAAAATTATTCTAAAGATGTTGTAAAGCATCATATGGGATTACTGGTCACTGCATTAGAGTCTTATGAAGGGTTGATTGCCGGAAGAATTGGCAATCCGATGCTCACAAAGGAAGATTATGACCAAATCGATGGAACTGATGGATATTAAATGGGCTTTAGCGAGTGTTTTGAGGAGAGCAGAAAAGTTTAGATTGATTACAGGAAGAAATGATTTCTTGGATGCAAACCTTTCTAATCTAGGATTTGATAAATCTAAAGTTGTCTGTTTTTGTTGCAGAGAGAAAGGTCATTTTAAAAGAGAATGCAAGAATCAGGAGCCGAGAGGAGCAAAGGAGTCATCTGGGAAAGATGATTATTATAGGAAATCCATTTATCAGCAAATCACTCATCAACTGCATCAACAAAAAGAAGCTCAAACGGCACATGGAAGAATGATCGAGGATGCAAACAGGAAAGCTTATTATGGCATCGTTTATCAAGATGATGAGAAAATGGCTGAAGGTTTTAGCTGGGACAAGTTTATTCTAGCTGATTCAAATGTTCAAGCGTTTATCGCACATATTATTCGAAAGCCAGAAATGCTGAAGGAATGGATGGAAGTGTTATCTGGTGAAGAGAAAAGTGAAGATGAAGGATCTGTTTCATCTGAAAACAGTTCATCAGAAACAAGTGATAGTGATGAAGAGATGGAACAGATAAATCTTGGAAAAATGCATTTATCTTCTGACACTTTTGAATTTTATTTTGCAGAAAAATTGAAGAAACTGAAAGAGAAGAAAGCTGCAAAAGAATTGAAAGAAGTCAAAGTGATTGAGAAGATTGTGGAAGTTGAAAAGATAGTTGAAGTCGAGAAGATCGTTGAAATCACAAAACCCTGTCTTACATGTTTAGAGTCTTGTAAACAATGTATCGAAAAAGATGAGAGGTTTAGTGAGTTAAAAAAGTTGAAAGAACAATTGTTGTTTGATGTAAAGAATTTGAAAAAGTCGTATGATGTATTAAACAGACATGTGAATAGTCTGGAGAAGACTAACTCTGAAAGAGAGAAAGCTTTGAAGATGATGAATGCTACCATGATGACAAAGCAGAAAGAGATCAACTTGTACATAGAAGAATGTGCAAAGTGGAAGAAAGAGTTGGATAGTGAAGCAGCTGAGAATGAAAGAATCAGAAGATTGCTGTGAAGTTACAAAGGTTGTGACTACATAATCGATAGAATTTATCCAACAGTTGAAGGATTTGAAGCGTTTAAAGGTGAAGAAACAAAGCCAAAGAAGAAAAAGGATACTGGTAAGAAACAGAGTGTATGTTATAATAAGTGTCCACCTCCGATTTGGGAAGGGTACTCACCTAGAAAACCTAAAGAGGAAGAACTAAAACAGGCGGTCAATATTAAGCTAGAATCCGAGATAACCGATGTTTTACCAGACAATATTGATGTCACGTTCACAGCGTCCGACACAGATCATGAGTCCGAACTGATAAAACGAGTGGTCGATCAGGTGTTGGATAAGGATGAGGAGTCAGAGTCAAAGTCCGAGTCCGAAAGTTCGTGTCAGTCAGTCGGGAGTTCAAATTCGTCCGAAAAGAGTTCAAAATCATCGGGAAAACGGGTTTACAGTAAAGTGTTTTTGTTGTCAAAATCTAATTTGAATGATGGAACGTTTGAAGTTGTGTACACTTTGAATGATTCTGACAAATTATATTTTGATAGAGAGTTTCCAATAAGAGGTGTCAAAACTGATTTGATAAAAAAGGTTTTCAAACTAACAGAAATTAATATTTCTGAAATAAAAGATTTAAATCTTACTGGAAAACCTAAAAATTACACCTCAAGAGTACAACAAAGATTAAACAAGAAAAAAGGTTACAATTCTGGTTCTGGTTTTCAAAAGAAATCAAACCAAAATCGTAGCTACAAAAAGAAAGGACCTTGGTTTTATTCCACCTGAAAACTATAAAAATGAAAAATTATCTAAAAATACAAAATTTGTTTCAGGACCGTCTGCTGAAGAGGAAAAGAAGAGCTCATTTTGGAGACAATCAAATCAAGAATTCATTGCTGAGAAAAAGAAGAATGAAGTTCAGAAAACAGAAACCATAACTGTTTTAGATGCAATGAAGTTGGACACATTGCATGGAATTGTCCTAAATCAACCAAGACAAAACAGGGAGTTTCTGGAAAACTGAAAGAAGTTATTATTGATAAAACCGAACCACCAACTGAACAATTTAAAGTTTTCAAAAATTCAACATTTGAAGTTGGTGAATGTTCGAAGAGATTTTACAGGCGTAGTGTGAAACTTGACAACCAAAAATGGGTTGTTAAGAAATCTGAGGTAAAATCTAGTGATGAATCTGATTCCATAAAATCAGAGGAGCCACCGTTTGATGAGAGTGATGAAAACTCAGTTCCTTCAATGGATGATGAGAACTTTCCACCATTGAGGACTGAGAATTTTAAAAGAAAAGTTGGAAAGTCTGAAATCTCAAGTAAGGGTTATTCTGAAAAGGATAATTTTGATGTTGAAAAAGCATTTACTGGGAAAGTTAATAAGATTTTCAGAAAAATGGTTGATGGGAAGGTGAAAGGGGTAAAAGACTTCTACGCTACAAAGAAAGCAACTTACACCCCAACAAAATCTGAATTGAAATCACCCAAGGCTGGTCAGGCTTGGGTGGACATTTTCTTCGCTTGAAAAACCTGACTTGCCGGAGATCCCAAGTTTGTAATCGTGGATCAGGAATCGACATCTTTCATGTTTAATAAGGTTGTTTTAAAAAAAATGCTTGAAAATTGTTAAAATTTTACAGGTTGAATGACTACGCCGGAGCTTCCAGGTTGGTAAGTGCGAAGCAGGAATCGACACTTTGATGGGTAAAATGTAGATGACTCATTCCAACAATTGGTATTGATTGGTTATATCTACAAGTGGTTATTCTTACAAGTGGTTTAGAGGTTGCTTGATTGCAAACAGTGAATCAAGGACATTAAGTTGTACTTGATTTACTACATTTGATAAAACTGACACAATGATGAACCATATCCCCGTACTTAAACAAGTGGTAAACTTACAAGTGGTAAAAACAAACTCATTTTCTGGAAAAATCATTTTGATTAAAACAAACTTAAGTGTTTTGAAATCTAAATGAGAAAATGGTTTGTGAATGGGGGAGTTCAGATTGTTTATGCCTAGTGAATGGCGAATTGAGGCGATTTGATATCGGTTGTCATGTTTCTGTACAGTTTGTTTTGAATTTTTTTCAAGTGGGTCAAGAGCTTAGATAGTTTTCAAATTTTTTTAATGTGTTTGCATTTTAGGGGGAGTAGAAAATTTCAGAAAATCCAAAAACATTAGAAAATTTGAAAAAGCCAAAAACATGATAAAATTCAAAAATGAGTTTCATTGTGAAAAGAGGAAATGATAGTACATCAGTGGATTGTCACAACATGCTAAAGAATTGTAAAGTTAAAATGTGATAAACAATCTCACTGCGGATATGCCAGTAGGTTTTTACACATTTAGTAGATTGTGACGAGATATAAACCTAAAAATTCAAACTTGCTTATTCTGTGGGGAACAACATCTTGGATATATAGGTAACCCCTGAAATCTTGTTTGAAAGGTCCCTTATTCTGAGATACTAGGTCTTTATGCTCAGTGATATCTGGGGTCTTATCCCGGGACTTCTGCTGAATGGAAGTTCTGACCTAGTCCCCGGATAATGCTTTCCGCAAATGCTTGAAACATAGCATCGCCCTCAGCAAGCTGATGAAACAATAAAATTGATAGTCGTTGCTGTTGAAATCAAAAGATCCTCTAAAGGGGACACACCGAAAAGTCGAAGCCGTCATCTCTCTGCGTATACGGAAGTATCGACCTGAGCTCTCACGGCCCTCGCAATTTAACCCCTTTACAGATATCATCTGTGGTATACTCACCTGTAAGACTGAATATTGGGATCTGGATACGGGAGTATATTCAAGAAGTGGGACACACGGATAAGTTCAAGTCATTAAAACATTAACATCGTATCTCGGATTAATTGAACTTTGTGTGAAAATTTAAGTGGACAAATATACTGGCAATCTAGGTGAATTGTTTAAAACTTAAAATGAAATAAAGCTTAACGGTGTTGGTGACCTGTCTCAAAAACTGATATGATCCTTTTACACGAACTCACAAAAATATTGTGTGTAAATATTCCTTTACTGCATTACAATTTCTTTATTACAAAATCCAAAAAGATTTGCAGTGTGTTTTAGCAAAAAGTTTTAAAAAAATTCAAAAAGATTTTCGACAACTGGTATTGGAAAGCTGATTTTCAAAATTCTGAGTGCTAAACATGATGAGTATAATTTGAGGGGGAGTTTGTGTTTAAAACTGATTATTTTTTATCAAACGTTAAAGTGGTTAATCAGATTGGAAAATCATTTTGTTTTTGAAAGAGATTCTGAGTTAGTGCATGTGTTTATGTTTGAAATATGTATGTGAGAGAAATTTACTTTGAGGTAGAGCTTTTGCAGGATAAGATGTGCCAGGTTATTCGTTCATGAGATCTGAGCTAGATGAGAGCCAGGTTCCAATACCTGAGGACTCTGATTGGAGGTAGCCAGGCAATGATCTTGAGACATGAAGAGTCAGGCTGATTGATATTGAGAAGTTGTTAGATGGAAAGCCAGACAACGATCCTAAAGCTGATGATGCTGATGAACTGAAGAAATGCCAGCATATCGCAAGGGGGAGTCTGAAGACCTGCAAGAAAAGATTGAGAGAGTGAAGCCCAGAGACAGATCAAGACTGAAGATGCGAAGACTCGACACTTAAGACTCGTCAACATCTGAGGGGGAGTCTGTTAGTGCATGCATCTGTCGACTTCTTCTTGTATCGAGTCTTAGTCTTAGAATGTTAGATTAGGGCACATTGTACGAGATTTGCCGACATGTCCATATGTGGGAAACCACATGTTCATATGTGGAAAACCACATGTCCGTATGTGGGAAACCTAGAAGATGGTTTCGCTTTTATGAACATGTCCGTATGTGGGAAACCTAGAAGGGGGTTTCATAACACATGGAAAATTGAAATGTTGTTTTATTGATATAAAGAGTTACAATGTCTTAACAAACAAGAAGTAAAACAAAATTTAACTAGTCTTGCATCTTTTATGGTCACTAAGGCCTTGTCCAATCCTATGTGAGCATGCGTCAATATCATCATCAAATATCATCATCAAATATCATCAACTATCGTACCTGAAACACATGTGAAAATACATCAGCATAAAAATGCCGGCGAGTACATAGGTTTTGTGAAAATAGGATTCATGACTTAGGTTTAAGAAAATGTTTAATGAAAACTTGTCATGAATCCAGTTTAAGTGTTTGCTTTTATAAAACGTTTGAAAAGCGATAATAAGATAGATGATATGTAAAAGAGTAGTGTAAGGTTAAATGAATAACCAAGTAAAAATGAGTTTGTATAAAATAAGTTGTTTGTAAAACAATGTCTTGTGAAAAATATGTTATTTGTGTAAAAATGTGTAAATCCAAATTAAATGATTTAAATAACGCTACGACATGTAATATAGTACAAACACTTATATATAGGAAGTACCAGCGGCGTATCCACCATGCTTGTATCACATTACACACGTCTCGTTACTTAAGTCACTTACCCAAACAAACTACCAATGTAAATTGCCCATGTCTAAACCAATTGTCAAATGTCATTGTGAAAACCATGTCAAAATGTCTATGTCAAATGTCAATCATGTAATGTGTAAACAAAATGTCATGTATGGCAAGTGAAATATGTATCCACTAAACCATGTGTAAAAATGCACAAAACAATGTATTGAAGTAAAACGTAGTTTAAATCAATGTTATGTTTTGTGGAAATGCATGCTATACTGAATACAAACATTTATGCGGTATTGTTAAAATGCATACATTCAAGCCTTGTGACTGTGGTGATAAACCCCTAAACGAATTTAAAGGTCTATCTGTCTAAATGTTTTAATCGAATTCGGTCATTCCTTCCATCCAAACATACCTAGGATGTCAGGAACGGGAGTTGTCAATTCCTATGGTACCATTACCTACTAACGAGCAGCGTGATCAAAGTTAATGAATGTATATTGTCCCACTTAAACAAACCAAATGTCATACCCAAAATATAAACATGTGATGAAAAACAAATGTACTAAGTATGATGAACATACATAGCATAAAAAGGTAATGTAAAACAATGTACTAAGTATGCGCTAAATGAACATACGTAGCATAAAATGTCATGTAAAATGATGTACTAGGTATGCACACGATGGACATACATAGCAAAAACATAATGAAATCATGTACTAATAGTGTACTAATGAACATAGCAAGTATATGATATGAAAACATGGAAAGCATGAAAGTAACAAGTAGGCACATGTGTTTCAACCCAAAATGTTTGAAAACAGTAAAAGAGGGGACTATGTACTCACTTGAGGGTGCTTAGAAGTCTTGAAAAACAACCAAGCAAAGCTAGAGGGATCACGGAATCAAACGGCACCCTATATAGATAACTACATAAATAACCGGACCTAAATCGGGGGATTGGATAGTATGAGGTTTCGTAAACCAAATGAGTATTGGAACTCATATGATATGGTTAATCAAAGCCCACATACTAAAATGAAACCTAACCTAAGTGCTTACGGCCCATTACGACCCGTTTAGGTAGCTTACGCTACTTAACGCGTCGTTCGCGTAAAACGCGTTCGGAACGCCTAACTAGTCCTATGACAAGTAATGTATGCCTTAACATGTCTAATATTATTGTCTAATCAGTTTAGATTTCAAAACTTAGGTTACATATGCTTAAAATGAATTTATGCGTAAAAAGGGCATTTTGGTAATTTTCCTAAGGCATAAGAATTACTTATCATACAACTACTTAAACGACGTGACCATAAGGTATAACCTTAAAAGGTTATTTTATATACAACTATTGTCACCTAAAGTGTTTGGTCAGATCCTAATGATCGACCAAATGGGTCGGGTTCGAAAGTATAAGCGATTGATTAGATCGCTTACCTTTACGACCCTAAACAAGCACAAATCTAAAAGCGACGAGCTAAACATGCTAGAACATGTTTAGTAAGGTTAGAAAATAGGATTGGTATCAAAACAAATGGTTTTGATACCCTAGAGTAGTTTGGTTACAAAATACGCGAGGAAACGCATTTTGGTCGAAACTACGACTCGTCACTGAGCCTAGATAACGTGGAAATCAGTAGGTATAGTCACTAGGGACTATAACCATCGTGATTACACTCACGTTATAAAGTTCAAACAAACTTCGCGTTGACCATAAACTGGTCAATGCAGAAAGTCAAACGCAGTTTGACTTTAACGCTAAAATGAATGAAAAACGCGAAAGAATACTTACAGAAGGTCCCCGCAAGATTTAACCTGATTCGCTTTCAGGTAGGAAGTATATACTTCCACTTAGAAAGCTTTGAATCAGATTAAATGTGGGAAATGAATGAAGTTGGGTTGGGTATTTATAGATTTCCTTGAACCGTTGAGATCGTTCGTCGAAAAACGTGATTTAATCTCAACCGTACACATGTGCCCATGGTTTTGTAATACCATGGGCACCCCTAGAATGGCCCATAGTATTTTATAAACCATTAAATACCAGCCCATGGTATTTTAAAACCATGGGTTCAAACCATCATATCTCAAAAATGGACCAGGTTCAATGTATCTGCCAGAAATTTCAAAAATGGTCCCTACACTTGTAAAACTTGATTGTTTTTGCACTTTTAAGCCCCGTTAACCCCATTTAAAGGCTCTAAAATAAAGTTAAAGTATAGGGAACTTAAAATATGCTCAAAAACATCTCGGATGTCGGTTTGTTTGGTCATACGGTTGCGTTGTTCGGTTAATTACGACGGAAATCGTAATGAACGCAAAAACAATCCAAATTACGCGACGAATGGAATTTTATTATGCCAATCACTAAAATAAAATATTTTAATGATTACATAAATTTTTGGATGTCCGGATATATTCAGGATGAAAGATATGCGTGAAAATGCAAACTTATGCACTTTTGACGCTTTTAGTCTCTATTGATCAAATAAGTTTATTTTAGTATACCGAACCCCTCAAAGCCTATTTCTAAGTTATGTAAAGGTTATTTAAGGTATGTTAAGCCTATGTCACTATTCCGGAGTGTTTGTTGCATTAAACTGGTTATATTTACGCATCAGTGCGCGTATAACCCTCCAGAAAGCGATCTAAAGCCCGAAATCGAACAAGAGTTGATATATGCAAATGATACACATGTTTATACAAATGCCAAGTATGAAATACAATATTTTATTGGTTTGGTGTTTGTTTGATGGCTGAAGTGACACAGGTGTCACAGTCTCCCCTACTTCAGGAAATTTCGTCCCGAAATTTATTTAGAGGAAACTTGTGAGAGCTTGAAACATGAAGTTGAAAAGATCGAACAGCACTGGTTAGAGTCCTGAACTTCTAGTAACTTTAAATAACATCATGCTTGCAATGTGAGAGGGTCACTTATATACAAGTATATAAAGTGTTATTGGTGCGTCCACCGTACCTCTATTATATTGTTCACATTTTGTTATGGTTGCCACTATTGGTTCTTACACATAATAAGTCTTACCGCGGTTTCCGTGCACTGAACTTCATAATTATGTATGCATCCATAATTACGTAATTCCTTGCATAGTCACGTAGTGCATCTTATAATGTGTAGGGGAGGAAAACGATGAACGAGCCTGTGATGATTGTAATTAGACCATAATGGGGTCCTTTTTAATTGAGTCAATAAATGATCTCCAGACCGCCAAGGAGTCTTTTCAGCTTATATCATCACATGTCATTCTCAACCAGATTTTGAATCAATCTTTTGACCTAGACCACTAAAAGGGGTCTCTTTGAATGATGGAATGGCACTATAAAATCCATGGGTCTTAACTATCACGTAGAAGCCTAATTAAGGATTTGAGATAGTACCTTTGAATATCCTACTACGAATCCCTCATATAAAAATACGAAAGGTTCTATGTGGATTTGGATAACGAATTATCCAGAGTATACAAAATCACAAAATGCATAAAAGGAAACACAAAATGCATAAACACATAGTCACATAACCACAAAATTGTTTATCTTGATTTTAAATTTGTCATGATTTAATTTGTTCTGTTAACTGTGCACATGCATTTAAAGCACACCAGGTATCCAATCAGTGGATTTTGATTGGTGCTTTAAACATTATCAAGAATCTAACTATGAAGATAGAAAGATCTTAAATAGGAAATTTGATTTCGATTGCAAGGAACCGAAATGTTCGAATTAAGGTACACAAGGAATCCAATTAAGGATTCTGATTTGAATGACAATTATCCACAAGAATCTAATTGTGAAGATAAAAAGATCCCATATGGATTTTGGGAATTGAAGATGTTTTGAAACCTTGCACTAGATGTGCTTAAGTCAAAACATGAAGTAAAAATGCTTATGAAGTTGAAATGCTAGATATGCCAAGGCGACATATGAAGCGGAATTTGAAGGTTAAGTCAATGTATGAGGAAAATACTTTGAAAACTATGCATGGGGTTCTAATATGTGTTCAATGTTTTTGGAAACCTTATATATAATACTTTTGAAATCATAAAGTAGGTGTATTAGGTAGGTATATTTTAAAGAAAAATGTTTTAAAATCATGCAAGATGAATTTTGAAAATATAAGGTTTTTGAAAACATGAATGATGCTTTTGAAATCATGCACTTGATATAAGTAATTATATTGTATTAATATTGTTTTCAAACTATATGAAACATTTTTGAAATCATGAAGGTTGTTTTTGAAAATATAGACAATGTTTTTGAAATCATGGGGGTTGTTTTTGAAAACTTATGTTATGCATGTTGAAGAATCAGAACGTAATGGGTATGAGATTTGAAAATACCCTTAACCAAGGATTGAAGGACACAGATGTGCAAAAAGCATGATTACTCATAATTTCGCTTTATTTCTTGTACTTCGTCTCCTAGAATGAAACGAGTACTTAAAATTTTTAAGGAAATCATGAGCGATCACTTGAAAGGGAGAATCACAAGAGTAGTTTGTAAAGAACATAGTTCCTTGATGTAGGTATTATAGGGAAATGCCATACACACATGTAACTACATTTGTATATCAGAATTGCGAACAACGACTTTTATTTATGAACAAAACAGATTGTTTCACAATACAAGAAAACAAAAGAAACAAAGGCATAAGACAACAACATCTTCTGCTTGGCCAAATGTTTATCCAAGGGTTGGATTTGCATTGACAATCTTTGGGCATTTGTTCCTGAAATGGCTCGTTTCGCCACAGTTGTAGCAAGTACCAGACGGAAGACGAGCTTGAGTAGGGTTGACTTGGAGTTGGGTAGCAGCAAGATTTCCAACAGCTTTGTTTTGGATAGCAAAGCGGCATATGTTAATCAAATGTCCCAACCATCCACAGTAGTTACATTTGGAGCAGGGTATGAGGTTTGAATGCTGACGGTTGCATCGTTTGCACCATGGGGCAGTTCCTATGTACGGCTTCCTAGCTGGTGGCGCTGCCACTTGGCTAGGTCCCGCTTGATTAGGTGTAACTGCTGCGGGTTTCCTTGAAGCCTTACGCTTCCTTGATTTTGGTGCAGGCTTGACTTCTGCTTCCTTTGGTGACTCTTGAGTGGCTGCATTTTTGAGACGAGACATGGCAATGCCTAGATCCACAGATTTCAAAATCACTTCGCCTTTTTGCTGGGCAAATTTGGCTGTTTGCTCGGACATTTGACCGTTGTTGAGATGAAGAGACATTCTAGGAGAAAATGAAAGACATAGGAAGCAACAAATGAAATGTTATCGGATAAACAAAACAGAAAGGCAATGCATACGAATTGCGATCATTTGTTTGTTACCTAAGGCAAACAAATGAGACGGTGACAAATCAAAGCAAACGAGTCATAATAATGCATCGCTGAAGACATGCTCGCCTATAAGTGAACACTCACCCCAAGAGTTCCCAGGTAAGAGTGACTGGTCCGATACTGCGGATTTGTACGAACACTCTAGCCTTAGACAGAAAACTCAGAGTACAGGCATTCACTCTTCCAGTTTGCACGTGTTCACATTATTTAGACCCAAACTTTGACGAGTTTGAAAACTCAAAAGGCACTAAGCCAAATATGAGTCAAACTGGAAGGGTTCAAAACCTTATAATAAATCATCCTAGAACAGATGATTAGTTTTCAAGGCAGATCAAAATTTATGTTCTTATTGTGGTTGTCACTTAAGGATAAGTGACGGTATTGTTTTTATGACTAAACGCAAGTAAACTCGCGTTAGGGTCCTAGGAAGGTTATAGACTAGGTCAAAGCATTACTAATAACCTAATTCCCTATAACCATGAGCTCTGATACCAACTTTTCTGTCACACCCCGACCACGTAAAACAACAAAATGTGGCGGAATCGTCGGGGAGTGTTGTAACAGAATCATTGTTTCATAACACATGGAAAATTGAAATGTTGTTTTATTGATATAAAGAGTTACAATGTCTTAACAAACAAGAAGTAAAACAAAATTTAACTAGTCTTGCATCTTTTATGGTCACTAAGGCCTTGTCCAATCCTATGTGAGCATGCATCAATATCATCATCAAATATCATCAACTATCGTACCTGAAACACATGTGAAAATACATCAGCATAAAAATGCCGGCGAGTACATAGGTTTTGTGAAAATAGGATTCATGACTTAGGTTTAAGAAAATGTTTAATGAAAACTTGTCATGAATCCAGTTTAAGTGTTTGCTTTTATAAAACGTTTGAAAAGCGATAATAAGATAGATGATATGTAAAAGAGTAGTGTAAGGTTAAATGAATAACCAAGTAAAAATGAGTTTGTATAAAATAAGTTGTTTGTAAAACAATGTCTTGTGAAAAATATGTTATTTGTGTAAAAATGTGTAAATCCAAATTAAATGATTTAAATAACACTACGACATGTAATATAGTACAAGCACTTATATATAGGAAGTACCAGCGGCGTATCCACCATGCTTGTATCACATTACACACGTCTCGTTACTTAAGTCACTTACCCAAACAAACTACCAATGTAAATTGCCCATGTCTAAACCAATTGTCAAATGTCATTGTGAAAACCATGTCAAAATGTCTATGTCAAATGTCAATCATGTAATGTGTAAACAAAATGTCATGTTTGGCAAGTGAAATATGTATCCACTAAACCATGTGTAAAAATGCACAAAACAATGTATTGAAGTAAAACGTAGTTTAAATCAATGTTATGTTTTGTGGAAATGCATGCTATACTGAATACAAACATTTATGCGGTATTGTTAAAATGCATACATTCAAGCCTTGTGACTGTGGTGATAAACCCCTAAACGAATTTAAAGGTCTATCTGTCTAAATGTTTTAATCGAATTCGGTCATTCCTTCCATCCAAACATACCCAGGATGTCAGGAACGGGAGTTGTCAATTCCTATGGTACCATTACCTACTAACGAGCGGCGTGATCAAAGTTAATGAATGTATATTGTCCCACTTAAACAAACCAAATGTCATACCCAAAATATAAACATGTGATGAAAAACAAATGTACTAAGTATGATGAACATACATAGCATAAAAAGGTAATGTAAAACAATGTACTAAGTATGCGCTAAATGAACATACGTAGCATAAAATGTCATGTAAAATGATGTACTAGGTATGCACACGATGGACATACATAGCAAAAACATAATGAAATCATGTACTAATAGTGTACTAATGAACATAGCAAGTATATGATATGAAAACATGGAAAGCATGAAAGTAACAAGTAGGCACATGTGTTTCACCCCAAAATGTTTGAAAAACAGTAAAAGAGGGGACTATGTACTCACTTGAGGGTGCTTAGAAGTCTTGAACAACAACCAAGCAAAGCTAGAGGGATCACGGAATCAAACGGCACCCTATATAGATAACTACATAAATAACCGGACCTAAATCGGGGGATTGGATAGTATGAGGTTTTGTAAACCAAATGAGTATTGGAACTCATATGATATGGTTAATCAAAGCCCACATACTAAAATGAAACCTAACCTAAGTGCTTACGACCCATTACGACCCGTTTAGGTAGCTTACGCTACTTTAACGCGTCGTTCGCGTAAAACGCGTTCGGAACGCCTAACTAGTCCTATGACAAGTAATGTATGCCTTAACATGTCTAATATTATTGTCTAATCAGTTTAGATTTCAAAACTTAGGTTACATATGCTTAAAATGAATTTATGCGTAAAAAGGGCATTTTGGTAATTTTCCTAAGGCATAAGAATTACTTATCATACAACTACTTAAACGACGTGACCATAAGGTATAACCTTAAAAGGTTATTTTATATACAACTATTGTCACCTAAAGTGTTTGGTCAGATCCTAATGATCGACCAAATGGGTCGGGTTCGAAAGTATAAGCGATTGATTAGATCGCTTACCTTTACGACCCTAAACAAGCACAAATCTAAAAGCGACGAGCTAAACATGCTAGAACATGTTTAGTAAGGTTAGAAAATAGGATTGGTATCAAAACAAACGGTTTTGATACCCTAGAGTAGTTTGGTTACAAAATACGCGAGGAAACGCATTTTGGTCGAAACTACGACTCGTCACTGAGCCTAGATAACGTGGAAATCAGTAGGTATAGTCACTAGGGACTATAACCATCGTGATTACACTCACGTTATAAAGTTCAAACAAACTTCGCGTTGACCATAAACTGGTCAATGCAGAAAGTCAAACGCAGTTTGACTTTAACGCTAAAATGAATGAAAAACGCGAAAGAATACTTACAGAAGGTCCCCGCAAGATTTAACCTGATTCGCTTTCAGGTAGGAAGTATATACTTCCACTTAGAAAGCTTTGAATCAGATTAAATGTGGGAAATGAATGAAGTTGGGTTGGGTATTTATAGATTTCCTTGAACCGTTGAGATCGTTCGTCGAAAAACGTGATTTAATCTCAACCGTACACATGTGCCCATGGTTTTCTAATACCATGGGCACCCCTAGAATGGCCCATTGTATTTTATAAACCATTAAATACCAGCCCATGGTATTTTAAAACCATGGGTTCAAACCATCATATCTCAAAAATGGACCAGGTTCAATCTATCTGCCAGAAATTTCAAAAATGGTCCCTACACTTGTAAAACTTGATTTTTTTGCACTTTTAAGCCCCGTTAACCCCATTTAAAGGATCTAAAATAAAGTTAAAGTATAGGGAACTTAAAATATGCTCAAAAACATCTCGGATGTCGGTTTGTTTGGTCGTACGGTTGCGTTGTTCGGTTAATTACGACGGAAATCGTAATGAACGCAAAAACGATCCAAATTACGCGACGAATGGAATTTTATTATTCCAATAACTAAAATAAAATATTTTAATGATTACATAAATTTTTGGATGTCCGGATATATTCAGGATGAAAGATATGCGTGAAAATGCAAACTTATGCACTTTTGACGCTTTTAGTCTCTATTGATCAAATAAGTTTATTTTAGCATATCGAACCCCTCAAAGCCTATTTCTAAGCTATGTAAAGGATATTTAGGGTATGTTTAACTTATGATCAAGTTCCAGAATGTTCGTTACAGTACGAATCGACATTCTTTCGCAGTTTGTCGAATTTAGTCCCTGTAAGCGAATAAACTTGATTTCGGCATACCAAACCTTCCAAAACTTATTTCTAAGTTATGTAAAGGTTATTTAAGGTATGTTAAGCCTATGTCACTATTCCGGAGTGTTTGTTGCATTAAACTGGTTATATTTACGCATCAGTGCGCGTATAACCCTCCAGAAAGCGATCTAAAGCCCGAAATCGAACAAGAGTTGATATGTGCAAATGATACACATGTTTATACAAATCCCAAGTATGAAATACAATATTTCATTGGTTTGGTGTTTGTTTGATGGCTGAAGTGACACAGGTGTCACAAAATTACCCAAAGATCCTTTCATGCGAAATTAACTTTTGACACTTTTTTTGAACTTCGTACCCTGAACAATGCAAGACTCGATACAAGACGAAGTCGATAGACGTATGCACTAACAATGATAATAACTTAAATAAGTGTTCAAGTCTTATTTACAATATTACATGTCACATTACAAATCTTTTAAAGATAATAAGATTGCACCTTGCTATTGCAAGTAAAAAAAATCCTCATGCATGAAACCATATAAGCAAATCTTACAATATTTCACTATATTCAGTCTAATTATAGAGCCACCATGCTCAGGCTAAAATCCCAAAGTTTCTTAGCCAAATCAGAATCTTTAGCAAGGGAACTTGGCTTTGCTATGTTACTGTCTGAAAAATACTCGCCGCTGACCCCTTTGACTTGTGGGTGTAACGCCACATAACATGTAGTTGCAGCTCCCTGAAAATCGAAAGGGTCCAAAGTGTCAGTTTCATGGAAAGTTAGGTTCAGAAACGCAAATTCAGTGGGGCCCAACACAAACCTGTGGGATAGTTTTCAGGAAGTATTTACCAACCCAGTTCATTACACCTGATTCAATAACAATATGTAACAAAGAGGTTTAAACAGTAGAGCTTAAGTTAAAAGGTTCCAATTCTTACCCTCGAGAAAGCTGTGATGACGTAAAAGACTGGTTGCAATGGCACCAGGATGCAGCGAGTTTGCTGTTAACTCCACTCTTTCTTCCTGGTTAACAAGAGAGTCAATTATAATGTGTTGATAAATAGCACAATTAATTTTTTTTTTACCTTAAATTGTCTTGTTAGCTCATTGGCATGCAATATGTTGGCCAACTTTGACTGCCCGTAGGTGTATAAGGGGTTGTAACTGAACCATAGAAAAAACCGTAAACGTTCACATACACACACCAAATGTCGCTACAAATACGTGCAATGAATTTGGGTCGTATACCTTGATTCATCGTTTATTTTATCAAAGTAAATTCCTTTATTTGCCATATAATGACCTATCGATGACACGTTTACTATTCTTCTTTCTTTTTTGTGCTCCCGTGAAGTAGTCTTCATGGTCTCAAGTAACAGATTCGTCAAAAGAAAATGACCTGAAAGAAGACCACACTTTAAATAATTAGATAATCAAAATCATGATCTGTTTATTCTTTCAAACACTGATAGGCACATACCTAAATGATTTGTTGCAAACTGTAATTCAATCTTATCTTTTGAAAGCGTGAACGGAGGAGCCATGACCCCTGCATTGTTACTTTCGACAGTAAAAATATAAGATCTTGTAACTGTCAAAATATAATCACAGTCAAATTGAAAAGCTAAACACGTAAATCAATAGATCAGTTACTCAATCAACACTAAATTGTAATCATTTACATATGAACGTCACCAATTCACATAAAAATAAAAATAAAATGGTGCGAAGAAGAAAGACGAGAACGCTTACAAACATCAAATTGGCCAAACACACATCCCAAATACGATCAAACTACAATGAATTGAATCATGGATGCGAAATACAAACCATGCTTGCTTCAGTCGAGAATCATTATCACATATTTACAGTCGTAGACATGTCGTTTACATTATATGTAAACTGTTCATACCTGAAAATTCAAACACATACACAAACACAATATTAGATCCTCTAGCAGTATCAGTATTAAACATGCTCTATCTAACATGTTTCTATTGAAGATAGAAAACTCGTTGACCCTGACTAACAAATTGGGGCCAAGAACATTGTGAAATAGCAGCCTAACTACAAAATTGAACTTCCTACAATCTAGAAAGCAATCTGAGAACAATAATGCATATAAAAAGAAACATGTAATTGGATGGTTTCTAGAGACAGGAAATACCGAGAGTTCGAAAGCTGGAGCAAATGCATTCAAGATTGGAGACCTCCGTACCCTAATTCGCCCAATATCGAACACAATCTAGCCCCACTCATCTGATTTTCAATGATTCAACTGAATAAAACAAAAGTAAACAATCGATGCAAAAGTATAATTAGAATCATTATTTGACACGCACCGTGGTCGGCTTCTTGATGATAACACCTTCAGCTTCAATCCGTCCCTTTAAACACCGATTACAACTTCAAAACACAGGTATAGATTAGTCTCATTCGATTATCATCATTACCAAACATAATCAAACCTAAAAACATACCTCTGGAAGTCTCAATCGGAACCCTAGATGGAAGATTTGGGAATTTGGGAGTAGAAGATGATAATGAAGATATTTTGTGCGTTTGGATGATAAATCTTCACCTAAAGAGCGATTGCAGTTTCATATAAAAAATGATGGACCGATCAACTGCATGATGGACCGATCAACTGCTTGTTTAGGGGTTTAAGAGGTAGATAGAAGGATGAACGTGGTGAAATTCATCAATAACTTAATTAAATGTGAAGATCAGAGACATAAATGTAGGGTTGAAATCTCTGTGTTGCCCCTCAGGCGTCTTAAAAATACGGAGATTGTCTCAGTTTGCCTGCTTTATCTTTGTTGTACATATTGCTTTAAAATTGCTACGCGTGGCAAAATTACCATCTTGTACATCACTTCTCCTTTTTGAGTAGAAGATGATGATGAAGATCTTTTGTGCGTTTGGATGATAAATCTTCACCTAAAGAGCGATTGCAGGTTCATATAAAAAATGATGGACCGATCAACTACATGATGGACCGATCAACTGCTTGTTTAGGGGTTTAAGAGGTAGATAGAAGGATGACGTGGTGAAATTCATCAATAACTTAATTAAATGTGAAGATCAGAGACATAAATGTAGGGTTGAAATCTCTGTGTTGCCCCTCAGGCGTCTTAAAAATACGGAGATTATCTTAATTTGCCTGCTTTATCTTTGTTGTACATATTGCTTTAAAATTGATACGCGTGGCAAAATTACCATCTTGTACATCACTTCTCCTTTTTAATATATTATAGATAAGGAAAGGAAGACAAAAGGAAAGGAATACAAACTCGTATTTAGTGAAAAATCAAAGAAAATCCTATTATTATAAGTTAGAAGGAACTTGCTATGAAAAAAAGAAAAAGTATTAGAATCTACATATTGATTTTTTTTTGAACCGTATGCGTCAAAAGGCGCCTGTACGGTCCCGAAGGGATATAATTTGACCATAATCAATCGACTTTATCGAGAAAGATTACTTTTTTTAGGTCAAGAGGTTGATAGTGTCACACCCCCAAAATCCACCTGCGGATAACACCCGCTTCGAGGGCGTGACTGACCAGGATCCAGCCACCAATTATACTGAATAGTTAAGTTGATAACAAAAGTAATACTTACTAACCATAAGATTAGCAAATATCAAGTCCAGAGTTTAAGGTTTTAAGTTCAAACAGTTAATAAGTAGCGGAAGCATAAGTAAGACAGTTAAAACAAAGTCCATAGTTCAAAATAAGGTAACACCCAACACAAGGGTGGACAGACACTACTCGTTCCCAAGCAGCAAGCTCCTTCGTCACTGGTTACCTGCAAAGCATGCAGTAAGGGGTCAATAATAATGCTGAGTGAGTTCACTAGTTGTCCAGTTTTAATTACCAAAAACTTGTTTCACCAGTTAATTTATCCGTTTATACATGCCATGGGGAGCTACCCCAAAAGTTAGCGACTAAACTGTTTTTCCAATACCGAACACTAGGTAACCGTTTGCGTTTCCGCAGGATGCCCTGATGTCAATGTTCTATCATCATTGACGGATGCCAGAGTACATTAGTTCACGACCGATCCCAAACCAGGGCACGGTGTGAGGCTGGTAAAACCTAAATAGCGCTATCAACTAATAACCCGTTCGCCTGACCCCGGCGACTAATCGGTATTTGTAGTAGGGACTTGAGTGATAGAGTTTCGTTTAGTGCCGTTAGTTGCAATCCGTATAAACAGTAATTAACCAAAGGTTTCCCAATACAAGGGAAGGAAAAGTAGGTTTGTTCCCAGTAACTAGGGAAGGAATGTAAATGGTATCCCCTTTTACAAGGGGATAGGATTGTTTTAGTCTCGTGTCCCAAACCACCGGGACGCATGCTTTTAAGTTGTGAACTCACCTTGGGTTGCTCGGTAGGTTTAGGTTACTTGTCAATCACGTTGGTCACCACGTCCTAACATGGTTACCGGTATAGGTCAGGTTTGGTGTACAAGCATTCACGTAAAACACATACAGGTACGTAACATGCATACAAGTAAACAGTCATGGGGTTATTGGGCCGGCCTAAACATTTAAGCAGTCAACAGTAATACATAATCCAGTCAACAGATAGTCCAAGTTAAACACATATTGGCCCAATAACCAAAATGGACAGCCCAGTCGCAACCGGCTGGTCTCGAGTCGCAACCAGGTGGTCTCGGCTTGTCACGCTGTGGTTGCGAGTCGCAACCGTGGTCTCGAGTTGTCACGTTGTGGTTGCGAGTCGCAACCGTCGTAGTCTCGAGTCGTAATCGTGTGGTTTCGACTTGTCATGCTATGGTTGCGAGTCGCAACTGCGTGGTCTCGAGTCGTAATCGTGTGGTTGCGAGTCGGAAGCTGTCCCTTTCATGTACACGTGATGATGCAGATAAGACAGTCCAATTTGTACCAAGTAATCAGGCCCAAATCGGGCAACAGCCAATGAGGTTTCACAAACAACTTTGCCTAATCTGAATATTAGTAAACTTAGATCAAACTTTGCCATTTTTTTTGAATCTTCAAACCACATTCAAACAAGTTCATCTTACATTCATAATTTTCTAGGGTTTTCTCCTTAACATAATCATACATTTTTGAACCAAAAATCACATATTTCTAGCAAGAATCGTCATGCAAGAACAAGAAAACATACATTTAGTGATATTAACATAACTCGGTTGGCCCTAATCATCCTTAAACCATTATTCTATAATCATTCAAGCATGTTAGCAAGTATTCATACATAAGGTTTAACACACATAGTTCAACTTCACAAATTACCCAAAAATCATGTATAACACTTACTAACCAAGCATTTCTAGTTCATACAACATACATAAATCTTATATACAAAAAGATAACACTAACCGGTTATGAAAAGGGGGAGCCGAAAACAAAGAGAAGAGAATGAGAGAAGATGGAGTGTCCGAGTGATGATCTTGACCGAGTCCTTGTCCGAGATCCTTGCTTGAACCGAGATTTTTGGAGAAGGAAGTGGTGTTTGTAGAGGGTTTTCTAGTGAGAGAGAAATAGGAGAAGTGTGTTTGTGTTTGGTGACTAAAGAATGAAGAATGAGGGGGAAGTTGGGATTATATACAAGGTTCCAACATAAGCTAAGGGTTTCGGCCCAAACCGGTTACGGCTCAAAGGCCCACTCGAGACCGAGTGGCCCACTCGCAACCGGGTGGTTGCGAGTCATGGTCTCGGGTCGTGGTCTCGACTCTCATATATATATATATATATATAATACATACGACACATAAAATGCATAAAGGATCACGTTTTCATTTAATATCATATATATATACGCAAAAATTACAACGTGTACGTTCGGAAAAACCTAGAGTGTCACAGATAGTGAGATCTCAAGTCAACTGATTGGTCTTATGATACCCAAGATCTGTATTTGTTTATAAACTCTCTTGGCGGATGGGTAATACTGGGAGTGGCTCTTTATGATACTATGCAATTTGTGCAACCAGATGTACATACAATATGCAAGGGATCAGCCACTTCAATGGGATCTTTTATGCTGGTCGGAAGACAAATTACCAAACGTCTAGCATTCCCTCACGCTTGGCACCAATGAGGCTTCTATTTGAGAGAAAAAAGAAGACTATGAGGCCTTCTGAAATATGAATATTAAGTAATAATAGCATGGCACTTTGAATTTGATATAAGAAAATTTGTTTTCAAAACATTAGATTATGTATCGAGAGAGTAATATGATAAAAAAGTATTTCCTATTTTATTCTTGGAAGTCCAGTTCAGCGTCGCAAACTTTTTTCACACCTGAGGTCTCTTAACAATATTTATAGAGCAAAAAATAATTTTTTTCCTTAGTTTATTTGATAAAATAAAAAGCCACTATGGGATTGCTAAATGACAAATAAATAACAGATAAAACAATATAATCAAAATATAAAGCTACGGAGCCATCATAGTATTTTTGAATTCCTCTGAAAGAAAGGATGGTAAGTTGATCATTTACAGATTGAGGTCTGATCGATCCTATTTTTTTCTTTATTTTATGGAAGGTAAGGGTCAATTTTATTGTAGAGCCATATGCAATGCATAACGCCTGTACGGTTGTTCGGTTCTATCTTTTTTTCTTATTATTCTTTTATCTTTCTTTGTATCTTCCCCTCGTATCATGAAAAATAGAAAAATCCTTTTATTATCTTATATTATGAGGGTAATGATCCATCAACCTGCTGGTTCTTTTTCTGAAGTAGGCAACAAACATCCAGAAGAGTTTCTAGTGCAGAGTCCATCTTCACTTAAATCACAAGCCAAATACACGAAAATACTAGTTATTGTGAAAAAGTTGGCTTTGACTGGTTCAGTTGATCATTGATTGTTGTGATCATTCGTGATCTTATAACACATTTGGTTACACTGTTCACACTCTTTTTTACATATCTGTAGGCGTACAAATAAGAGTGGTGGTAGACCTAGTCTGGCTCAAGAAAATCAACCTATAAAGAAGTAGAAAATTAAAGTAAGAAAAACAAAACAAGTCAACATCAATTCTTGTTCTATCATTCTCATCCTACCCATCTATTATAAGTTTTAATACTGATTATTTTCATATAAATTACAGATTTTAATATCAAATTGAAGACCAGGTGTTGTCATTGGAAAAACTACCACCACACCAGCTGCCAAGTTCAGTAAAGAAGAAAGAAAGGTTTGTTTGATTATTTTTTATAGAATTTTCTCTGTTTTATTATGATTTTATGCACTAAATTTGGTTTTAGTTTTGTTTTCTTCATTATGAAAAGTGCAGTTTAGTGAGAAAGCATGACTTCAGTTTGTTTTGTTTTGATGGCAGAAATGTTGAAAAAGTTTCAATCTGGCACAAGGGATATGCATATGACTCCCTAACCTTCGTCTTTTCTCTAACATGTAAACTTCACAAGCAATAGACATTTTTTTGTAAACATTTGGAATATGTTTGGAAGACGATTGAAATTTTATTTGAAACGATGATTTCTATATTTATAGGTTTATTTTTATTTTGTATTGTAAATAAAAAATGATTTTAGTTAATTAAAATATAGATGATAAACGTGAGTGTCACAAAAGCTTTTTCGTATCTTTTATGGCAAACAAAAAGTGCCATTAAAAACTCAAACGTTTGTAATGACAAGACAAGACAAGACAAGACAAGACAAGGACAAGGACAAGGACAAGGCAAGACAAGACAAGACAAGACAAGACAACACAATACAACGAAAACCTGTACGCTTTTACCTTTTCGCTTTAAACATATTATATTGGTATTATATAAGTGTTTTTAGGCTTGCCTGACTCTACAATGCATGCTTGGTTGTTTCTGTGTGCGTTAAATCAAAGGCATTTCGTTAATCGGAAACTGCCTCGTTTAATGTGCCCATATTTGTTAAGGCCTCAAACCCTAGGTTATGGTCTATGTAGTATGTTTAAGCAATTATGTACTCTTAGAATCGATCACGGTACGTTCGTTCGTAACCAAATCGTTATTATATGGTCTACGTATTGTTAAATAGAAATTCTCCGTTTAACATGTTTCAGCACACCGAGGCATCAATATCGCACTGTTGGTCAATGTTGTTCACATGTTAACTATAACGTACCCTCGGATTCATCTGAGGCATGCTTAGGATTGTTTTGTTATATTCGCTAATTCATGCTTCGACAATCGGGATTTAATTCATCGTATTTACTCAGGCATCACTACAAGCATTATAATTAAAACTTGTCTTCTAACGCATCTCTGTTATACACTATAGTTCATGTATAAGCCAATTCGTGTTTCCAGAGTTGTCCAAACATTCACGACCGCATACTGTTACATATGTAACACACTGCATCAATTTAGGATATACTGAGATTTTCATAGTTGTCACAGTTTTCCTCGGTTAAAAGAATTTCGTCATCGAAATTTAGTTTCGCAATTTGCTGGAAAGCTCAGTACACATGTTTGTGTTAGTCATCGAGCTGACAAGTATGTTGCAGCTCTCCGTTTAGTATCATCACAATACAATGATTATATTCCTACTACATAGTAGCTTTTTGATATGTCAATCCACATTTCCTACGGTACTCTTACGAGTGGAGTTTGCTATCACATCAAAGAGTTTTGGTGGACTAGCGATATGATAAGAATCATGTATCTTTTTTAGCTTGCGACTAGTTGTAAATACCACGTTCGTTCACACTCCCCTAACCTCCAATACTTTGGAACGATATCCCTAGCACGCTTTGTTTGGAATTGTTGTCTAACACTTTTAGAACAACCTAATAAAGAAAGAAACTTATAATGGAAGCGGAAGCTTTCAAACAAGAAGAAACATCTTTGGAGACTTAGTTAGTTCCCTTTTAGAAACAGATTGGCGTGATGACTTTTGAAGTAGATGCACTCGAGAACACTTGTTGACGTTTTTCTTTAGAAAAAAATGTTAAATTCGGTCCTTTATTTGTTTTATTTTTGTAACACCTTGAAAATTTGTGTCCAATAATGTATGAACACGTGTCACAAGCTCTGAACGTGTGAAAGAATACTTTAGAATGACTAATGTTGACAAACGGGGAAAACTATATGAATATAAGGGTCCAAAGTGTCAACGATGGATAATTATATTTAAAAATAGCCCTACAAGATGTTTATACTTTCAAACGAATGAATCATGGATCATACGAAGCTAAATATGAAAGAAAGTGAGAAATTATAAACTACAAGGGCTAAATGTGTCAACATGTGTAAAGTATACCTCTGGGCGACATTTTAGCAGACCTGAAGCTTTGTAATGGTAAATTATACTCACTAGAATATGTGGTAAAAATTTCATAAAGTTTCGTTAGCGTATGAGAAAGTTATGATCAAATTCATGTACGAGGGGTTAAAGGCGTCAACATTGAATTTTAAGGCCTTATGAGTGTTCACAAAGTTAGTCAAGGACTTAACTAAGTTAGTAAAAGTCCTAAAGCCCTTAAAAATCAAGTTAGAGGGCTGAAATAGCAAAATTGGGACTTAAAACCACGTTACAAAGGACCAGGGACCAAAAGTGCAAAGTTTAAACTTGTTTGGCTGGTTCTGACAGGCCAGGCGGCCCGCGTAAGATCCCCTTATGGGCTTACGCGGCCCGCGTGAGAGTGCCAGTATCAGAAAACGTGGACAGGTGCCTGTTAAGGCTGTTAACCGACTTAAAACGTTTGTTTCTTATACCAGGGGCTGCCCCAATGGTATTTCATGCATAGGGGGCACCTGTAATGATCTTGTATCACCTGTAGACTCCCTTGGCATGATCCTAGATGATCAAATTCCATATATAAGGAGCATGAAGTTGTGAACATTTCATTCATTCATTTACAACTTTGCAAAAAGATCATCTCTGGAGCTCTCTGGACATCAAGCCAATTTCCTAGTGGTCCCTAATCCTAATTAAGTGTCCTTAACCTTTCTAAATTCGTTTTAGCTTAGTTAATTAGCTAAAAGTCAAACCGTCGTAATTAAGGTTTGACTTCGTGATTAATTAAAATTTGTCCAGTCAAATCACGAATTAAAAATACCTTTGAGTAGGTAATTATGTGGGTAATAAACCCTTAAAAGGGTATTTCCAGATTCCCACTCTAACTATGTTAATTGTCGAGTCAAAGCTTACTTTAAAAAGTCAACAGAATGCTTATTTTCAAATTAATGCATAATTAGCAATGCAGGATACATGCAATGTCACACCCCGACCACGTAAAACAACAAAACGTGGCGAAACATCGGAGAGTGTTGTAACAGAATCATTGTTTCATAACACATGGAAATTGAAATATTGGTTTATTGATTAAGAGAGTTACAATGTCTTGACAATCAAAGAAATATAACATAAATAACTAGTCTTGCATCATTTATTGTCACTAAGGCCCAAGTCCGCCTAAGTGTATCTTGATAAATCCTATGCATCATATTCTGAAACACATGAGAAAATAGGTACGTCAGCATAAAAATGCCTGTGAGATACATAGGTTTTGTGAAAATAGAATTCATGACTTATGTTTGAGAAAATGTTTAGTCATGAACCTTGTAATTTGCTTTGTCTTGTAAATCATTTGAAAAATGATAAGATCAGATGATATGTATAAATAAATGTAAGGTTAAATGAATAACCAAGTAAAATGAGTTTGTATAAGATAAGTTGTTTGTAAAACAATGTCTTGTGAAAAGTATGTTATTTGTATAAAATGTTATATGTCTCAAATTCAAATGATTCAAATAACGCTACGATATGTAATACCATACAAACACTTATATATAGGAAGTACCAGCGGCGTATCCACCATGCTTGTATCATATTACACACGCTTCGTTACTTAAATAACTTACTCAAACCAAACCATCAAGATGTAATGTTTAGCAATTGTAGAAATGTTTAGGTATAGTCAAATGTCTATTGTCAAATGGTTCACATGGTTCAATAGATACAAATGGTTCACATAATGTAATATAATGTGTTCATATGCTGGATGAGCATATGCAACAAAATGTAATGTAAAACAATGTACTAAGTATGCACACAACGGACGTACATAGCATGAAATGTAATGTAAAACAATGTACTAAGTATGCACACAATGGACATACATAGCATGAAATGTAATGTAAAACAATGTACTAAGTATGCACACAGTGGACATACATAGCATGAAATATAATGTAAAACAATGTACTAAGTATGCACACAATGGACATACATAGCATGAAATGTAATGTAAAACAATGTACTAATAGTGTACTAATGAACATAGCAAGTATGTGATATGAAAACATGGAAACATGAAAGTAACAAGTAGGCACATGTGTTTCACCCCAAAATGTTTGAAAAACAGTAAAAGAGGGGTCTATGTACTCACTTGAGATTGCTTAGAAGTCCTTGTGTAACAACCAAACAATGCTACAGATCACGGATATCAAACGGCACCTAATATAGGTAACTATGTTAATATACCGGACCTAAATCGGAGGATTGGATAGAATGAGGGTTTGTAAACCAAACGAGTATGGAGACTCGTGTAATATGGTTTAACAAAGTCTGCATACTAAAATGAAACCTAACCTAAGTGCTCACGACCCATTACGACCCGTTTCGGTAGCTTATGCTACTTTAACGCGTCGTTCGCGTAAAACGCGTTTGGAACGCCTAACTAGCCCTATGATAAGTAAAATATGCCTTAGCATGTCTAATGTTGTTGTCAAATCAGTTTAGATATCAAAAGTTATGTTACATATGCTTAATATGAATTTTGGCGTAAAAAGGGCATTTTGGTCATTTACCTAAGGCATATATACTACCTATTATACAACTACTCAAACGATGTGACCATAAGGTATAACCTCGGAAGGTTATTCCCCGTACAACTATGGTCACCTAATGTGTTTGGTCGGATCCTAATGATCGACCAAACGGGTCGGGTTCGAAAGTATAAGCGATTGTTTAGATCGCTTACCTTACGACCCTATATAAGCACTAAACTAAAAGTGACGAGCTAAGCATGTTAAAACATGCTTAACTAAGTTTAGAAAATAGCTTTGGTATCAAAACAAACGGTTTTGATACCTATGAGTAGTTTGGTTACAAAATACGCAAGAATGCGCATTTTGGCCGAAACTACGACTCGTCACTGAGCCTAGATAACGTGGTAATCAGTAGGTATAGTCACTAGGGACTATAACCATCGTGATCACGCTCACGTTATGAAGTTCAAACGAACTTCGCATTGACCATAAACTGGTCAATATAGAAAGTCAAACAAAGTTTGACTTTTACGCTAAAACGAATGAAAAGAACGAAAGAACACTTACAAAGGGTCCCCGCAAGCTAATCTTGATCCAAGTAGCTCAGGTATGAAGCAATGGCTTCAACTTAGAGCTTTTAGATCAGATTTTGTGGGTTTTTGCAAGAAAGGGGGGGTATTTATAGGATATGCAAGACCGTTAGGATCGTATATTGATTTACGTGCTCGAATCTCATCCGTACAAGTGTTGAAATGTTGTGGTATCATAATATGCCCCTAACCCCAGAGATTTGCAAGAGGCATTGGCCTTTGGAGTGTTGAAAGGCTGTTAACAGCAATAAAAACGAGTTTCTGCATCTGAAGGGCCTCGCGTGACGCCACGGGGGCTAGGTGTCACGCTAAGGTCCTTCTGATCAGCAACAGTTTCCAAAGTTTCCATTTCAGCCCCCGTTGTGTATTAAGGCCATTTCCGACATGTTTAAGGCTCGTTAAGTCAACTTTAAGGCCCTAAAATGATGCCTAAACATTGTGGAAATGAAACATGCTCAAAAATATCCCGGATGTCGGTTCGTTTGATCGTACGATCACGATGTTCGCTTAATTACGACGGAATGCGCATAAGCGCGAAAAACGATCCAAATGACGCGACGAATGGATTTTTCTTATGCCAAACACAAAAATAAAATATTTTAGTGCTTACATAAATTTTTGGATGTCCGGATGTATTCAGGACGTAAGTTATGCGCGAAAGTGCAAACTTGTGCACTTTTTGACACTTTTAGTCCCTGAATGACCCAAAAGTTTATTTTAGCATACCGAACCCCTCAAAGCCTATTTCTAAGCTATGTAAAGGATATTTATGGTATGTTTAACTTATGGTCATGTTCCGGAATGTCTATTACAGTTCAAATTGGCATACTTTCGCAGTTTGTCAAGTTTAGTCCCTGTAAGCGAATTAACTCGTTTTTGCCATACCAAAGCCTTCAAAACTAATTTCTAAGTTATGTAAAGGTTATTTAAGGTATGTTAAGCCTATTTCACTATTCCGGAGTGTTCGTTGTATTAAACTGGTTATATTTACACATCAGTGCGCGTATAACCTTCCAGAAAGTGATTTAAAGCTTGAAATCGAACAAAAATTGATACGTGCAAAAGATACACATATTTATACAGATCCCAAGTATGAAATACAATATTTCATTGGCTTGGTATTTGTTTGATAGTCACAGTGACCCAGGTGTCACAGTCTCCCCTACTTTAGGAAATTTCGTCCCGAAATTTATTCGTAGGGCTCTGTCTGTGACTTTGTGTTTATAACCATCAATGATAAGCAAGGCATAATCCTGTCATCTCCTTAACGAACATTCTTCAGAAATGAAAATGAACAAACGGAGTCATTTTCCTCAACAAGTATTCTTCAGAAGCGGAAATGAAGGAATAAACAAACGGGGATTCATTTCCTCAACGGTCAATCTGCAGAAAAGAAGATGAACAGACGGAGTCATTTTCAACGGTTGCTTCCCCAGAAACGGAAATGAAAAGGATGATCAAACGGATATTCATTTCCTCAACGGACAATCTTCAGAAACGAAAATGAACAAACGGAGTCATTTTCAACGGGTGCTTCCTCATAAATGGAAATGAAAAGGAAAATCAAACGAATATTCATTTCCTCAACGGACAATCTTCAGAAAAGAAAATGAACAAACGGAGTCATTTTCAACGGGTGCTTCATCAGAAATGGAAATGAAAAGGATAAACAAACGGATATTCATTTCCTGAACGGAAAATCTTCAGAAACGAAAAATGAGCTGACGGAGTCATTTTCAACGGTTGCTTCCTCAGAAATGGAAATGAATAGAGCTAATTCTAGACACATGACAAAACTCGCTGTGGTTTCTGTGCACTGAATCCCATAATTATGTATGCATCCATAATTACGTAATTCCTTGCACAGTCCGCACAGTTTATCTTGTAATGTTTAGGGAAAGAAAATCAAACCTGTGATGAGGGTGACTAGACTACCATAGGGTCCTTTTAATTAGATCGACAGATGATCTTTTTAATTAGGTCACCAAGGAGTCTTTTCAGCTATATCATCACATGATGTTCCTAACCAGATTTTTTTGGATCAATCTATTTAACTAGACCACTCAGGGGGTCTATTTATGGAGTAGTACTTAATAATGCAAGGGACTTAACTACAACGTAAAAGTCCATTAAGGATTTTATGTAGTACCTTTGGGTATCCTACTATGAATCCCTTACACAAATGATATGGAAGATTCTACGAGGATTTGGATAACAAAAACATGGATTACACCAAAAACATAAAAAGGAACACATAAGCACATAATCACATAGTTGTTTAACTTGATTATTAATTTGTTATTAACTTGCTATCGATTGAAAATGGATATTCAAGGTACACCAGGAAACCAGTCGCCGGACTTCAATGTCCTCTGGGATCTATCTGAAAAGATAGGATGATCTCCCAAAAATTCGATTTTGTTTTCAAAGAAACGTAACATTCGAATTAAGGAACACAACAATTTTAGGATTTGCGGAAATACCCTTAGGTACCCTATTAAGGATTTTTAGTGGTACTTTGGGTATTCGTCCAGTGTTGTAACTTGCGTCTTGTACTTCGTTTCCTCGGAAGAAACGGGTACTTTAGGAATTTCGTGGATAACGCAAGATATCATAAAATAGAAAAATCTTGGGGGGTAGTTTGCTTTTCAAGGAATACGATTCCTTGATTGTCGGTATTGTAGGGGATATGTTATTTATACATACAACCACATAAATACATTGCAATGTAAATAAAAGATTTATTTATAAACAATGATAACAACTGTTTCATGGACCTTGACAACAAAAGAAAATAATACATAAGACGTGATTATTTCTAAACGATGTTGTCTTCTGGTCGGTCAGATGCTCATCCCTGTACTGGATTTGCATTAGCAAGCTTTGGGCAATTTCTTCGGAAATGACCCATCTCGCCACAGTTGAAACAAGAACCTGGTAGAAAACGACCTTGAGCGGGATTGTTGCCAGCTTGGTTTGGTGCAGCTGCGGCTGGGCAAACTCTTGCTGTATGGCCTATAAGTCCACAAGTTTGGCATTTGCAGCACTTTACATTGGCATGATGATGGAGGCTACATTGGTTGCACAAGGGTGCAGTTCCATTGTATGGCTTCTTAGCAGGGGGTTGAGCTGGTTGGTTGGGGACGGCTTGACCATTGTGAGCGACCACGGCGAAGTTCTGAGAAGCCTTTCGCTTCTTTGACTTCTTACGGGATCCAGTCTGTTCATCCATGGTCTTTGATTCCTCGATTGGTTTCGATTCCTCGACCGGTTTCTTGTCACCTTTTCGGAAAAGTTTACCTTTCCTGATCTTTGATTCAGTCAAGGTTGCAGATAGCTCAATGGCCTGTCTAACTGTAGTGGGATTACTACCGGTCACAATGTCTTGTACTGAGTCAGGGAGGCCATCAATGTACTTTTCGATTGCCTTATCCAAAGGCGTAACCATATTCGGGCATAACAAACTTAACTCCTCATAACGATCCGTGTAGGCTCGATGCTCACCGCTATCTTGCTTAAGATCGTCGAACTCCCTTTCCAAGGCCCTGATCTCATGACGAGGACAGAATTCCTTCATCATCAGAGCTCGAAGCTCTTGCCATGTTTGAGCCAGTGCCACATCGGCACCCCTATCTCTCATCACACCATTCCACCATGTCAAAGCTCGTTTCTCAAAGACGCTAGATGCGAATTCTACCTTTCGCTCGTTTGGACATTGAACATGTCTGAAGGTGCTCTCTAAACTCTCGAACCATTGCAGAAGTGCAGTCGCTCCTTGAGACCCAGAAAACTTTGATGGCTTAGCCGAGTTGAACGTCTTGAAGTTGCAGGGGCATTATTGTTGTTGAGGGCTTGGTTACATTGAGCAATGATGTTCGGGAATGCAGCAGTCATTTGCTGTGTAATGACAGCTGCCAGCTCTTCAATAGATACCTGATTTTCGCATCGTGGAGGCATTCTAAAAGGGGAAAACAAGAGAGAAAACAAATGAAAAGGCATTGGGTAAGAATAGGATGTTACAATTACCGACCAAAATCATGGGTGATGGTCATTTGTTTGAACCACGAAGCAAACAAACGACACACAAAGGCTGAATCAAAGCAAATAGATCCTCATAATGTATCACGAAGATATGCTCGCCTATAAGTGGACACTCACCCCAAGAGTCCCCAGGTAAGAGTGACTGGTCCGATTATGTGGATTTGTACGAACACTCTAGCCTTAGACAGAAAACTCAGGGTACGGGCATTCACTCTTCCAGTTTGCACGTGTTCACATTATTTAGGACCCAAAACTTTGATGAGATTTTGAAAACTCAAAGGGGTTCAAAACCTTATAATAGAGGGTTCAAAACCTAGTAATCAATTATCCAAAAACAGATGATTAATTTTCAAAGTGGATTCGGAATTGATGTTCTCGTTGTGGTTATCACCTAAGGATAGGTGAAGGTATTGTTTTATGACTAAACGCAAGTAAACTCGCGTTAGGGTCCTAAGAAGGTTATAGACTAGGTCAAAGTATTACTAATAACCTAATTCCCTATAACCATTAGCTCTAATACCAACTTTCTGTCACACCCCAACCACGTAAAACAACAAAACGTGGCGGAAACATCGGGGAGTGTTGTAACAGAATCATTGTTTCATAACACATGGAAATTGAAATATTGTTTTATTGATTAAGAGAGTTACAATGTCTTGACAATCAAAGAAATATAACATAAATAACTAGTCTTGCATCTTTTATTGTCACTAAGGCCCAAGTCCGCCTAAGTGTATCTTGATAAATCCTATGCATCATATCCTGAAACATATGTGAAAATAGGTACATCAGCATAAAAATGCCTGTGAGATACATAGGTTTTGTGAAAATAGAATTCATGACTTATGTTTGAGAAAATGTTTAGTCATGAACCTTGTAATTTGCTTTGTCTTGTAAATCATTTGAAAAACGATAAGATCAGATGATATGTATAAATAAATGTAAGGTTAAATGAATAACCAAGTAAAATGAGTTTATATAAGATAAGTTGTTTGTAAAACAATGTCTTGTGAAAAGTATGTTATTTGTATAAAATGTTATATGTCTCAAATTGAAATAATTCAAATAACGCTACGATATGTAATACCATACAAACACTTATATATAGGAAGTACCAGCGGCGCATCCACCATGCTTGTATCATATTACACACGCCTCGTTACTTAAATAACTTACTCAAACCAAACCATCAAGATGTAATGTTTAACAATTGTAGAAATGTTTAGGTATAGTCAAATGTCTATTGTCAAATGGTTCACATGGTTCAATAGATACAAATGGTTCACATAATGTAATATAATGTGTTCATATGCTGGATGAGCATATGCAACAAAATGTAATGTAAAACAATGTACTAAGTATGCACACAACGGACATACATAGCATGAAATGTAATGTAAAACAATGTACTAAGTATGCACACAATGGACATACATAGCATGAAATGTAATGTAAAACAATGTACTAAGTATGCACACAATGGACATACATAGCATGAAATGTAATGTAAAACAATGTACTAATAGTGTACTAATGAACATAGCAAGTATGTGATATGAAAACATGGAAACATGAAAGTAACAAGTAGGCACATGTGTTTCACCCCAAAATGTTTGAAAAACAGTAAAAGAGGGGTCTATGTACTCACTTGAGATTGCTTAGAAGTCCTTGTGTAACAACCAAACAATGCTAGAGATCACGGATATCAAACGGCACCTAATATAGGTAACTATGTTAATATACCGGACCTAAATCGGAGGATTGGATAGAATGAGGGTTTGTAAACCAAACGAGTATGGAGACTCGTGTAATATGGTTTAACAAAGCCTGCATACTAAAATGAAACCTAACCTAAGTGCTCAAGACCCATTACGACCCGTTTCGGTAGCTTATGCTACTTTAACGCGTCGTTCGCGTAAAACGTGTTTGGAACGCCTAACTAGCCCTATGATAAGTAAAATATGCCTTAACATGTCTAATGTTGTTGTCAAATCAGTTTAGATATCAAAAGTTATGTTACATATGCTTAATATGAATTTTGGCGTAAAAAGGGCATTTTGGTCATTTACCTAAGGCATATATACTACCTATCATACAACTACTCAAACGATGGGACCATAAGGTATAACCTCGGAAGGTTATTCCCCGTACAACTATGGTCACCTAATGTGTTTGGTCGGATCCTAATGATCGACCAAACGGGTCGGGTTCGAAAGTATAAGCGATTGTTTAGATCGCTTACCTTACGACCCTATATAAGCACTAAACTAAAAGTGACGAGCTAAGCATGTTAAAACATGCTTAACTAAGTTTAGAAAATAGCTTTGGTATCAAAACAAACGGTTTTGATACCTATGAGTAGTTTGGTTACAAAATACGCAAGAATGCGCATTTTGGCCGAAACTACGACTCGTCACTGAGCCTAGATAACGTGGTAATCAGTAGGTATAGTCACTAGGGACTATAACCATCGTGATCACGCTCACGTTATGAAGTTCAAATGAACTTCGCATTGACCATAAACTGGTCAATGCAGAAAGTCAAACAAAATTTGACTTTTACGCTAAAACGAATGAAAAGAACGAAAGAACACTTACAAAGGGTCACCGCAAGCTAATCTTGATCCAAGTAGCTCAGGTATGAAGCAATGGCTTCAACTTAGAGCTTTTAGATTAGATTTTGTGGGTTTTTGCAAGAAGGGGGGGCGTATTTATAGGATATGCAAGACCGTTAGGATCGTTTATCGATTTACGTGCTCGAATCTCATCCGTACAAGTGTCGAAATGTTGTGGTATCATAATATGTCCCTAACCCCAGAGATTTGCAAGAGGCATTGGCCTTTGGAGTGTTGAAAGGATGTTAACAGCAATAAAAACGAGTTTCTGCATCTGAAGGGGGCCTCGCGTGAGGCCAAGGGGGCTAGGTGTCACACTAAGGTCCTTCTGATCAGCAACAGTTTCCAAAGTTTCCATTTCAGCCCCCGTTGTGTATTAAGGCCATTTCCGACATGTTTAAGGCTTGTTAAGTCAACTTTAAGGCCCTAAAATGATGCCTAAACATTGTGGACATGAAACATGCTCAAAAATATCTCAGATGTCGGTTCGTTTGGTCGTACGATCGCGATGTTCGCTTAATTACGACGGAATGCGAATAAGTGCGAAAAACGATCCAAATGACGCGACGAATGGATTTTTCTTATGCCAAATACAAAAATAAAATATTTTAGTGCTTACATAAATTTTTGGATGTCCGGATGTGTTCAGGACGTAAGTTATGCGTGAAAGTGCAAACTTGTGCACTTTTTGACACTTTTAGTCCCTGAATGACCCAAAAGTTTATTTTAGCATACCGAACCCCTCAAAGCCTATTTCTAAGCTATGTAAAGGATATTTATGGTATGTTTAACTTATGGTCATTTTCCGGAATGTCTATTACAGTTCAAATTGGCATACTTTCGCAGTTTGTAAAGTTTAATCCCTGTAAGCGAATTAACTCGTTTTTGCCATACCAAAGCCTTCAAAACTAATTTCTAAGTTATGTAAAGGTTATTTAAGGTATGTTAAGCCTATTTCACTATTCCGGAGTGTTCGTTGTATTAAACTGGTTATATTTGCACATCAGTGCGCGTATAACCTTCCAGAAAGTGATTTAAAGCTTGAAATCGAACAAAAATTGATACGTGCAAAAGATACACATATTTATACAGATCCCAAGTATGAAATACAATATTTCATTGGCTTGGTATTTGTTTGATGGTCACAGTGACCCAGGTGTCACATGCAACCTGTTTGATCATTAAAATAACTTGGTAATTGATGTAAGAACATGTCCCAACATGTTCAACTCGACAATTTTCAGTTTAGGCTTGGTTTGGAACCGAAGGTCGCATAGTTTGACTTCTACTTTGACTTTCAGTTCTGACCCGTTTAAGCCAAGTCTAGGATTGCCTTAGAGCTTCTTTTGGACCTATATTCATGTTAGTATAACCCTCTGTGATTATACAACTTGGTTCATTAGACATCCTATGCACATGCATGTTTCCGTTAAATGCTTATATGTTGACCATTATGCCCAAATGACCTTAAAAATTTGATTTTTGAAAATGTAAAAGGGTAGAAACCTTAGCTACTGATTTATAAACTTGCACCTAAAATTTGAGATCAGTTTGAGGTGTAGACTAAGAGATATGCTCATTAGCGTAACTAGAAGCTTCTTTAGTAATTAAATGGCGTAAATTGCATATAGCCTATCTAAACCCAAATTTTTGTACAAAACTTTGTACCTACTGATATAAAATAATATTTTGGGATTTTTAAAGATTTTTATTCAATTTTAGGCTGAGCATAACTTAGTGTTCTAAGCTTAATTCGGTTAATGCCGGTTTTGCCCTTTTTGACTATAAAATGAGTTTTATAAATCCTATTGACCCCAAACCTTTTTCTACTGATCTAATATGCTAAATAAAGTATTTTGAGCCTTCTGGAATTTTAAAAATATCAGCTTTCTATACCAAACCCGGAAATGGCTCCAAATCGCCTTTTTAAGCGTTTTTAACGCATAAGTTTGTGCTAGAACCTTTTTAAGCATATGGGGTTGAAACCTACTGATGTATTCAGTAAATTTTTATATTTTAACTCTAGGCTAATGTAATAAACTCAGAATGTCAGTTTTGACCCTTTAGGCATATGTGAAATTACCAAAATGCCCCTACGGAGCATAGTAAGGTTATAAGTAATAAATTTCACATATATTTGATACCCTACTGTTATAACCTAGTAAATTAAGTATATTTACTGATTTATTTAGACCTGTAACTCAGGTTATTATTTAAACTCTTTTACACCCTTTAAAATGACCAAAATGCCCTTATGAGGCATAGTTTGGGTTTAAAACCATTTAGGGCATAATGGAAGGTATCTTACTGATATCACAACATGTTTAAAGCATATTAACTTAGGGAACTTGTATATGACTCTTATGGTTACTCGTTACGCACTTTACGCGTTCGGATCGGCTTATGTAACTAGTTTACTCATTTTAGCCGAAACGGGTCAAACCATATCTTTTTGTCTCAAAATCCCGAATGTGATTAAGTTACCCATATTAAACAAGTATGCAAGCTTGTTGGGTCAAAACCACATTCTTGAACGGTCTTGCCTTATCGTGCGTTTAAACCGTGATCGTCATTTAAAACTAACCGGTCTAAGCTTAGGCTAAATTAAAAGACCCATTAGGATTCTAATAGGTTATTAAAAACCTTCATTCCAGATATAGGAGCCTAGTAAAAGCTATCTGTACTTGTTGATTTGATACGGCTGGGATTAAATTTTATATTTAGCTCAGGTAAATACTTTTAACTTATTTTCCCTATACGGGCTTGGGGTACGGTATATAAAATACCGCTTGGTCGGGTAATTGACCTTAACCGGTCGGTGGTTAAGTGTTGTCAAAGTAACCCGTTTGAAAATGTTGTTTTGTTTGTTTAACGCCTTTGGGGGTTTAATAACCATGTCCCGGATATCCTTGGCATCATTCAAAGAATGGCCACGACCTTAGCACACGGGTGTAGGCGTACACCCGTAGTGCATCAAAATCAATAAAGTATAACAGTCAGTACGAGAAGAAATCTCGCGGCGGAACTATACTATGTGGTGTAACCGGTACGACCCGGAGAACTGAACGCATAACAAAAATGTAATTCTTATACAAGATTATAAGCAAATAATGATCCCAAGTTATAAAAAGTTTTGTGCCGCGGGCATTCAAATCAATTTTTAAAACCTTTTCAAAATGAGTCAGTTAAATTGTATTTACCAGTGTAAACTGACGTATTTTCCCAAAAAGGCTAAGTGCAGGTACTACGCGTAATAGGCTGGCCACTCCTTAGCATCAGTAAAAGTCTCGCAAGCTTAGGATGCACGAAGTCTGTTGAATAAAAATTTCCTCTTTGTTTCGGATCTGCCTGTGGATCTATTTCAACTTTTTGTGATACTGGATATTACAATTTAATTTAGTTGAAATAAATCTATCTTTTGCTTCCGCTGTGCATTTATATTTTGTAATGTTTGACTATGACGATATCGACTACGTCACAGAACCCCCCACCGGGCCCACCGGTGACACGTGGAAAATAGGGGTGTGACATGTTGGTATCAGAGCCAACGCTGAGTGAATTAAACACTAGCCTTTTGTGTTTAATCTCAGTTAAATAAATGCACATTCCTCGAGTTCCGAGTCTAGACAAAGAACATAGGACAAACTCTGTTTTGTTTTATTTCTTTTTTGTCTTTATTTTATTCTATTTTATATATATGTTGTTGTATCTTAATGATTGACAGGTCTAACCATGCCACCACGAATGAGACGCGGACGGGGAAAGGCACCTTTCACGAGCCACGACCATGAAGCCGGGCCTTCGCATCGGCGTACCCCTTCAATTACCATGAGTACAAGTCCTCAAGAACCGTGGAGGACATACGTTGAACCTGGGAGGCGATCTGTCTCCCTCAGCTCATCACCTTCTTACTTGTATTCTTTCGGGCCTCAATCTGAAAATGAGCCCACTAACCCTCAAGCCTCTTTCATACCCTTGTAGAGATCCAACTCACACCATTCTTTTGGTGACCCCACTCCTGCATTCCAAAGCCGGTTCAACCCCGCTAACTACCTTCAAGAACCCGTGGGTTTTAACCCACTAGGACCCGAGGATCACTTCTCGGGTGAAAATGACATGGATGAAGATACGGATCCCGTCGAGCCTGCGACCGGGACCCCGAACCACCCCATCGAGATCTCAGATGGGTCCTCATTTCACGGATCGCCTTATCGTGGTCCGGACAGTTACGAGGCGAGATTCAGACAGATTGACTGGTATTTTACCCCCTCTCGCCACTCGTCTCCATACCAGCAGCAGCAACAGCAGCAGGATCCTTCCGAGGATTCTCGATTTGTGGCAGTCACACCGCCACCACCACCACCAGTTGAGCAGCCGCCTCAGGAGCCACCGAGGCGGAGAAGGTCAAACGCACGGATGTCCGTGCAGGGAGGAGTCCGCATGAACACTCCTCAGCCCTTGAGTGGCAGTCACTATCCGCCACTCCAGGAGGAAGAAGAACCGCAGATGGGGGGACCATCAAAACCCGTCTCGGAATTAGACTCTGCGCCCTTAGCGCCACCACCGGGTTTTGGTAACCCGATCCCTGCTTATGCCGGTTTAGCGGCATATAACCCATTTGAGCTGCCTGGTCACAACAGCTTCAACTACGCTAATGTAGACCCGTACCAGGAGGCGTGGGATTACAACGCTCATCATCCGGAAGGGCCCTATGGCGGTCCATGGACTACCGGGTACCCTCCGTATGTGTACCAGCAACAACCACCTCCTCAACAGCCGTACCAGCAGCCGCCGCAACCACAACTGATTCCGCCGGAACGTCAGTAAGAGGTCCTTGGTAGATTGGGCCAATGTGAAGAGGAAATCCGAACGGTATGCGAAAACAACCGGGGCTTCTTCAAGGGTTTGTCAGATCTACTCAAGGGGAAGACCAAAAGAAGGGGTCATTGAAGACCTTTGGTTGTTTATTTTATTTGGTTGTAATCCAGTCCCTGCGTGGACTTTTTGTTTCTGTACTCAGCTCCTGCGTGGGCTTGTCTTTCAGTATTCTGCCCCTGCGTGGGCATGTCTTTTTAGTTAACCCCTGCGTAGGTTTGTTTGTTTGTATTTCGCCCCTGCGCGGGCATGTTATTTTGTAGAAGTCCCGTTTAGGGCAAATGTTGTACTGTTTTATTTTATAATGGAATGGTTGAATTTAAATTTTCATATTTGTTTATTATTAATTATATGCATAAACTTAAAACACAAAGTAAAATGAAAATAACATTCCTGAAAAAGATCTACCATTATTATAAAATGTCAAAATCTAAAAAGGGACAAGACCTAGCCATGTGTCATTTTAAGACAAGGCCAAGATGGTATCTCCATAATTAGATTCAGATCCATAATTAACATCTCAATCTAGGATTGTTCTGAGCTTAATATTAAAAGAGAATCTTAGAGGTAAAACCTAGCCACGTGTCATTGTAGACATGGCCAAGATGGTAGAACCTGTCCAAAAGATTCCAAATTTTGTTAACATCTGTAGGTATGTTAGCATGTTGGGCAAATTGTGATGCAGTATAAATCACACAGGCCATCTTTAAAATTGGGATAATTTAAAAATTCCCTGTATAGCCATCCTTTGAGGATGAAGTGCCCACGGGTAATAATTAACGTCCTCTAGGACTAAGAGACAGTAGAAGTCTGCAACTCACTGTCTAGAAAAGGGTAACGAACTGTGATTCAGACCCAAACACCTCGATTCTGTGAAAATCCTGGTTATAAATCGAAACTATCCTTGTGACTAAGCTTTTTATGCTAATGTTTGATTGTAATCTAGGATTATAATAAAGGTCCTGAAATAAATAAATAATTAACAAATTAACTAGAAATGGCTATCTAAAACCATGGTTAATAAATTATAAATCTCTGTAAAAGCTTCTAAATAAAACCTTGCCCATTATTTTCTATATGTAGCAGTTGAAGCTACATGGCGGGGTCGGACGAGGTGAACAGTCGTCCGGTGGAGAACCACGAGAACGCTAAGATACAGCTGACTGGTGCAGAGCTGCAAGCACTAGTTGATAATGCTGTTACAAGGGCTTTAGATCGACAAAACAGTGAGTATAGTGAGACTCACAGTAGGACCCTGTCCACACCGCACACCAAGTCAAAGACTCATTCGGAGGGTCACAGCAAGCCACCACCTACCCCACCAAGGTCTAAGAATAGTGAGTCTAAGAAAGATGATGATAGACACTCCTCAAACCATAACAGTGTTCCACCCAAGAAGATAGTGTTTGATGATGCCCCACGTACCAAGTCCTGTACGTATAAATATTTTGTATCTTGTAAGCCCCAGGATTTTACTGGGGAGAAAGGGGCAGTAGATTGCATGAGTTGGCTGGATGAAATGGACACTGTAGTGGACATTAGTGGTTGTGCGGAGAGGGATATTGTGAAGTTTGTATCCCAGTCTTTTAAAGGAGAAGCCCTGGCCTGGTGGAGGTCGTTAATTCAGGCTTCTGGGAAGATTCCGCTGTATAACATGTCATGGAATCAATTTGTTGCTCTCATCAAGGAGAACTACTGTCCTCGGCACGAGGTGGAAAAGATAGAATCTGACTTTCTGTCTTTGGTCATGAAAAACCTTGATTGCCAGGCTTATCTCACGAGTTTTAATACTCTGTCAAGGTTAGTTCCTTACCTTGTGACACCTGAACCGAAAAGGATTGCCCGTTTCATTGGGGGTCTGGCCCCAGAAATCAAAGCAAGTGTCAAGGCCTCTCGGCCCGCTACATTCAGGTCAGCAGCTGACATATCTCTGTCCCTCACGCTGGACGCGGTTAGACAGAGATCATTTAGAAATGTGGATGCTGAGAAAAGAAAATGCGAAGATGATGGTTCGCGGCGCTCAGACAAGAAGCGCAAGGGAAACAACGACCACAAGAAAGGGTCGGGATCCAAGAAGGGTGATCAACAGGCGGGTGATAAACCCAGATGCAAGGTGTGTAAGAAGCACCATTTTGGGAGGTGCAGGTATGAGTCAAGATCCCAATCCCAGCCGAAAGCGTGTGGGATCTGCAAGTCCCCATATCACAAGGCATTAGATTGTAAGAAACTCAAGGATGCCACATGCTATAATTGTAATGAAAAGGGGCATCTTAGGACCAACTGCCTGAAACTTGCGAAAAAGGCTGAGGAGGGAAAGAAGACCAACGCCAGGGTCTTCCAGATGAATGCTCAGGAAGCTATACAGAACGATAACGTGATAACAGGTACTTTTCTAATAAATGATGTCTACGCAAGAGTATTATTTGATTCTGGAGCAGATAAATCTTTTGTAGATAATAAGTTCTGTGAGTTATTAAAATTACCTGTTAAAACCCTAAGTGTGAAATATGAAGTGGAATTAGCTGATGGAACCATAGAAACAGTTTCGACTGTGTTAGATGGATGTGTCCTATCCATTAGGAACTACTCTTTTCCTTTATCCTTGTTACCTTTTAAGCTAGCAGGCTTTGACATAGTGATAGGTATGGATTGGTTATCGCATAACCAAGCCCAGATAGTGTGCAACAAGAAGCAAGTAGTAATCAAGACACCATCTGGTGAGCCACTCACCATTCAGGGAGATACTCAACATGGATTGCCTGAGCAAGTGGCTATGCTCAAAGCATCTAAATGCTTAAAGAAGGGTTGTGTCATTTATATGGCACAAGTGACTATTGATGAGCAGAAACCCAAGATTGAAGATATTCCAGTCATTTCTGAATACCCCGAAGTTTTCCCAGAAGAACTACCTGGTTTGCCACCAGATAGACAAGTAGAGTTCAGAATCGACATCATTCCAGGAGCTGCACCTGTTGCAAGAGCGCCTTATAGATTAGCACCAACAGAGATAAAGGAATTAAGGACGCAACTAGATGATTTGCTAGCCAAAGGTTTTATTAGACCGAGTTCGTCTCCATGGAGAGCGCCAATTTTGTTCGTCAAGAAGAAGGATGGATCAATGCGTCTATGCATTGATTACCGTGAGCTTAATAAGGTTACTATCAAGAACAGATATCCTTTGCCCAGGATCGACGATCTGTTTGACCAGTTACAAGGAGCAAGCTACTTTTCCAAGATAGATCTCAGGTTAGGCTATCATCAATTGAAGGTCAAGGAGGAGGATGTACATAAGACTGCATTTAGGACTCGTTATGGTCATTACGAGTTCCTAGTGATGCCTTTTGGGCTCATTAATGCACCTGCCGCATTTATGGATCTCATGAATCGCGTCTGCAAGCCTTATCTGGATAAATTTGTTATCGTTTTCATCGATGACATCCTCATCTACTCAAAGAGCCAAGCTGACCATGAGAAGCATCTTCGATGCATTCTTAAATTACTTCATCAAGAAAAGCTCTATGCCAAGTTTTCGAAGTGTGAATTTTGTCTTCGTGAAGTCCAATTCCTTGGACATGTTGTGAGTGAACGTGGAATCCAAGTGGATCCCGCTAAGGTTGAAGCTGTCATGAACTGGCAAGAGCCGAAGACGCCTACAGAGATTCGCAGCTTCCTAGGATTGGCAGGATATTACAGACGCTTTATCGAGAATTTCTCAAGAATTGCAGCACCCCTGACTCTACTCACTCGCAAAAAATAGCAAGTTTGATTGGGGGCCTAAGCAGCAAGAGTCTTTTGATGTTTTGAAGCAGAAGTTAAGCAATGCTCCAGTGCTAACTTTACCTGAAGGAATTGAAGAGTTTGTAGTATATTGTGATGCATCACACACCGGGATGGGTTGTGTGTTAATGCAGAAAGGTAAGGTCATTGCCTACGCTTCACGTCAACTAAAGGTGCACGAGAAGAATTACACCACCCATGACTTGGAATTGGGTGCCGTCGTATTTGCATTGAAGCTATGGAGGCACTATTTATATGGGACTAAGTGTGTGATCTATTCTGATCAAAAGAGCCTTCAGCATTTGTTCAATCAGAAGGATTTGAACATGAGGCAGCGACGCTGGATGGAAACTCTGAACGATTATGATTGTGAGATAAGATACCATCTAGGAAAGGCTAACGTAGTCACCGATGCCTTAAGCAGGAAGGAGAGAGTGAAGCCTATAAGGATCAATGCCAAGCGCATTGAGATAAAGAATAACCTGACTGAAAGGTTGTTAGTTGCGCAAAAGGAAGCTGTGCTAGAAGCTAACTATCCTGAAGAAAAGTTGGGAGTGACTGAAGAACAATTATCCTATGATAAGGACGGGATGTTGAGGTTAAATGGACGAATATGGGTTCCTGTTTATAGAGGACTTCGGGATGTTATCCTCAAGGAAGGCCACAGTTCCAAGTATTCCGTTCATCCTGGAGCTGATAAGATGTACCAGGATTTAAAGGCAAACTATTGGTGGATAGGCTTGAAGAAGTCTATAGCTGCCTATGTAGCTAAATGTCTGACATGTGCTCAGATAAAGGCTGAACATCAGAAACCATCAGGTTTGCTACAACAGCCTGAAATTCCCACTTGGAAATGGGAAATGGTGACGATGGATTTCATCACCAAATTGCCAAAAACGAAGAAAGGAAATGATACAATATGGGTCATAGTTGATAGACTGACTAAGTCAGCACATTTCCTACCCATTAAAGAGACTTACAGCTCCGATATGTTCGCCCAACTGTATGTGGATAAGATTGTATCCTTACATGGCGTACCAGTATCTATTATCTCTGATAGGGATACTAGATACACATCTCATTTTTGGAAGAGTTTCCAACAGTCTCTGGGCACGCAATTGAATTTTAGTACAGCTTACCATCCTCAGACGGATGGGCAAAGTGAGCGTACTATTCAAACTTTGGAAGACATGCTGCGTGCATGTGTGATTGATCTAGGTGGTAGTTGGGATAGGCATATACCTTTGGTCGAGTTCTCCTACAATAATAGCTACCATACTAGCATTCAGGCTGCACCCTTTGAGGCATTATATGGTAGGAAGTGCAGAACACCCATCTGTTGGGCAGAAGTAGGAGACACTCAATTATCAGGTCCTGATATAGTTTTTGAGACAACGGACAAGATTTTCCAGATTCGTGACCGCCTAAAAGCTGCCCGGGATAGGCAGAAGAGCTATGCTGATAAAAGGCGAAAACCCCTCAAGTTCGAGGTTGGTGACAAAGTTTTGCTTAAAGTATCACCCTGGAAAGGGGTGATGCGATTTGGTAAGAAAAGTAAGTTAAGCCCGAGGTATATAGGACCATTCGAGATCATCGAATGTGTAGGGTCAGTGGCTTATAAGTTAAAGTTACCAGAAGAGCTCAGCGGTATTCATAATGTATTCCACGTCTGTAATCTGAAGAAATGTCTAGCTGATGAATCGCTAGTCATACCACACACAGATGTGCACATAGACGAGAGCTTGAAATTTGTGGAAAAACCTGTGTCGATTGAGGATCGACAGGTAAAGAGGCTTCGAAGGAAGCTTGTGCCCATTGTCAAGGTAAAATGGGACGCCCGTAGAGGTCCTGAATATACGTGGGAATTAGAGTCCACAATGAAAGAGAAATACCCTCAATTGTTTTCATAAATCTCGAGGACGAGATTTCCTTTAAGGGGGTGAGGATGTAACACCTTGAAAATTTATGTCCAATAATGTATGAACACGTGTCACAAGCTCTGAACGTGTGAAAGAATACTTTAGAAGGACTAATGTTGACAAACGGGGAAAACTATATGAATATAAGGGTCCAAAATGTCAGCGATGGATAATTATATTTAAAAATAGCCCTACAAGATGTTTATACCTTCAAACGAATGAATCATGGATCATACGAAGCTAAATATGAAAGAAAGTGAGAAGTTATAAACTACAGGGGCTAAATGTGTTAACATGTGTAAAGTATACCTCTGAGTGACCTTTTAGCAGACCCGAAGCTTTGTAACGGTAAATTATACTCACTAGAATATGTGGTAAAAATTTCATAAAGTTTCGTCATCGTATGAGAAAGTTATGATCAAATTCGTGTACGAGGGGTTAAAAGCGTCAACGTTGAATTTTAAGGCCTTATGAGTGTTCACAAAGTTAGTCAAGGACTTAACTAAGTTAGTAAAAGTCCTAAAGCACTTAAAAATCAAGTTAGAGGGCAGAAATAGCAAAATTGGGACTTAAAACCACGTTACAAAGGACCAGGGACCAAAAGTGCAAAGTTTAAACTTGTTTGGCTGGTTCTGACAGGCCAGGCGGCCCACGTAAGATCCCCTTATGGGCTTACGCGGCCCGCGTGAGAGTGCCAGTATCAGAAAACGTGGACAGGTGCCTGTTAAGGCTGTTAACCGACTTAAAACATTTGTTTCTTATACCAGGGGCTGCCCCAATGGTATTTCATGCATAGGGGGCACCTGTAATGATCTTGTATCACCTGTAGACTCCCTTGGCATGATCCTAGATGATCAAATTCCATATATAAGGAGCATGAAGTTGTGAACATTTTATTCATTCATTTACAACTTTGCAAAAAGATCATCTCTAGAGCTCTCTGGACATCAAGCCAATTTCCTAGTGGTCCCTAATCCTAATTAGGACTCTTGTAAGTGTCCTTAACCTTTCTAAATTCGTTTTAGCTTAGTTAATTAGCTAAAAGTCAAACCGTCGTAATTAAGGTTTGACTTGGTGATTAATTAAAATTTGTCCAGTCAAATCACGAATTAAAAATACCTTTGAGTAGGTAATTATGTGGGTAATAAACCCTTAAAAGGGTATTTCCAGATTCCCACTCTAACTATGTTAATTGTCGAGTCAAAGCTTACTTTAAAAAGTGAACATAATGCTTATTTTCAAATTAATGCATAATTAGTAATGTAGGATACATGCAACCTGTTTGATCATTAAAATAACTTGGTAATTGATGTAAGAACATGTCCCAACATGTTCAACTCGACAATTTTCAGTTTAGGCTCGGTTTGGAACCGAAGGTCGCATAGTTTGACTTCTTCTTTGACTTTCAGTTCTGACCCATTTAAGCCAAGTTTAGGATTTCCTTAGAGCTTCTTTTGGACCTATATTCATGTTAGTATAACCCTCTGTGATTATACAACTTGGTTCATTAGACATCCTATGCACATGCATGTTTCCGTTAAATGCTTATATGTTGACCATTATGCCCAAATGACCTTAAAAATATGATTTTTGAAAATGTAAAAGGGTAGACACCTTAGTTACTGATTTATAAACTTGCACCTAAAATTTGAGATCAGTTTGAGGTGTAGATTAAGAGATATGCTCATTAGCGTAATTAGAAGCTTCTTTAGTAATTAAATGGCGTAAATTGCATATAGCCTATCTAAACCCAAATTTTTGTACAAAACTTTGTACCTACTGATATAAAATAATATTTTGAGATTTTTAAAGATTTTTATTCAATTTTAGGCTGAGCATAACTTAGTGTTCTAAGCTTAATTCGGTTAATGCCGGTTTTACCCTTTTTGACTATAAAATGAGTTTTATAAATCCTATTGACCCCAAACCTTTTTCTACTGATCTAATATGCTAAATAAAGTATTTTGAGCCTTCTGGAATTTTAAAAATATCAGCTTTCTATACCAAACCCGGAAATGGCTCCAAATCACCTTTTTAAGCGTTTTTAACGCATAAGTTTGTGCTAGAACCTTTTTAAGCATATGGGGTTGAAACCTACTGATGTATTCAGTAAATTTTTATATTTTAACAGTAGGCTAATGTTATAAACTCAGAATGTCAGTTTTGACCCTTTAGGCATATGTGAAATTACCAAAATGCCCCTACGGAGCATAGTAAGGTTATAAGTAATAAATTTCACATATATTTGATACCCTACTGTTATAACCTAGTAAATTAAGTATATTTACTGATTTATTCAGACCTGTAACTCAGGTTATTATTTAAACTCTTTTACACCCTTTAAGATGACCAAAATGCCCTTATGAGGCATAGTTTGGGTTTAAAATCATTTGGGGCATAATGGAAGGTATCTTACTGATATCACAACATGTTTAAGGCATATTAACTTAGGGAACTTGTATATGACTCTTATGGTTACTCGTTACGTACTTTACGCGTTCGGATCGGCTTATGTAACTAGTTTACTCATTTTAGCCGAAACGGGTCAAACCATATCTTTTTGTCTCAAAATCCAGAATGTGATTAAGTTACCCATATTAAACAAGTATGCAAGCTTCTTGGGTCAAAACCACATTCTTGAACGGTCTTGTCTTATCGTGCGTTTAAACCGTGATCGTCATTTAAAACTAACCGGTCTAAGCTTAGGCTAAATTAAAACACCCGTTAGGATTCTAATAGGTTATTAAAAACCTTCATTCCAGATATAGGAGCCCAGTAAAAGCTATCTGTACTTGCTGATTTGATACGGCTAGGATTAAATTTTATATTTAGCTCAGGTAAATACTTTTAACTTATTTTCCCTATACGGGCTTGGGGTACGGTATATAAAATACCGCTTGGTCGGGTAATTGACCTTAACCGGTCGGTGGTTAAGTGTTGTCAAAGTAACCTGTTTGAAAATGTTGTTTTGTTTGTTTAACGCCTTTGGGGGTTTAATGACCATGTCCCGGATATCCTTGGCATCATTCAAAGAATGGCCACGACCTTAGCACACGGGTGTAGGCGTACACCCGTAGTGCATCAAAATCAATAAAGTATAACAGTCGGTACGAGAAGAAATCTCGCGGCGGAACTATACTATGTGGTGTGTCTATTAATCTTTAAACCGGTACGACCCGGAAAACTGAATGCATAACAAACATGTAATTCTTTTACAAGATTATAAGCAAATAATGATCCCAAGTTATAAAAAATTTTGTGCCGCGGGCATTCAAATCAATTTTTAAAACCTTTTCAAAATGAGTCAGTTAAATTGTATTTACCAGTGTAAACTGACGTATTTTCCCAAAAAGGCTAAGTGCAGGTACTACGCGTAATAGGCTGGCCACTCCTTAGCATCTGTAAAAGTCTCGCAAGCTTAGGATGCATGAAGTCTGTTGAATAAAAGTTTCCTCTTTGTTTCGGATCCGCCTGTGGATCTATTTCAACTTTTTGTGATACTGGATATTACAATTTAATTTAGTTGAAATAAATCTATGTTTTGTTTCCGTTGTGCATTTATATTTTGTAATGTTTGACTATGACGATATCGACTACGTCACAGAACCCCCCACCGGGCCCACCGGTGACACGTGGAAAATAGGGGTGTGACAATTGAATTACAATAATTATTATTTTTTTCAAATTTTTTATCAGAAAAGGACCACAAAAGGGCTAGAAAATCTATTTAGGAAAAATCTATAAAATCCATTCACCAGTTAATGGGTTCCGTAAATGAAAAACCCATATTCTTCAAGCCCAGCCTGCCCGGACCACTAATATTCAAACCCTAGATCCCGTATAACAAGCAGGACGCTTTTATTCAAAGTGTAGTTGTTGAGAATCAGGAAAGAACATCACATCCTGTTGAAGGAGCTATGCATGGGTTGTCTGAATTGTCTTCTCAGCATGCCGCTCTGCAGACAGATGTTATTCGATTGCAAGGGATGATTGAAGCGGCCAACAATGAGAATCAACTTTTAGAAATGGATCTTGGTTTTTTGGAGCAAAATATCGCCGATCAAAATGCAGTGCTTGCATCCAAAACGACCACAATTAACAACTTACAGCAGCAAGCTACCTCTGAGGGCTCGGCAGTTTAAGGAAAATGGTATATTATCTGCTAATATAATGAATTAGGGTTCCTGTGGGTTTTGGGGTTTCATTAATGTAATGCTTAGCTGGGTATCTTGGGTAGAATTTTAAAACTTGATCTGCAAAGTCATTGAACAGAGTTTTTGTGCACATGCTTTAAAAAAAACTTGTTAACTTTGTGTAAATTAACTATGTTACCCTTTAACTTGTTTCTTTTGAATGAAGACCCAAGAACCGCCAGTGGCACCCTCCTCACCGTGCCAATAATACCCCTTCGCCAAAAGGGTTACAAGGAGGGTAGTCCCTGTCTTCACCCTCAGGAAGAAAAGCCTTCCAATACCAGTCTCTGTCTTGAATCATCACAAAATATTTAGTATCCAAACATGTCTCAGATTCAGTCTGTGTTTGCCCACCAAACATTGGATTCAACAGTATGTTTCGCAACATATGGATTTTGGATTTAACCACTTGTAAAGCGACTTGATGAACTATGTTACCGCCAGAGCTATCTACAACCAAGAAAATATGAAATCTTTTGAGTATGTACTCTGCAACCAGGCCAGGCTGGCAAAAAAAATCCATGTAGGACATTTTGGGTTATTTTAAGTCCTTTTAAATTAAGAAGTATGTCACATTAGGCCATGAAATAAGTTGGGATGGGTTAGGATTGGTAAAAAAAATATCCATCTAAGTGGGTGTTTGGGTTAGCTTGTTTTGGAGCTACTTTTAACTTATTGACTTATAAAAAGTTAATAAGTTATTTTGATACTGTTTGATGTGTTATTTGTTGAATTTTGAGTTCAATTTGTGAGAAATTTAGGATTGATTGTAAAGATGTATAGAACATGTTTGATGAAATGCTTCAAAGAGGTTTAGACAAAGATGTAACTGTTATTTGATGTTATTTGTATCTTTGTTTGCATGGTTTTTGGTATTTCTCTATATTGGTTTGTTAATGATGGTGTTATTGAATAATTGTAAATTTGCTTCTAAAGGCTTGATTGTTCACTACGAAAAACCCTAATCTCTCCCCCTACACACTCCCACCTCCTAAAAACCTAACCCCCTTCCCCACCCCCAACCCCCCCCCCACTAAAAAAATCCTAAACTTAAACCCCCCCAAAAAACCTAACTCCCCACCTAAAAACTAAACCCCCCAAAAACCTAACCCTAAAAACTAAACCCCTCTAAAAACATAATATATGTTACACATGTGCAATGCTAGTTTTTTTTTTAAATTTTTTATTATCTTAAAAATGCTATACTTACAGCCAGACAATGTTAAAAAAATAATGTGTATTTTAAGCTTTTTTGTTAGTTTTATTGCCAGGGTGTTGTTTGGGATTCTTTATTATAAGTCCTTTTTGATTTCTATAAAAAGTTAACAAGTCAGAAATTGTGACTTATTAACTTCTTCCCTCATAAAACAAACAATCCCAAACAGATTATAAGTCCTTTTTAACTTTTCAAAAAGTTAATAAGTTATAAGTTGATGAAAATAAGGAATCCCAAACACCCACCACATTTAAGTAGTTTTCTCATGATTCTCTTCATATATATAGTATACAGAAAAACATTAACCTTACATATGTTGGATTTTAACAATCAATCATGAGCTTTATAAATTGATTAGAACCCACACCGAAAGGCGACCTTTGAACCAACTTGCTTGTTTATATCAATTGAAATCCAAGTATATACAGATAATATTGGAAATACGTCACCATAGATAATGTTATTGTAAACATAATAAAGATTGTCGTAAATTGAATGATATACTGTGAATAAATGCAATACGACATATTGAAACTATTCGAAATTGAACAATCCTGATGAAACTAGTTTGCAAACGTTCCATTTGACATCGAGCATGATGAAACCGGTACATTACATGGTGGGATCGCTGATCTCTGCCTACGTACAGTGCTTTCATTCAGAAAGTTCTTTTTTTTTACTTAACCGTCCCTAGGGTTTCTAAAACTTGCCACTATCATCTACTTCATTAACCCATCTATTTTTTGCTATTAAATATGGGGTATATTTGTCTTTTTTATACATATGTTTATTTTGTTCAAATATTTAACTTTAATTTATTTAACTCATTTTGCCATTATTAACCCTAAGAGGATCACTTTGGATTTCTTATCTTTATCCTTATAATTTAACAAAAAAAAAAAATTAAATAAAAAATTACATAGATCCTAAAAATTTAAAGGTTTTTTGTAGGTTTACAATCACCTATCTAATAGTGCTAGTGATAGTTGAACACTTAGATCAACCGAAAACACCAATCAATTCGGTGTTTGAACCTCAAAATGGTAGGAAATGAAGATAAACCCGAACAAACCAAGAAACAAACATAACTCTTATTGATCATTAACCTGAATAATGTTTACAATAATCTCATAGTTTGTTATTACAATCTAAGAACTAGAAACACTCTAAAGACATAAACTTTTAGACGAAATTAATCCCAAAGCCTAAAATACAAGAAAAGTGTAAACTATTTATACTAATGTCCAAGTGTCGCCATTTGCCAAGTGTTGCTGTGCAGCTGGCCGACGACATTTGGTCACGAAGGCACTAAGTGTTGTCGTCGTCAATAACTAGATCACGGTGTCTTATGTTAGGGATGAGCACGGTACCCGTTCGATATCGAAATATGGCGAAAATTGGTACCGGTACTGGTACCAAATATATCGGTTCGGTATCGGTATTTACCGGTGTTTTACTCGTAAATACCGATACCGTACCACTACCGATACCGGAAAACGGGGAAAATCGGAACCGGTACCGGTACCGAATATATCCGGTATGTTTTGGTACCGGTACCAAATGCTCATCCCTAACTTACGTCACCTTCTCGTTGTGCCAAAACAAAGAGGGTGTTTTGGATTGAGTTTGGAAATGACTTGTTGACTTTTCTTTCAAAATAAGTTAAAAAATATTTGTCATTGATAAAAGTGTTTTGTTTTTTTTTTGTTTTTTTGAAAAGGGGTGAAATGTTGTTTTCCAAAAGCCTTAAAAACTTGTTATTTCTTTAAACTAGGGTTAAGTCCCGCCCGCGTTGCGGCGCGGGTATATCGTAAACATTGAATTGATTTGTCTAAACGTTATATGATGCATTAACCATTTGAAAACACACATTTCGACGTATCCCGTTGAACTCAGTGTAACCTGTATAAGCATTGTGATTGGATAAAACGTAAAGTAAAACAAATTCATATCCATAACGTATTATATGTGACCCAACTCATACATAGAAAACGTAACGGGTATGAAGTAAAATATGCACCTGTAATTGAAAGGGATTAATTAGAGCTTTCGAAAAAATTGGAGAAAAAGAAACCATAATTTGACTACACTTGGTTCGAAACAAACTTTAGAAAACATACATAAAATAAACACGAAAACATATTATATTTGACCTGAATCATTTCCCAAAAAAGTGTCGAAACGTAGAACAACTTGAATTTATACGAAAACGTACATAAAAATATACACGTAAAAATGGTTTTTTTAAACGAAAACGTATTATATTTGACCTGACTCGTCTATAAAAGAAGTTTACTTCGGAATGTAGAACAAATCATATTTATACATACCCGTACATAAAATATGCATGTAAAAAATAGTTTTTAAGTAAAGGAAGTATACGGGTAAACAGAAACAAAATATTAGTAAATAATTTAATAGGTTAAAAACGTTCGTAAACCCGTGCCAAGTAGCATCAACGCCACAACGACATCGACTCTCAACATCGTAAAAATAAAATAGATAAAATTGTAAAAATTACACTGAATGAAAAGCAGACTAAAATTGTTGAACCACGCACACCGGTTACAGCGTGTTAATGCGAAGAAATTAACTAGAAATGTCAAACGTAGAAAATAAAAACTTAGTCGATCTAGTACCCGCCCGTTGCAGCGAACTTTTCAAAAGGGAAAAAATGGATGCGTTGCAACGGGTCTGTCAAATATGAAAAAATAGAGCAAAAAACGTTGAACCTTACATACACGCTACGACATGTTAACTCGCAAAATTTAGAACAAAACGTAAAACGAAAAACTTGTGAAAGATAAAAAGTATGGGGGACCAAAGTTGTAAATAATAAAGTGTTGTATTAAATTATAAAAGATGAAAAACTTTGGGTTAAAAGTAAAAAAAAAAATTAAAAGGGGTTAAAATACAAAATATGAAATGTTTGGGTTATAAATGAAAAATCATTTTTTTAAAAACCCCCCAAGCTTGGGGTACAACTCATAATGCAAAAAAAAAAAAAAAAAAAATTGCTTCGTTACAGTGTAATAATAGTTTTTGTCTTTATCAACATAAAATTATAAGGCTATACCCACTCTTTACCATAAATCCCCTAGTTCACACAAACACATAAAACACCCACACACTATTGACCGCCACCCCTCCACCTTCATCTGACCACCATCCACACATTCGCGGCCCCTGCCATTAAGGTTGGCATATCGTGTATACCCGTACACGATAAGTGTCACACCCTTATTTTTCCACGTGTCACCGGTGGGCCCGGTGGGGAGTATCGTGACATAGTTGATATCATCATAGTCAAACAACACAAATTTAAAATGCACACGGAAGCAAAAAGATAGGTTTATTCCAAACGAATAAATATTGTAATATTTAAGTATCACAATGTAGTTGAAACAGATCCATAGGCGGATCAAAATAAAGAGGAAACATAGTTCAGCAGAATTTGGCATCCAAGCTTGCGAGACTCTAAGTGATGCTAAGGAGAGGCCAGCCTATTACGCGTAGTACCTGCACTTTATCTTTTTGGAAAATACGTCAGTTTACACTGGTAAATACAATTTAACTGACTCATTTTGAAAATGTTTGAAAATTGATTTAGATGCACATGGCACAAAAAGATTTTTATAACTTGGGATAATTATTTGAATATAATCTTGTAAAAGATTTACATGTTTCTTATGCGTCCAGTAGCCCGGGTTGACACCGGGTTAAGGATCAATAGACACACCACATGGTATAGTTCCACAGCGGTTAAACCCAAAGCCGGCGGTTATACCTTAATATTTATTTATGCACTATCGGGTGCACGCCTACACCCGTATGCTTAGGTCGTGGTCATTTCGTAAAATGATGCCAAGGATATCTGGGACATGGTCATTAACCCCCCAAAGGCTTTAAGCAAACAAAACAATTTTAACGGATCATTTCAATGATTTAACCTACATTTGATTAAAGATTCAATGCCCGACCAAGCGGTATTTTATATACCGTACCCCAAGCCCGTATAGGGAAAATAAGTTAAAAGTATTTACCTGAGCAAGTACAGTCACAATAAGCAAGTGCAAATAGCTTTTACTGATCTCCTATTCTGGAACGAAGGTTTATAATAACCTATTAGAATCCTAACGGGTCTTTAATTTAGCCTAAGCTTAGACCGGTTAGTCTTAACGAAAGAATACGGTTCAATCGCATGGAAGGCGAAGACCGGATTAGAAATTGGTTTTGACCTGACAAGCTTGCATGCTTGTTTAATATGGGTAACATAATCACATTATGGATTTTGAGACAATAAGGATATGGTTTGACCCGTTTCGGCTAAAATGTGTAAACTAGTTACATAAGCCGATCCGAACGCGAAAGTGCGTAACGGGTAACCATATGAATCATATACAAGTTCCCTGAGTTAATATGCACTAAATATGTTGTGATATCAGTAAGATATCTCCTATTATGCCCAAAATGTTTTTAAACACAAACTATGCCTCATAAGGGCATTTTGATCATTTTAAAGGGTATAAAAGAGTTTAATTTGTAATCTGAGTTACAGGTCTGATTCATTTAGTAAATATACGTAATTTAGTAAGTTATAACAGTAGGGTATCATATATATGTGAAATTTATTAATTATAACCATATTATGCACCGTAGGGGCATTTTGGTAACTTCACATAAGCCTAAAAGGTCAAAACTGGAAACCTGAGTTTAAAACTTTTGTTTACTGTTATAATATAAAAATTTGCTGAATATATCAGTAGGTATCAACCCATATATATATAAACTAGTTTTGATACATACTATGTCGTAAAAATGCCTAAAAAGGCGATTTGGAGCCATTTCTGGGTTTTGTATAAAAAGCTGACATTTTTAATATTCCAGAAGGCTCAAAATAATTTATTTAACATAATAAATTAGTAGAAAAAGGTTTGAGGTCAAAAGAATTTATAAAACTCATTTTATAGCCCGAAAGGGCAAAACCGGCAATAACCGAAATAAGCTTAAAACTCTAAGTTATGCTCAGCCTAAAAATAAATAAAAATCTCCAAAAATCCCAAAATATTATTTTATATCAGTAGGTAAAAAGTTTGATATTAAAATTTGGGTTTAGATAGGCTATAGGCTAATTACGCAAATTAATTACTAAGTATGCTTCTATTTACGCTAATGAGCATAACTCTAAATCTAGACCTCCAAATGATGTAAAATTTTAGGTACAAGTTTATAAATCAGTAACTAAGGTGTCTACTTTTTTATATTTTCAAAAATCATAATTTAAAGTGGAAAGGACATAATAGTCAACATTTAGGCATTTAACGGAATCTTGCATAATAATCGGATATCTAATGAACCAGGTTGTATAATCACAGAGGGTTATACTAACATGTAAATAGGTCCAAAAGAAGCTCTAAGGCAATCCTAAACTTGGCTTAAACGGGTCAGACCTGAAAGTAAAGCATAAGTCAAACTATGCGACTATCGGTTCTAAACCGAGCCTAAACTGAAAATTGTCGAGTTGAACATGTTTAGGCATGTTCTTATATTAATTACCAAGTCATATTAATGACAAAACAGGTTACATGGATCCTACATTGCTAATTATGTATTAATTTGAAATAAAGCTTTCTGTTGACTTTTTGTAATTAGCTTTGACCCGACAATTGACATAGTTAGAATGGAAATCTGAGAATACCCTTTTAAGGGTTTATTACCCACATAATTACCTAGTTATAGGTACTTTTAATTCGAGATTTTACTGAGTAACTATAGCTTAATCTCGAAGTCAAATCTTAATTACGATGGTTTGACTTTTAGCTAATTACTAAGCTAAACTGAACTAAGAATGATTAGGAACACTTACAATGGTCCTAAATATGATTAGGGACTTAAGAGAAACTTGATTGCTGTCCAGAGAAGCTCCAGAGATGCTTGAAGTTGAGTTTGAATAAGCAAGTCCCAAAGTTCACAACTTCTTCTTCTTATATAGTGCACCAAATGTCACAAGATCTTGCCAAGGAAGTCTACAATTGTTGTGAGATGATCCCAGGTGCCCCTATGATGCTATATAGCCCCTAAATTCGAATACCACCTAAATAAGGCGGTGGAACTGGCTGAACAGGCAGCTGTCCATTTTCTGCTGCCAGCAACAGGCTTACGGACCGTAAGCCAAACTACTTGCGGTCCGTATCCATCTCTTACGGACTGTAAGCTTAGGTGGTTGCGGTCCGTAACCGACCTTGGTCTGATGCGCCCAGACATGATTCTTGCGGACCGTATGCTTAACTAGTTGCGGTCCGTAACCAATCCTTGCGGACCGTAAGCTTACAGCCATACGGTCCGTAACCGATGACCAGAATCCAAAAATTTTACAAACTTCCAAATTTTGACCATGCAAAGTTGTAGTGTCCGAATTCTCATGATTTCTCTGCAGTAGGGGACCATATGGGCAGACCTTTGCATGCCTTGCATGAACTTTTACATTTTGGATCTTTATGGCAAGCTTTGGAATGACGGAATTCTCAAGAATGCATGTTTAGCTCAAGTTCAATTCCTTTAATCAAGTATTGAAATTTTCTAATCATTGTAGTAATATTTTAAGAATCCAATTCCCATAAAAATGGAATTTTATTTATTTAGAAACAACCGGCTAATATATCAGATGTTTATTAAAACGATTTAAGGGTCTTGGGATTTATAATTTGGGTCGTTCAGATGTATTTTAATAACATGACGCCCTTTTTAAATCCTACCATACATCCTTATTTGATCCGGGTTCCTGACACATTTGTCTCACATGATACGTGTCTTTATTTTATTGGACATGAATTTCCGAGGTATAACAATAAGACACGACACGATAAGACACGATACACGGAATCCCATACACGAACATGAACATGACACGATATACACAAAAATTACCTATTAATACCAGTTAACACGACTGTTCGACTGTTATACACGAAAATTACATGTTAATACCTGTTAACACGAACAAAAACACGAACATGACATGCTATCTGAGAGTTACAGAGGGATGAATTGAATGAGGAATGAAAATAGAAAGGAAAATTGAATGAGGAATGAAAATACATGTTAATACCTGTTAACACGAACAAAAACACGAACATGACATGCTATCCGGATCAAATCGATTACGTGTGATGTCTTATTCCGTTATCTCGTATCATTTAGGTTTGAAAGCACAAGTACTCCTGTGAGAAGTGTTATGTGTATCAGCCGCCTACCGTACATGAACATGACGTATTTTTTCATTAATTGTAGTATTATGATCTATATTGTCATTTCGGGTCGTACAAGTGCGTATTGAATCTGATTGGGTCGTGTCGGTGACATTCGGTTTTTAACGTGATGTAACGCGTATATTGAACAAACACAAACGTGATTATTATTAAACACATTTAAGATACATCGTGAACATATGGGGTTACATTAAGGTCAGGGGCACGATACGTAAGCATTTCGTACGTGTTGATCTGATCCCTGTATAATGTATGCCAGGCTGCTGCGCGCTCTGTTCTGTTCGCTGTCCAGAGTAGGTTTGGGGGAGGCATTGGATAACAACCTCCAAGCTCTACATGTATGAAATGCCCATTGTCGACGAACACAACTGCAACTACCAGGTGAGGTTCCTCAGCTTCGTTTGGGCCGCCCAGCAGAGGGAAAATTGTATCGCTCCCACGAATGTCGAAGGTGTGAACAATCACACCGTATCGTTGGGCAATAAGAAACCCCGTCTCAGGCATCGACATGTAATTTTCGATACCTGCTCGTCCCACCCCCTTGAAATCGATCCGTTTAACCAGCGCATCATAATGTCCTATGTTTTCCGGATCGAAAACCTGCCTCCAAAGCGATTCGTTCATACGTAACTCCTTTAGAAGTTGTTCCCGGATCTTCAAATATGAATTTTGTTTCACTCCTAACCCAACAGCCACCGATCGAAATCCACAATGACCATCTGGTTTCGCGTCCTTTATTCTAACGATGTATGGATGGATCACTTTGGGAATCTAAGATGCGTAGTTGCGGATCGCTATATCCGTCTTAGGACCGAGCTTGATATTCGGGAAATCAGGGTGTAGGTTGAGCGGTTTGGTATTCTTTTCTCTTCTAGAATCTTCGGCTGATATGTACGAGCTGTGACGGGGAAGATCGTCTGAGGCATCGACCCAAGTTTCTTCTGACGGAATGTAAGAGCTTTGTCTAGCGGTTTCAACCTTTCTTTCTTCCTGCGTTTTCAATGTTGGGCGACCATGAGTTTTCTTCAGAACAGCAGGAGGTTTTTTGTTACTGTTCCCTGGATTGAGGATTTGCTGAAACTTTTCAAAGAAGCTCCTTTTCACTTGAGAGGGTGTTGGATCGATCTGTTTTTTCAATTTTTCAAATTCCGCGTCTACATCGATATCCTCTATGTTATTCCTTGCAGGCTTGAAGTCAAGCTTCTTCCAAAACACGTCTTTGTGTGTGATCCGGATTTGCTGACCTGTGGATGAAAACAAATTAGGTGGCAAAATCATAACGAGAAAGGTCAAAAGTATTAATTACCTTTATTTTCCAACTTTTCCAAACGACAGGCACATGGCAAACCACAGCTGGTAAAAAGTTGGCAACCACAGCTTGCACCGTAGGCTCTCAACCCGTCTTCCTTACGTTTTAGTTCCATACTCAAAAGCTCAATCGCATATATTGAAACCTTTCTGAGAATATATGCAAGCATGGGTTGATTCTTGTGGTGCGTCATCACTTTTCGGAGGCTTGTTTCAAAGCTACTTCTAATCTCGGCGTATTATTTATCAACAACATGATCAACATACAGTACAAATTTATCGAGTGTGTTGCGATGACTTGGAAAGTGACTTTTTAATGTTGCATGCATGCTCTCAACCCTGTTGGTCGTAGTCTGGTGAAAGTTGATAGTTTGGTTAATCCAGCAAGATACAAACTTTTCACGGTACGGATCCAACCAGGATTTCTTCAAATAATCAAAAACCTCTAAAATTAAAAAACGTAAATAGTCAGTTTTTGTTATTATATAAAATTTGAACATAATTATGTAAGAAATACTCACGTTCACGGTCAGCTTCTTTCAGCTGTGCTTCAAAGGTTTTCCAAGTTATACCTGTATATTTCCTCGGTCGTAGACTCGCACAATGTCCAAAATGTACGTACGAATTCTTTCCACTCCTTGTCAGAGAATTTCTTCTTGCTGTTCTTATTAATATTTTGTTGAATATGAAACCGACAAAGATACTTATGCGCTTTTGGAAAAACTTGTTCACACGCGTTCATTAGCGCAAAATCCCTGTCTGTTAAAATCACGCGCGGTTCCATACATCCTGCCAGCATAGACTTGATCCTCTGCAACACCCATAGGTAGTTCTCTGACTTCTCAGCGGAAATTACCGCACAAGCAGCCGTAAACGATTTGTTTGTCGACGTCATGCCTACGACCTGAACAAATGGCAGGTTGTACATGTTCGTTTTGTATGTGGCGTCAATCATTAGCACATGCGGGAAGGCACACCACATAGTGAATGATTTTTCGTGAACAAAGAAGACGTCTTCAACTTCGTTCGATATCTCATTCGTGCGCATGTAATAAGTGTAATTTTTTTCGATAAGAATGTTTTCAAGTTTTTGCATCGGAGACTTACCGACATTTTTTTCGGCGTTGATCTTCTGAACAGCGTTGTGTATATCTTTCGGAATAAGCTTTCTAGCCGGATTGTTTTTTGTCAGCGTTCTCCAGATACTTTGGTTGGGAATATCTTGCTCTGCCAACTCCTTAACCAGTTTTTTGTCCTCCGAAGAAAGCCTTCTCGCATACGCGTGACCCTCGAAGTTTTCAATAGGAGTGTGGTTATGCTTCGCCTTCGTCACCTCGATCCTCCAAACACTTCTGGATGATTCCGAAAACCCTATCATCTCGAACGAGCAGCCTATTTTCTTGCTACCCGTTTTCCTCTGTGTAGCTACACTCTTATGCTCCCCACCAAAAGTACATTGAAACCAAATCTTGTAATTCTCTCCTCTTTTATTCGACCTCTTAGTCACAATGATGTAACCATTGTCTTTTGCCGTGTCTTGTACCCAACGCACCAACTCTTTACGTGACGAAAAGGTCTGCGTTGTATCAAACGAAAATGTAACCGGGTAACAACCTTCCTCGTCAACAGACACATCCTCCGGCTCACCATCGTCACCGAGGTTCGAATAGACTTGATGTTCAAAGCTCTGTTCACAACCGTAACTCTGGTTTGGATAACACTCCTGCTGTACAAAGCTTTGCTCGCCACCGTAACCGAAATTCGAATAACCTTGTTGACAACCGTAACTGTCGTTTGGATAACACTCCTGCTGTACAAAGCTATAGTCGCCACCGTAACCGAAATTCGAATAACCTTGTTGTGCGTAAGGGTCCTCCACAGGGGTATTCAAATCCAGCTGCACCGTGTTATCATGATAACGAATGCCAGATACAACCTCTGTCTCCCTCAAGTTGGACGACACCGGTTTCTCAAACGAGTCAGAAATAGCGGTCCCCTCGTAAGAATCAGGAACAACTGACTCGTCAGAATATTGACCGAAAAGATAGTTACTGAACCACGACATCGTTTTTTCAAAAAATGTAACTAATAGAGCAAAGAAGATCGACAAAAAACAATCCGAATTATGAATGTCGAGTCTGGCCAGGGATTTAAAGGCAGCATTTGGGGTCGAAGCGCCGCGCTATGGCCAAAGCGCGGCGCTTAGGGTTCACGGGGCGACTGAAACCTCGTATCACCTTTATGTCTGTCTGTCAGTCTGTCAGTCAGTCATTCGAAACCTCGTATCAACTTTTGTTGCCCTAAGCGCCCCGCTTTGGCCATAGCGCGGCGCTTAGGGGTGTGAAAATTATTTTGACTGTGTGTAATTAGCATGATACTTGTTAATATGCTAATTTTAACGGCTATTTTTGGACCTGAAACTACACAGTATTCTTTTCCCGCTTACAACCAAAAGCCAAACACACGTTCCAAGGATTCTAAAAATTCTCTACACAACGGAGCCGTCAAAGAGAAACAAAGATGAGGATTTGGGCGCCAACGGAGAGTACAGTTCAGTGAATTCAACCACTCCCCTTCCCTTGAACTTCATTCATCTAATTACTTATTACTTTTGGTCCATACACCTAGCAAAAGATATTGGGGGCCAAAGCCTTTGATTTCTTTCTTTTCTTTATATTATAAAGAATTAAAGATAAAGAATAAGGGCCTGCCTTGCGCTCAAGTAATTGACATCCATAACCCCTGCATAATCTTTAGTTTACTTGGTCTTATTCCATAATTTTTAATTAAAAAAAAGATGCTAATTATCTCTAATGGGTTTGTGCTTTTCACTATTCTTGTTCCTTTAAGCTATTATTATTAATAAAAAAGAAAACACAAGCCTTTTGTTTCTCACTATTTAGTACCTGTTTTCTTTAGTTCTGACGGATAGCAATCTAATACCATGAGGGGTTTAGTGATGTTAATTCTAAGTGTAACATTGTTGTTAGATGTGTTTTCCAAGACAGTGAATATTGGAGCCACTTTGAGTGTGAAAACCATCAGTGGGGAGGTCTCAGTCATTGCCATGAGGGCAGCTGTGGATGACATCAATTCTGATCCCAACATTTTGCCTGGAAAAACATTGAATCTTTCGGTTCATGATGCAAACTTCAGTGGCTTCCTCAGTATTGTTGATGGTATGTAATGCTACTCTTTTTAAACTTCAATGCTATATATAAACGAGTCATACAGGTTGATGGATAGTAAATGGGTTGGCGAAGTGTAAACGGGTTGTAATAAATGGGTTTAACGGGTCGCAAACGTGTTGACATGTTGAACTTACAAAATTATATATTTTGAGTAAACTGCAATTTTACCCCCTGTGGTTTAGGCTAATTGGCACTCTTACCCCCCTAACGAAATAATTGCAATTTTACCCCCCAACGTTTGCTGTTATGTCGCAAGTTTACCCCCTGCTGTCTAATTTGTTAACTGATCTGTTGACTTGGCGGTGAAATGACTATTTTACCCTTTTATTTTACCCCCCAACATTCCTGTTGTGTTGCATAATTATCCCCACAGGTAAATTACTAAAATGTCCTTTCTTATTACCCCCTATACTTTGAGTTTAGAAGCAATATTACCCTATGCAACTTTCAAATCACCATGGAAACCAGTATCAAACTTTCAAAAGAAAAGAAATTTCAAGTTCCACAACAAACCCCTCATGTGAAAGAAAGAATCAAGATTTTGCCTATGATCAAAACCCATCTCGTGACTTCCCATCATTTCCCCCAAATAATCAGACATGTAGCGCTACTTGTACCTTATGCATATATAATTGTACCCACCATTTTAATCACAGAACGAAGCTTTTTCAGAAATGGTGTCCTACAACATGTTCCCACTCTGTTTCACTACATGCAAAATGTTCTCTGAATTCTTCATCTATAGAGGAGTTAGTTAATATAAGAAAGAAAGACCAGTCGAGTAGGGTCCAAAGTGGCAATCAAGTATCCCATTAACACACAAGCTTCATTCCTAGCAAAACATAACCATATGTGAAAGAACAATAAATAAAACTTTGGGTGACCATTACACGGTTAACAAAACAATGGACTGCTTGCTCAAACTAATCAACCACCACCATAGGATCCCAACCTATAATGAATGATTCAAGTAAGGTTCTTGCAAATAACATCATCTTGACACCACCAAAATGTATCTCAACAAAATACTAAATAAACAATAAAAAAAGTAATATTCAAAACTCAAAACTGAAACAAGAAGTCTGATAGATAATTTTCCTTGAGAGGATGAAACACAATAAAACAAAAATAAGCCGCCATGCTTCACAGTAGCATCCAGTCCACCATTGATGCACTCTGCAAACGCAAATCCGGTTATTAGCAAAACAGACAAAGCACTAGATCAATCCAAAAAAAATATAAAAACCCATAAACATTGTTAAAAAAACTTACAGATCTTGTTGAAGGCCACAATATCACAACTCTAGACATACTCGTTAATCGGTTCCTCGGTAAGCCTTTCCTCAATGAGAGTGTCAACTGGGATCATCAACAATGGTCAACATGATCTGGGGCGCAATTAAAAGGCAGGGTAGGTAATTATTTTTTGTTTTGTTTTTTCTTAAATGTGACAGTGGTGGTGGGCTTACGATAGAGATGGAGGCGGTGGGTTGAAGGCAGTGCTGGATCCAGCCCTCTTTTGTGGGTTCACATGAACCCACTCGGTTTGGAGAAAAATAGAAAAAATAGTAAGAACCTTGTATGATTTGAAAAAAGTTAGTGAGAACCTACCAAAACGAACCCACTGGAAAAGTTCTTGAATCCGCCACTGGTTGAAGGTGATAATGGAGGTGGTGGTGGGTTGAAGGGGGAGATGATGGTGGTGAGTGGTGAAAGGAGGAAGAAGATTAGGGGTGGACCTCATAAATCATCTGAAAGTTGTAGATGTGTTAAGAATGGGGAAGAAGATGAAGGTGGGATGGGTGGGGGAGGGGGGAGGGGGGTAAGATTGCAGCGAGTATGATCTATTAGGGTGTTATGTTGAGTAAGATATAAAGCTAGTGTGGAAAAGACTATTATACCCTTTGACCGTTAATAACTTATGTTGACTTTAAAGAGAATTAGACAGCAGGAGCGGTAAACTTGCGACATAACAGCGAACGTTGGGGGGGTTAAAAATGCAATTATTTCGTTAGGAGGGGTAAGAGTGCCAATTGGCCTAAACCCCAGGGGGTAAAATTGCAGTTTACTCTATATTTTTTTTTTTATTTACCCTTGTACTTTAAAAGTTAAACGTGTATAATATGTGAACCCTGCCGCGACTCATTCAATTAACAACCTATTTATTATAAGGTTTAGACATAACAACCCAAAACATCAAACGGGTTAAAAGTTGACACCCCTAGTTTCTAACAGTCAAATAATGAGTTCTTATACTCTTAACAGCAAAGGTGACGGGTTAAATATGCTCTTTATGGATATACATCTAATTGTTTATTTGTTTGATAATTTTTTATTTTCAGTGTTGAAGTACATGGAGGCCGATATGGTGGCTGTCATTGGTCCATTTAGTTCTCGAGTGGCTCATGTAGTTTCAAATGTGGCAAATGAACTCCATGTCCCATTTTTATCATTCTTAGCATTAGACCCCACGCTTTCACCTCTTCAGTACCCGTATTTCATCCAAACGGCCCCTAATGATCTTTATCTGATGACCGCCATTGCTGAAATGATAAGTTATTTCAGTTATCGAGAAGTAATCGCCATATATACAGATAGTGACCAGTTTAGGAACAGCATGTACATATTAAGTAATAAACTATGGGAGAAACGTTGTAAGCTTTCTTATAAAATACCATTGCTAGAATTCTCATCTCCACAAGATATTCGTAGTGTGTTAGCTAATGTTCGGTCAATGGAATCTCGTGTCGTTATTGTACATACTTACGCTAAAACAGGTCTTTCGGTTTTAGAAACTGCTAAGAGGCTTGGCATGATGAAAAAAGGATATGTTTGGATTGCAACCACTTGGTTAACAAATGTTTTGGATGCTACTGGTTTTTCTTCTATAAGTCCATCAGATATCCAAGGGGTTCTCACGCTTCGGCCTCACATACCAGATTCGGATAAAAGACAAGATTTTGAAAGAAAGTGGAAGAACTTGAGTAACGGGTCAATCGGGTTAAGTGCGTATGGTTTATATGCTTATGATACAGTTTGGATGGTTGCACACGCCCTTGACAAGTTTTTTAATGAAGGTGGTAAAATTTCTTTCTCCAATTATTCTCGTGTAAAGGGAACTGATGGTTTGAATTTTGAAGCGCTTGGTATATTTGATGGAGGAAAACAGTTGCTTACCAACTTATTGCAAACAAATATGAGTGGTCTCACTGGCCCGGTTGGGTTCAATCCTGAGCGGTCTGTGATCCACCCTTCTTTTGATATAGTTAATATGGTTGGGGACCAGAGTTGGCTTCTTGGATACTGGTCGAACCACTCCGGGCTTTCCATTCAGTCTCCAGAGACTCTTTATGCAAAACCATCGAACCGTTCTTCTTCTAAGCAACATTTAAGAAGGGTTGTGTGGCCCGGGAATACAACAGAAAAGCCTCGTGGATGGGAATTTTTAAACAACGGGAGACCGTTAAGGATTGGAGTTCCATTGAGAGCTAGTTTTAAAGAAATTGTTACACAGGTCAACGGTTCAAATGAAATTCATGGATTTAGCATAGATGTATTTCTTGCCGCACTAAAGTTGATTCCATATCCAGTTCCTTATGAGTTTGTCAAGTTTGGGGATGGTCATAAGAACCCGAGCTACACCGAGTTTGTGAATAAAGTTGCATACAACGTAAGTAAAGTATAATACTCGGTCATGTCTTCTGTAGCCTGTTTTGTTCTTTCCAAATATGATATTTGCAATTTATGCAGGTCCTTGATGCTGCTGTTGGTGATATTACAATCATCACTAACCGTACAAAGGCGGTTGACTTCACACAACCATACATAGAATCAGGGTTAGTTGTTGTGGTCCCCATAAAGAAACTAGACTCGAGGTCTTGGGCTTTCTTTCGGCCTTTTACTCAACTAATGTGGGCCATCACCGCGGTTTTCTTCATCATAATTGGAGTGTGTGTGTGGATACATGAACACAGGTTGAACGATGAATTTAGGGGCCCACCCAAGCAACAGTTAGTCACCGTCTTGTGGTGAGCTGTTTATATTGTCATATTACTTAATTTGTTTATGTTCTATCATGATGGCCGAATGGGTGAGTCAGGTAAATCAGTTTGGGTTTGAACTAAACAGGCGGTGATGGGTTGATGCACAAGCTTTTTGTTGTCCAATTTGAACCAAGTATATTTCTTGTTGTTTTGCAGGTTTACTTTGTCAACTATGGTTTTCGCACAGAGTGAGTATCAATCAAACCTCTGATTGGCTATCTATTCTGTAGTTCCAACTTCAACCCGTTAACTTATGATCGGGTCATACTGAAATTTTCAGGAGAAAACACGGTGAGCACCCTTGGTCGACTGGTTCTCATCATCTGGCTTTTTGTAGTTCTGATTATCAACTCAAGTTACACCGCCAGCCTTACATCCATTTTAACCGTTCAACAACTTTCATCTCCCATTGGAGGAATCGATTCATTGATCTCGACCAATGAACGTATCGGGTTTCAAGTAGGATCATTTGCTGAGAATTATATGATTGAAGAACTCAACATACCAAAATCAAGACTTATGGCTCTTGGTTCCCCACAAGAATATGCCGAGAAACTTGGGGCAGGAATAGTTGCTGCCATTGTTGATGAAAGACCTTACATTGATCTCTTCCTTTCAAGTAACTGCAAGTTTCAAGTTGTTGGTGAAGAGTTCACTAAAAGCGGTTGGGGATTTGTAAGTATTTCGGTTCACATATTAGTTACTATGTTGAAAAATGGGTTGGATCAGGTTAACCAGCCTACACTTTCATTATTGTCAAAAAAAAAAAAATAATAATAATAATAATTGAAAAAAAAACCCGCCTCTCGGCTCTTTTTACTGATCATTGTAGCTGTTTCTTTGACTTTTAAGGTCAAGCTCTCTAATTATTAATGTGAACAGAAAGCTACACTACATCATAACTCATATGCGTCATCATAGTTTGCGTTGAGTACAACTATATCTATGTTGATTTTGACTTTAAAAGTCAAAGCTCTGTGATTGTTTTCTCAGGCATTTCCAAAGGACTCCCCATTAGCCGTTGACATGTCAACTGCCATACTTAAATTATCCGAGAACGGAGAGCTTCACAAGATTCACGACTATTGGCTCAAGAGAAAAACCTGCACCCCACAAATCTCGGACTCAAACCAACTTCAACTAGATAGCTTTTGGGAACTCTTTCTCATCTTTGGGGGTGCGTGTGCTCTGGCTCTCCTTATATACTTTTGCAAGATGATTCGGGTGTTCGGAAAACACCATTCTCAACCACAAGGCCAGTCCTCTAAAAGTGGATCCTGTTCTGTGCGAAAGTTTTTATCTTATGTAGATGAGAAAGAAGAAGAGGTATCAAAGAGCAAGCTGAAGAGAAAGAGAGAGATGTCTTACGTCGAAGGTAGAGAAGTTGACTCCAGGAATCGGTCAAACCGAATCCAAGCCGAGTTTGATGAAGAGTAATGTGAATAAATGATCCAACCCAAATGCCTAGTGCAAAGAAATTCAGTAATTTTGTATACTCATAACATGAACAGATAACAAGTGGTAGAATTTCGTTAAATATATTCTATTCTATACAATGCAGTGCCAGGCAGCATGCACTACAAATCTCATGTAGGGGAATAGCGTCACACACACAGTTGTCTGGCATTTTTTCATTGGTCCAACCAAATTACGATTTTGCCCAATTTAAATTTACAGTTTTGTCATTGTTTTGGTTTTTTTTTCCTTCCTCTCAGCCAAATTACGATTTTGCCCTCAACTCAAATTTACATCTTTGTTCCTACGTGGCGAATCATGTCCCAACCATGACCTCCACACCCTTTAGCCTTAGAATGAGTTGACTCAGGTTACCTTGATTAGAAAAAAAAAAAAAAAAAAAAAAAAAAAAAAAAAAAAAAAAAAAAACTCAGGTTGGTCTAAAGTCGTCCAATATGGGAACATAAAAATAAAAAATGTGTGATATTACATTATGAGGTAAAGGATCAAATAAAAATAATATTCACGTACGAAACGTACGCATTGAGGGAAAAAACAAAAAGTGGCGGTGTCATTTTGGTAATTATCAGCAACTTTAAAATTACTGGGGAAAAAGCAAAAAGTGTCTCGTAGAGTAATTTTGAGCATCTGTAGAGTAATTTTGGAAAATGTAGGGTAATTATCAAATTACTCTAGTAGAAGTAATTTTGACTTCTGTAGAGTAATTTTTGAAAATGTCTTGTAGAGTAATTTTGTTAGCATTTAGTTATGGGGTTTAGTTTTATGGTTTAGTTTTTAGCTTTTAGTTGGGGGGGTGGGGGGGGGGGGGTTTAGGTTTTTGGGGGTGGGTGGGGTTAGTGTAATTTTGATAATTACCCTACACGACCAAAATTACTCTACATGAACTTTACAAAATTACTCTACAGAAGCTTAAAATTACTCTACTAGAGTAATTTTGAAGTTGCTGATAATTACCAAAATGCGACCGCCACTTTTTTTGACTTTCTTTCAATTCGTACGTTTATTTTATTTTCACTATTTTCACGGGAACTTAACTCTACATTATGAATAGCAGAGATTATTCAAGGAAGCTATACATCATTATTCATATAATTCAAGATGAAGCAACTGACAGTAAAATGTATACATTGTACTAATTCACACTTGTCATTTTTCTCAATCGTATAAGTTTGAGTCTGCTCTTTCCACAAATCATTTTCCAGATGTTTTTCATAGAAGAACACTTCACCACTTACTTTCACAGCCAATGCAGACATGCTTCTTGTACCATAAGGTCTCTGCATATAATATCAATATTTAGGATCAAATATCATGGAGATCGTTAACGGATAACTAAAGGTGGCTGACTACTTTGTTTACCTCTGCGTGTACTGTGTTAACAAATACAGAACTCAACTCGTATTCAACCTCTGGAGAGCGGATACCAGGAAGCATGCTGATGTCATCTTTTACAGTGTTTCCCATCAGCTTATCAACCATGTCAATAATGGGAATTTCACCTACACCGTATTCATCCAAAAGATCTTTAAAAGCACGCTCCAATCTTTGAGCCTGAGTGATAATACAAAGGCAAATTTATTGACAAAGGCCACTAAAGAAACATTAGAACAATGTTCTTTTTTGCATGAGATAAACTAAAAAAGGACTTGATTTGTTACCTTAGGCCAAGGAGTGTCAAGACTTGCATTTGATAGCACATGGACACCAGGTGAAACTGTAGCCATGTAGTTGCTGTCTCCTTTCAGTCTATTGGTTACATAAACCATATTCTTGGACAAAATATCAGCAACTAGTAAATTAAACCCGTTGTATTCATCTGCTTCATTCCCAACTTCTTCTGCAAACTCCATCGGGCTTTTGTTGCTCTAGCCATTGTCATAATGAATTATAGTAAATACTTCACAAATGTGCATGATTGTTCTAGTACATCATAGTTGTTAAAAGCTATCGCCTCTTGCGCCTAGGCCCATTTTTCAGGCGAGGCAGTTGCACCTTAAGTCGAGGAAATTGCGCTTTAATTCTCCAGGTTGTGGTTCAGGTGCACATTCCGGCCAGATTCCTAGATTCCGGAGAGTTTCCGGCCAAAATTTCTAAATTCTGACAAGATTCTAGCCAGATCCGTACTTTTATCTAAGGAAAACTACTTTTCTACACTAATACACTAATATTTTAGAGCTTTTGGTACTAAATAAATGATAGATTTTGTTTATTTTATTTAAAGAATAGTATTCTTTTTCTAATACATAATATATTTTTTATTTTATCTTTTTCATCATGCGCTTTATTTTTCTCAAGCCCTTGTTTTTTTTGCGTTTTGCGCCTAGGCCCCAGGCGAGGTCTATGCGCCTTGAGTGCGCCTAGCGCCTTTAATAGCTATGTAGTACATCATTAACCAGTTCCTTGGTTTTAAAAAGCACCATGTGCACCGCATCAAGTATGCGAGGTGCAAGGTATTTAAACAAATAAGCTCTATATATGATTTAGTACATTAATAACCTATATGTACACCGTCCTCGATTCCTGATGCACAAAAACGTCCCATATACAAGAGGTGTAACTCATGCCTATGCCTCAACCGTTTTCCTGTGCCTAAGTGTACCTAGGCGCGTCTCGGGCTCAGGCGCGCTTTTTAAAACCAAGACCAGTTCTCATCAACACCTTCCGTTTTCATGATCAACAAGGTGTTGGTTCATACACATTCATTTAGTATATATCATAAAACTATAAACTAGATACAAAAAGAAAATTTATAATCAAAATACATAGTTCACCCCAATTTTTCTAAAGGCACTACTTATGATTCCTATTAGAACTAATGCAGGCTTCAGCCAAACAGGATATAAAAGCAGACACATGATCATATTGACGGGAATTAAAACAAACAGTTGGCGTGCAGTGCACAAACAAAAGAAACCTGCAAAAACCGAACCGGGAGATGGCCCCTACTCTTGGCAGCTGATATCGACTTAACCTCCCGAACATTGGTGACCAAAGCCACTCTTCCTTCTCGGCTAGACGCTAACCACGTTCCTCCAGCGGTCACATCTCTGCCACCCAACATCTTCCCTCCTTGCCACCACTTTAACGGCTCCGTCTCTCTAAATTACATATCAAGAACACTATACACATAAGTATGCGAGTGAATGAAATTGTATGGTAAATATGTCTCACCGGTCAAGATATTCATCTCGATTGGCTAATAGAAGAAGCGGGTAGAGTGGATGAGCTTGCCATAGTAAGACTGATATACACATTTTGTTGCTGGATGTGAAAACACATCTGAGGGAGATTAAGAGTTCACGGCGGCTGGGTCAACCGGTAGCTTGATTTTCAAGAGAAAGACGATGAATGTTGTGAGGAAATGTCTTTTTAAGTTTTATCACGTCTTTGATTACTTTATACAGGACTTTTATGGCGGTTATATTCCATGGATAAAATGTTATAAAACCAGGGGCGGATTTACAAGGAGTTGTCCGGGTTCACTTGAACCCACTGAATTTTAAAATTTTAATAGAAACGGTATATATAATTTTTGAGCGAACCCATAAATAAAAAATGTTGAATGAATCCACAAACAAAATTGCTGGATGGTGCAAGTGGTAAAAGCCTTTTGTTATGCGGTGAATGTTATTTGTTCGATTCCCACCTCTTTCATTTTTTAAAATTAATTTCTAACACTTTTCTTCTAGATTGATTCACAAGCAACTTTACATTTCAATAAATTTGCAAGATGCCATATTGCCTTTATTTTTTATTTCCTCTTATTTTTTTTCTTTTTCTTAAATGTTATTATGTATTTTTTGTATAATATGTCTACCATTTTCGAAAAAAAAAATATCTAAAAATTAATTTTGAAACGAGTTATGATTGTGAGAGTTGATCTATTCAAAATTGTAGAAATGTAGAATGCTACTTAGTTAATAAAAAGTTTAGAGTGTATCTGTAGTAACAAACAATGTTGTTTTGGTTATGAGGGGTTGATAATGTATAAGGTTAAGGACTTTTAGGGAAATTGAACATAATTGTCTTAGTTGTGCGTATGGTAGTCGTTGTATTATGGTTATGATGATAATGAGAGACAATATACCCTAAATATCACTTGTATAAAGTTACTCTAGGACTACATTAACTTAGTTCTTCTTAACTAGAATTTTAGAGCTAATGTTAATGAAAATTTGATATGAAATTTAGGTTTTTATTATGTTCCGCGACATGACCCGACCCGACCCAACTCGATCCGGTCCGAAAATCTTACCGTATGGTTGTGAAATTTGACCACCCATAAAAATGAACCCATAGGAAAAAATCCTGGATCCGCCACTGTATAAAATGACAAAACATAATGGTTAGCGGTCACAAAGTTATTCGAGTTAAGTTGTTGTTCCTTTTAAGGTCAAGGGTTCAAGCTCGTTGAAGACGGATTATAAGTAAGTTAAGCCGTTAAAAAAACCATAATGAGTAAGAAATCGAATCCTTAAACCTGTAACCACCTTCTGGCGTGATAATAAGTAATCGCTTTGAGGATAAGTGTGTGTATAAGGTAACAGATAGCCTGAGAATTGTGAAGGGAGGAGATTGCCATCTAGCCATTGTTTCACAGTTGTCCGACCAGGAGGAATATCCCTTCTGTCCCCTCTGTCATGGCTAGGCATGGAGGCGACGTGGCACAGGGTTATTCACTCCAGCTCAACGTCCTTTTGTACTGGCTGTCGGTCTGCCCCATTAAGATCTTGCAATCAGTGCTGACGCGCTGCCTTTGGTGCCACATGTTGTCCTTTTTGTCTGTTGGGAGCATCTTTTTGTCGTCAGATGTTTCCTTCCAGAATCTTCTTCTGAAATGCTCTCGTGTGGCAAGGCTGCCAGCTTAGAGTGGTATGGTCCCTCTGACACATGTGCATCTGTGATTCGGGATCATACATCTTCAAGCTTGTTTTGATTGTGTTTTGCAAGTGATGACTTTTGTTTTTGGATTATCATACTAGTGCTTCTTTATTATAGGACATAACCTCCCTTTTATATCAACCAACTTTATTCGGTTGCTGCTCTCATGAACTTGGCATCTTTCTAATTAATTTTTCAGCCTCTTTCGTTTTTTCATGTGTACTCGCATAAACAAATACAAGTAAACCTGTACTGAAAATAAAATTTCCTCTACCATCAAACAACTACAAATGCTAATGAGCGGATACAGGTCAGTTCTTTTAGTCGTATGCCTAAACACACGTAAACAAAATAATGGTCGATACAGTCGGATGTTACGTGCACATGAATGAATCACATAAATTATTGTTCTACACTATTACCGAACTTGGGTTTTCGTGTGTCTCCTCTCTCTTTGGCCAACATTGTTGGTTTAGTGAGTGTTGATGCAACAAATAATAGACCAAGGGTAGTAACTGGGCTGCTTAGGCAAAAGGATTTAAGGGTTCAACTTTGCCTAACGCAGGTCGTGGGGTCTCCCCACGTTTGCAAGACGTGGAGAGAGGTTCACTAGTTTATTCTTGTTGTTTGCTAAAGATCCTCCTCTGAAGTGTGCTCAGATTCGAATGATTAGCAAAAGGAATGTGTGTTGAATGTGAAAGAAAGTAACTCGCATGAAGCAAGTACTCGAAGTGAATGACCAGAGTTCTTAGGAATCAGGGCTGGCCAGGAATGTCTACTTAGTAAATGAAGTGTCTAATTTATAGGAGAAGGCATCTCTTAAAGAGGAATGCATTTGACTAGTGACCATGCTTGCAGTGAGGGACTTACCCTTTCGGGGGGTCGAAGCCTTTTGACCCGCGGATAAAAGAGTGTGCTCTGTGGACCTGCGTTACTTTTACGGCTAGTGAGTTGGTGAAGCAACCCAGAGATGTGACTTCTTACTGTTTCCGAGTTGCTTTATTTAAGCTTCCCAGGTTTTGAAGCTTTGAACCTTTTTACCTTTTAAGCACTCATGTATTAATGTCATTTATTTGGTCTTGGGCTACCCCCGTCATCAGCCCCCCAAGTCAGAGGTTTTTGTGGGATGAGCTCTGTGACACCCCAGGAAAACCAGTGAACAATACAGTTTACCTAGCTTCCTCAGTGAGTGCATACCAAATTTCGGGACGAAATTTCCAATTAGTTGGGGATAATGTGACAACTCGTACTTTACCGACTCTTAAATTACGTGTAACGGTTTAGAACTTTGTGATTTCATTGATTGATTGAATGTTACGTGCTATATGAATTAATATGAATGTGTATGTATTGTGAACCGAACGTTAACTCAACCGAACACAAGCCCATTCGGGCACACAACCGACTCGAGACCAGCCCATGTGGGTTCCGGCCCACTCCCCATTTCATACGTATATATATTATACACATCTCTTAGGGTTTTGGTTTTTCACCACTTAAACAATCTAGAACACAAACTCTTTCTCCCTCGACTCGGAACCGAAGAACCGCCGAGCATCCTTGTTGCTTTGAATCCGAATCCTCCTCTTTCTACCTCGGTTAGTATGTTATCCATGATTCCGTGTTTTATATGCTTAGGTGATGCCATGATGAATCGGATTGTATGATTTAGTATTTGGTTGGTATGAGTTATTCGATCGTTCGGGTGTTTTGAAATTCGGTTTTTGAATATTGTTAATATAGATGATACATGCTGGTTGACGTTGGTTTGTTCTTGATAGTTGGCTGTTTATATGAATTGATGGTATGGATAAATTAGTCCGAATGTATGCGAACCGGGTAGAATGCATGATAGCCAATGATTTATGATTCGGTATAGTTTTTATAATGATCTGATTGCTGTTCTTGATGTTAATATGAACATGCTTGATTCTCATGATTTGAAGTTGTATGAAACTGTTAGAAATTCGGGTTTGATCTGATTTCCGAAACTGATTAGGTTGTTAGCTTGATTTACGGAACTAATTATGCTGGTAATTAAAGAAACTGTTACACAGCCTGGTTGCGACACATGGTTGCGAGTCGAGACCATAGTTGCGGGTCTAGTTGCGACTCGTAACCATCACACTAGCACACAATCAACACAAGCCGTAACCACGGTTGCGAGTCCCATTGCGACTCGTAACCAAACCATGATGAACCGAGATCACCATTGCGACTCGTAACCAGCTGTTGCGACTCGTAATCTCCGGTTGCGACTCGAGGTCGCCGGTTGCGACTCGAGACGAGTTAATGCACGTACACTGTTTGGGCCTTCACTGTCACGGGCCCAATCAATTGGGCCCAACGATTGGATTTGTGGACTGTTTGCTATTGGACTAGTGTGCGTTTACTATTTGGGGTGAATGTTAATTGGGCCGGGTTATGTTGGGCCAAGATTAACACGCACAAGTGTGCTCTTGACTGCTAGTTGGACTACTTATCTGTTTGGGCCGATTACATGGACTCGTTACATGATTTGGATTGCTGATACGTGTACATGTTTGCCATGAATATACGTGCTATATACGAACCTGACTTGTATAATAACCATGATAGGACGTGGTTGACCATTTACTAGCTTAACTGTACTTGTTGTGTATCTGCCGAGCAAACCAAGGTGAGTTCACACAGCCAAGGCATGGGATTCCCGGGTTGGGAATTGGGTTGGATATGTTATTGTTAAAAGAGTTACTCGTACTTACGCATTCTCTAGACTATAGACCATCGTCCTCAGGTTAGTCAGGACACGTTACGTAAAGCCTACGTAACCCAGTATTTGCCATTTGTCTCCCGGGTCGGGAGGACACGTTACGTAAAGCCTACGTAACCCAATACCATCCACTGGCTTCCAGGTCGGAAGGCCACGCTGCGTAAAGCCTACGTAGCCCCCACGCGTACCATGTCCTCGGGGAAGGGCACGTCACGTAAAGCCTACGTGACCCTGTACGTTTTCCTGTTCTCGGTAAAGAAGAACACATGGTCGGAAGTTAGTCTAGTAAGTACCGTTAATGAGAAGCCCTCATTAGCCAGGATAAACATGGGAAGTGTGACAATTCGAATATTTCGCATTTATTGCACGTTCAAGTATTGTTTAGCTGTTTATTTGCACAATTGTTTACTATAGAATTGTATACGTTTTGGTATAATGAAGTGTATTGTGTGATTGTGCATGACTATGTGTTAATTGTGATAAACTTGTCAAATGTGTAAACTTGGTGGTGAAACTGTGAAATTAATTGAGATAGTGCACTATTGTAAAATGTAATACTTGAGGATGTAGAGGACAATTAGTGGAATTCTAGTGATACTTAACCCTAATCTCTTTCACTAATCATTCTCTAATCATCACAAGAATCAAAGCACGTATACCCACATTCCCTAATCCTCTCTACAACCACTTCTCATCATTCTTGGATTCACAAGTTCTTTGCATCAAGTTTGTTTGCCAATCCATCTAGAATCGAATCAAGGTAATTGTTTAATCATTGTGTGATGTTAAATTGTTGATTGATTGATGGATGTCAAAACCCTAGTTTCTCATATGATAATCTCTGCATGATTGATTGTTTCTGATTCATGAAAATGATTTGAGTTGTTGTGGAATCATTGCTTGATGATTTAGAAGCAAGATAGGTTGAATGATAGATTGATGATTGATCATTGCACTGTACAAACGTATGAATTTAGGGTTTTCATGTTCGTATGATAGCAAAACGTAACTGTTCTGATCATATTGATTCTGTGCAAATTGAAGTTCACGCATGTAACTGTCTGAGTTTAATGTTATATCATACGTCTGAGTTTAATGTTATATCATGTGTCCGAGTTTATTAAATAGAAACATGTCTGAGTTTATTTGTGAACATGGTCCGACTTTGTGTTAATCAAGAAGGTCCGAGGTTCTTGTCCCTTTGATCTACCCGAGTTTAATAAACATATGGACCGAGTATAATGTATTGATTTGGTCCGAGTATAATGGATTAATAAAGGTCCGAGTATAAAGAATTGATTTGGACCGAGTTTATTATTTGTTAAAGGTTCGAGTATGTTGGTTATTTGAATGGACCGAGTTTATTGATTAAACAATGGTCCGAGTTTAATGATGTTAGTATGACCGAGTTTAGGGTAGCTTGTTTGGTCCGAGTTTAATGGTAGTCGGTTGGGCCGAGTTTAAGTGACTATCTAAGTGGACCGAGTTTAAATGACTATTTAGTGGACCGAGTTTAAAACATGATCACCCATGTCCGAATTTGTATGTTAATTATATGCCCGAGGTTGTATGCTATGTCATGTGTTATCCGAGTCTCAAACAGGGGAACCCCCCCCCACACACACACTTGTCTGATATTGTGTAACTGTTTGATGCTGTGTAATTGTCAAATTGAAACAAGTAGCTACATGATATTATGTTAGTCCTGTTAAGCCTGTGTGACGTATGATTCTATGTGAATAATTGTGTGCAACGGTATGATTCGGCATGAGTGAACATTGTATGTAATATCGTCGTGTACACAACAAACACACACAAAGCACCGTTGTTTGAATATCGAGGATTTGTAAACCCTAATGGAACGAATCATGTGCAATATATCCTAGGTCGTGTGTAACGGACTTAGAGACTAATAAACCCTAGAAGCAATAACATACCGAGCAAACCAAGGTGAGTTCACACTCTTACCAAGGCATGGGATTCCCGGGGTGTTGGGAATGGGATTGAAAGGATAAGGATGAATAGATACACTACTGACACTATGACTAGACTACTATATTACTATCCTCGGATGTGAAGGATACTTATACTGATCACTATCCTCGGTTGTGAAGGATACTTATACTGATCACTATCCTCGGATGTGAAGGATACCTATACTGATCACTATCCTCGGTTGTGAAGGATACTTATACTATATTACTATCCTCGGATGTGCAGGATACTTATACTGATCACTATCCTCGGTTGTGAAGGATACTTATAGATACGAATAGTCTAGTGGTTATACAACGTGGGAAGCCCCCACCAATAGAACGTACTAACGGCCCAGTAGAGCCACCTGTTACAAACGAACTTACTATTACACATTTACTTTCTGTGAACTCGCTCAACTAGTTGTTGACCCTCTGTTACATGCCTTGCAGGACGTTAGGTATATGGAGCTTGCACACGGAGGAGCTGGTCGTTGTGGGGCTTGGATCTTGATCATCTTGTTAAACACTTTTGATATTTGATACTTATTTGCTATGGGTTTTACAATAATACGCTTCCGCTAAACAATGACAACTTACTTATGTTTTGGAAACACCTTTCATATGGAATTGGTTTGGTTTATATTGCATTTACTTTTACTTTATACAATGTTCTGTATGATTGGTGGCTTGATCCTGGTCAGTCACGCTCCCAAGCGGTGATACCCCGCAGGTGGATTTTGGGGGTGTGACAGATTGGTATCAGAGCCATTGGTTATAGAGAACTTGGTTTTAATATGGGGAAAACGTTTTTATTAAAACCAGACTATAACCAGAACAGTGCTCTCAACGACCCACAACGACGCTTCGCTCCACGTGCAAGACTCGACATCCTAGGTAATAAGGTTTATGTTTATTACCTGCTTGCTAGAATTGCATAGAACTTTGCTCGTAGTATGCTTACATTACTTTGCTCACTACTTGTTATTGCTTAAGAACACTTACGTGCTTACACTCTTCTGTCATCGCACTATTCGCGAACTTTTCTCACTTATGATGCCTTTGATGTGAAGATCAATGGCCGGACGTATCAACATGACTCAAGCCCAGCTAGAGGCTCTTGTTCAGGCTCAAGTTGCTGCGGCAGTTGCAGCTGCTCAAGTAGGTAGTATACCCTACAGTATAGACACTAGGATCTTTAGATCCTACATTAACTCTCGTATTTAACTTTGTCCTATTCGTACACAATAGGTCAACACGCGCAGCAGCCTGTGTGCACCTTCAAGAATTTCATGGATTGTCGTCCTAACACGTTCAGTGGCACGGAGGGAGCAGTTGGACTCCTTCACTGGTTTGAAAAGCTCGAGTCGGTTTTCGAGATGTGTGAATGCCCTGAGGCTCGCAGGGTGAAGTTCGCCACTGGCACACTTGAAGGGATTGCGCTCACTTGGTGGAACGCACAAGTGCAGATCTTAGGGTTGGCAGCTGCTAACGCCACACCCTGGAATGATTTCAAGGAACTGATTAAGAGGGAATACTGCACTAGAGAAGACATTCACAAGTTGGAAGACGAGCTGTATAACTTGAAAATGGTTGGGTCGGAAATCGAAGCTTACACCAAGAGATCAAATGAGTTGGCTGTGTTATGTCCAACTATGGTGGACCCTCCATACAAGCGTATTGAGTTGTATCTCAAGGGTTTGGCACCAGAAATCCAGAGCCATGTAACATCGGCAAATCTTGACGACCTTCAGGCCATCCAACGCCTCGCTCACCGCATCACAAATCAGGCAGTGGACCAGAACAGACTGCCAAAGCGTATCAGTGCTACTACTACCACTACTACTTCTACTACACTTGCTACTCCCAGTGAAAGTAAGCGAAAATGGGATGGGGATTCTAGCAAGGGGTCAGCTTCAGCGCAGTCGCAAGCCCAGCAACGAAAGACAGACAGTTACCAGAGTCCCAGTCAGCACTCCTCAGGCAGCCACAGACAGGGAGGGTATCGAGGAAACCTCCCAAAGTGTAACACCTGCAACAAACATCACAGTGGCCAGTGTAATAAGGTTCGTTGTCAAAGATGCCTCAAGATGGGTCATGAGGCCAAAGATTGTAGAAGCGCTCGACCTGCGAACCAGAATCAGCAGCAGCCACCAGCACAGCAGAATCAGCAGCAGGGTAACAAAGGGTGTTTTCAGTGCGGTGCAGAGGGTCACTTCAAAAGGCATTGCCCTCAGCTGAACAGAAATCAGAACAACAACCATAACAACAATCAGGGTAATGGTAACAACAACAACGGGGGAAACAACAACAACAATGGCAATGAAGCTCGTGGTCGTGCATTTGTGTTGGGTCGAGGAGATGCAGTGAATGATCCCAATGTGGTTATGGGTAAGTTCCTTCTCGACGATATTTATGTTACTGTCTTATTTGATTCGGGTGCTGATACAAGTTATATGTCCTTGAAAATGAGTAAATTATTAAAACGTACACCAACACCCCTAGACACCAAACACGTCGTAGAACTAGCCAATGGTAAAAGTGTAGAAGCCGCTCATGTAGTCAGGGGTTGTGGTATTGTTCTAGCGGGTCAGACTTTCTCGATTGATCTCATACCCATAGTATTGGGTAGCTTTGACGTCGTCATCGGTATGGATTGGTTATCCCAACATCACGCGGAGATCTTATGCAAGGAAAAAGTTATTCGTATTCCTCGCTCCAGTCAGGAACCTCTCGAAGTTCAAGGCGACAAGAGTGGTGCTGTGGTTAGCATCATCTCTTACTTGAAGGCTCAGAAATGTTTACGAAAGGGGCATACTGCCATTTTGGCTCTCGTTACTGATGCAGCAGCAAAGGAAAAGAAGCTGGAGGATATTCCAGTTGTACGTGACTTCCCTCAGGTGTTTCCTGAAGATTTACCCGGTTTACCGCCTCATCGTCAAGTCGAGTTTCAGGTTGAGTTGGCTCCTGGAGCAGCACCTATAGCTCGTGCACCGTATCGTTTAGCTCCAACCGAACTGAAAGAACTGTCGAAGCAACTGCAAGAGCTCTTGGAAAAGGGATTTATTCGTCCAAGCTCTTCGCCTTGGGGAGCTCCAGTGTTATTTGTAAAGAAGAAAGACGGTACGTTCAGAATGTGCATCGACTACCGTGAACTCAACAAGGTGACGGTGAAGAACCGTTATCCTCTTCCGCGCATAGATGACTTATTCGACCAGTTGCAAGGGTCGTGTTATTACTCCAAGATTGATTTAAGGTCAGGGTATCATCAGCTGAGAGTCCGGGATGAGGACGTCTCCAAAACCGCTTTCAGAACTCGTTACGGACATTACGAGTTTCTTGTCATGCCATTCGGGCTTACGAACGCGCCTGCAGTCTTCATGGATCTTATGAACAGGGTGTGTAAACCCTATCTAGACAAGTTCGTCATTGTTTTCATCGACGACATTCTAATCTACTCCAAGAGTCAGGAGGAGCACGAGCAGCACTTACGTCTTATCTTGGACCTTCTTCGAAAAGAGCAACTGTACGCAAAGTTTTCAAAATGCGACTTCTGGCTTCGTGAAGTCCACTTCCTAGGCCACGTGGTAAACAAGGATGGGATTCACGTTGATTCATCCAAGGTAGATTCGATCAGAAATTGGCCTGCACCGCGTACACCGACAGAAATACGCCAATTCTTGGGTTTGGCAGGTTACTACAGACGGTTTATCAAGGATTTCTCGAAGATCGCGCAACCACTTACACTACTGACACAGAAGGGTGTCACCTACCGTTGGGGCAACACGCAGGAAACTGCTTTTCAGTATCTAAAGGACAGGCTTTGCAGCGCACCTATTCTCTCTTTGCCAGAAGGCACAGATGACTTCGTAGTATATTGTGACGCATCAATACAGGGTCTGGGTTGCGTATTGATGCAGCGGGATAAAGTGATAGCCTACGCTTCTCGGCAACTCAAGGTTCACGAACGAAACTACACGACGCACGATCTAGAGCTGGGAGCTATTGTTTTCGCGCTTAAGATATGGCGACACTACCTGTACGGTACCAGGTGCACGATTTACACCGATCACAGGAGTCTCGAGCATATCCTTAAGCAGAAGGATTTGAACATGCGTCAACGACGATGGGTCGAGTTACTTAACGACTACGAATGTGCCATCAAGTACCATCCAGGCAAAGCCAATGTTGTGGCTGATGCCCTCAGTCGAAAGGACACTTTACCTCGGCGCGTGCGAGCGCTACAGCTTACGATTCAGTCTAGCCTTCCTGCACAGATACGAGCTGCTCAGACAGAAGCACTGAAGCCCGAAAACGTCAAGGCTGAAGCCTTACGCGGCTCACGACAACAAATGGAACAGAAGGCAGACGGCGCCTACTATGTAACGGGGCGTATTTGGGTCCCACTTTATGGCGGTCTACGCGAACTTGTAATGGATGAAGCTCACAAGTCTCGCTATTCGGTACATCCAGGGTCGGATAAAATGTACCACGACATCAGCACTACTTATTGGTGGCCTAGTATGAAGGCCCACATCGCTACGTACGTTGGAAAATGCTTCCTGTGCGAGAGTCAAGGTTGAATATCAGAAACCAGCTGGTCTACTTCAGCAGCCTAAGATACCGCAATGGAAATGGGAAGAAATTTCCATGGATTTTGTTACAGGTTTACCTAGATCTCAGCGTGGGAATGATACAATATGGGTCATAGTTGATCGACTCACCAAGTCTGCACACTTCCTGCCGATTAAGGAAACGGACAAGTTCTCCACTCTCGCAGACGTCTATCTTAAAGAAGTTGTTTCGAGGCACGGAGTGCCCACCTCTATTATTTTGGATCGCGATGCACGATTCACGTCAGAGCTATGGCAAGCAATGGATAAATCTTTCGGCTCACGATTAGACATGAGCACAGCATATCATCCTCAGACGGATGGGCAGTCTGAGCGAACGATTCAAACACTTGAAGACATGCTTAGGGCATGCGTTATCGATTTCGGCAACGGCTGGGAAAAACACCTCCCATTGGTGGAGTTTTCGTACAATAACAGTTACCATACCAGCATTCAAGCCGCTCCATTCAAGGCATTGTACGGACGTAAATGCCGGTCACCTCTCTGTTGGGCAGAGGTGGGGGATAGTCAAATTACGGGTCCAGAGATTGTAGTGGACGCCACAGAAAAGATAGCACAGATACGACAACGCATGGCGGCAGCACGCGACCGTCAGAAAGCCTACGCGGACAAGCGTAGAAAGCCTTTGGAATTTCAGGTCGGGGACCGGGTATTATTGAAAGTCTCACCCTGGAAGGGTGTGGTACGTTTTGGCAAAAGGGGCAAACTGAATCCGCGGTACGTCGGACCATTCGAAATCTTAGAAAAGATTGGCAAAGTAGCCTACAAGTTGAACTTACCAGCTGAACTCGGAGCAGTTCACAATGTCTTTCATGTGTCGAACTTAAAGAAGTGCTTATCAGATGAAACCCTCATCATTCCTTTTAAGGAACTCACTATCGACGAGCGGTTGCAGTTCGTCGAGGAACCAATTGAAATCACGGACCGGGATGTTAAGGTCCTCAAACACAAGAGAATCCCTCTTGTTCGAGTTCGTTGGAACTCCCAACGTGGCCCAGAGTACACCTGGGAACGCGAAGACCAAATGAAAGAAAAACACCCCCAGTTATTCGAAACCAATACATCCACTACTGAGGCTGAAGCTACTACTACTGAATTTCGGGACGAAATTCCAAATCAACGGGGGGATGATGTGACACCCCAGGAAAACCAGTGAACAGTACAGCTTACCTAGCTTCCTCAGTGAGTGCGTACCAAATTTCGGGACGAAATTTCTTTTAAGTTGGGGATAATGTGACAATTCGAATATTTCGCATTTATTGCACGTTCAAGTATTGTTTAGCTGTTTATTTGCACAATTGTTTACTATAGAATTGTATACGTTTTGGTATAATGAAGTGTATTGTGTGATTGTGCATGACTATGTGTTAATTGTGATAAACTTGTCAAATGTGTAAACTTGGTGGTGAAACTGTGAAATTAATTGAGATAGTGCACTATTGTAAAATGTAATACTTGAGGATGTAGAGGACAATTAGTGGAATTCTAGTGATACTTAACCCTAATCTCTTTCACTAATCATTCTCTAATCATCACAAGAATCAAAGCACGTATACCCACATTCCCTAATCCTCTCTACAACCACTTCTCATCATTCTTGGATTCACAAGTTCTTTGCATCAAGTTTGTTTGCCAATCCATCTAGAATCGAATCAAGGTAATTGTTTAATCATTGTGTGATGTTAAATTGTTGATTGATTGATGGATGTCAAAACCCTAGTTTCTCATATGATAATCTCTGCATGATTGATTGTTTCTGATTCATGAAAATGATTTGAGTTGTTGTGGAATCATTGCTTGATGATTTAGAAGCAAGATAGGTTGAATGATAGATTGATGATTGATCATTGCACTGTACAAACGTATGAATTTAGGGTTTTCATGTTCGTATGATAGCAAAACGTAACTGTTCTGATCATATTGATTCTGTGCAAATTGAAGTTCACGCATGTAACTGTCTGAGTTTAATGTTATATCATACGTCTGAGTTTAATGTTATATCATGTGTCCGAGTTTATTAAATAGAAACATGTCTGAGTTTATTTGTGAACATGGTCCGACTTTGTGTTAATCAAGAAGGTCCGAGGTTCTTGTCCCTTTGATCTACCCGAGTTTAATAAACATATGGACCGAGTATAATGTATTGATTTGGTCCGAGTATAATGGATTAATAAAGGTCCGAGTATAAAGAATTGATTTGGACCGAGTTTATTATTTGTTAAAGGTCCGAGTATGTTGGTTATTTGAATGGACCGAGTTTATTGATTAAACAATGGTCCGAGTTTAATGATGTTAGTATGACCGAGTTTAGGGTAGCTTGTTTGGTCCGAGTTTAATGGTAGTCGGTTGGGCCGAGTTTAAGTGACTATCTAAGTGGACCGAGTTTAAATGACTATTTAGTGGACCGAGTTTAAAACGTGATCACCCATGTCCGAATTTGTATGTTAATTATATGCCCGAGGTTGTATGCTATGTCATGTGTTATCCGAGTCTCAAACAGGGGAACCCCCCCCCACACACACTTGTCTGATATTGTGTAACTGTTTGATGCTGTGTAATTGTCAAATTGAAACAAGTAGCTACATGATATTATGTTAGTCCTGTTAAGCCTGTGTGACGTATGATTCTATGTGAATAATTGTGTGCAACGGTATGATTCGGCATGAGTGAACATTGTATGTAATATCGTCGTGTACACAACAAACACACACAAAGCACCGTTGTTTGAATATCGAGGATTTGTAAACCCTAATGGAACGAATCATGTGCAATATATCCTAGGTCGTGTGTAACGGACTTAGAGACTAATAAACCCTAGAAGCAATAACATACCGAGCAAACCAAGGTGAGTTCACACTCTTACCAAGGCATGGGATTCCCGGGGTGTTGGGAATGGGATTGAAAGGATAAGGATGAATAGATACACTACTGACACTATGACTAGACTACTATATTACTATCCTCGGATGTGAAGGATACTTATACTGATCACTATCCTCGGTTGTGAAGGATACTTATACTGATCACTATCCTCGGATGTGAAGGATACCTATACTGATCACTATCCTCGGTTGTGAAGGATACTTATACTATATTACTATCCTCGGATGTGCAGGATACTTATACTGATCACTATCCTCGGTTGTGAAGGATACTTATAGATACGAATAGTCTAGTGGTTATACAACGTGGGAAGCCCCCACCAATAGAACGTACTAACGGCCCAGTAGAGCCACCTGTTACAAACGAACTTACTATTACACATTTACTTTCTGTGAACTCGCTCAACTAGTTGTTGACCCTCTGTTACATGCCTTGCAGGACGTTAGGTATATGGAGCTTGCACACGGAGGAGCTGGTCGTTGTGGGGCTTGGATCTTGATCATCTTGTTAAACACTTTTGATATTTGATACTTATTTGCTATGGGTTTTACAATAATACGCTTCCGCTAAACAATGACAACTTACTTATGTTTTGGAAACACCTTTCATATGGAATTGGTTTGGTTTATATTGCATTTACTTTTACTTTATACAATGTTCTGTATGATTGGTGGCTTGATCCTGGTCAGTCACGCTCCCAAGCGGTGATACCCCGCAGGTCGATTTTGGGGGTGTGACAGGAAGCCCCCACCAGTAATATGAACACAAGGTTTGGGAAGCCCCCACCTTTAGTACACACTAGTATGGGAAACCCCCACTAGCTAAACATGCGCACTATACTATGAACTTACTGTGAACTCGCTCAACTAGTTTGTTGATTATTTGCTGCATGCGTTGCAGGACCTTAGGTACATTATGGAGCTTGCACAGGGAGGAGCAGGTCGTTGTGGGATACGGATCATGAACTTTATCTGAACTTATAACTATTTTGAGATTACATACTATGCTTCCGCTATTTAAACGATGTTTGGTTTTGAAACATCAATCATGTCATGATGATTTACATTAATTACTTTTATTATTAAATGCTATGTTTGATATGATTGATGGCTTGATCCTGGTCAGTCACGCTCCCAAGCGGTGGTACTCCGCGGGTGGATTTTGGGGGTGTGACAAGCTCAAAGACTTCTGACTTTTATACATGTATTTTTCTGCTTAAAGGCTTCAAGGGTTCGAAGCTTGAAGGGTTGGAAACGGTTTTTGGGGTTTTTTGAATTTTGAATTTGACAAGACAGTTGACATAACTTGTGGCAGTTTGTCAGGCGGCGGTTTTTAATTCCTTTGCCTAATCATATTAATTCTTATCTCATTAATTTACATATGCTTTAACACAAGAAACATCATTCGCTTTCTTTTTCTCAAGTTTTCCTCTTTTCGAAAACAGGTTAGTTTCCTCTTTTTTATTTTCTGTTTAATTTTCGCATATCATGGGTGCTCGTAAGGATTTGGCAAAGTCATTTTCTCGAATGACTCAGGAGGAAGTTGATTTGTTTTGTATGGAGTTGGGGATAGGGACGAAATTTAAACCGGTTGCACCGGCTTGTGATAAATCTATCAATGCATGTCCTCCGGGTTCGATTGCTTTATATTGTCGGCATTTTGAGTTTTCCAATCTTCGTCACCCGTTTTCAAACTTCGTTTTGAATATTCTAAAATATTATCGAGTTTCTTTTGGTCAGATTCATCCCCTTGGCATGGCTAGGGTTTTACATTTTGAAATTTTGTGTCGGGCCTCCGGGTATGATCCATCCTTGTTAGCATTTCGCCGTTTCTTTCGGCTTGCTAAGAATGGTGATTGGTTTACCTTCGAGACCACTAAAGTTGATACCTGTTTGGTTTCGTCCATGGTTTCTACACTTGGGGTCTGGAAGGACCGGTTTTTCTGGGTGTCAGAAGAGATTGTTCCCTTTAAACTTATTTGGAGACACCCAGATGCCGTTTTAAATGAACCAGAGCCTTCTGCTTTTGACATAAACACTTGTTTTTTAGAAACTCTTAGGGAGTGCCCTTCGAGGCTTCGTCCCTTCCCTGAGCATTTGTTGGTGTTATTGGGTCTTAGTAAAGTGTGGGAAAAGGCCAATCGGGATCCGGTGCTTATTAGAGATGGGAAGGGTATGCATTTATTCTTCTCTTGCTCTTTTGTTCCTATTTCTTTGTTTGCTTATGTGTTTTTATATTTGTGTTGCAGTTATGTCTGCTCTTGACTTTATCAAAAGCGATGATACCTCCGACGTTGGCTTTGATGATGTTGCTGCTACCCCTGGTGAGAATGCGGTTGTTAGGGGTTCTGATTATAGGTTCGAGGGTTCCGGGTATGTAAATGTCCCCAATGTCAGAGGTTTTACCAAGGCTACTGCTTCCCAGGGTTCCACCCGTCGTTCACAACGCCATCTGAAAGGTGTTGATCAGCCTTCTGGTTCGGAGCCTATCGATGTTAGTGACGATATTGAAGCGTCAGCGGATCAAGCTATGGATGTCAACAAGGGTAAGGAGAAGGAGTTAATTGTTTCGAGCAAAAAGAAGAAGTTAATTAAGAAAGGTAGCACTCCTATTATTCAAGGTTCATCAGTCAAGAGCGTTGAGAGCTTCGAAGGTTCAGAGGGTCAGGAGGTTTATGTGCCTAACTGGGGGGTTAAGGTTGGTGATAGTTTCAAAGACCCGGCTGTTTGTGCTGAGGCCTTAGCTCATTTCGCTCCTCCCGGTGTTCGAAGCGCTATATCTGAGATGGAGGCTGATCATCTTATTTCTAGGATGATGCTGAGTTCCTGCAACCTTTCGGTCCTGTTGGCTGAAGGTGTTACTCGTTTTGCTAAAGGCATGCAGGAGTATGAGGAGGCCTCTAAGAAGAAGGAAAAGATGAAAGCTTCGATTGCCGCTATAAAGAAAGAGATTGATGGTTTTTTTGAAAAAGAGCTGGCTTGGGTCAAGAAGGAAGGTGAGCTGACAAGAAGACATGAAATTGAGATGAGTGATCTCAATAAGAGTTTTGAAGCCGATAGATTGAAGCTAAAATCTGACAGGGAGGCCTTAGTTGTTCAGCAAAAGGCCTTTGAGGAGGAAAAAGATGGCTTGAAGGCTTTGGTTGCCCAGGCCACTAAGGATAACCGGTGGCTTATTGAGCAGGGTTTCCATTAAGTTGTTACCTATCTTCTTCACTCTAAAGAGTTCAATTCTGCTCTTGGTGAAGTTTACACTAAGCCGCTCATTCTGGGTAAACATCCAGGTCTCATTGCAGGTTATAAGCTTCATGAGTCTGGTCTTCCTCTGGAAAAATCTCCTTTGTACCGTCCTGAGGCTTCCGAAGGGTTCCGTTGAGCAAATGGAGAGGTTAACATACCCGTATGTGAGCCAAGTTGCTTCTTTCTATGGCAAGCCCCTCTCTGTTTTGCAGGAACTGAAGCTAGATGGTCTTAATGAGAAGGTATGTGTCGAAGTGCTTAACTCTCTTTCAAGGAAACGTTCCTACTCAGGAGATAGCGAAGATACCTTTTCTGGAGAACTTGATGTTCCTAATGATGCCAGCTTGGAGGGTTCAACTGTTGGTGGTGAAAGCTCGAAGGCTAAAAAGATCAAGAAGACTAAGAAGGCCAAAGGTAACAGTTCTGGTGCTTCTAAGCCTTCTACTGATGCATGATATTCATAGCTTTCTTAGCACTTTTTAAAACAATTTGTGGTTTGTAATATTAACTTTAAACAATATTAGGTTTGGCAGGGACACTTAAGGTTCCTGTTATGTGGTTGTGTTTTTAGGCATGTATGGTTATTTGAACAATTTCTGAATTTACAGGTCACTAGGACTTGTTTGAACTTATGCTTGGATGGTTGAAAGTCTTTCAAGGCTTTCTTTGGTATGTTACTATGTTTAACTTATTTTCTTTGTGTTGTATTTTTTACACTTGTATCTATTTTATTAAGGCAGCTTGGTTGGCTTTAAGCGTTTAAGCTTTTTGGCGATCCCGTATGTAGGTTGAAGCCTTTAAGGTTTTGAGTGGCTGTGTATGTAGCTTCAAGCCTTCAAGGCTTCTTGGGATGTGACTTTGCTTGGTTTGTGTCCTTAAGTTTTCATAACTTTGTCCAAGTTGTTGCATTGTTCCTTAAGCTATTTCTGCTTTTCTTTTAGCTTTGTCTTTGTCAAATTTGCGTTGTCTTTATGTTTTTTATACCTTAAAGAGTTCAGTCTGCAGTCACTTAGCCTTGGTATTTTTAACAAGAAGACATAGCAGCTATCCTATTCATCATTTTCTTGTTTTCATTTGATTTCGTAAGCCTCTTTGTTAGTTGTTTTTTCTAAGGCTTAAGGAACATTTGGTGTAGGCTGTTCAAACCTGTCTATGAGACCATTTTGTTTTTTTATAACAAGTCTAATGGAGTTGTATTGATTTAGGAACTCACCCCTTATATAGGTCCATTCAACCCTTGAACCTATTGAGCGATGTGGCCTGCGAGCTCATCCCCTTATATGGCCCTTGCCATGGAGTTTTTTGCTAGGTTCTCAACCTGTTCTTAGGATAGAAAGACAAATTTGTTAAAATAACTTCATTCATTTGAGAGACATTGCTTTTACAAAAGATTTTCATGGTGATATTCTTGAAATGCAACTTGTGAAACACAAACCAATCTTTCCCATTTAGACATGAAACCTTTTCAAGGTTTTTCCATTCCAGTGCCTTGGAAGCCTTTTACCCTCTAAGTCTGCTAGCTTGTAAGATCCACCCTTATGTGCTTCAAGGATGGTATACGGGCCTTCCCATTTTGGGCCAAGCTTTCCTTGGTTTTCTTTTTTGCTAGCTTCGTCGTTTCTAAGTACCAGGTCTCCTGGCTTGAAACATTCATTTTTGACTCTCTTTTTGTAATAGGCTTCCATTCGTTGCTTGTACTTGGCCTCTTGAATTGCAGCTTGGTCTCGTGCTTCTTCTAGGAGTTGTAAGTTCAACATGGTCTCTTTTTGGTTCAATTCGGGATCCATGTTGACAATTCGTTGTGTTACAACTCCTATTTCAGCTTGAATTACAGCTTCAGACCCAAATACCAAGCTATAGGGTGTTCTTTCGTGGCTTGCTTTTTCAGTTGTTCTTATGGCCCATAGAACACTTGGCAATTCTTCAAGCCAGTTGCTTTCATATCTTCCCAATCTGGTTTTGATACCTTCCACTATGCTTCAATTCGTTCTCTCAACTTGATCATTTGATTGCGGGTATGCTACTGAGCTAAAAACTTGATTGATCCTGTATTCTTTGCACCAAACGCTGAAATGTTTCTCAGCAAATTGCTTTCCGTTGTCGGTGACAAGAACTCCCGGCAATCCGTAACGGCAAATAATGTTTTCCCAAACAAAGTCGATGATTTGCTTGCCCATGATTTTTGCAAGTGGTTTAACCTTAGGCCACTTGGTGAAATAATCTATGGCTACCGACAGAAATTTTACTCCACCTTTGCTTGGGGGGAATGGGTCGACAATGTCCATCCCCCATTTATAAAATGGCCATGCTGAGGTTATTGGGACCAGATCATGTTTGGGAATTTTTGGGACTGGTGCATGAATTTGGCAAGCATCACATTTTCTTAGCAGCTCAGTGGTGTCTCGGTGCATTGAGGGCCAAAAATACCCGAGGTTCATAAGTTTGGCAACCACCGATCTAGCTCCAAAATAAGCTCCACATATACCTTCATGAACCTCTTTGACCAAATACTGACTTTACTTGGGACCAACACATCTTAGTAAGGGTGCGAGGTAACCCTTTTTGTATAGGGTTTCACCTTGTAGAACATACTGCCTTGCCTTGATCTTAACCCTTTCAGCCTCTATTTGGTCATTAGGCAATTCACCATTTTTAAGGAACTTCTTGATTGGAGTCATCCAATTTGGATCTTCATCAGTGACTACGTCTTGAACTTCCAACTCATCAATTGACGGAGCTTTTAGCACCTCCACCAGCACCTTTTTAGTGAGGTGAGCGAAGGTAAGAGAAGCTAATTTGCTGAGGGCATCAGCCATCTTATTTTGAGACCTCGGAATCTATTTGATTGTACACATTTAGAAGGTGTTCATCAATTCTTTGGATTTTTCTTTGTACCTTTTCATGTTGGGCTCCTTTGCAATGTAGCTATCATTCACCTGGCTTGATACCACCAGCAATGAATCTGTGAACACTTCAAGTTTCTGGACCTTCATTTCTTTAGCCAGTCTTAAACCAGCTATCAGTGCTTCGTATTCAGCTTCGTTGTTGGTTGTCTGAAAATCAAAGCGAAGAGCATATGTGAATTCTAACCCTTCTGGGTTGATCAGAATAAGCCTAGCCCCTGACCCTTCAACGCTTGAAGCCCCGTCGGTAAAAAGCTTCCAGGCTTCAAGGTTTGAGGGTTCAGTGGCAGCTGTGTTTACTTCAGTGACAGTTTGCTTAGGGACTTCTACAATGAAATCAGCCAAGACTTGGGCTTTGATGGCTTTTCTTGGGACATAGGTGATGTTATGTTCACCTAGTTCCACTGCCCATTTTGCTAACCGTCCTGAGTTTTCTGGTTTTTCAAGCACACTCCTAATAGGTTGTTCGGTGACCACTTGTATAGGGTGTGCTTGGAAATACCTTCGAAGCCTTCTAGCTGTTTGAACTAGGGCTAGGGCAAGTTTTTCCAGAGGAGGATATTTGGTTTCAGCCAATTTTAGAGTTTTGCTGAAGAAATAAACGGGTACCTGGATTTTATCTCGTTCAATGGTGAGGACCGCGCTTATTGCTTCTTCAACAACTGAGAGGTATACTGAGATCAATTCTCCCGTTTCTGGGGCTGCCAGTTCAGGTAGGGAAGCTAGGTGTTGCTTCATTTGGTTAAAGGTTTCTTCAGCCTCTTCAGTCTATTTGAAGTCTTTCTTATCAGTGCAACCCTTGAGCGTTTTGAAAAAGGGGAGAGACCTTTCTGCCAACTTTGAGGTAAAACGCTTCAAGGCTGCAAGCTTCCCATTTAAGCTTTCAACCTCCTTCTTGGTTTTTGGTGGTTTGGTTTCAAGAACAGCTCTCACCTTGTTTGGATTAGCCTTGATGCTTTGTTTCCCAACAATATGACCCAAGAACTTCCCTTCCTCAAACCCAAATGAACATTTTTCAGGGTTGAGTTTCATGTTAACCTTTCTGAGGTTCTGGAAAGTTTCTTGAATGTAATCGAGCATTTGATACTCCGTCTTGCTTTTGATCACCAAGTCGTCGACATATGCATCCATGTTTTTACCAATTTGGCTTGCAAAGGCTTTGTCCACTAGACGTTGGTAGGTTGCTCCAGCGTTTTTGAGGCCAAAAGGCATCTTTTGGTAACAAAAGATTCCTTTATCAGTGTGGAACACTGTCTTTTCTTCATCTTCTTCTTTCATGAGTATTTGATGGTACCCTTTGTAAGCATCAAGAAAACACTTGAAAGGGTAACCAGTGAGGGAGTCAACCTTGAGATCAATTTCTGGTAGTAGTTAGCAATCCTTGGGACAAGCCTTGTTAAGGTCCTTGAAGTCTATGCACATCCTCCAGGAGTTGTCTGGCTTTCTGACCATAACCGGGTTTGCAACCCATGATTGGTACTTGACTTCTTGGAGAATGCCGGTTGACACAAGCTTTTCAACTTCTTGGCAAACAGCCAGGCTTCTCTCAGGTGCTAGACTTCTTTTCTTTTGGACCACAGGTTTGACATCTGGTGGTATTCTTAACTCATGTTCAGCATTGCTTCGAGGGATCCCTGTCATATCTTCTGGACACCAAGCGAAGACATCGCTGTAATGTGTTAGCAACTTTTCAAGATATGAGAGGGTTTCTTGTGAAAGGCTTGGATTGACCCTTATTCTCTGTTCAGGGTACTTGGGATTTATGATTAGCCTTTGCTTGTGTTCTTCACTTTTGGAACTTTCACCTTCAACCAGGTAGGCCTCCTGAGAAGGTTGAAGGGTTGCTATCCCCCTCTCGGTGGGAAATTTGACTGTGCCATGGCCAACAGACACGGCCATATAGAATGCACACAGCCCTGGCCTTCCAATGATCACATCATAGTTTGAAGGTATGTTGATAACCACAAAGGTGAGTGGTTGGATTCTTTCCTTCTGACCTTCGCTGAAACGAACATTAAGCGTTAGTTGCCCTAAAGGCTTAAGGGGTATATCGACGATACCTTTTATGGAGTCCCAGAGGGTTGAAGCCTTGAACGTTCTTCATTGCTCAAACGGTTGAAGAACTTTTCGAACATGATTTCAGTGGCAGCCCCAGTGTCTATGTATGCCCTGCTTGTTTGTAGCGTTCCCACAGTTGCTTCTACCACAAGAGGGTTTGAAAGAGGGTCTTTCTCTGTCGGGGGAAAGCAAACACACTGAAGCTCCCAAGCTTCCAACCGTTGCCTCTTGTGTGGAACCCTTCTATCAAAATCCACCATATTGACTTCTTTGCCCTTTCCTTCAGCCATTTTGTCCCTTACCCCTTTCACCAGGTGAGCAAGTTCCCCGAACTTAACAACTTCTTCAATCCTTTTCTTAAGCTGGAAGCAATCATTGGTGTGGTGACCCTTTTCTTTATGGAATTCACAGTATTGTGTGGAGTTCTCGTTCTTTCTGCTTTTGGGGAGAGGCCTAGGAGGCCGAAAGTTTTGCTTGACTTCTTCTATTGCTAGGATTTCTTGAGGAGTCTTGGTGAGAGGTGTGAAACTCATGCCTTTTTCCCTGCTGGAAGGGTTCCGGTCTTCAGACCTTCGATCGTCTGAACCCTTTTGGCGTCTATCATAGGAGTTGAAGTTTCCTCTTTTTCTGGCTGGGCTATTGCCTCGCCAGCTGGATCCTCTTTTCCTTTGCTCTTTAATGTCTACTGCCTCCTCTCCCCGGATGTGGGCTTCAGCCCTTTCGAGAGCTTCTTCCAAGGTCTTGGGCAGGGATTTGTTAAAATCTCTTGTGAGATATTTGGATGTGATGGCATTCATAAAACTAGCCACTCTCATTTTTTCGTCTGCCCCCACGTAAGTTAGACCTTCTTTTTTGTATCTTTCTATGAACTCTCGAAGGCTTTCATCATCTCTTTGTTTGATCTGAAAGATCACTGTTGCATCTTTAACATACCGCCTTTGTTGGGAGAAGTTGGCCAGGAATCCCTTGCTGAGGTCATCGAAGTTTCGAACGCTTCGAGCAGGTAAATCGTTGAACCAGATTCTGGCTGATCCAACAAGGGTTTGCATGAACATTAAACAACATTCTGCATTCGACCATTTTTCAATTCTTGCGGCGCCAGTAAAGATCTGAAGATGGTCTTCAGGATCTTCAGTCCCATCATACGTTTTGATGTGGGCTGGCATTTTGATCTTTGTTTGGAAATCATAATCGGCTATCTGCTGTGAAAAGCATGAGAGGTTACTTGGTTTATAAGGCTTGGCCAAATCTTCTTCAACCCTTGCACCCGTGTTGTTGCTATTATTGTTTTTCCCTTGAGTGGCCAACACTTGATTGATGAAGTGCTGCCACGGGAAGCTGGCCATCATCTGGGTCATCATCTGGGGCATGAGATTGAAGCCTTGAAGGCTTCCTGGTGCAACTGAGCAGTTAATTCCCAAGGGAGTACTCATAACGGCGCTTCGTGCCAAAGGTGTGACAACTGTGATCTGTAAGCATCGTATAATGTAGAACAATGTTGATTATCAATAAAACAATGTGCTTTGGTGTTATTATATGTGTTATTGTGTTTGATGACTTTACAATTTGGTTCGACTCCGATTTCAAGCTTTAAATCACTTTCTGGAGGGCTATATGCAAAACTGGTGCATAAACGAAATCAGTTTAACACAACGTACACTCCGGAACTGTGATGTAAGCCAAACATACCCTAAATATCCTTTACATAACTTAGAAATAAGTTTCGAAGGATTCGTTATGGCAAAAACATGTTTATTTGAACTAAGGGACTATTTACGACAAAACTGCGAAACTAACGTTGGAGACCGCCCGGATAATATTTGAATCCCAAAAATATTCTGTTATGGTTAAAATTTTATTTTAATCAGGTTCGTGATGAAAAATAAATTAAAACGCCTAAAAACAGGGGTTTAAACGCTAGATAAAATACCCGGTATCCAGTTAAACACCCGTTTTAGCCTACATATAGCATATTTATATAAAAGTTGCACATGGACCCCCTCCCACTTCAAATTTTCGGTCATCATTATGTTGGCCCCACCATATATTTTCCTAGATGTTGCTAATATTCCTTTTTATTCTCATTGGCCAAGACATATGCATGCATCTTTCCCAAATCTCTACATAATACTCCAAATTCCAAGAACCATCATCACTCCATCCTTCAAGACCACTCAACATCTCTCTCTCTCCTCTCTCCATAACCGTCCCCTCTCTCTCCTCCATCTTCATCTTCTTCAAATCTTCAAACTCTTGTTCTTCATGTTCATCACCATTTCTAGCAACCTTCAAGTGGTGTGAAGATACAAAGGTGTTCCCAAGGTGTTCTCTAGTGATTCAAGCTTCCTATCATCAAAATATCATCCCATAACCTACTTGAATCTTGAAGGTATAACATTTATTTTTAAATCATACTTTTGATTCTTAGTTGTTCTTGATGATTTGAAGTTTCTATTGAATCTTGGGATTTTCACTAAACTTGAAATCTAAAATGAAATGGGTCATGATACAAGTAAAAATGGTGATGTACATATATGTATATATAACCGTATATATGTATGTGTGTATATGAGTTTTGAGCTTTATTTTTGTTAAGTACTTGTTTAAGTTGTTACATGTTCTTGTATAATAGTTAAAAATGCAAGTGGTTGATGATCTAAGAATGATATGTTAAATGTAAGTTACTTCAGCAAATAAACCTGAATATATCACCTATTTGAAGCATTTAGATTAACATAAAATGATGAGGTTAATATAGCATGCTTTAGGCACTTGTACATGTTAATATATGTTGGTTTAAAGCTCAAAAAGTGATAAAAAATGGTTGTATGACAAGAATGATTTTAAACAGATTATAAACACTAAAAATAACATTTATTGGCATATTATAATTGTTGGTGCACTACATCTGCTGATTACGTCTTGTATCGAGTCATTGTCTTAGAACGTTAGATCTGGGCTTGTAATACGAGAAATAGTGCAAATGTATAGGTGTTAGATGTTGGCCCGCTCTTAGAGTCAAAATTAGTTAGTTGGGCCGCTCATTAGTCAATTAGGGTTATTGGATCGCCTTTTAGGTCATTTAGAGCATGGGCCGCTCGAACGGACATGCTGGTCCGCTCGAACGACAAACAAGCTGGATCGCTCTTATGGACCGCTTTTGTGTCAATGCTCTGGACCGCTCCAATGGCATGGGCCGCTTATTGGGCCTGTCCAATAAGCGGGTCCCAGACCTCTATAAATACCCTATAGGCGATCTCAGTTGTAACGTGGGGTAGAAATCGTGCCGAAGCTTTGCCGGTGCGAGATTTGAGCTGTAAACGTTTGAAATCAATAAACAAGTAGTTAAAAGTGATCTGACTGCTGTTTCTACCTTAGTTTCTTGTTATTCCGCCCCTGAAACCAAGGAGAAAGCCTCTGAATGACTCGTTTGGGTCGAAGTCCGATCCTACAATTGGTATCAGAGCTCAGGAGGAGGTTCTCTGCAGAAATCAGCTGGATTTAGTCACTTTTTCTTACTTCTACACCTTCTTTTTCTGATTCGGGAAGATTTCACGGTCGGAATTCGTTCAAAATCTCAGAGATTGTGCAAAATAGTACCGTGACAAACCCTGGAAAGTTTCAAATCAAAATTCGAAGTCTAAGTGGATCAAAATTGGATTTGATTGAGGACCGCTCGTTCGAACATAGTCTGAACCGCTCGACTGAACAGTTCTGGACCGCTTTTTCGGACAGGTGGGAACCGCTCATCCGGACGAATTGAGGATCGCTCATTCGAAAGATCAAATCGAAAGATCAGGAACCGCTTATCCGGACGAATCAGGAACCGCTCATTCGGTCGGTTGGATCGTTCATCCGGACAAACTTCTTGAATCGCTTATTTGGACCAAATTTCTGAACCGCTTATTCGATCAATCGAGAATCGCTCATTCGGTCGGATCATTTCTGGATCGCTTATTTGTCATCCGGATAGTCTATCTGGATCGCTTATTTGACATAGTATTCTCTGGTCCGCTCTTTTGGCCCATCTGATCCGCTTTGATTGGTTCGCTTATTCATCACAGTGTTTGAAAAAACGTGTTATCGAATCATGGATTTTAATATCGTTAACAGGACTCAAGAAACACTTGATAGAATAATAATATTAAAGAATGAATTTGATTCATTTTCAGGTTTTCCAGGAGAAAGCACAAGAGGTGTCATTGAGAGATACAAACATCTTGTTAGTTCAATGTCTGATTTAGATATTAAAAAAGCACCAGAAGAGTGGGTTGAAAAATTTATCAGTGCTTTACCGAAAGAAGAATGGGAAGATTATGTCTTGAACTTGAAATGTTCTAGAGAATTTTCTCAACTGACAATTTCTCCACTCATTAAAAGGATTGAAGAACAGATGGTGATCAAGGATGAGAAAAGGAAAGAAAAAGCAGTAAAAGTCAAAGAATCTGTAAAGAATGAATTGTCAAGGTCTGCACCAGTATGCTCAAATTGTCACAACTTCAAGACAGTCAATGCCAAACTTGTGAAGGATGCAGACAGTTTAGCATTGGAGATCAAGAAGTTGAACAATAAGAAGAAAGCTGATGAAAAACAGATTCTAGACTTACAGGGTATTTGTGAGAAGTTGAAAGTCGAAAATGCCAAACTGTTGGGTAGTGTGAACAGTTTGACATTAGAGAACAAAGGTTTGAAAGAAAATGAAAAGGTTTTTGAAAGCAAACAGAAATCATCAAAAAATGAAGATTTCTGGATAAAATTGGAGAACAAAAATCTGAAAGCTAATGAAGTGAAACTTCAAGAACAGATAAATGTTTTGGAAAATGAAAAATCTGTTCTTGAAAATTTGAAAAATGATAATGAAAATTCAATCAAGTCTCATCTTGAAAGAATATCTAAGCTTGAAGACGAAGCTAAGAGTTCAAGGATCAAGATTGATGAACTTGAAAAGAAATTGATCAGTTTTGCGACCAAATCTGACAAGTTGAATATTCCTTATCCAAAACCGATCAATTCAGTTCCAATAAGTGACTGTGTCACAAACTTTGACTCTGTCAAAGTTGAAGATTGTGATGATGCATCCGATGATGAAAATATTAAAAAAGAAAAACAAAAATTGTTTTTAAATTTGAAAGAAAAATCTCAGAAAACTGTTTTGCAATCGACCGAAAAAGGTGAATGTTCTAAGCAAAAGCCTTTGAAGAAGAAAGCAGAACAGAAACAAAAAGATAATAAAAGTTCATCGGATCGATCATCCAATCAAAAACAAAATTTACAAAAAATAAAAAATGAAAACTCAAAAAATGTTGGTAATAAGTGGTGCAGGTCAGACCACAGTGCTAAAACGTCAAATCCAGCAAAGTTGAGGAAGGAATATCACCAGGCCAAACAGTGTTACGACTTGAGTGTTTGGTACAACGGTGATAACTGGTACGATAACAGAATGTGTTACAGCTGCGGCTATCATGGACACATTGCTGTTAATTGCCAGTACTGGAGATATGAGACCAGGAGGTGCTATAACTGCAATATCAAAGGTCACATTGCCCGAGATTGCCCGAGGAGATCAATGGGAAGATCAAGGGTTATGTCTCAGAAAGTGGCAAGAATTCCAGTCAAGGTCAAGCCCGAAGAACTAAAAGTTCGAGAACCAAAAGTTCAACAACCGAAAGTTCTAGAGACGAAAGTTAAACTTTCTCAGGGGCAGAAAGACCGACTGAGGAAGAAGAGAAAGAAAGCAAGAGAATATCTTGAGAAGATTTTGTCCTCGGGTTCACGGGATAAACAGAATAAAAGTTCTGATGAATCGACTCCTTCAGTTGCAAAAACAAGCAAGACGAATTCATCAGATACAAATCTGAGGACAGAACAGAGAGGGAAGAAGAAGGAAAAGGTCGGCGATGAATCTGACAGATCAAAGTCGGACAAGCCACCTGCAGGCAATGATTCTGGTATGGTAAAACCAGAGGAGCCATTGGTTGAGGTAAAAGTTGAGAATTCTAGTTTAGCAATGGATGATGCAAATTTTCCACCATTGTTGAGCAAGAATTCAAAATCACCCAAGGTCAGTCAGGCTTGGGTGAAATTGTTTAAATAGAAAAACCTGACTTGCCGGAGATCCCAAGATGGTATCGTGGATCATGAATCGGCATATTTCTTGAGAAATTTCACTTTGGTGATTTTTCGCCTCATAAGTGGTAAATCAGGGACATTAATTTGTACTTGATTTTCTACTGATGGTTTATGATCAAACTGGAAATAATAAATCTTTAAAAGGTTTGAAGAAAACAAGATGATGAGATAACCCCAAATCTACAAATGGTTGGAACACAAACTAATTTTTCCGGAAAAACCATTTTGATTAAAACAAACTTAAGTGTTTTGAAATCATTATGGGAAAATAGTTTGTTGTGAGGGGGAGTTCTGATTGTTTTTGCACGAGAATGGTGAATTGAGGTAATTCACATTGTGTTGTCAAGTTTCTTGTATAGTTTGTTTTCAATTTTTTCCTCGGAAAATCAAAATTGAAACATATTTTGATTTTAGGGGGAGTAAGAAAATTTTGAAAAATTTAAAAAAATTGAAAAATGAAAATGAGTTTTGCTGCAAAAAGAGGAGATGATAGTACATTGGTGGACTATCACAGCATGCTAGAGATTTGTAAAGACAAAATTGTTTTTAAACAAGTCTTACTAATGATGTGTCAGTAGGCTTCACACAGTTAGTAAATTGTATTCGAGATATAAACATAAAATCAAAACTTACTTATTTTGTGGGGAACACTACTTGGATATATAGGTAACCCCTGAAATCTCGTTTGAAAGGTTTCTTATTCTGGAATACTAGGTTCTTGTACTCAATTGATGTCTGGGGTATTATTCCGGGACTTCTGCTGAACAGTAGTTCTGACCTAGTCCCTGGCTAATACTTTCTTCATATGCTTGAAACATAGCATAAAGCCCTCAGCTGATTAGACAATAAAATTGATGATCAGTTGTTGTAGCTGAAAAGATCCTCTAAAGGGGACCCACTGCTAAGTCGAAGCTGATATCTCTCTGCTGAACGGAAGTTCTGACCTGAGATCCCTCAGTTCTCGCATTTTTCCCCTAATTTATATACAGATATCATTTGTAGTTATACTTACCTGTAGATCAGAATATTGGGATCTGGATACGGGAGTATATTCAAGAGGTGGGACACTCAAATAAGTTTAAGTGCTAATACATTAAATACGTATCTTGAATCAATTGAAAATTTGTGTAGAGGTTTAAGTGGACAACAATACTGACAATCAGAAGTAAATTTGTTTTTAACATTTGCTGATTAATCAAGATCAACGGTGTTGGTGATATGTCTCAAAAACCGATATGATCCTCTTGCACAATCTCTCAAAAATAGTGTTCATTTCTGTTTTTCTATAAATTCAAAAATCCAAAAATATTGTTTGTTTGTTTGATATTTGAAAACTACAAAAAGATTTTCGACAACAGAGTGTGAAGAACTGATATTTGACATTTCAAGTGCTAAACATGTTGAACTTATGGTTTGAGAGAGTATGTTAAATTGTGAAGATTTGAAATGCAAATTTGGTTCATTAACTTGATGACTAAGTTGAATGGTAACCTACAGTTTAATCTTCATAATTTTTCTTATATGATTTGCTGATTCATTAAATTGAATTACAAATTGTATTGGTCTGTGATAGTGTGTTTGAGTTTTGCAGGTTTTTGATCCTGTTGCTACGAATAGCCAGGAGACACATCAGAACCAGAGTAGAGCTTAAACAGAGAAAGCCAGGAGTTGATTTCAATGGTGATAACGATTTCCAGACAGAGATCTCAGCATTATGTTAGGGGGAGTCTGATGAAAGTTAGAGCCAGAGAATGATCCAGGCATATGATTCCAGGAGGAAATTCCTGAAGAAGATATTATTCCAGGCAGAGTTCCTGAAGATTGATAGAATGATAGAGAGAGAGAAGCCCAAAGACTGATCAAGACTGAAAACGGAAGACAGCATTGTTGTGACTCGATAGTCGACTCCATCAACATCTGAGGGGGAGTCTGTTGGTGCACTACATCTGCTGATTACGTCTTGTATCGAGTCATTGTCTTAGAACGTTAGATCTGGGCTTGTAATACGAGAAATAGTGCAAATGTATAGGTGTTAGATGTTGGGCCGCTCTTAGAGTCAAAATTAGTTAGTTGGGCCGCTCATTAGTCAATTAGGGTTATTGGATCGCCTTTTAGGTCATTTAGAGCATGGGCCGCTCGAACGGACATGCTGGTCCGCTCGAACGACAAACAAGCTGGATCGCTCTTATGGACCGCTTTTGTGTCAATGCTCTGGACCGCTCCAATGGCATGGGCCGCTTATTGGGCCTGTCCAATAAGCGGGTCCCAGACCTCTATAAATACCCTATAGGCGATCTCAGTTGTAACGTGGGGTAGAAATCGTGCCGAAGCTTTGCCGGTGCGAGATTTGAGCTGTAAACGTTTGAAATCAATAAACAAGTAGTTAAAAGTGATTTGACTGCTGTTTCTACCTTAGTTTCTTGTTATTCCGCACCTGAAACCAAGGAGAAAGCCTCTGAACGACTCGTTTGGGTCGAAGTCCGATCCTACAATAATTGCATGAAACTTTGACATAGATTTGATAGCTTTGCATGTTGTACATATAGCTTAAAAAGTGGTAAATTATGTGAAATTTGCATGATTTATGTGCTTTATTTAAGATCTGCACTACCATGAGTATAACCATTATTTTATTCAGTAAATAAGATGGGTTATGTCAAAATTTCAAGTCGTTTCGATTTGGGATGGTTCGGGTAACGTTTGATGCAAATCTGTTTTAAATTAGTAACCAAACAGATATATTTAGTATAAAAATAAGTATTTTAACTTATACTAAGTTTACTTGGTGATTGATTAGTCATACGTGACTTCCGACGCCCAAAAATGTTACCGAATCGCAAAAATAAGTGTTTTTCGACATACACTAGAATGGGTTGTTCATGGGTTATTTTATGTGTTACAGTGTGCTATGTGTTTTAAAATATGTGTATGATCATGTGTTAGTGTTGACAAGATTATGTGTGTTACGCTCGAGTACATATTATACAAATACACCAAAATAATCAAAAATAATAACTCTTCGAGAAATCTCAAGGTTATGTGAAAATTCTATGTATCGGAGAAACTTCGGTATTCTTGTGGGTTTTTGATTATTAAATCATTCTTATCTAATTTAGGACGAATAAACAATTTGAGGGATTGTGTTAACGTATAAAAACGCGCCCAAAGGTGAGTACATAGACCCCTCTTTTACTGTTTTTCAAACGTTTTGGGGTGAAACACATGTGCCTACTTGTTATTTTCGTGCTTTCCTGTTTTCACTTCATATACTTGCTATGTTCATTAGTACACTTATATTACATGATTTCATTACATCATTTTGCTATGTATGTTAACTTAGCATGCTAGCATTGATTTACATTACATTATTTTGCTATGTATGTTTACTTGGCATACTTAGTACATTGATTTACATTACTTTTCTGCTTTGTATGTTAACTTACTTAGTACATTGTTTTCATATAACATGCTTACATTTGGTATAACATTTGGTTTGTACAAACGGGACTTAAATACGTTCATTAACATTAGCTACGCCGCTCGGTAGTAAGTAATGGTACCATAGGACTTGACAAATCCCGTTCCTGACATCCTAGGTTTGTTTGGGTGTAAGGAATGATCGAATCCGAAAACATTTCTTTTGATAACCTTGACTTAGGGTTATCCGTCTGTCTCAAGGCTTGAATGTATGCGTTAACTTACCACATAAGTGTTTGTATTAGTAAAACATGCATTTACTTTACAAAACATAACTTTTTGATATATTCAAAATACCTTGTTTTGTACATTTTTACATTTGGTTTATGTGACTACACTTTACTTACCACACATAACATTTGTTACACATTACTTGACTACATTTGGACTTTTAACATTTGACATGGTTTATGCAAGGACTCTTTGACAATTGATTTAAACATGGACTTTATACATTGGTGGTTTGTTTAAGTGACTTAAGGAACGAGATGTGTGTAGTATGATACAAGCATGGCGGATACGCCGCTGGTACTTCCTATATATAAGTGCTTGTATTGTACTACATGTCGTAGCGTTATTTAAATCATTCAATTTGGACTTATACATTCTACTCAAACAACATATTTTTCACAAGACTTTGGTTTACAAAACAGTTTACTTTGTACAACTCAATTTACTTGGTTATTCATTTAACCTTATATTATTCTTTTATTCATACATATCATCTGATTCAATGCTTTTCAAATAACTTATAAAACAAAACAATTTACAGGGTTCATGACTAACTTTTATTAAACATTTCTTTAAACTCAATTCATGACTCCTGTTTTTCATAAAACCTATGTATCTCACATGCATTTTTATGCTGACGTACCTATTTTCACATGTGTTTTCAGGAGCTGTTGCTTAGGATGTTCGTGACACACTAGGGCGGACCTGTGCCTTAGAGACTTAAAATAAAGATGGAACTAGTTTAATTATGTGACAAACTCTTCGTTTCAGTTATTTTAAGACAATGTAACTCTTTGTTTCATGAATAAAACATAACTTTTAATTACCATGGTTGTGGAACAATAATTCTGTTACAACACTCCCCGACGTTTCCGTCACGATTTGATGTTTTACGTGGTCCGGGTGTGACAGAAGAGTTGGTATCAGAGCCAATGGTTATAGGGAATTAGGTTATTAGTAATGCTTTGACCTAGACTATAACCTTTCTAGGACCCCAACACAAGTTGTCTTGTGTTTAGATTTTAAAACATGCACTTCACCTATCGTTAGGTGATTACCAAAAACAAAACATAATGAAAGGCACAAAGCGAAAATGAATCATTAATCTCTTAAACCTTCCAAGTTTTCAAAATCTCGTCAAAGTTCTGGGTTCTAAATAGTGCGAACACGTGCAAACTGGAAGGGTGAATGCCTGTACCCTGGGTTTTCTGTCTAAGGCTAGGGTGTTCGTACAAATCCAGATAATCGGACCAGCCACTCTTACCTGGGAACTCTTGGGGTGAGTGTTCACTTATAGGCGAGCATGTCTTCGCGTAGCATTATTTTTGACCCATTACTTTGATTAGTCACTATGTGTCATTTGTTTGCTTTGCGATGCGGACAAATGACCACCATCTTTGCTTTTGTCGATTTTTGTTTCATCTCATTCTTTTCATCTAACCTTCTCACTCGTCTCCTCTCATGTTTCCTCTTTTTAGAATGCCTCCTCGACGCGAAAATTAGCTACCAAATGCCGAACTGGCAGAAATCATCACGCAACAAATGGCTGCTGCGTTCCCAAATCTTATTGCTCAAATGAACTAAGCCAACAACAACAATAATGCTCCATGCAATTTCAAGAGTTTTAACTCGGCTAAACCGCTCAAGTTTAGTGGTTCTGAGGGAGCAACTGGGCTTCTTCAATAGTTCGAGAGCATTGAGAATACTTTCTGTCACGTTCAGTGTCCTGATAATCGGAAAGTCGAGTTTGCATCAAGCGTGTTTCAGAAAAGGGCACTTACATGGTGGAAAGGGGTTATGAGAGACCGTGGTGCAGAAGTTGCTCTAGCACAAACATGGGCTGAACTTAGGACTCTTATGATGAGGGAGTTTTCTCCTCGTCATGAACTGCGAGCTTTGGAAAGGGAGTTTGATGACTTGAAGCAGGATAGTGGCGAGCACCGGGCGTATACTGATAGATATGAGGAGCTGAGTTTGTTGTGCCCAACAATGGTTACCCCACTAGATAAGGCTATCGAAAGGTACATCGATGGTCTACCTGACTCAGTGCAAGACATCGTTACTGGTAGTAACCCTACCACAGTCCGTCAGGCGATTGAGTTAGCAGCAACGTTGACTGAGTCACAGATTCGGAAGGGTAAGTTGCACAGAAAGGGCGAGAAAGGTAAGAAGTAGGCGCCAGACAAAGAGGATAGCAAGAAAGGTAAAAACAAGAAGGGTAAGGATTCTGGTTCCTCGAAGGGTTCTAGGAAGCGAAAGGCTTCCCAAAACTACGCCGTTACTGCACAGGCTCAAGCTGTACCAAATCAGCCTGCGCAACCACTTGCCAAGAAACCTTATCTAGGCAATGCACCTTTGTGCAACAGGTGTAACGGCCATCATCAGCCACACCTCCAGTGTCGTCAATGTACCAACTGTGGAAGACCTAGTCATCTTGCTGCTACATGCCGCATTCCTGCTAATCAGAATTGGGCAGCTCAGAACCTGGCTCAACAAGTTGCTCAGCCTCTTGCTCAACAATAAGGTCAAGCTGCACGACCTCACTACCCACCAGGTTCTTGCTATAACTGTGGGGATCTGACCCACTACCGTAATCAATGTCCAAGATTGGTGAATGCGAATCCAGCTCAGGTTCAGGCTCGAGGTCGAGTCTTCAACATGAATGCACAAGAGGCGCAAGCAGACAATGAAGTGGTTAACGGTACGTTCTTTGTTAATAATCAACCCGCATCTGTTCTTTTTGATTCTGGTGCCGATAAGAGTTTTGTGTTGTTATCTTTTGAGCCATTGCTTCGCGTGTCTAGAACGAAACTAGGTAAGCCTTTGACAGTAGAAGTTGCGAGTGGTAATCCCGTTGTTCTTGATTCTGTTCTTCGAAATTGCCAATTGAACTTTAACGACCATCTTTTTCCTATTAACCTCACGCCCATGCAACTTGGAAGCTTCGACATTATTGTGGGTATGGATTGGTTAGCCAAGCATCACGCGGAGGTAGTTTGTTTTGAGAAGATTGTTCGGGTGCCGCTTTCGTCAGGTGAGATCCTACAGGTACGTGGCGAGAAACCTGCTAGCAGTATCAAGCTCATGTCTTGTACTCAAGCTCATAAGTATCTGCGAAAGAACTATGTGGCCTTCTTGGCACATGTTGCAGCAAATAAAGGCAAAGGTAAGTGTATTCAAGATATTCCTGTTGTTCGGGATTTTCCGGAGTTGTTTCCTGAAGAGTTACCTAGTCTACCCCCAGCACGCCAAGTCGAGTTCCGCATTGATCTCGTACCCAGTGCAAATCCCATTGCTAGAGCTCCATATCGTCTTGCACCGTCTGAGATGCAGGAGTTGTCTAAGCAGCTTCAGGAGCTATCTGACAAAGGTTTTATTCGTCCTAGTTCTTCACCTTGGGGTGCTCCAGTTCTTTTGTCAAGAAGAAGGATGGATCCTTCATGATGTGCATTGATTATCGTGAGCTGAACAAGCTTACCATCAAGAATCGATATCCCCTACCTCGCATCGATGATCTCTTTGACCAGTTACAGGGTGCTTCTTATTTTTCGAAGATTGATCTTCGTTCTGGGTATCATCAACTTCGTGTGCATGAAGAAGATATTCCCAAGACTACCTTCCGCACTGGTAATTGGCATTATGAGTTCACAGTCATGCCGTTCGGTTTGACCAATGCTCCTGCTATTTTCATGGACTTGATGAATAGGGTTTGTAAGCCTTATTTAGATAAGTTCATCATCGTTTTTATTGATGACATCTTGATATACTCTAAGACGCAAGCTGATCATGAGCAACATCTCCGTCTTACTCTGGAACTCCTAAAGAAAGAGCAACTTTTCGCCAAGTTCTCCAAGTGTGAATTTTGGCTTAAGGAAGTTCAATTTTTGGGGCATATTGTTAACGAACAAGGTATTCATGTAGATCCCTCTAAGATCAGTGCGATTAAGGATTGGGATACGCCTACTACTCCTACTGAGGTTCGTTCTTTTCTTGGTCTCGCAGGTTATTACCGCCGCTTCATAGAGAATTTCTCAAAGATTGCAGTTCCTTTAACTGCTCTAACTCAGAAGAATAAGCCCTTTGAATGGGGTTCTAAACAAGAAGAAGCGTTTCAGACCTTAAAGCGGAAGCTTTGTGACGCGCCTATTCTAACTTTGCCTGAGGGCAATGATGATTTCATCGTTTATTGCGATGCATCTAAATTGGGTCTTGGCTGTGTTCTGATGCAAAGGAACAAAGTTATAGCCTACGCATCAAGACAATTGAAGGTGCATGAGAAGAACTACACCACTCATGATCTAGAGTTGGGTGAAGTTGTGTTCGCTCTTAAGATCTGGAGACACTATTTGTATGGTACAAAGTGTGTGGTTTTCACATGCCACAAAAGTCTTCAGCATATCTTCAATCAAAAAGAACTCAACATGAGGCAACGACGTTGGGTTGAGCTTCTAAACGACTATGACTGCGAAATTCGCTACCATCCTGGTAAGGAGAATGTCGTAGCCGATGCTTTGAGTCGTAAGGAACGTACTAAGCTTCATTCTGTTCGTGTTCAATCTAATATTCAAGCTCTATCTGATATTCAAGCCCGCATCTCTCAGGCTCAACATGCTTGTGTTTCACAAGACTTGATGGGTAAGGAATTACCCTATCACATTAAGCCTGATCTTGAACTGAAGGACGATGGATCGTATTATTTCATGGACCGTTTGTGGGTCCCAAGCCTAGATGATCTCCGCACTTTGCTTATGGATGAAGCTCATAAGTCTCGTTATTCTATTCATCCTGGCTCAGATAAGATGTATAAGGATCTTCGTACTCGGTATTGGTGGCCCGGTATGAAGAAAGGCATTGCCTTGTATGTTTCAAAATGCCTTACTTGTCTTAAGGTCAAGGCTGAACACCAACATCCTTCTGGTCTTTTGGAGCAACCAGAGATTCCAGTTTGGAAATGGGAAAACATTGCTATGGATCTTATTACCAAACTTCCGTGCACTAAGAAAGGTCATGATGCCATCTGGGTAGTTGTTGGTCGTCTTACTAAGTCAGCACATTTCTTGCCAATACGTGAGGATTTTTCTGCTGAAGGGCTGGCTAAAATCTATGTAGATGAAATCGTATCTCGACATGGTGTTCCTTTGAACATCATTTCTGACAGAGATGCTCGTTTCTCTTCTCGTTTTTGGAGAACCATGCAATCTGCTATGGGGATCCAACTTAATCTGAGCACGGCTTATCATCCACAAACAGATGGCCAAACTGAAAGAACAATCCAGACTTTGGAGGATATGCTTAGAGCTTGTGTGATCGATTTTGGTGGAAGTTGGGATTCACATCTCCCATTGATTGAATTCTCCTACAACAACAGTTATCACTCCAGCATCAACATGGCTCCTTTTGAGGCTCTCTATGGTCGAAAATGTCGTTCACCAGTCTGCTGGAATGAGATAGGTGAGGCTCAACTTACTGGACCTGACCTCATTCTAGAGACAACTGATAAGGTTAAGAAAGTTCGTGATAACCTTCAGACAGCTCGAAACCGTCAAAAGAGTTACGCGGACTGACGACGCAAGCCCCTGGAATTTCAAGTCGGTGATCGTGTATTACTTAAGGTCTCACCTTGGAAAGGAGTGATCAGATTTGGAAAGAAAGGAAAACTTGCACCTAGATACGTTGGACCATTCAAGATCGTCGAAAGAATCGGTAAGGTAGCCTACAGACTCGAGTTACCTCCTGAACTTGGGAATGTTCATCCAACCTTCCACGTATCCAATCTCAAAAAGTGCTTAGCTGACCAGAACCTCCACATACCATTTGACGAAATTCGTGTTGATAAAACACTGCACTTTATCGAGAAACCTGTGGAGATAGTGGACCGTACATTCAGACAGTTGAAAAACAAACGGATTCATTTGGTCAAGGTTCGCTGGGAATCCAAACGTGGCCCTGAGTTTACTTGGGAACGTAAGGACCAGATGAAGGCGAAATATCCGCATTTGTTTTCACAAGTTTCCTGTAAATAAAATTTCGGGACGAAATTTCCTAAAGTAGGGGAGACTGTGACAACTGTGATCTGTAAGCATCGTATAATGTAGAACAATGTTGATTATCAATAAAACAATGTGTTTTGGTGTTATTATATGTGTTATTGTGTTTGATGACTTTACAATTTGATTCGACTCCGATTTCAAGCTTTAAATCACTTTCTGGAGGGCTATATGCAAAACTGGTGCATAAACAAAATCAGTTTAACACAACGTACACTCCGGAACTGTGACGTAAGCCAAACATACCCTAAATATCCTTTACATAACTTAGAAATAAGTTTCGAAGGATTCGGTATGGCAAAAACATGTTTATTTGAACTAAGGGACTATTTACGACAAAACTGCGAAACTAACGTTGGAGACTGCCCGGATAATATTTAAATCCCAAAAATATTATGTTATGGTTAAAATTTTATTTTAATCAGGTTCGTGATGAAAAAATAAATTAAAACGCCTAAAAACAGGGGTTTAAACGCTAGATAAAATACCCGGTATCCAGTTAAACACCCGTTTTAGCCTACATATAGCATATTTATATAAAAAGTTGCACATGGACCCCCTCCCACTTCAAATTTTCGGTCATCATTATGTTGGCCCCACCATATATTTTCCTAGATGTTGCTAATATTCCTTTTTATTCTCATTGGCCAAGACATATGCATGCATCTTTCCCAAATCTCTACATAATACTCCAAATTCCAAGAACCATCATCACTCCATCCTTCAAGACCACTCAACATCTCTCTCTCTCCTCTCTCCATAACCGTCCCCTCTCTCTCCTCCATCTTCATCTTCTTCAAATCTTCAAACTCTTGTTCTTCATGTTCATCACCATTTCTAGCAACCTTCAAGTGGTGTGAAGATACAAAGGTGTTCCCAAGGTGTTCTCTAGTGATTCAAGCTTCCTATCATCAAAATATCATCCTACAACCTACTTGAATCTTGAAGGTATAACATTTATTTTTAAATCATACTTTTGATTCTTGGTTGTTCTTGATGATTTGAAGTTTCTCTTGAATCTTGGGATTTTCACTAAACTTGAAATCTAAAATGAAATGGGTCATGATACAAGTAAAAATGGTGATGTACATATATGTATATATAACCGTATATATGTATGTGTGTATATGAGTTTTGAGCTTTATTTTTGTTAAGTAGTTATTTAAGTTGTTACATGTTCTTGTATAATAGTAAAAAATGCAAGTGGTTGATGATCTAAGAATGATATGTTAAATGTAAGTTACTTCAGCAAATAAACCTGAATATATCACCTATTTGAAGCATTTAGATTAACATAAAATGATGATGTTATGATAGCATGCTTTAGGCACTTGTACATGTGAATGAATATATGTTGGTTTAAAGCTCAAAAAGTGATAAAAAATGGTTGTATGACAAGAAGGATTTTAAACAGATTATAAACACTAAAAATAACATTTATTGGCATATTATAATGGCATGAAACTTTGACATAGGTTTGATAGCTTTGCATGTTGTACATATAGCTTAAAAAGTGGTAAATTATGTGAAATTTGCATGATTTATGTGCTTTATTTAAGACCTGCACTACCATGAGTATAACCATTATTTTATTCAGTAAATAAGATGGGTTATGTCAAAATTTCAAGTCGTTTCGATTTGGGATGGTTCGGGTAACGTTTGATGCAAAACTATGCGGTAAAACGGTCAAAAATCGCCTTTTCGGAGTATCTTTGCAAAACTGTTTTAAATCAGTAACCAAACTGATATATTTCGTATAAAAATAAGTATTTTCACTTATACTAAGTTTACTTGGTGATTGGTTAGTCATACGTGACTTCTGACGCCCAAAAATGTTACCGAATCGCAAAAATAAGTGTTTTTCGACATACACTAGAATGGGTTGTTCATGGGTTATTTTATGTGTTACAATGTGCTATGTGTTTTACAATATGTGTATGATCATGTGTTAGTGTTGACAAGATTATGTGTGTTACGCTCGAGTACATATATATACAAATACACCAATATAATCAAAAATAATAACTTTTCGAGAAATCTCAAGGTTATGTGAAAATTCTAAGTATCGGAGAAACTTCGGTATTCTTGTGGGTTTTTGATTATTAAATCATTCTTATCTAATTTAGGACGAATAAACAATTTGAGGGATTGTGTTAACGTATAAAAACGCGCCCAAAGGTGAGTACATAGACCCCTCTTTTACTGTTTTTCAAACGTTTTGGGGTGAAACACATGTGCCTACTTGTTATTTTCGTGCTTTCCTGTTTTCACTTCATATACTTGCTATGTTCATTAGTACACTTATAGTACATGATTTCATTACATCATTTTGCTATGTATGTTAACTTAGCATGCTAGCACATTGATTTATATTACACTATTTTGCTATGTATGTTTACTTGGCATACTTAGTACATTGATTTACATTACTTTTCTGCTTTGTATGTTAACTTAGCATACTTAGTACATTGTTTTCATATAACATGCTTACATTTGGTATAACATTTGGCTTGTACAAACGAGACTTAAATACGTTCATTAACATTAGCTATGCCGCTCGGTAGAAAGTAATGGTACCATAGGACTTGACAAATCCCGTTCCTGACATCCTAGGTTTGTTCGGGTGTAAGGAATGACCGAATCCGAAAACATTTCTTTTGATAACCTTGACTTAGGGTTATCCGTCTGTCTTAAGGCTTGAATGTATGCGTTAACTTACCACATAAGTGTTTGTATCAGTAAAACATGCATTTACTTTACAAAACATAACTTTTTGATATATTCAAAATACCTTGTTTTGTACATTTTTACATTTGGTTTATGTGACTACACTTTACTTACCACACATAACATTTGTTACACATTGCTTGACTACATTTGGACTTTTAACATTTGACATGGTTTATGCAAGGACTCTTTGACAATTGATTTAAACATGGACTTTATACATTGGTGGTTTGTTTAAGTGACTTAAGGAATGAGATGTGTGTAGTATGATACAAGCATGGCGGATACGCCGCTGGTACTTCCTATATATAAGTGCTTGTATTGTACTACATGTCGTAGCGTTATTTAAATCATTCAATTTGGACTTATACATTTTACTCAAACAACATATTTTTCACAAGACTTTGGTTTACAAAACAATTTACTTTGTACAACTCAATTTACTTGGTTATTCATTTAACCTTATATTATTCTTTTATTCATACATATCATCTGATTTTATTGCTTTACAAATAACTTATAAAACAAAACAATTTACAGGGTTCGTGACTAACTTTTATTAAACATTTCTTTAAACTCAATTCATGAATCCTGTTTTTCATAAAACCTATGTATCTCACAGGCATTTTTATGCTGACGTACCTATTTTCACATGTGTTTTCAGGAGATGTTGCTTAGGATGTTCATGACACACTAGGGCGGACCTGTGCCTTAGAGACTTAAAATAAAGATGGAACTAGTTTAATTATATGACGAACTCTTTGTTTCAGTTATTTTAAGACAATGTAACTCTTTGTTTCATTAATAAAACATAACTTTTAATTACCATGGTTGTGGAACAATAATTCTGTTACAACACTCCCCGACGTTTCCGCCACGATTTGATGTTTTACGTGGTCGGGGTGTGACAAAAGGGAGCACAGACAGGGCCTGTTCCCATGAGGTTATTGTTGAGGGCGGAATGCTAGTCACTGGGGACTGTAGGAGCTGATCAAGGGTCAGCTCATGGCCCAAAGGAGCATCGTTTGTGGCTGGTTGAGATAAGAAGAGAGGATATGCTGTAGGATTTGGCCTTGCGGATAAATATGGGTTAGGGTTTGGAGGAGGATTACTGGGACCAGCCTCATCTCTGGATGCAAAAGGTGGGATAGGAGGCCCAGGAGATAGTGTTGGTTCTGGCTCATCATAATCTAAACGAATCCTCACTCCCTTGTCCCTTTCCCTACTCACATATTGGTTGAGGAGAGACCTCAACTCAAGAAAGTTGTTAGCGACCCCTTCAGGGGTGAGTTCAACATGTGAGGGGGTGCTAGAGACACCAACATTGGGGGAAGGGACACCGGATCTGGATGGAGTTGGAGTGTTGAAAGTGAGAAACTCGGGAGTGCTTCCCCGAGTCGAAAAAGAAGTTGGTATAGCCACATGAGTTTGACTAGTACCCGGGGTAGAAGTGTTAGGAACTTGATTCACTTCTCCAGGGGATCCACTTTCTGACATGGTAACTTCAGGAGAATGGTGCTACGCTACTAGGTCTTTTTTGAAAAAATAGTGGCGTAGTGTCACACCCCAACCGATGGCGGAATCATCGGGGCATGGCACTGAGCGAATCAGATTGTCCAGAAGTTTCCATAACAATTATCATTACTATTCAATTTATATAATACGTCCCATACCGTACCTCAAATAGCAAACAAATTATTACAGATAGATCCAGGCAAATATTCTGTTCCGACAACTCAGATTTAAATATAAATATTGTTTATCTATGTCTAGAGACTCAATCTGCAAGAACTACAGACAACTATGCTCTAGACCTTTATTCTAGCTTCGCCTTCCTAGCAGATAAGCATCTTAAACACCTGTCACATACGTTAAAATAAAGTCAATACATAAAATGTAAAGGTGAGCATACAAGTTTGATATTAGCATAACAGAGTTCGAAATAGTTTACGCATAACCAGCACGTACACAGAGGAAAACGAAGCATGTTAATTATCAACATGGATCTATCGATACCAATGACTGCGTGTTAACTGCCCGAGGCAGTTCGCAATACATGATTACCACCGTAATCCATGCAAGTAATTGTCCTTAACAACCCCCGTGTGAACGGGTGCTGAGTCCAAACTATAGTACTATCGTCGTTAAGGCAGGTAGACAGCATTTCACATGTAAACATAACAACAAGCATTCATTTCGTCACGTAATACATGCGGTAACGGTTAGTGTTTAAAGTAATTGAGTAGTGTGTTCGATGTGATTTCGTATAAGTAACGTATGTAACACCCAAAAGTGCTAAAAGTAAAAAGGGATCGAGTATACTCACAGCGATTGATGGATTGAAGGGAGCGCTTGAGAGTAGGGTTAGCCTGAATAGTTGATAGCATAACGATAAGCAACGCGTAAAACGGAAACAAGTGTTGGAGGGTCGGACAGCTGGTCGATCGGACGGTAGTCTGATCGGACGGCTGACCGTTCGGTGGACTGTCCGTTCGGACAGCTGTCCGGTCGGTCGGTAGGCCGATCGGATGGCTGTTCGAGTGGATTGTTTCTTCCTTTGAGAAGGATGTGTGTAGGACCGGTTTTGACGCCGTTCGATTGCGTAACGAACGTTCGACGTGCGGAATCCGTGAACGTGCGTGACCTTTAACACACAATAACGTACTAGAACCGTGATTTTATTGATGAAGATGACGTGTACAAGCAAAAATCACGTTGGAGAGACTTTCTCTCTCTAGACTTTCTCTCTCTAAACTTGAATCACCAAATCACCAAATGGAGCAAAAGTCTTCTAACTTATGTCATAACTATCCTATTTATAGGTCAAGGCTTTAATGAAACTTTACATTAATTACAATATTGCCACCTTGCCTTTTATCTAGATATGACACTATAAAGACTTGATTTCTTCGGTTTCTCGCTACGGCTTGGATTGACGAAGGCGATAGACATTTATGCACTAACAATCTCCCCCTTGGATATTGCCGCAGTCAGTCTCGTAGCGTCTTGTCTTTCTCTATCTCGAACAGAATCCCCGTGGATCTGTCTTCAGCTTCAGTTGATCTTCCTATTGATCAGACTTCTATTCTTCAGGCTCCCACTTTCATCAAGCTTCCGTGCTTTTGGGATCGACGCCTGGCTTTCCGTAGCAACAGAATCAGAAACCTACACATCTCAACTTCTCGTAAGACAAAATAATTTTGACTTTAAAAGAATTCACTCAAAATTACCAAACATATAACACACGATATTGTGATTCAAATTAATGAATCATCTAAACATTTGAGGATCTTTCACATTTAAAATTTAACAAAATTTGAAACATTCCAAATTCTGATTCAACATTTCAAATCAATTAACCAATCCAACTGTTCATCTTGTTTAGCCTTTGAGATTTTGAATATCAGCTTTTCAACATCAGTTGTCGAAAATATTTTTGGATTTTTCAAAATAAGAAACATAAATGCAATGACAGAAATTAAATGCAGAAATGAAATATGTACAAACATATTTTTGTGAGTTTGTGCAAGAGGATCATATCAGTTTTTGAGACATATCATCAACATCGTTAAGCTTTTAAACATTTCAAGTTTTAAACAATTTACCTAGATTGTCAGTATATTGGTCCACTTTAAATTTTCACACAAATTTCAATTGATTCGAGATACGATATTAATGTTTTAGAAACTTGAACTTAAATGTGTATCACTCCACTTGAATATACTCCCGTATCCAGATCCCAATGTTCAGTCTTACAGGTGAGTATACCAAAGATGATATATGTTAAGGGGTAAATTGCGAGGGCCGTGAGAGCTCAGGTCGATACTTCCGTATACACAGAGAGATGACGGTTTCGACTTTTGGTGGGTCCCCTTTAGAGGATCTTTTGTTACAACAGCAGTGACTATCAATTTTATTGTTTTATCAACTTGCTGAGGGCTGCGCTTATATTTCAAAGCATTTTGCAGAAAGTATTATTCTGGGACTAAGTCAGTACTTCCATACAGCAGAAGTCCCGGAATAATACCCCAGATATCACTGAGTATAAAGACCTAGTATCTCAGAAAGAGGGATCTTTCAAACAAGATTTCGGGGGTTACCCATATATCCAAGAATAGTTACCCACGAATTAAGCAAGTTTGAATTTAGGTTTATATCTCATTTCAATTTACTAATTGTGCAAAAATCTACCGACACATTCGTAGTAAGATTGTTTATCACTTTTAAACATTACATATATTTAGCGTGTTGTGATAGACCACTGATGTACTATCATTTCCTCTTTTATGCAACAAAAACTCATTTTTGAATTTTTAATGTTTTTGACATTTTCAAATTTTCTAATTTTTTTTCTCCCCCTAAAATCAAAATATGTTTCAATTTTGATTTTCTGGGAAAATTTGAAACAAACTGTACAAACTTGACAACTTGATGAGAATCACTTCAATTCTCCATCCACTTGGCGTAAACAATCAGAACTCCCCCTCACAACAAACTATTTTCCCATTATGATTTCAAAACACTTAAGTTTGTTTTAATCAAAATGGTTTTTCCGGAAAATTAGTTTTGTGTGTCATTTCATAAACTCGGAGTTTCATCACCTTGTTCTTCAAATTTCCACTTGTAAGAAAGATGAATCAAGTACAACTTAATGTCCTTGAATAGTCTTTTGAAAGTCGAAATATCACCGAAGTGAATTTCTCAAGAAAGATGCCGATTCCTACTCCCCAATTACCAACCTGGGAGTTCTGGCAAGTCAGGGTTTTCTTATTTGAATAGTTTCACCCAAGCCTGACTGTCCTTGGGTGATTTTGAATTCTTGTTCAACAATGGTGGAAAGTTTGCAACATCCATTGTTAAACCTGAATTCTCAGATTTTACCTCAACAAATGGCTCTTTTGGTTTTGACACACCAGAATCATTGCCTGAATGTGGCTTGTCTGACTTTGACGGGCCAGATTCATCGCCGACGTGTGGCTCCTTTGTTTCCGAAGAAACAGATTCATTGCCACCAAATGTTACCTTCTTCTTGTCCTTTTTCGCCTCAGATTTGTATCTGATGAATTCGTCTTGCTTGACTTTGCAGTCGAGGGAGTTGATTCATCAGAACTCTTATTCGATCTGTCCGGTGAACCCGAGGACAAAATCTTCTCTAGATACTCTCTGGCCTTCTTCCTCTTCTTTCGCAGTTTGTGTTTCTGCCCTTGAGAAAGCTTCACTTTCTTTTCTAGAACTTTAGGTTCTTGAACCTTCTGTTCTTTGACTTTCTGTTCTGAAACTCTCAGTTCCTTGGGCTTTTCTTTGACTGTTTTCTTTGCCATTTTCTGAGAATTAACCCTCGATCTTTCATTTGATCTCATTGGGCAATCTCTGGCAATGTGACCTATGATGTTGCAGTTATAGCATCTTCTCGAATCAAACCTCCAATTCTGGCAGTTAATAGCAATGTGTCCTTGATAACCACACCGGTAACACACTCTGTTATCGTACCATGTACCACTTTCACACCAAATGCTCAGATCATAGCATTGTTTGGCTTGATGATATTCCTTTCTCCTCTTGATTGCTGGTTTTGACTCTTGAGCACTGTGGTCCGACCTGCACCACTTATTGCCAACAATTTTTGAGTTTTGATTTTTCAATTTTTGTGATTTTTGATTTCGATTGGATGATTAATCTGATGAGCTTTTATTTTCCTTTTTAAAATTTTTCAAATTTTTAACTTTTTGTTTCTGTGCTACCATCTTCTTAACAGGTTTTTGCTTTGAGCATTCACCTATTTCAGTATATTGCAAAATAGTATTTTGAAATTTTTCTTTTAATTTCAAAAACAATTTTTGTTTTTCAATTTTTTCATTTTCATCATCAGATTTCTCATCGCAATCTTCAACTTTGACATTGTCAAAGTTTGTGAAATCGTCACTTATTGGAACAGAATTGATCGGTTTTGGACATACATATGGTGCAGAAGTCACAAAACCTTTCAACTTATTTTCTAACTCAGCAATTTTATTTCGATCACTTTTAGCTTCTTTTTCAAGCTGAATGATTTTAGCAAGATGAGAATTTATTGCAATTTGTTTTTCAAGATTATTTTTACCAAAAGTATCTTTCTCATCTTCTAAAATCTTTATTTGAATTTAAAAATCTTTTTCAATTTTTACTTTTTCATTTTCTAAATTTTTTATTTGATTTTTCAAAACATTTTCTGAATTTTTTTAATTTTTTGTTCTCTAATGTCAATCTCTCTAAATCTCTCAAGAGTTTGGCATTTTCAGAATTCAAATTTTCACAATTTGAGCACACCCCAGACATCTTTACAGCAACTTCTTCTTTCTCAATCTTGATAGCTGAAATGTCTTTAACCTGCTCTTCTTCCTGAACAATTTCCTTAGATTTGAATTTTGCTTCATCAGTTTCTGCATTACTAATCTTTTGGTGTTCAAGTTCTCGCTCTTCAATCTTCTCGAAAAACAAGCTCAAATTCAAGTTTAAATATATCTTCTTCAAATCTAACAAATACGTTCTCCACATATCACCCGGTAAAACATTTGCCAACTTGTCAACCCACTCCTCATTAGTCTTGGTTATTTTCAATCTCCCCCTTTCCAAAACTAGATGGCAATATCGGTCAATCAATTCTTTTATAGACTCTCCCTTGATACCCGTAAAACTCTCAAATTTCTTCTGTGCATTATATGCTGGATTCTGAATACGATACGACTCACAATCCATGTTTAGTTATTCAAAGAATTTTCAACAATAGATTTTCGAATCACAAACTGAAATCAATTCAATCACTGTGTCAATCCACTGAATCAGATAGATATCCGATTTAGTGACAACAAATCGGTAACAATGGATCGCGTGAAGAATTCGTTCGTGCGTGTATCCGATGCTTGACAAATACCTCGGATCACATGTGAACCGCCATTATAGACCTTATCAATTTTGGGCCGAGATATTATATTGTATCACATGGGCTGACTCTACTTTCTAACTTCTCATGTAAACTGATCAACCAAATGAATGCGATCTAATTGGACCTCTCTTATCACTCACTGATTGGACCTTCAAATGCAAATTGATTTTTAAAGATAGCCGACAATTTTGATTGTGCCGTGAACTTTAAATCATATTAATTGGACCGATTTATATGATCATATCACATGCAAACTATTATCGATGAATTTTAATAAATCTGTCTTTTCGATGACCTCAATCACATGCAATCTTTTACTTCGATTTCAATGAACGGACAAGCAATTTTTAGTTCAATAATCACAATACACAACACAACATAATTGGACCTTAATGTGAACTTATATGAGTCATGTGATTGACTTAACCGCACATGGGCCGCAAAAATGACTGCTAGATTCTCATTGGGCCGTTCTTTTAACACTTATCCAGTCCACACATGGGCCGTCAATGAGCACTGATTGGACACTAATGCTGACAATTGATGTTGATTGGGCCGCGATTATATGAATCAATTTTATTCCTAAACCACTAAACCGACAACAACTAGCTGCCCATTTCAAGTCATTAAAACAAATCTAATTTGACCAATTTTAACCCATCTGACAACAATTTTTTTTACTGGGCCGTTGAATTCACAAGTGGTTGACAACACTCCACGAGACAACCTTTAATTGATGGGCGGCAACATTGATTGGGCCGTATTAGTCACATTATATGATCACATGGGCCTGACATTATACTGAATCTGGCCGACAACTGTTTTGTTTAATTATTCAACACAACAATGCCGATGACAGATAAGCGAACCTTTATTGAACCATATAAGCGAACCACTGATATCCTATAAGCGGACCTCACAAAGTTCGAAAAAGCGAAACTACCTGTTTGAAATGACCAAACAAGCGAAACTATGTTGACTGTATAAGCGAACCTGCAATGTTTTTCAAGCGGAACCTCACTGAACGAATAAGCGAACTTTACAAGCGAACCTACCTGAATTTTTGACGCAAAAACGAACCGAAAAACTTCGATTTCTCCTAAACGGCTAGGAGTTTTGATCTGAAACTTGGTAGGGTTGTAAATCAAAGATTTTCGCACAACATGTCAAAAATTCAGCCGATTCGGACCGTGAAAACCCGTTCAATTTGACGTTTTTCAGTAAAAAATGTGAAAAAATGAAGAAATAGATAAAATCGGATCTGAAATTCGCTGAAATCTGGTACGAATCAATGTGTTTGATCGTGCAATCGAGCTCCTAGCTCTGATACACTTGTAGGACCGGTTTTGACGCTGTTCGATTGCGTAACGAACGTTCGACGCGCGGAATCCGTGAACGTGCGTGACCGAACACACAATAACGTACTAGAACCGTGATTTATTGATGAAGATGACGTGTACAAGCAAAAATCACGTTGGAGAGACTTTCTCTCTCTAGACTTTCTCTCTCTAAACTTGAATCACCAAATCACCAAATGGAGCAAAAGTCTTCTAACTTATGTCATAACTATCCTATTTATAGGTCAAGGCTTTAATGAAACTTTACATTAATTACAAGATTGCCACCTTGCCTTTTAACTAGATATGACACTATAAAGACTTGATTTCTTCGGTTTCTTGCTACGGCTCGGATTAACGAAGGCGATAGACATTTATGCACTAACAATGTGTTTGTGTATGATGTTTTGATTTTCGAAGTTTTTGTGGTAGCATTTGAATACATTGAAGTATCTTTACCTTTCAGGTCGGTCGATCGAACGGTCGTTCGATCGACCGGCTATCCGATCGGTTAGGTACTTCAGTAAATAGGTTCTCAGCAGGATGTCACCTGATCGGACGGCTGTTCTATCGGGTGGCACTCCAAACGCGTTGAACACGTTGAAAATCGACTAAGCGTTGAAGCATAGTATCTCATGATTCAAAGAGTAATCCAATCGGACGGTAGTCCGATCGAACATCAGTTTGTTCAATACCAGACTTCAATGAATTACTCAAGTGTGGGACCATGTGCTAGCCAATCGGCTGGCCTGGTCGATCGGCTGACTATCCGATCGGCTGGCTGTCCGTTCGGACAGCAGTTCGATCGGTCAGCATCCTGACCTGGTCGGCCTGTTCGTCTAACACTTGGCTGTTCTAGCTCGTTTGTCGTTATATCGAGGTATTTTGACAACGAGTCGAACCATAAAACCCCCGTTCTTATTTGTTTCTCCTGCTCGGACAGGAATCACCCAAATCTGACCGGTGAACTGTTCGGAACAGAGTTTAACGTTTAACCCGAAATCGGTGAACCTCATGGATAGAACCCGGATCTTGAGTGATGCAACCATCGGAATGATTAGCAAATCGGCACAAGCTCCGTTTCTACCGGTTTGAAGGCATTGAGTGTAAAAGAGTTGAAAGAAAGTTGGAAAACCATCTTTCAATCCTTTCACCGTGTAAATGTTTAGATCTATGAAAGATCCTTGTTTGTTTATGTGGAAATCGGCTAGATCCAACTGATTCTTGGTAGATTGAAGCCAAAACATGAAGTTCTTCAAGAACACCATGATGACATCATTCTAGAACACTTGAATCTTGATGATTTCACGGTTAGAAATCAAGATTTGAAAGATAGAAAGGTGTAGGAGTGCGTGTTGATCAAGAAAGTACAAGATTTAGAATGAAATCTTACCGAAATCGAGAGAATTCTTAGAAAAGGAGGGGAGCACGAGCTGGTCGGTCAGAGGTTTCCAAAAGTAGAAAGTTTGAGAGTGACAAAGGGTATTTATAGGATGCCATAAGGGGAAAGTGCTGGCCGATCAGCCAGGCAGCTCGATCGGACAGCCTGTCCGATCGGACAGCAGTCCGATCGGCTGGCTGTTCGATCGGCTGGTAGCCTGATCATTCAGCTGCACGATTCGAGTGTTCGATGCAACGATTTTTAATATTTCGATTTCGATTGAGGACGATGCGAATACGATAGAGTTTCCTATTCAAATTACTTTTAATCCCAATCACTATATCTAACATACAATCATCTATATCTCGTGCTATCTCTTCTCCACCAATTAACATGATTTGATTTCGATTGAGTTTTGATTTCGAGTCGAGTTTCGATTGATTACCGCACATAACATAAAGTAACATGCACAAGTAACACATAAGGCACACATACACGTATAATAACAACCAACATTCGCGTAATTCGAGTCTCGAGTTCGATGATGACCAGATTAGCTCGATTATTGACTAGATGACTTTATCGCATTGTTACTTCCTATTATTTACAGTCGTAAAGCGATTCGCATTGATAAATAAACTTTGATTAATTCGATTGTAATTAATTACTCCACATAATACAACTAACGTAAACATAAAATAGACTAACTACCATTTAAGAAGTCAATCTTGACTTTGACTTTGACTTTCGAAAATACGGGGTGTTACAGCCTCCCCTTGTTTAGGGAATTTCGTCCCGAAATTAGACTGAATGCTGCACAACACCGTGAATCACCTTTTGCTACATCCTCCCTCTAGACTTTCACTTAAACAACTGCGGGTACTTTGCCTTCATGTCGCTTTCGAGTTCCCAAGTGAACTCTGCGCCTCGTTTGCCTTCCCATCGGATTTTTACGATAGGAATGCGCGAACGTCTGAGTTGCTTGGTTTGGCGATCCATGATTTCGACAGGCTTCTCCACGAAGTGTAGCGTTTCGCTTATTTGAAGGTCGGCTAGAGGTACAATTAGATCATGCTTAGCCAGGCATTTTCGGAGGTTTGACACATGGAAAGTCGGGTGGACGTTACTAAGTTCCTCCGGTAGTTCGAGTCTGTAGGCGACTTTTCTGATCCTTTCCAGAATCTTAAAAGGTCCAACATATCGAGGCGCTAGTTTACCTTTCTTTCCGAATCTGACCACAGCCTTCCAAGGTGATACCTTTAGGAGTACGTAGTCGCCAACGTCAAATTCCAGGGGCTTGCGTCTTCTATCGGCGTAACTTTTCTGTCTACTTCGAGCTTTCAACAAGTTGTCTCGGATTTGGAGGACTTTGTCAGTCGTTTCTTGCAATAGCTCAGGACCGGTTAATTGCGAGTGACCGATCTCGTACCACACAATAGGCGATCGACATCTCCTTCCATATAGAGCCTCGAATGGTGCCATCTGGATGCTGGTATGATAACTGTTGTTGTACGAGAATTCGACTAGCGGCAGGTATTTATTCCAATTGCCACTGAAGTCTATGACACACGAACGGAGCATGTCTTCAAGAGTACGAATCGTTCTTTCAGTCTGGCCGTCGGTTTGAGGATGGAATGCGGTTTTTAAGTTAAGCGACGTACTGAGCGCTGCTTGAAACGTTTCCCACAATCGCGAGGTAAACCGAGAATCACGGTCAGAAATAATGTCACGAGGCGTACCATGATTACAAATGATCACGTTGGTGTAGATTCGGGCTAATCGTTCTACCTTGTAGTCTTCCCGTATCAACAAAAAGTGGGCTGATTTGGTCAAACGATCAACGAAAACCCAAATGCTGTCGTGACCTGATGACGTGTGTCACACCCTGGCTTTGCGGAAGCGTGGTTAATTTGGTGTGACTTCTTAATACCATAGCTTAATCATAACAAAGCTATATGAATTAAAAACATGCAAGAATCATCCATTAAATTTTAAAACCAAACATAGTATCATTGTTTAAACGGAACAACACTCTAATAACCATAACATTGTTTCCCAAACAAAACAACTTAAACATAACATAAACACAGTTTAAGGACTGTGACTTGTCCAGGAAAGAGTCACATTCCCTAAACCCCGGATGACCTTGGAAACTAGTGCAGCGGGAAAACGTGCCATACCGTGCCAGATCTTTTAATTCCCTGAAATACATGTAAGTTGAAAAATCAACAATAATGTTGAGCGAGTTCATGTGTAAGTGAGTAAATAAACCTTTGTATTTATCAAAATCCTGGTATGTAGCAAATAAGGAAAAAGAGATCACCAATGGTTTGCAAGGCCATTGATATGTGTGAAATGCAAGTAGGAAGGCTCAAACCTAGCAGATTTATGCGTCGGGTACAAAGTCATCCCGAGGTCCGTTATGCTGGGCCTGGGACTGGGCTCGCTACACCCAAATAGATCTATCGCTCCTGCCCCTCGGTCCTACCCTGAGGATTAATGACCTCAAGTTTCCGCCTACCCATTCACATGATCTAAAAAGTAACCCTCCTTACGCTAACCATACCATGTATAAAGTAATCATAAACATTGTAACATGTATTTCACCCCCGCAGTTTAGAAAACTGAAAACAGTTAAGAGAAAAGGGGGACATGAACTCACGGTCAGTGCGTCTCTACCAAGTACTCCGAATGTCAGCTGTGCGACGACCTACATGTACTAATTCTATTAGACGGATGGCCGTGCCTTAGCTTTATAGTTTAGGTTTTTGGGAAATAGTTAGACAACTATTCCGTGTTTATATTTTGCATGTACTTGGTAGTTAATATACTTCCCAAGGATGGGGGATTTAATACATGTGCGTTCAAATTTTAATATTAAGTCTCACTTAATATATTTTCATTTCTAATTCCAAATATAAATATTTTTCTCAAAAATATTATATTTCCATTTCACATAATTTTTCCCAAAAATAATACGTTAATAAAATATACGTTCATAATCATTTCCGTATAATGCGTAAGTTACGTTTTAGTAATCGTGTGGTAATAATAATTACCGTTGTAACTTATATGTTTATCGTGAAAGCGTTTGTATTATTTTGGATTTGTCAACGTTTGCAAATATTATTTTTACCCTAAAAATAATATTTGTGTATTTTCACAAAATAATCATAAACAGTGTCGTGAAAAATATATTTACCAAATATATATTTGTCACGTTTAGTTTTGTGAAAATCCCACCTCCGAATATTTGTAAATAAAGTCGTGGCGAAATATATTTTGAAAACATATCAAAAATAATTCTAACACTTGTAAATAATTCTAAGTGTTAGGTTTTAGAAAAATTTCGCCAGAGTTTCCTCTGTAACTGGAGGTGGCCACGCTTTCAAGCGTATCATTTTCTTTTACAAAATCATTTCAACAACTTCTTGATTCAATCAAACAATTTCTGACACATCAAACTAGTCGACAAGTATGTAAATTGCATAATAGCATGAACTTGTAGTCTTTCCGAAAACTATAGTGTAGATCCCGTTATATTTTGTGGATCTTTGTATAATATAGTTTAATCTCGTAAAAACCTCGTTTTTAGAATAAATCCATCTTTACAACTTCCCGTCATCTTTCACAAAGATTGTTATTTTGTCGGATCTTTCATTTCACAAGTGTTTATACGCTTGTGGTTTGTAAAAATCGCACTTGTTAGTGTGTTATCCGTCTTTTAGAAAACATGATTTTCTTGACACTTGGTCCTTTGAAAATACCACTTGCAGATACGTAGATCCGCTAGTTTTAAACACTATTTTACAAGTAAAAATACTTTTACACAAGTTCATGCTTCTCGTGTGGTAGAGTTTCACCTTTTAACCCTTGTACCGTCCGAAACAAGCTTATGTCAAGATCCATGATCTTAACCAAACCGGGTTAAATGGTGATCCGAGCTACCACAACGTAGATCGGGCCTAAATAATCACAACTTTCAAGTACTACAACTTTTACACAACTATTATGCCTTTAACCATCAATATTCATGTATTTAGTAGACTTTAAAGATTCAAAAGATAAGTTTCCGCATTTTAACCGTTATAAATCTTATTAACCACCTTAGAATGATTCGAGTATGAGTTTCAAGTGTTATACCTCTAGCTCGGGGCTAGGGAAGAATCTATGCGAAAATGTGGTGGATAAAAGCAAGATAACGAGGTCCTTCACCTTCCGTTAGCTCCAAGACTCCTTATGCGTAACCCGAAAGACTTGTATAACCTTAGAATGAATGGATCAAGAGCCGAAAATGGGTGGGTGCCAAGGGGGGTGTTCGGCCGTAGCTATGGAGAGCAAGGGAGAGAGTTGGTTGTGATGTTGAATGGTGTAAGTGATCTTGTGTGCTTACTTAGTTACTTATAGGCAAAAATGAAAGTGATTAACCCTTGGATTATATGTCTTCTTGATACTAGACACAATAGTATAAAATAATCAAAAGGGTACTTGTCTAGTTACATGGGGACCGAATCGGCCCAAGGGGGGGGGTGTGACACCCCAGGAAAACCAGCAGACGATATAACCTATCTAGCTTTAACTTATCTAGCTGCTTTAATTTATCTAGCTTTCTCAGTGAGTGCGTACCAAATTTCGGGACGAAATTTCTTTTAGTTGGGGATACTGTGACAACTCGTATTTCAAACCCGTCTTTGTACTATATGCAACGTATGTGAACTTGATTGAATTACTGAATGATTGAACTATTGAAGGTATGATGTTATGATATGTTATTTGAACATGTGTTATGTGAATATGTATATGTTTACTCAACTCGGACCGCACAACATACCACACCGCTGGACCGCACAAACCTCCTTGGGCCGTGTAGCTTGTACGCGGACCCATAGGCCAACAAGTTGGGCTCGGCCCACTCCTCTTAAATGTGTAAACCCTCAATTGTTACAATCACTTGACACAACACAACCCTAGCTCTCTCTCTCTCTCTCTCACGAACCGAAGGCAGCCAAGGCATCCATCCCATCGAATCATCATCTTGTTCGGATCAATTCTTGTTCCTTCCCCATTCGGTTAGTATGATTGATTAATTGTATTTGATGTTTTGATGTTTTGTTACAGTAACTTTGCATGATGATCTAGGATTTCTGATTGAATGATAGTGTTCTTGATAATCGGATCCCGTGTACATTTGATTTGCATGTTCGGTAGTGTTTATACGGGTTGGAATACATGATCTAGTATTAGAACCGAACACATGGAAATTGGCTGTGATATAATAGAACTCGGATAGGTGATCAGGTTTAACTCGATTACATGTTTACAAGTTGTGTTCATGTTTGATTCGGTTAGGGTTCTTGAGAAAACATTGGAATTATGCATGTTTGATCGGTTTTGTGATTATCAGATTTGTTAAGATGATGTTGATTGATTTTGTTAATTGGTTGGTAAACTTGGAAACTTGGATAATTGTAACTAATGTGCATAATTTCCGGAAATTGTTAACCTATCGCACAAGGGGCCGATCGCACAAAGCGGCCCCCAATCACACGAGCCAGTCGCACAACATGGCTGATTCACACAAGCAAGCCGGTCACACAAGTGCCAAAATCGCACAAGCGATTCCCCACCGCACAAGTTGTCTTGATCGCACAAGGTACTAGGTTAGCTTAACTGTTGGGCCGACAGACATGTTGGGTTGGGCTGGTCGGATCGCACAACCCACATAACTCGCACAAGTTGAGCTGTTATGCTGTTGGGCCGGACAAGCCCAAAGGCTAGTCGCACAACCCGGTTCACTCGCACAAGGATTACTGGATCGTACATATAACGTTTGTTTAACCGATTGGGCCTCAACCCCAATCCTGATCGCACAACCTATACGAAGCGCACAAGTCACTTAGGTCATTTGTTTGGGCTGTGTATGCCATTGGACTTTTATGTTGATAATTGGGCCGGGCTTGTTGGACCGCACAACATGCTGTGGATCGCACAAGGTTGTGCCGATCGCACAACATGTTGGGCCGGATGTTATTGGGCTGAATCAATTATTTGCACAATGCTGAATGGATTGTATGACTGTTATGTGTTGCCATGATTAATACGTGTTTGTAACGTGATAGCTTGTGTGAAACATACGTGCTTTACCTGAACCAAACCTGACTTATATGATAATCCTGTTAGGACGTGATTGACTACTTTTAATTCAAGTAACTTTTGGTATAATCTGCCGAGCAAACCGAGGTGAGTTCATTGCATTTTCTCAAGCATGCGTCCCGGTGGTTTGGGACAACTGGTAAACATTTGGAAGGGAAACTTGGGGTAAACAACTGAAACATAGAAACAATCATTTACCGGATTGCCTGTAAGGCAATGGGGTAATTAGTTGATAGCGCTATTAGGTTTGGCACCCTCACACCGGGCCGTAAGGACGGGCGTGAACTAATTACTGGGACAACTTGTAACGCGGATATAAGACCTCCTACAGCTTGTCAAGGTTGTTTGATACCTCGACTTTGACCAATGCCTGTAGGGCATTGGGGTTAGGCATTCCCATCATTGACGCTGCATACGGTACAATAATCCAGTTAACAACGACATCTGAACCAAACAACGAGTTGATTTAACTAATATCTGGTAACTTCACACGTAAGCAACACCTTGAACTCACCAGCGTAGTCTGACACACTTGTTTGCATGCTTGTAGGTCGTTAACTTTGGAACATGGACTTGCTATCTGGGCGTGCTGGAGTGGTCATGGATCGAAGCTGCTGGATTATTTATAATTGATACATTGGTTTTAAGTTTATTTTGAAACGATTACTAAACGACTTATCATATGCTTCCGCTACATAACTCTTGGAAACTAATACTGTGTTGACATTTAATCTTGGTGATTAATGACATGTTTTATTTAAGTATTTACTATTGGTTCAATGTGATTGGTGGCTCAGACTCTGATGTGTAACACGCCTCGCGGGGTTTCCGCAGGTGGTATTTTGGGGGTGTTACAGTTTGGTATCAGAGCCACTGGTTATAGTGAACTAGGTTTTAAAACGTTTTGTAAAACCAGACTATAACCGAACAACTTCGAAAATCGATCATGACACTCAGCACCAGATTGCAAGGTTCGTTTCTCTCTCACTTTATACAGTACTTGCTTAGCAGTCACACACCCACAACGTATATGAACTGAGACGTTTAACACCGTAGTGACTTGATAGTGTGACACTACTCTTCGACTCATGTAAACCATAGAACTGTGATATCATCTGTTGTGTTGTTTGAACGGGGGAAACTTCGAGCGTAAGCTAAGAGGCACTGAGATAAGCATGCAAATTGCCTTATTATTATGGGTGCACACTTAATAATAACGCGGGGTGCATGCAAGTCCCAGTGAGGCTTATCGAGCGTGAGAAGGGTTCTGCCTTACTATGTGTGAACTTAGTAGTACGTGAATATCAGTATGATACTTGACTCCTGTCTCGTTTCGATTTCTAAATCGGTTTATTCCCAACAATAGAAACATGAGTGGACGAGGACACGGACGTGGCAACACCAACATGACTCAGGCTGAGTTGAATGACCTAATCAATACCCGCGTGGCTGAGGCTCTAGCAGCCTATCAAGCTGGTACGGAATGTACCAAGTACTCTTTACTCTTATACCACGTACACGTCTTTTCATTCCTATAATGTGTTACCTCCCGTTATTTAGGTCAACAAGCGCAACCTCAACCTAACCAGCCTGCGTGTACATTCAAAATGTTTATGGACTGTAAGCCACAGACCTTCACCGGAACTGAAGGGGCTGTGGGACTTCTGAGATGGTTCGAGAAAGCAGAGTCCGTGTTTGCTATCTGTAACTGTCCCGCTGGGGACAGGGTGAAGTATGCTGCGGGTACCTTGGCTGATGGTGCCCTAACATGGTGGAACGCCCAAGTACAGTTGTTGGGCATCGAGGCAGCGAATGCCACAACTTGGGAAGACTTTAAAGAACTGATCAGGGAGGAGTACTGTCCTCGGGACGAGGTCCAGAAGCTGGAAAACGAATACTACGACTTGAAGATGGTTGGATCTGAAGTCGAAGCGTATGTGAAGCGATCGTATGAACTGGCCGACATGTGCCCAAACTTGTCCCGGCCTATGTCCCGGAGGATTGAGTTATTCATCAAAGGGTTGCCTCCGCGTGTGAAGAGCTTGGTCACTGCAGCCCATCTCAATGATTTGACACAGATCGTTCGTCTGACTCACAAGATTGTGGATCAAGAGGTGGAAAGCGATTCGTTACCCCCGCGTATTTCGGTCACTAAAGCTGCTACACCCACTGCCACTGCGTCCGCTAATGATAACAAGCGGAAGTGGAGTGATTATGATAAAGCATCCAGTGCTGGTCAGACTCAGAAAAGGCCAGATAACCACAACAACCGCAACTTTAGCGAGTCGTCTTCTGTCAATCAAGGCCAGGGAAGTGGTCAAAGTCAGGGCTCGTATGCCGGGAAGAAACCACAGTGTAATAAGTGTGGCTACCATCATTTCGGGCCGTGTAGTCGCACATGTCGCAGGTGTGGTAAAGTGGGCCATGAGGCCAAGGATTGTAGGGCTTCACAGCCCAAACACCAGCAGCAACAAAACCAGCAGAATCAGAGACAACAGGGACAACCACCCCAGCAGAACCAGGGTTTTAGGAGGGGGTGCTATCAATGTGGGGATGAGGGTCACTTTAAGCGGGATTGCCCTCAGTTAAACCAGAACGCTAACGACAACAACCGCCCGAATAATAACAACAATGCTGGGAACAACAACAACAACAACGGCAACAACGGGGGTAATGGTGCTCGGGGCAGAGTGTTTCAGCTGGGAGCAGGGGATGCCAGGAATGACGGCAACGTTGTAACTGGTACGTTTCCTGTTAACAATCGTATTGCTTCTGTATTATTTGATTCGGGTGCCGATTGGAGTTACGTGTCCCTAGAGTTTAGTCAACGATTAGGGATAACCCCAACACCCTTAGAGGTTAAACAAGTAGTAGAACTAGCAGATGGTAAGACGATAGAAGCCTCAAATGTCCTTTTTGGATGCAAACTAGATCTCGTGGGTCAGGTGTTTGACATTGACCTCCTTCCCGTTACGCTCGGTAGTTTTGACATAGTGGTAGGCATGGATTGGTTGTCTAAGCACCAAGCAGAAATTCTGTGTAAGGAGAAGATTGTGCGTATTCCTCTCCCTGATGGAGAGTCACTGTTAGTTCAAGGGCATCGTAGTGGGACGATGGTTGGGATTATCACGGCCATGCGTGCGCAACAGTATCTACAAAAGGGGTATCCTGCACTGTTAGCGTTAGTTACCAACGCTCAGTCTGAAAAGAGTAAGATCGAGGATCTACCAGTGGTGCGAGAATTCGCTGATGTATTCCCAGAGGAGCTACCAGGGTTACCTCCTCACCGTCAAGTAGAATTTCAGATTGATTTTGCGCCAGGAGCGGCTCCGATTGCTCGAGCTCCTTACCGGTTAGCACCTGGTGAGTTGCAGGAGCTGTCTAATCAGCTACAAGAATTGTTGGATAGGGGTTTCATACGACCCAGTTCTTCGCCTTGGGGAGCCCCAGTTCTGTTCGTAAAGAAGAAAGATGGGTCATTCCGTATGTGTATCGACTATCGAGAACTCAACAAGGTGACCATTAAGAACCGCTATCCATTACCACGCATCGACGACTTGTTTGACCAGTTGCAAGGGTCAAGTTTTTATTCAAAGATCGACTTAAGGTCGGGTTATCACCAGGTAAGGGTTAGGGAAGAGGATGTTCCCAAGACAGCCTTTCGAACGCGCTACGGACACTATGAGTTTTTGGTCATGCCGTTTGGATTGACCAATGCACCGGCGGTTTTCATGGATCTCATGAACCGCATATGCAAGCCATATCTCGACGAATTTGTTATAGTGTTTATTGACGACATCTTGGTTTATTCCAAGAACAAGGAAGATCACGAGCGCCACCTACGTCTCATCTTGGAACTTTTGAGAAAGGAACAGCTGTATGCGAAATTTTCTAAGTGCGACTTTTGGATTCGGGAAGTGCATTTCCTTGGGCACGTCGTTAACGAGAAAGGGATACATGTGGACCCTGCGAAGGTGGATGCAGTTAAGAATTGGGCGGTACCAAAGACTCCGTCTGAGGTGCGTCAATTTCTTGGTCTCGCTGGATACTATCGAAGGTTTATTAAAGACTTCTCGAAAATCGCGCAACCTCTCACCTCACTGACACAGAAGAACACGGCGTACTCTTGGGGAACGAAGCAAGAAGAGGCCTTCCAGTTGTTAAAACAGAAACTTTGCAGTGCACCGATCTTGTCTTTACCAGAGGGCACCGAAGATTTTGTGGTATATTGTGACGCGTCAATTCAGGGTCTCAGTTGCGTGTTGATGCAACGCGAGAAGGTAATAGCTTATGCTTCTCGTCAGCTGAAGGTGCACGAGAAGAACTACACGACGCACGACTTGGAGTTAGGAGCGGTGGTATTTGCGTTGAAGATTTGGAGGCACTATCTGTACGGTACCAAATGCACCATCTACACCGACCATAGGAGTCTCCAGCACATCTTCGACCAGAAAGAGTTGAATATGCGACAACGACGATGGGTGGAGTTATTGAACGATTATGAATGTGCCATCAAGTATCATCCGGGCAAGGCGAACGTTGTAGCAGACGCCCTCAGCAGAAAGGATAATGCACCTAGGCGTGTGCGAGCATTGCAACTAACGATTCAGTCCAACCTCCCTTCCCAGATACGAGACGCTCAGTTGGAAGCGTTGAAACCAGAGAACGTTCGAGCTGAAGCTTTACGTGGCTCGAGACAACGACTAGAACAGAAGGGAGACGGTGCTTACTATGTAACCGGATGCATCTGGGTTCCACTCTATGGTGACTTACGAGAACTCGTAATGGAAGAGGCACATAAATCACGCTACTCTGTACATCCTGGATCAGATAAGATGTACCATGACTTGAAAACTACCTACTGGTGGCCCAGCATGAAGGCTCATATAGCAACCTACGTCAGTAAATGTTTGACTTGTGCTAAAGTCAAAGCAGAACATCAAAAGCCCTCAGGTCTACTGCAGCAACCAGAGATACCCACATGGAAGTGGGAGCAGATCGCTATGGATTTCGTGACAGGACTACCAAGAACTCAGGCTGGGAATGACACTATTTGGGTGATTGTTGATCGCCTCACGAAATCAGCACACTTCCTAGCAATCAAGGAAACGGACAAGTTTTCTCAGCTGGCAGCAGTGTATCTCAAGGAAGTGGTTTCCAGGCATGGAGTGCCAACTTCTATCATTTCAGACCGTGATCCGCGTTTCACTTCAGAGTTATGGCAGTCAATGCATAAATCGTTTGGTTCCCAACTCGACATAAGCACCGCTTATCACCCACAGACGGATGGTCAAAGCGAGCGCACCATCCAAACACTCGAAGATATGCTTCGGGCATGCGTACTCGACTTTGGAAAAGGATGGGAGAAGCACCTACCGTTGATAGAATTCTCCTACAACAACAGCTACCATTCAAGTATTAAGGCAGCTCCGTTCGAAGCACTGTACGGACGGAAATGTCGTTCACCTCTCTGTTGGCATGAGGTGGGTGATAGCCAGATCACAGGCCCTGAGTTTGTTCTTGAAGCATCGGAAAGCATTGTGCAGATCAGAAACCGTATGGCCGCAGCTCGCGACCGTCAGAAAAGCTACGCTGACAAGCGTAGTAAATCGCTGGAATTTGAAGTTAATGATCGCGTTATGTTAAAGGTTTCACCCTGGAAGGGTGTGGTGCGTTTTGGGAAACGCGGCAAACTAAACCCTCGTTATGTGGGACCGTTCAAAATTCTAGAACGAATTGGAAAGGTGGCCTACAGGTTGGAATTACCGGCTGAGTTGGGTAATGTCCATGATGTATTTCACGTATCACAGCTAAAGAAGTGTTTGATTGATGAAACACTGGTAGTACCATTTCAAGAGCTGAAGATAGATGACAAATTGCAGTTTGTCGAAGAACCAATTGAGATTATGGATCGGGAAGTTAAAGTTCGTAAACACAGCCGTATACCGATTGTGAGAGTTCGTTGGAACTCAAGACATGGTCCAGAGTTCACGTGGGAACGCGAGGACCAGATGAAACTTAAGTATCCACATTTGTTCCCCGAAGACCAGTCAAAATCTAGCGAACCTAATGTTGATGCAACTAGCGAATTTCGGGACGAAATTCCCATTCAAGTTGGGGAGGATGTGACACCCCAGGAAAACCAGCAGACGATATAACCTATCTAGCTTTAACTTATCTAGCTGCTTTAATTTATCTAGCTTTCTCAGTGAGTGCGTACCAAATTTCGGGACGAAATTTCTTTTAGTTGGGGATACTGTGACAACTCGTATTTCAAACCCGTCTTTGTACTATATGCAACGTATGTGAACTTGATTGAATTACTGAATGATTGAACTATTGAAGGTATGATGTTATGATATGTTATTTGAACATGTGTTATGTGAATATGTATATGTTTACTCAACTCGGACCGCACAACATACCACACCGCTGGACCGCACAAACCTCCTTGGGCCGTGTAGCTTGTACGCGGACCCATAGGCCAACAAGTTGGGCTCGGCCCACTCCTCTTAAATGTGTAAACCCTCAATTGTTACAATCACTTGACACAACACAACCCTAGCTCTCTCTCTCTCTCTCTCACGAACCGAAGGCAGCCAAGGCATCCATCCCATCGAATCATCATCTTGTTCGGATCAATTCTTGTTCCTTCCCCATTCGGTTAGTATGATTGATTAATTGTATTTGATGTTTTGATGTTTTGTTACAGTAGCTTTGCATGATGATCTAGGATTTCTGATTGAATGATAGTGTTCTTGATAATCGGATCCCGTGTACATTTGATTTGCATGTTCGGTAGTGTTTATACGGGTTGGAATACATGATCTAGTATTAGAACCGAACACATGGAAATTGGCTGTGATATAATAGAACTCGGATAGGTGATCAGGTTTAACTCGATTACATGTTTACAAGTTGTGTTCATGTTTGATTTGGTTAGGGTTCTTGAGAAAACATTGGAATTATGCATGTTTGATTGGTTTTGTGATTATCAGATTTGTTAAGATGATGTTGATTGATTTTGTTAATTGGTTGGTAAACTTGGAAACTTGGATAATTGTAACTAATGTGCATAATTTCCGGAAATTGTTAACCTATCGCACAAGGGGCCGATCGCACAAAGCGGCCCCCAATCACACGAGCCAGTCGCACAACATGGCTGATTCACACAAGCAAGCCGGTCACACAAGTGCCAAAATCGCACAAGCGATTCCCCACCGCACAAGTTGTCTTGATCGCACAAGGTACTAGGTTAGCTTAACTGTTGGGCCGACAGACATGTTGGGTTGGGCTGGTCGGATCGCACAACCCACATAACTCGCACAAGTTGAGCTGTTATGCTGTTGGGCCGGACAAGCCCAAAGGCTAGTCGCACAACCCGGTTCACTCGCACAAGGATTACTGGAGCGTACGTATAACGTTTGTTTAACCGATTGGGCCTCAACCCCAATCCTGATCGCACAACCTATACGAAGCGCACAAGTCACTTAGGTCATTTGTTTGGGCCGTGTATGCCATTGGACTTTTATGTTGATAATTGGGCCGGGCTTGTTGGACCGCACAACATGCTGTGGATCGCACAAGGTTGTGCCGATCGCACAACATGTTGGGCCGGATGTTATTGGGCTGAATCAATTATTTGCACAATGCTGAATGGATTGTATGACTGTTATGTGTTGCCATGATTAATACGTGTTTGTAACGTGATAGCTTGTGTGAAACATACGTGCTTTACCTGAACCAAACCTGACTTATATGATAATCCTGTTAGGACGTGATTGACTACTTTTAATTCAAGTAACTTTTGGTATAATCTGCCGAGCAAACCGAGGTGAGTTCATTGCATTTTCTCAAGCATGCGTCCCGGTGGTTTGGGACAACTGGTAAACATTTGGAAGGGAAACTTGGGGTAAACAACTGAAACATAGAAACAATCATTTACCGGATTGCCTGTAAGGCAATGGGGTAATTAGTTGATAGCGCTATTAGGTTTGGCACCCTCACACCGGGCCGTAAGGACGGGCGTGAACTAATTACTGGGACAACTTGTAACGCGGATATAAGACCTCCTACAGCTTGTCAAGGTTGTTTGATACCTCGACTTTGACCAATGCCTGTAGGGCATTGGGGTTAGGCATTCCCATCATTGACGCTGCATACGGTACAATAATCCAGTTAACAACGACATCTGAACCAAACAACGAGTTGATTTAACTAATATCTGGTAACTTCACACGTAAGCAACACCTTGAACTCACCAGCGTAGTCTGACACACTTGTTTGCATGCTTGTAGGTCGTTAACTTTGGAACATGGACTTGCTATCTGGGCGTGCTGGAGTAGTCATGGATCGAAGCTGCTGGATTATTTATAATTGATACATTGGTTTTAAGTTTATTTTGAAACGATTACTAAACGACTTATCATATGCTTCCGCTACATAACTCTTGGAAACTAATACTGTGTTGACATTTAATCTTGGCGATTAATGACATGTTTTATTTAAGTATTTACTATTGGTTCAATGTGGTTGGTGGCTCAGACTCTGATGTGTAACACGCCTCGCGGGGTTTCCGCAGGTGGTATTTTGGGGGTGTTACAGGGGGTCTCTAGTTCAATTTCAAGTAGATAGTTAGTGTTTAGTTAAGTTAAACCAAGTTAGATTTAGGGTTAACTCGGTTAGTTGTATGATGTGTTATAATGCGGGTGTTAGGGTATTCAGGGACCCTAACTGGCTCAGAAAAAGACCAATAATATCATTGTCAATATTTTTATGTTCCGGGTATAGTCCGGTTGTTCGGTTGGATAGTAATCCGTTAAAGTGCTTAAGTAAGCTTTTAAGTGTCGCAAATAACATTTTTAGTGACACATCTTATTTCCCAAAGTGTCAGGAATATTTTCCTCATGTTTTGGCACTTTATTAGTTAGCCAGAAGCTAGTATATTAATTAAAGTGCTGTGTTTCGTGCTTAGAGTACGTTTTAGGCACATCCAGTCATTATATCTTATTCCTAGAGACGCAATTCTACAACCCTTGTATCCCTACACTCACTATGGGTGTAGTAAAATATTTCTGGCTCATACAGGCCTTAGAGGCAGTGTCTGCCTGATGCTGGCTTTATCAGCGTGTTCAATAGGTTATCCGTTCTAATGCTACTGTGCTTTAGTGCATCATGTTTGTCACTAAGGTTCAACTTGTAAATAATGTAGTGACGGAAATCAAAGTATGATGCAGGAATATACAAGTACTAGAAATCAAGTAGCAGTTTGTCAGCAATTTCAGTTAAGCACAGTAATTAAGCAGCAATTAATTATTAATTAAATCGTACGGATACCTGGTTTAGTGAGGGTTGTCACATTCTCCCCCCGTTAAAGAAATTTCGTCCCGAAATTTTAAGTTCTGCTTGTAGAAGCAGGGTTCTCAGGAAATAGGTGGGGGTATCTCTCTTTCATTCGGTCCTCACGCTCCCAGGTGAATTCAGGACCATGTCTAGCATTCCAACGAACTTTGACGAGCTTGACACTGCTCCGGCGAGTCTTGTTTACTTTCCAATCCGTGACCTCAACAGGTTCTTCAACGAAATGGAGCGTGTCATCAACATGAATTTCGTCGGTGGGAATGGCAACGGTGACTTGAGTTGGACTCTTCTTCAGATTGGATACATGAAATGTATCGTGAGCGCCATTCAGTTCAGCAGGTAAATCCAACTTGTATGCTACTAACCCGATTCTCTCCAAGATCTTGAATGGTCCAATATACCTCGGGTTCAACTTTCCACGTTTCCCAAAGCGTGCCACACCCTTCCAGGGTGATACCTTCAACAAAACCATCTCACCAACCTCAATCTCTAGAGGTTTCCTGCTTCGATCTGCGTAGGCTTTCTGCCTGTCACGAGCCGCACTGATGCGATCTCGGATTTGTGTGATCTTGTCGGTGGTTTCCTGGACTACTTCAGGACCAACCAATTGTCTATCACCTGCGTCAGCCCAACAAAGCGGTGATCTGCACTTGCGCCCATATAAAGCTTCGAATGGCGCGGCACCAATACTGGTGTGGTAGCTGTTGTTGTAGGAAAACTCAACCAGAGGCAAATGTTTATCCCAGCTACCGCCCAAATCCATAACACATGCTCTCAGCATGTCCTCCAATGTCTGAATCGTCCGCTCGCTTTGGCCGTCGGTCTGCGGGTGAAAAGCAGTGCTCAGATTCAACTTTGAGCCAAAGGCTTCCTGGAAGGATTGCCATATCCTTGACACAAACCTTCCGTCTCTATCAGAGATAATCGAGAGAGGTACTCCATGGCGTGTAACAATCTCTCTCATGTAAATTTCGGCCAGTTTGCTCGTATTATCCTTCTCTCGGATAGGTAGGAAGTGTGCTGACTTCGTTAAGCGGTCCACTATTACCCAAATAGTGTCATGGCCTCTTGGCGTTCTTGGCAACTTCGTAATAAAATCCATAGAGATTTGTTCCCATTTCCACTTGGGAATCTCTGGTTGCTGCAGAAGTCCCGAAGGCTTCTGGTATTCCGCCTTAACCTTGGCGCATGTTAAACATTGGCTCACGTAAACGGCCACATTGCCTTTCATCCTAGGCCACCAGTAATAATCTTTAAGATCCTGGTACATCTTATCCGCTCCAGGGTGGATAGAGTATCGCGACTTGTGAGCTTCATCGAAAATAACCTTCCTTAAACCACCAAACAGAGGAACCCAAATCCTTTTCTCAAAACACAACGTTCCTTCCCTGTTTGGTACCAATAACTTCTCCATCCCACGGAGATACTCTTCTTCAAGGTTTCTTTCCTTGAGAGCTTCTTTCTGCGCGGCACGGATGCGCAGAGGAAAATCGGTTCGAATAACCATCTCCAAAGCCCTAACCCTTATGGGCTTGATTCTCTCTTTTCGACTTAGGGCATCGGCGACCACATTCCTTCCCTGGATGATACTTAATCTCGCAGTCGTAGTCATTCAACAGTTCTACCCATCGTCTTTGCCTCATATTCAACTCCTTCTGGTTGAATATGTGTTGGAGGCTCTTGTGATCTGTAAAGATTGTGCACTTCGTACCATAAAGGTAGTGTCTCCAGATCTTTAAAGCAAAAACCACTGCGCCTAGTTCCAAATCATGTGTGGTATAGTTCTTTTCATGTACCTTCAGCTGACGCGATGTGTAGGCAATAACCTTTTGGCGTTGCATCAACACACAACCCAATCCTTGACGCGATGCGTCGCAGTATACCACAAAATCATCTGTACCCTCTGGTAGGGCTAAGATTGGCGCGTTGCAAAGCTTATCTTTCAATATCTGAAATGCTTCCTCCTGTTTGATTCCCCAATCAAACTTCTTGTCCTTCTGAGTGAGGAGCGTCAATGGTTGAGCGATCTTTGAAAAATTCTCAATGAATCTTCGGTAATAGCCAGCCAAACCCAAGAATTGTCGAATCTCGGTTGGCGTCTTTGGCGTTTCCCATTCCTTGATTGCCTCGATCTTGGTTGGATCCACGTGGATTCCATCTCCATTTACCACGTGTCCGAGGAATTGCACTTCTCTTAGCCAAAACTCGCACTTAGAGAACTTGGCATACAACTGTTCTTTCTTTAGCAGCTCCAGAATGGCTCTTAAGTGCTGCTCGTGCTTAGCCTTCATCTTTGAATAAATCAAAATATCATCGATGAATACAATCACGAACTTATCCAAGTACGGCTTACACACTCGATTCATCAAATCCATGAACACTGCAGGTGCGTTTGTCAAACCAAACGGCATAACGAGAAACTCGTAGTGTCCATATCGAGTTCCGAAGGCTGTCTTTGGGATACTCTCCTCCTGTATCCTTAACTGATGGTATCCAGATCGGAGATCGATCTTTGAATAAAAGCTTGAACCTTGTAGTTGGTCAAACAGATCATCGATTCTTGGCAGGGGATACCTATTCTTGATCGTCAGCTTGTTCAACTCTCTGTAGTCAATACACACGCAGAAACTACCATCTTTCTTCTTGACTAACAAAACTGGAGCTCCCCAAGGCGAGAAGCTCGGTCGGATAAATCCCTTGTCTAACAACTCTTGAAGTTGCGTCGACTGTTCTTGCATCTCAGACGGAGCAAGTCTGTAGGGTGCCTTAGCCACAGGCGCGGCGCCTGGAACTAAGTCAATGCGAAACTCCACTTGCCTTTGTGGCGGCAAGCCAGGCAAATCTTCTGGGAAGACTTCTGGGTATTCCCTCACGACAGGGATGTCTTCGATCTTTGGCTCAGCAGCCTTCTTATCTACAATGTGTGCCAGAAAGGCAGCACATCCCTTCTGCAAACACTTTCTTGCCTTCAGGCAGCTAATAATCCTCAACGGCGTCTCACGCTTCTCTCCATGAACAACAATGGTCTCACCATCATCGGTCGGGATACGAACGACCTTCTCATGACAAACTATCTCGGCCTTGTTACTCGATAACCAATCCATCCCTACTACCACGTCGAAGCTTCCCAACTGGACTGGTAGTAGATCTAGAGCGAACTCACGCTCTCCCAATTCGATTACGCAGCCTCGAATCACTTCATTAGCCTCTACTAACTTCCCATTCGCTAATTCGATCGAGTACGGAGTATCTAACTTACTAGCGGCTAAACCAAGCATATTCTTAAATTCTAACGATACGAAGCTATAATCGGCGCCAGTATCAAATAAAACGGATGCATAGCGTTGGTTTACAGGGAACGTACCAGTGACAACATTGGGATCCTGGCGCGCTTCCCTTGCTTCTATGTTGAAAACCCTTCCGCGGGCTTGGTTCAACTCCGGGCAATTCCTCTTGTAATGCCCAATATCACCGCAGTTGAAACATCCGGGCCTCTGCCCGTTCCCACCATTGTTTCCCGCTTGGTTGTTTCTCTGATTACGATTCATGGCGCCCGCTTGGTTTGCGTTGTTGACTCGAGTTCCATCACCTCCATTGTTCCCTTGGGGGCGATTTCCATTTCCGCCCCGGTTGGTGTTTCTGTTTCCAAATCCTCTCTGGCCTCCCTGGCCAGCAGTAGCCCAACAAGTCTCCTTCAGGTGGCCAGTCTTTCCACATGCTTCACAAACCTTCAAACCACAACGGCCAGAATGGTGGCGCTGGCAGGTATTACACTTGGGCTGGGCGCCCATGTATCCCTTTCCTTTCTTCCTACTACCAGCTGTATCTTGTGCTGGCGCATTTGATTCCCCTTTCTTAACCACCACCCCGGTGCCCTGCTTGAAGTTTGAAAACTTCCGCTTGTTCCCTCCAGATGACTCCACATGAGTCTCCTTCTTCTTAGGCTCCACTTCATCAAACTTGTTCAAACGAATTGCCTCCTCCATAAGAGCCACGCTCAAATCAATGGCTTCAGTGATAGTCGCAGGTTTGGAGGAGGTCACCATGCTTATGATTTGAGGAGCTAATCCCCAAATGAAGCGTTCGGTTCTTTTGAACTCAGGAGTGACCATGTAGGGTACCACATGCGACAAGTCGTGGAACCTTTGAACATACTCTGCTATCTTTGGGCCTTCCATTTTCAGATGCCAGAACTCGGTCTCCAATCTCTGGATTTCAGCGCGGGAACAGTACTTCTTGCGCATGAGTTCCTTCAATTCGGTCCATGTCAGCGCATAAGCAGCAGCTTCGCCAAGTGTCTGTACTTGCAAGTTCCACCAGGATAGGGCTCCATCCAAAAATAGCCCAGAGATGTAAGTGACTTGCTGATCCAATGCGCATTTGCTCATGCGAAGAATGGATTCGGTTTTCTCAGCCCAGCGGACAAAGGCGACAGCACCTCCTGTGCCATCAAAGTTTACGGGCTTGCAGTCCAAGAACTGTTTGTAGGTGCACCCATGAGGTGGATTGTTGTTGTTGCCAGTGTTGCCAGAGTTGCTTCCACTCATTCCTCCTTGAGAGGCAGCATATTGAGCAATAGCAGCAGCAATGACTTGCTGTAGTTCGGCCTGGGTCGTAGGCATTTGCTGTTGTTGACGTCTTGGCGGCATCTTCTAAAGATGTGTTTACGTCGGTCAGGCCATAGTAAAGCGTACGTATATAGTAATAGTTCTAGCATATAACATCTCATGTTATCAATACTTCACAAATACTAATCACACAACATCCCATGTCACAAATATTATACACAACATCCCATGTCATAAAAATATACACACAACATCCCATGTCATGATAATGTAAATAAGCAATCAAGCGAATCAAATGTGATGAGAATACTGCGATTGCCATATATATCGAGACCACAACGTAAGTGTATCAGTACATCACTGTGTCATACAATCATCAATCAACTAGGGGCTATATCACCCCTGTCCAAAAGCTATATCAAATCAGTGTCAAATACATCAAATACATCAAGTATGTGTCAAAAGTCAGTATCATCATGTAGTCTCCAAAATGCTGTGCAACCAGAAGCAATCGCGGTCCTCTCACCAACGTCTACACAAGCAGTACTGGTGAGCTCTATACAGATGGTGGTGGAGGAGGGGGAAAGTAAGTGTAAAGCAAGCGACGTAACTGGAGCCAGTCCTCCTCCATAGCTCGCTGAGTACGAATAACAGAAGCAACCTGCTGCTCTAGTGTAAAGAGGCGAGCAGCATAATCTGGGGGTAATGATCGACATGGCTGAAGAGGAGAGTGTATCTGACCATGGCATGAACATGGTGGCAGCTGAGCTCCCTCGAGCTCCTGGAGACGCTGCGTGTGTGACTCGTGCTGATGAACGAAGGACATCAAAACGTCCTCTATGGTGTGTCCCACATGAAATGGATGGTAAGGATCAGTAGGTGGCATGACTGGTGGTGTCGACCAAAGCAAAGGCTCACTGGTGGGGTCAAACGGTGCCACATGAAATGGTGAAGTAGAGGGTGGAACAGATGACATCTGGGGCATGAAGGGGCTAGACATCGGTACGTGCCCAAAAGGATGGGCTGAAGAACCCTCTCCAGGCCTCGCTGGAGGTACAAACGGAGGAACCTGAAAAGAAAAATCAATATGTCGTGTAACAGGGATCTGAGGGGGCAAAGATGGAACATCCTCATCAGCAGGTATCCATCCGTGCTGTGCATGCTCATCTGGTGGATCCATGTGGTCTGCAAACAGTGCGTGCTCAGGCTCAAGTGGAACGGGATCAAATGGAGGAGCAACAATAGGATCAACTGGTGCAATGTGCCCAACAGGGATATCAACAATAGGTGGGGGAACAACAGGATCGACAGCAACAACGACATGATCGCCCTCCAAATGATCATCAACGGGCGGGTCAGCTAGAACAGGCTCAACTGGGATGCCAGCATGTACGGGGTCATGCTCGGGCATAGGGTCTAGAGCGGCTGCCTGCTCAGGAGCCAAGGCAGGCTCAGGGTCATCAAAAGCCATCTCGAAATCAAACTCGGGATCAATAGGATCAACTGGATCGGCGGGATCCTCCATGGGCTGGTCCATCGGGATAAACTCAAAATCATGATCCGGGTCGAATCCCGGAGGAAAGATGGGATCAGAATCCTCTATGTCATCATGGTCAAATGCGAAGCTAGGAATAGGTGCGGCAGAGGATGCCTGGTCAGGATCCGAGTCGTGTGCAAAGTGCTGTGCGCTCACCTCGTGAGAAGGTGCGGATGCCACAGAGTCAAAGGAGTCTGGGACCGGTGAATGTGCGGGTGAGTCCTCGGCAGGGGCATCAGCGATCATCAGAAGATCGCCAGCAGGAAGTAGGGCTGCGTCCGGGATCTCATCCTCGATAGGCTCATCCTCAAACAGATCGATATCGCCGTCAGCCTCGGCGTCAAGTAGTAAGTCATATGCGGGATAAACGGCTAAAGGTATAGGAGCCGGAATCACTACTAGGGGTAGGTACTCAGCAGGAGGGCCATCTGCAGGCTCATCAGCACCCTCGGGTAGTGCGAAGGGCTGGAAATCGTCATCGTCCGTGCTGGTGGAATCAGATGTATGCACCTCATGCTCCGAAGATGGGAGGTCATCAGATACGATAGGTAGGGGTCCGGTGGTGTCCGAGTCACCTGTGCCTGGTGAGTCCATGTGTCTGTAACACAAACACAAATATGCACAAATAATCAGTCATACAATCAGGTAATCACATAAGTCACCAAGTAAAAATCACATAATTCTCCTAGTCCCACTAGCCTCCCAGCCTCCCAGACTGCTTTTCCTAGTCCCACTAGCCAATTCTCCCAGCCTCCCAGACTGCTCTTCCTAGTCCCACTAGCCTCCCAGTCTCTCAGACTGACATTCCTAGTCCCACTAGCCAATTCTCCCAGCCTCCCAGACTGACTCCCTAGTCCCACTAGTCAATTCTCCCAGCCTCCCAGACTGACTCCCTAGTCCCACTAGACAACTACCTCGATCCATTGGATCTAGCCTCGGCCTCCCAGACCGAGCCTCAGCCTCCCAGACTGAGCCTAAAAATAATAAATAAAATGCGCTCAACATTTGTTTATAAAAAGGTTTTGGATCTGGACTTAAGTGGTATGCAGTAAAAATGTTTTCGTGAGAGCCCTAGTGATCATAGTCTAGACTCGAGAAGGATTCCTAGTTCGCTATGATCAGAGCTCTGATACCAAGCTGTCACACCCTGGCTTTGCGGAAGCGTGGTTAATTTGGTGTGACTTCTTAATACCATAGCTTAATCATAACAAAGCTATATGAATTAAAAACATGCAAGAATCATCCATTAAATTTTAAAACCAAACATAGTATCATTGTTTAAACGGAACAACACTCTAATAACCATAACATTGTTTCCCAAACAAAACAACTTAAACATAACATAAACACAGTTTAAGGACTGTGACTTGTCCAGGAAAGAGTCACATTCCCTAAACCCCGGATGACCTTGGAAACTAGTGCAGCGGGAAAACGTGCCATACCGTGCCAGATCTTTTAATTCCCTGAAATACATGTAAGTTGAAAAATCAACAATAATGTTTAGCGAGTTCATGTGTAAGTGAGTAAATAAACCTTTGTATTTATCAAAATCCTGGTATGTAGCAAATAAGGAAAAGAGATCACCAATGGTTTGCAAGGCCATTGATATGTGTGAAATGCAAGTAGGAAGGCTCAAACCTAGCAGATTTATGCGTCGGGTACAAAGGGTCATCCCGAGGTCCGTTATGCTGGGCCTGGGACTGGGCTCGCTACACCCAAATAGATCTATCGCTCCTGCCCCTCGGTCCTACCCTGAGGATTAATGACCTCAAGTTTCTGCCTACCCATTCACATGATCTAAAAAGTAACCTTCCTTACGCTAACCATACCATGTATAAAGTAATCATAAACATTGTAACATGTATTTCACCCCCGCAGTTTAGAAAACTGAAAACAGTTAAGAGAAAAGGGGGACATGAACTCACGGTCAGTGCGTCTCTACCAAGTACTCCGAATGTCAGCTGTGCGACGACCTACATGTACTAATTCTATTAGACGGATGGCCGTGCCTTAGCTTTATAGTTTAGGTTTTTGGGAAATAGTTAGACAACTATTCCGTGTTTATATTTTGCATGTACTTGGTAGTTAATATCCTTCCCAAGGATGGGGGATTTAATACATGTGCGTTCAAATTTTAATATTAAGTCTCACTTAATATATTTTCATTTCTAATTCCAAATATAAATATTTTTCTCAAAAATATTATATTTCCATTTCACATAATTTTTCCCAAAAATAATACGTTAATAAAATATACGTTCATAATCATTTCCGTATAATGCGTAAGTTACGTTTTAGTAATCGTGTGGTAATAATAATTACCGTTGTAACTTATATGTTTATCGTGAAAGCGTTTGTATTATTTTGGATTTGTCAACGTTTGCAAATATTATTTTTACCCTAAAAATAATATTTGTGTATTTTCACAAAATAATCATAAACAGTGTCGTGAAAAATATATTTACCAAATATATATTTGTCACGTTTAGTTTTGTGAAAATCCCACCTCCGAATATTTGTAAATAAAGTCGTGGCGAAATATATTTTGAAAACATATCAAAAATAATTCTAACACTTGTAAATAATTCTAAGTGTTAGGTTTTAGAAAAATTTCGCCAGAGTTTCCTCTGTAACTGGAGGTGGCCACGCTTTCAAGCGTATCATTTTCTTTTACAAAATCATTTCAACAACTTCTTGATTCAATCAAACAATTTCTGACACATCAAACTAGTCGACAAGTATGTAAATTGCATAATCGCATGAACTTGTAGTCTTTCCGAAAACTATAGTGTAGATCCCGTTATATTTTGTGGATCTTTGTATAATATAGTTTAATCTCGTAAAAACCTCGTTTTTAGAATAAATCCATCTTTACAACTTCCCGTCATCTTTCACAAAGATTGTTATTTTGTCGGATCTTTCATTTCACAAGTGTTTATACGCTTGTGGTTTGTAAAAATCGCACTTGTTAGTGTGTTATCCGTCTTTTAGAAAACATGATTTTCTCGACACTTGGTCCTTTGAAAATACCACTTGCATATACGTAGATCCGCTAGTTTTAAACACTATTTTACAAGTAAAAATACTTTTACACAAGTTCATGCTTCTCGTGTGGTAGAGTTTCACCTTTTAAACCTTGTACCGTCCGAAACAAGCTTATGTCAAGATCCATGATCTTAACCAAACCGGGTTAAATGGTGATCCGAGCTACCACAACGTAGATCGGGCCTAAATAATCACAACTTTCAAGTACTACAACTTTTACACAACTATTATGCCTTTAACCATCAATATTCATGTATTTAGTAGACTTTAAAGATTCAAAAGATAAGTTTCCGCATTTTAACCGTTATAAATCTTATTAACCACCTTAGAATGATTCGAGTATGAGTTTCAAGTGTTATACCTCTAGCTCGGGGCTAGGGAAGAATCTATGCGAAAATGTGGTGGATAAAAGCAAGATAACGAGGTCCTTCACCTTCCGTTAGCTCCAAGACTCCTTATGCGTAACCCGAAAGACTTGTATAACCTTGGAATGAATGGATCAAGAGCCGAAAATGGGTGGGTGCCAAGGGGGTGTTCGGCCGTAGCTATGGAGAGCAAGGGAGAGAGTTGGTTGTGATGTTGGATGGTGTAAGTGATCTTGTGTGCTTACTTAGTTACTTATAGGCAAAAATGAAAGTGATTAACCCTTGGATTATATGTCTTCTTGATACTAGACACAATAGTATAAAATAATCAAAAGGGTACTTGTCTAGTTACATGGGGACCGAATCGGCCCAAGGGGGGGGGGTCTCTAGTTCAATTCCAAGTAGATAGTTAGTGTTTAGTTAAGTTAAACCAAGTTAGATTTAGGGTTAACTCGGTTAGTTGTATGATGTGTTATAATGCGGGTGTTAGGGTATTCAGGGACCCTAACTGGCTCAGAAAAAGACCAATAATATCATTGTCAATATTTTTATGTTCCGGGTATAGTCCGGTTGTTCGGTTGGATAGTAATCCGTTAAAGTGCTTAAGTAAGCTTTTAAGTGTCGCAAATAACATTTTTAGTGACACATCTTATTTCCCAAAGTGTCAGGAATATTTTCCTCATGTTTTGGCACTTTATTAGTTAGCCAGAAGCTAGTATATTAATTAAAGTGTTGTGTTTCGTGCTTAGAGTACGTTTTAGGCACATCCAGTCATTATATCTTACTCCTAGAGACGCAATTCTACAACCCTTGTATCCCTACACTCACTATGGGTGTAGTAAAATATTTCTGGCTCATACAGGCCTTAGAGGCAGTGTCTGCCTGATGCTGGCTTTATCAGCGTGTTCAATAGGTTATCCGTTCTAATGCTACTGTGCTTTAGTGCATCATGTTTGTCACTAAGGTTCAACTTGTAAATAATGTAGTGACGGAAATCAAAGTATGATGCAGGAATATACAAGTACTAGAAATCAAGTAGCAGTTTGTCAGCAATTTCAGTTAAGCACAGTAATTAAGCAGCAATTAATTATTAATTAAATCGTACGGATACCTGGTTTAGTGAGGGTTGTCACAACGTGGGTGGAAGCTTGGTTATGAAATCCATAGCTATACTCTCCCACTTCCACATAGGGATTGGGGGTTGCTCGAGTAAGCCAGAGGGTCTTTGATGTTCAGCCTTGACCCTTGCACAAGTCAGGCATCTTCCGACATAGAGGGCGATATCCCTTTTCATGCTCGACCACCAGTACTTGTAACGAAGATCCTGGTACATTTTATCGGCATCGGGATGAAAAGAATACCGGGATTTGTGGGCTTCGTCCATTAAAATCATTCGCAATTCGGTCCGCTTAGGGATCCAAATTCGGTCCAGAAAATAGAAGATCCCGTTCGATTTGCTTACAAGCTGAGCTCCATCGTGATAGATTCTCTCTTTCTTCAAGGTGTGTTCATTAAAGCAAGCATGTTGGGCTTCGCGGATGAGGGTTTCGAGATCGTGTTGGCTTGGGTATTATGAATGCTGAGCAAATAACTCTGTCTGCTGAGCGCGTCGGCAACGACATTTGCCTTGCCTAGGTGATAACGAATCTCACAGTCGTAATCGTTGAGGAGTTCTACCCATCGGCGTTGACGCATATTGGGTTCTTTCTGATCAAAGATGTGTTGTAAACTCCTATGATCGGTGAAGATCGTACACTTGGTACCATACAGGTAGTGTCGCCAAATCTTTAATGTAAAAACAACTGCGCCTAGCTCGAGGTCGTGGGTTGTATAGTTCTTCTCTTGGATTTTGAGCTGACGAGACGTGTAAGCTATAACCTTGTCCCGTTGCATGAGAACACAACCAAGAACAAGGTTGGAAGCATCACAATAGACAATGAAACCGTCGTTCCCATCGGGCAATGTGAGGACAGGAGCATTGCAAAGCTTATGCTTGACGGTTTGGAAAGCAGACTCTTGTTCAGTTCCCCAAACAAAAGACTTGTCTTTGTGCGTAAGGGCGGTAAGCGGCACAGCGATCTTGGAGAATCCTTCGATAAATCGTCGATAGTAGCCCGCTAATCCGAGAAAAGAACGGACTTCAGACGGGTTCTTTGGTGTAATGCAACTCTTTACTGCTTCAATCTTCGCAGGATCGACATGGATACCTTGACTATTCACTATGTGACCCAGAAACTGAACTTCTTCTAACCAGAATTTGCACTTGGAGAACTTGGCATAGAGTTGGTTCCCCTGGAGTAACTTGAGAACCAAACGTAGATGTTGCGCGTGTTCAGCCTTCGACTTGGAATAGATCAAGACATCATCGATGAACACGATGATGAAACGGTCCAGGTAGGGCTTACACACGCGATTCATCAGATCCATGAAAACCTCGGGTGCGTTGGTTAAACCAAAAGGCATAACAAGGAACTCATAGTGGCCGTAACGAGTGCGAAAAGCGGTTTTAGGTATATCTTCCTCTTGAATGCGTAGTTGATGATAGCCTGAGCGTAGATCGATCTTCGATAAACACGTAGCACCTTGCAGTTGGTCAAACAAATCGTCGATGCGAGGTAGAGGATAACGGTTCTTGATGGTTAACTTATTCAATTCCCGGTAGTCGATGCACATCCTGAACGACCCATCCTTCTTTTTAACGAAGAGGACTAGTGTGCCCCAAGGAGAGGTGCTCGGGCGAATAAAACCTTTTTCGAGTAATTCCTGGAGTTGGTTCGAGAGTTCCCGCATTTCGGATGGCGCGAGTCGATAAGGGGCTTTGGCTACGGGGTTAGCTCCAGGAATGAGGTCGATACGGAAGTCGATATCATGACTAGGCGGTAATCCAGGAAGATCATCAGGGAACACCTGAGGAAATTCACGGACCACTGGAACGTCCTTAACTTCTGTCTTCCTTTTCTTTCCCTTCTCCGCTACTACAATGTTGGCCAAGAAAGCTCTGTATTCCTTGCGGAGATACTTGCTAGCTTGCACACACGACATGAGCTTGAGACCTTTTGAAGCAGTTTCACCATACACACATAACAAATCACCATTGGCCAGCGAGAATCGAATCATCTTGTCGAAGCACACAACTTCAGCATGGTTTTCGCGAAGAAAGTCCATGCCTACTATAATGTCAAAACTTCCGAGCTGCATCGGAATGAGGTCGATTGGGAAGATGTGATTGTTGAGCTTGAGAGTACAATCACGAAGAACGGAATTAACGGCAACAGTTCTTCCAGTAGCGACTTCAACTTCGAATGACGAGGGAAGATAAGAGCGTTTACGACTAAGGAGCTTCTCGAATTCCAAACGACACAAAGCAGTTATCGGCTCCAGTATCAAACAAACATGATGCATAAATACCATTCACAAGGAACGTACCATTAACCACGTTGTTGTCAGCCTGGGCTTGACAAGCATTGATGTTGAAGGTTCTGGCGCGTGCTGCTTGTTGTTGCTGAGGCTGCTGCTGCTGCTGCTGGGGCTCTTACTTCACCACCCTGTTCGGGCACATGTTTGCAAGGTGGTTAGGGTCACCACACGCAAAGCAGACTCGAGCGTTGATCGCGGGTGCCTGAGCTGCTTGTTGGCCTTGTGGGGCTGAGAGTAGAGCTTGATGAGCAGTGGCAGGAGCTGCGGTGTTGCGGGGACCATAGCGACAATTGGCAGTGAAATGACCATACAGATTGCAATGAGCGCAAAAATGACAGGCAAGACCCACCGGATGATGATATGAGCATGTCAGGCAGAGCGGGTGGGGGCCTGTGTAAGCACGCTTTGCTGGCAGCGCTTGAGTAACTGGTGCTGGTTGGTGATGGGACTGCTGCTGAGCCGGTACGGCTTGCAGAGGAGCAGCAGTGGTAGTGACAGCATAGTTCTTGTTGCTGGAGCTACTGTTGTTGTGCTTCTTCTTGCGGCGTGATGACTATGATGGTTGAACAGTGGCGGTTTCGGCGGTCGGTGCAGTGGTGGCTTGATGCAGTGACTTGGAGGGCTTATTCCAGAAACCAGCTTTTACTCGCTTGTCGTTGGTCTCGGCGGCAAGCAAGTAAGTCTCTTCAATTGATGATGTCTTCGCGGCGTGAAAAAAGTCGGCAACACAATCGGGTAGCGCTCGAATGTACTTCTTGATGGCTATCTCTGGCGTCTTGACTTGGTCGGGACAGATAATGCTGAGCTGCTTAAAGCGAGCAGTCAGGGCAGCGTTGTCTCCATCCTTCTGCTTAATGTTCCAAAACTCGTCCTCCAGTTTTTGGCGTTCATGGGGAGGGCAGAATTCGTCCATCATGATGGCTTTCAGCTCTTCCCAAGTCAGCTCATAAGTTGCATCATTCCCGCGTTTGTTTCGTTCGGCCGTCCACCAGTCTAGAGCTCGGGACTGGAAGACGCCGGTTGCGTTTAGGGTACGGAGATTTTCAGGACAGCCGCTTTAGCGCAGAGTGACTTCGACGGAATCAAACCATTGAAACATAGTTGTTGGGCCATCTTCTCCGGTGAATTTCTTTGGTCCGCATGCCTTGAACTGTTTGAAGCTAAAATAGTTTTGGCAGCATCTTTGGGAGCTTCAGTCCTCGACTCCTCAGATGATTTGCTGACGTTCTCGTACACTTTGCTCATAGCCTTTGCTACTTGCTTGGCGATGATAGCAGCAAGACATTTGTCTCTCTTTTCTTGGCGAGTAAGTGGGGTTCGGTGTCCAGATGACGACATTGTCTGCAACAGACATCGTCGTAGGTCTCAGACACATCATAATCGAATCTCACCTCACACGTCTACTACTTACTAAAGCTTAGGAACACGTCAAAACATGTATCACATAAACACATAGACACATAACCACAGATTCACGTAATCACAGAAGTACATAAGCACGTAGACATGTAGAGCACAGAGAGACATAAACACAGAAGCATATACATATTTAATCACAGATGCAGTCAGAATACAGAAACCTATCATTCAAAGCTCGCATGTCGTTCGTATATTTCGGTCGCGTATAGTATATCGAGTAGTATAGCATGTCAAGTATAGTACAAGCGTATATCGTAGCATAATTTCGTCTAGATTTGCAGCGACTTGTTATCGTTTTGAGATAGGGGAGCAATGCGGGTTGGGTGTGTCGATCGAAGTGAGGGAAAAATCGGATAAACATCAAAATTAAACACATAAACAGTTTAACACACATAAAATCAAAGAGTCATCAGAGTCAGTAGTTGCGGGCTCAGAATCGAAACATGTAAAAATCGAGGAATAGATAGTCTGCGGCTATTAGACATCGAATACCCAAAGCGATTCGATTATTCTCAATAGGCTTGTCGTCACATTTTGACTTTCGGGATCGTGTTCCTGCCTCGATTCTTGGGCATTCAGCACGCATTCCCTAGGTCATACTCGTGAGTTCAGGTCGTTGGAGTCCGTCGAGGCTTTGGTGAGAGTTTTGGCAAAATTCATGGATAAGCCGTCAAGGTTAAGGTTTCACCCCTGGCTTGACAACTTCCCCTTGATCTTTGTAAGATAGAGGAGATTATTCATCAAAATATGGATTTCACTCCTGATTTGGTATAATTCTCCCATTGAACAAGCGTTCGTTATAAAAAAAAGAATGAAGAAATCATTGATAAGTTGATAAAAATAGCATTGATCAAGCAATTTAGTCGAGAGTTTGCGGCTTTCACACCTAATCTTGGCTAAATCGCTTTCTCATCTTTGAAAATTCGAGTGCGGTGATAGTGTAGTGTAGGCGAGGAATAGCAGGATATAGCACATAAGCTCGGTCTGTTGGTTCCTAACTATAGTCTAGGTCTCTAAGACATCGACCCGAACTAGGTCGAGTCTTGCCTAATTCCCTATAGTTATGGCTCTGATACCAATCTGTCACACCCCAACCGATGGCGGAATCATCGGGGCATGACACTGAGCAAAGCAGATTGTCCAGAAGTTTCCATAACAATTATCATTACTATTCAATTTATATAATACGTCCCATACCGTACCTCAAATAGCAAACAAATTATTACAGATAGATCCAGGAAAATATTATGTTCCGACAACTCAGATTTAAATATAAATATTGTTTATCTATGTCTAGAGACTCAATCTGCAAGATCTACAGACAACTATGCTCTAGACCTTTATTCTAGCTTCGCCTTCCTAGTAGATAAGCATCTTAAACACCTGTCACATACGTAAAAATAAAGTCAATACATAAAATGTAAAGGTGAGCATACAAGTTTGATATTAGCATAACAGAGTTCGAAATAGTTTATGCATCACCAGCATGTACACAGAGGAAAACGAAGTATGTTAATTATCGACAAGCATCTATCGATACCAATGACTGTGGGTTGACTGCACGAGGCATTTCGCAATACATGATTACCACCGTAATCCATGCAAGTAATTGTCCTTAACAACCCCCGTGTGAACGGGTGCTGAGTCCAAACTATAGTACTATCGTCGTTAAGGCAGGTAGACAGCATTCCACGTGTAAACATAACAACAAGCATTCATTTAGTCACGTAATACATGCGGTAACAGTTAGCGTTTAAAGTAATTGAGTAGTGTGTTCGATGTGATTTTGTATAAGTAACGTATGTAACACCCAAAAGTGCTAAAAGCAAAAAGGGATCGAGTATACTCAGAGCGATTGATGGATTGAAGGGAGCGCTTGAGAGTAGGGTTAGCCTGAATAGTTGATAGCATAACGATAAGCAACGCGTAAAACGAAAACAAGTGTTGGAGGGTCGGACAGCTGGTCGATCGGACAGTAGTCCGATCGGACGGCTGACCGTTCGGTGGACTGCCCGTTTGGACAGCTGTTCGGTCGGTCGGTAGGCCGATCGGATGGCTGTTCGAGTGGATTGTTTCTTCCTTTGAGAAGGATGTGTTTGTGTATGATGTTTTGACTTTCGAAGTTTTCGTGGTAGCATTTGAATACATTGAAGTATCTTTACCTTTCAGGTCGGTCGATCGAACAATCGTTCGATCGGCCGGCTATCCGATTGGTTAGGTACTTCAGTAAATAGGTTCTCAGCAGGATGTCACCTGATCGGATGGCTGTTCGATCGGGTGGCACTCCAAACGCGTTGAACACGTTGAAAATCAACTAAGTGTTGAAGCATAGTATCTCATGATCCGAAGAGTAATCCAATCGGACGGTAGTCAAATCAAACAGCAGTTCGTTCAATACCAGACTTCAATGAATTGCTCAAGTGTGGGACCATGTGCTAGCCGATCGGCTGGCCTGGTCGATCGGCTGACTGTCCGATCGGCTGGCTGTCCATTCGGACAACAGTCCGATCAGTCAGCATCCTGACCTGGTCGGCCTGTTCGTCTAACACTTGGCTGTTCTGGCTCGTTTGTCGTTATATCGAGGTATTTTGACAACGAGTCGAACCATAGAACCCTCGTTCTTATTTAATTCTCCTGCTCGGACATGAATCACTCAAATCCGGCGGGTGAACTGTTCGGAACGGAGTTTAACGTTTAACCCGAAATCGGTGAACCTCGTGGATAGAACCCGGATCTTGAGTCATGCAACCACCGGAATGATTAGCAAATCGGCACAAGCTCCGTTTCTACCGGTTTGAAGGCATTGAGTCTAAAAGAGTTGAAAAAAAGTTGGAAAACCATCTTTCAATCCTTTTCACCGTGTAAATGTTTAGATCTATGAAAGATTCTTGTTTGTTTATGTGGAAATCGGCTAGATCCAAGTGATTCTTGGTGGATTGAAGCCAAAACATGAAGTTCTTCAAGAACACCATGATGACATCATCCTAGAACACTTGAATCTTGATGATTTCATGGTTAGAAATCAAGATTTGAAAGATAGTAAGGTGTAGGAGTGCGTGTAGATCAAGAAAGTACAAGATTTAGAATGAAATCTTACCGAAATCGAGAGAATTCTGAGAAAAGGAGGGGAGCACGAGCTGGTCGGTCAGAGGTTTCCAAAAGTAGAAAGTTTGAGAGTGACAAGGGGTATTTAGAGGATGCCATAAGAGGAAAGTGCTGGCCGATCGGCCAGGCAGCTTGATCGGACAGCAGTCCGATCGGCTGGCTGTTCGATCGGCTGGTAGCCTGATCGTTCAGCTGCACGATTCGAGTGTTCGATGCAATGATTTTTTATATTTCGATTTCAATTAAAGACGATGCGAATACGATAGAGTTTCCTATTCAAATTACTTTTAATCCCAACCATTATATCTAACATACAATCATCTATATCTCGCGCTATCTCTTCTCCACCAATTAACATGATTTGATTTCGATTGAGTTCGATTGAGTTTCGATTTTGAGTCGAGTTTCGATTGATTACCGCACATAACATAAAGTAACATGCACAAGTAACACATAAGGCACACACACACGTATAATAACAACCAACATTCGCGTAATTCGAGTCTCGAGTTCGATGATGATTAGATTAGCTCGATTATTGACTAGATGACTTTATCGCATTGTTACTTCCTATTATTTACAGTCGTAAAGCGATTCACATTGATAAATAAACTTTGATTAATTCGATTGTAATCAATTACTCCACATAATACAACTAACGTAAACTTAAAATAGACTAACTACCATTTAAGAAGTCAATCTTGACTTTGACTTTGACTTTCGAAAACACGGGGTGTTACACGTAGCCCCACGGTGGGCGCCAACTTGTTGATGCAACAAATAATAGACCAAGGGTAGTAGCTGGGCTGCTTAGGCAAAAGGGTTTAAGGGTTCAACTTTGCCTAACGCAGGTCGTGGGGTCCCCCCACGTTTGCAAGACGTGGAGAGAGGTTCACTGGTTTATTCTTATTGTTTGCTAAAGATCCTCCTTTGAAGTGTGCTTAGATTCGAATGAATTAGCAAAAGGAATGTGTGTGTTGAATGTGAAAGAAAGTAACTCGCATGAAGCAAGTACTCGAAGTGAATGACCAGAGATCTTAGGAATCAGGGCTGGCCAGGAATGTCTGCTTAGTAAATGAAGTGTCTAATTTATAGGAGAAGGCATCTCTTAAAGAGGAATGAATTTGACTACTGACCATGCTTGCAGTGAGGGACTTACCCTTTCGGGGGTCGAAGCCTTTTGACCCGCGGATAAAAGAGTGTGCTCTGTGGACCTGCGTTACTTTTGCGGCTGGTGAGTTGGTGAAGCAACCCAGAGATGTGACTTCTTACTGTTTCCGAGTTGCTTTATTCCAGCTCCCCAGGTTTTGAAGCTTTGAACCTTTTTACCTTTTAAGCTCTCATGTATTAATGTCATTTTATTTGGTCTTGGGCTACCCCCGTCATCAGTGAGTAAGTAGTGATGGGTTCACTAGCCAATGTAAAGCTCGACATGTTGCCAAAGATTTTCTTTAGACACAGGGATATCAGTTAACATATAGTCATGTTTTACACCAGCCATCATTCGGTTAGTTTATTTGTTGTTTTCTCTCATGGTTCGGATATTAGGCATGTAAACACCTTCCTCCATGCTGACCTGACTAGGACTGTATATATGGCACAACCTTGTGGCTTTGTTGACTCTACTCGCCCCATCATGTTTGCTTGCGACAAAAGCCTTTTAAGGGTACTAACTCTCTTGGGCTGCTTCACGCTCCTCTACTGTTATTCTTTATAGATATGTTGATGTTGTATTGTTGCTCAACTACCAGTTATTGTGTTTTTCTTGGGTCTAATTTCATGAGTTCGAGTTCTAAGAAACATCATGTTGTGGCCCGATCTAGTAGGAAGGCCGAATATCAGGCTCTAGCTTATGATGTTGCTGAGTTGTGTTGGATGATGTCTATTATACATGAGTTACAATTACATTTATATCGATGTAGCACACCTACTCTTTGGTGTGAGTGTGACTATATTTGAGCTACTTATATGCTTGTAACTTCCGTGTTTCATCAATATACAAAGAATCTTGAGATTGCTTTGAACTTCACTTGAGACATGTCTTGGCTCAAAATCTCAAGGTTAGTCAAGTCTGTGCCACTAATAAGCTTGCAGATATTCTCGCAAAAGGCTCGACTTCTACTCATTTTGCCTAACTTCTGTTCAAGTTGCACATCAGTCTCCGTTCAACACGTGGATAAATGTTAAGATAGTCATTTAGACCAAGCTGTATGGGGGCCGGCTTAGGCCGGGCCTCGCCCCGTCCCGTCCTTTCCGGCTCCCTCTAGACGATCTCGACGGGCCTTGTTTTTGAAAATATAGCCGTTGAACGGCTATAACATTTAATAAAAAAATCCCTCTTTCTATAAAGCTATCTCATTTTATACCATTTTCACCATTTTCTCCCCACTTTCAACACAAAACACTCTCATTTTTATACCATTCTTTTATAAAAAATATCTTTTCATCCACAATGGCATCTAATTCTTGGTGGTCCTCGTCTTCTTCGGACGAAGAGGAGATGTTTCTCACACTGAAGAGGTTGCGCCTTTGTATATACGCTTGCATTTTGCTCCATAACATGATTATTGAAGACGAAGGTCGGGCGATTTGTGAGTATGATGAGAATGCATCTTACGGGAATATTGTCCCGGTAGATCCGACGCAACAAGATTTAAACTCGTTTGCGCTAACCAACGACTACACGCAAACCTTCAACAGGATTTGGTAGTACATATATGGAACAACGCAAATGACGGGGACGGTGACGAAGACGAAGACGAGTAGTGTAATTTTTATAAATTTTTAAATGTTATCTTTTTTTATAAATTTTAGGTAGTGCATGATGAGAATGCATCTTACGGGAATACTGTCCGTTCTCCGGTGAGTCCCCATCATACCTCACCAGTGAACTCTCAACACAATTTCTAAACATATCAAATGGGAAAAGCCCCAACCGGAACATAATACCGCCCATGTGGGACACCTACAGATAATAGAAAAAAAAAACTACCACATGCGAACGTCATCGTTTGAATGGAGGAATGAGGGGTGGGACGACGGCTGATGAATCAAGAGTTTAATCGTCTGATTCTTGCTAGATGTATCATGTAGATCCATGCATTCCTCAAGATCAGCATCACATGCCAACAATACCCATTCAGAATCATCATCCATGTATTCGAGTATGACATTTCCCATGTCATATATACTGAAACGCCTTGCTATCTCTTGCTGCAACTCTCTAAATCCCCACTCTTTCGTCATTTTAAATTGAATTTTCTCATGTCCATAACTAGCTTTGACTCTAAACACACCTTCATCTTGTGACACGCTCTTTGGTTTATCGTTATTAGATGCTACTTGTAGCTTGGTTTCTTCATGAACCAACTTTTTTGTTCCTGTTGTACAACTGGAGCCGCGGCTGCCAGATGACGAAGAATTGGTTGGCGTTGTTTGACTTTTTAGGAGGTTGACCGGGTCTTTGACTTTTGGTTTGGAACTAGGCGTAACAGGGGAGCTTAATTCGGGGAAATTTGTGTAGAATGACCCGAGTTGAATCACGCCATCAGCACCTTGTAAAATAATTGTTGTTTGATTCATTGATCTTGCTGTAAAAAGTGTTAAATGATGTTACGAGAAAGTTGGGGAAACAAAGAAGTAAACTGTAACTGATAAGGGTGCGACGAAGAATTGGTTCTTCATTGAACCGATTCTTGATGAACCTTGTGGTTCTTCGCCAAATCCCATCCCGCGAAGAATAGATACTTCGTCACCTTTGATTCTGACGAAAAATAGATTCTTCGTCAAGCACGAAACCGACGAAGGATAGTCCTTCGTCGCAGGGGTACTTCGCCGTAAAGGCAACTGGGGAGAACAGTGGACTGTTATGTTGTTTGTGATGATAGACATTTGTACTCATAAGACCTATGTTGTATGTAATAAGAATAAGGAATCTGGTTTGACCTGTATGCATAGCAAACTCATCTGTTATGTGTAGATTTGTAATGTTCACATGGGATGTGGGCTTGTATGGGAACTGGGTGCTTGATACATGTTATACATTAATCTTTGTGATTCATGCAATCTGTGTTAGATACGTGACTTAATTGATTGTGAAACTGATTTGATTGGTAACCACGGTAGGGTGTGGGTTGACCAACTTGGACGGGTAACTTAACACACCGAGCAATTCAAAGGTAAGTTCATTCCTCTTGAGCATGCGTCCCGGTGGGTGGGACAATCATTGGGTATTCCTGAAAGGGATAAGTCATTTGGGTAAAAACTGGGATGTTGGATAATACACTCAATTCCTATCTTCATTAAGTCCCATCTTGTTTGTTACCTGAGAGGTAACGGGGTATTAGTTGATAGCGCTATTTAGGTTTGGCACCCTCACCCCGTACCCGAGAGGACGGGCGTGAACTAATGACCCAGTCATGACCAATGCTTTGATAGGGGCATTGGGGAAGGGCAAAAACATAATCTGGAGCCATCTTGTATTATACTCGAGTTATTATCAGCATTACAATCAATGAACTGAACTAAACACTTGGTAACCAACGTTTTCGTAAAACTATGAACTCACCAGGGTTGTCTGATACCCTTGTTGCATGCTCGCAGGTCGTTAGGTACTATGAATAAGGAACTTGCTATCTGGATGGCTGGAGTGGTCATGGGTCGTACTGCTTGGATATACAAGACTTGTTTACTGTTTTCACACACATTGGTTTTGAAACATTTGAACAGTATTTTACTATTTGCTTTCGCTGAACATGTTAAACTTGGATTATGTTTATGAATGTTTTATTCATTATAAATGGAAACTTTATTTTATAACTCAATGTTAGTTCAATGTTATTGGTGGCTAGATCCTGGTACGTCACACGCCTAGCGGGGTTACCGCATGTGGTATTTTGGGGGTGTGACAGTTTAATTTTGACTTGAATAATATTTAGATTTTAATAGTTGTCATGAGCTATGAACAATCATCATGCCCCAATCGATAATCCATTGTGGGTCGGGGTGTGACAATAACATTGACAGAAATCATGTAATACAATCCGTGGAGATAGTGGCGGAGCTTAAACGAAAACTTAATGGGCGCCAGACTCTCAAAATCTAATATTTTACACTATAAATAAGTTGTAAATTTTTGGAAAAATCAGCATTACAAACGAAAAGTCGGTGAGTGCTGGGAAAACCCCGAGCCACAAGTAACCTCCGCCAATCTGTGGAGATGCTTGATTCACAAAAAAAAAAAAAAACGTTTCAAGTTTGGATGGTTTAGAAGATTAGTGATATGCAAGAAGGGGAGTTTATAGCTCAATTAACGTGAGAAGAAAAAGAATAAATAGTATATTTGTAAAACATAAAATAGGTTTTTTCTCATCTCATTAATTATTCTCTTTGACGAATTAATAAAACACTATATCCTACAGACCAAAATTTAAGCCTACGCACATCGAAATTTATCCCACACATATCGAAATTTATCGTACACTTTATTCTATGGATATCAAAATTATCCTTCACGTAAATTAGGTTTATTTTGAAAGAGTGTATTTTGAAAATGAGTTATTAGTTTAATTTAATTAGCCAAATTATTGAAATACAATAAATTAATGAATTATGTAGATTTACTCATTTGTCCTTATAATAAAATTAGATACAAATATTAAATGCATCATTCTTATTGATTAAAAGGTATTCTTTCTATTCTTACAAAGAGTTTTCATTTCTTTTGAACTCTCCTAAATTTTGGGTTTGGATTCTATGGGTATATTATATATAAGATTTATGTCATTCCATTCATCATTACTCTGTTCCTCGTTATGTTTATTATTAACATACACGATAGGTAGATAGTTGGGCCTCTCTTTGTAAAGATAAAATGACAAAACACTTGATTAGCATAATAGGTTTTATTCATCGAACGACAAACTAACATACTTTTAAATAGCATATAGTATGCTCCTCTCAGCTCCGGATCGGACTACGCCATTATGTGTCTATATAGAATTAATACATGTTCCCTATGATTATTTTTATATTATATGCACATGTTATAAAGTCTTTAATATTTATGATGTTGCATTCCAAGTGTTTTAACAAAATCTACTAAAGTCATTAATATTCAATATATTCTAATAAAAACTAAATGACAAAAAAATAATGAAAAGGATTATTAACTCTACATGGTCACAAACAGTTTAAACCCCACAACTTTTGGCTATCAGTCATTTACAAATCTTGTATTGCGTATAGTTAAATCCATATACTAGGTGAAATGGCAGGTTTCAGTATCTAATTGGTTCTTCTTACACCCCAAGTATCTCACTATATTTTTTAGATTATTTCCACCTGTACATGCGCCCTGGATTTATGACCCATAAAAATATGGCCAACCAATAAGAACAGAGAAAAATATTCAAGATCAGAAGACTATAAATAGCCTCTAATTCTACTCTAAAAGAAATCCCATGGCTGCTTCAACAATGGCTCTCTCCTCATCTTTAGCCGGACAAGCGGCAGTGAAACCGCTTCCATTCGCATCACGGGTTTCAGGTAACGAAAGAGTGTCAATGAGGAAAGCCGCCACGAAAGCAGCACCCTCCAGCAGCCCCTGGTATGGTCCAGACAGGGTCAAGTACCTTGGTCCGTTCTCCGGTGAGTCCCCATCATACCTCACTGGCAACACAATTTCTAAACATATCAAATGGGAAAAGCCCCAACCGGAACATAATACCGCCCATGTGGGACACCTACAGATAATAGAAAAAAAAACTACCACATGCGAACGTCATCGTTTGAATGGAGGAATGAGGGGTGAGACGACGGCTGATGAATCAAGAGTTTAATCGTCTGATTCTTGCTAGATGTATCATGTAGATCCATGCATTCCTCAAGATCAGCATCACATGCCAACAATACCCATTCAGAATCATCATCCATGTATTCGAGTATGACATTTCCCATGTCGTATATACTACTGAAACGCCTTGCTATCTCTTGCTGCAACTCTCCAAATCCCCACTCTTTCATCATTTTAAATCGAATTTTCTCATGTCCATAACTAGCTTTGACTCTAAACACACCTTCATCTTGTGACACGCTCTTCGGTTTATCGTTATTAGATGCTACTTGTAGCTTGGTTTCTTCATGAACCAACTTTTCTGTTCCTGTTGTACAACTGGAGCCGCGGCTGCAAGATGACGAAGAATTGGTTGGCGTTGTTTGACTTTTTAGAAGGTTGACCGGGTCTTTAGCTTTTGGTTTGGGACTAGGCGTTAAAGGGGAGCTTAATTCGGGGAAATTTGTGTAGAATGACCCGAGTTGAATCATGCCATCAGCACCTTGCACAGAATCAATAACGAGTTGCAGTTTCTTTAGCGAATGGCTTACTTTCTTGATCTTTCTAGACGGCCATCTCATGATTCCATGCTGCCTGCATATCCGTTTCAAGGTTGTCGGGCACGCTGAGGAAAATATTACAGAACCATGGTTATTTTCAAGAATTATTGATGTATTTATGTCAGCAAGTAGATTAAACTATACAAGGTGTAGTGTCTAGTGTCTAACCGCCGATACTCTTGGCAGCATCTTTAAGACTTCCCCGAAAATGTTGCTGGAGAACTTGCAAACTAATGTTTCTCTCTGTTCTGGGCCGACCCTTTTCGGTTGAGCGTTTGGTGCCCAATGTTTGACCTTTTGACTTGGATCCCCATCCAAGATAAGTTTGCTTTTCAGGATCGGAAAATGCGAGTCCATGATAGAATTGGTTTATGGCATTAAACTCGTCTTCCGGTTCTTCCTTATGACACCCAATGGTCAACACGACGTTTTCGCCCCTGCGTTGGGCTTCCAGCATATCGGAAATCCAAGATTCATCACGGGTATTTGTTTGTTCCGCTACTTCTTCATCTTGTATCTCGTGCAAGCTCCAAGAAAGATTTTTTATCATCGAAGCTATCGAGCTTCTCATCTGTTCTTGTTCTTCACGGCTTTTGCAGTCATGAGGTAAAAAGAACTCCAAGATGAAATCTTACGGTCCTGTGTTTGTGCTATGAAGGCGTAGCACTTTCGAGTCCAAACATCCTAGCTTCATGAGCTGCAGGATAATCAGCCCTACAATATTTCCGTTTCAATATTAGCAGCCTGATAAATTCATATATATCTAATTAGTGTGAATCAAATTATAGTTTTAAACCCGAAACTATAAGAAGATTATTAAAGCACCAAACAAAACAATTTAATTCTCATTGGAATACCAGAAGAGGTGGTTAAATGGATTGTTTGGGTACTGGGTCACAATGGTTTGGTTTAATGGCAAATAACTTCTAAGGGGTAAAGCAAATGGGTCGGGTGGCCCTATAAACATTCTGCTTACATTAACCCAAAAACCATAGTCGCAAAATTGTTTAATATTCTCCCTAAAGGTTTCATAAGCACCCCCTTAGATCGATATGCTTAAAAAAAAAAAAAAAAAAAAAAAAACAGTTCTAAAATTAGCTCAAGAAACGTATGATGAACTTGTCAAAGCCACTGACAATGGATTATGCATCTACTTCACATACTACATTCCAGGAGTATCTCATCTTCTGTATATCCTCCCAGTTTAGCATTTCACCAGGCGTTTTTTCCTCCAAAATGGCCAATTGCTCTAGTGACATTCGTATAAAAACCATCATTAATCACTTATATGGATTAAAAAAACTTGAAACTATGTAAATATATATGTATAGATATGTATGCAAGTATATATAGAGCAAAAGAGACCTTTCAACACGTTTATGTAAACATCCGGATGTTCCCCAAGACTCTTCATGAGTACCGTTATGGAGACGGTGGTAGTGTCATGACGGCAAAGAGTAGCAACAAAATGTTATTTGCAATCTCCATTTCGGATAATAACCTACCATTTTCATCTGAAGATAGAAGCAAATGTGACAAAAGGTCTTCAAAAGATGGTGCATTTTCTTGTTTTAGGGCCAGCTTCCTTTGCTTAATAATCATGATTAGATTTTTTAATAGCAGTTGCCGCTCTTTTAGCATGGTAAAAGATGGAGTGGGATACCACAGGTTTGGTTTGCTCGCGTTTGACACAGGATTGCGACCCGTACGCAACTCTGGTTGTGCATGAACTCAGACGTTTTAACAACTAGGAATAACAAAAACGGGATATAAAACCGGATCACCAGTAGGTAATCTCGTCATCTCCTGTGGAAAATAAGTCGGGAATTACGGTTCTTGCGATTCGATCACAGGTGCATTCAGATCAAGGTTTGTTTGGACATTTCTTTCTTTTAACATGCTCTGTAGTTCACTGGTCTGTTTTTGTAGCGTACACGTTTCATCTTGAAGTTCATTCCTTTCAACTGTCACATGCGCATGAAAGCAACATTTAATCATCAAAAATGAAAAGATGGCAATTTTGGCCCTTTTTTAAATATGGGTCGGTTTGTTGAAATTCTTAAATATTGTGTTTCGGATTGTAAAGCTGCATTCTCCTTCTTGAGAGACTTGATCTGATCAATCACGTCTTTTACAACTCGAGTGGTTTCGCCTAATACGGAGGCTTTCCCACTATTTTGTTCTGTGAGTTCTGCAAGGTAGCAAAATAGTTATTAAACAGATACGGATTCTCAGCGAAAAGATTAAAATAAACACTAATCAGAATCAGATGTTACCAAGTGCAACAGCCAACTCAAGAAAGAGTTCATTCAAATGTTCACGCTTTAGTTTTTCCCATTCGGCTTTGTGAATCCGTTTAGGAACTTTAGCTGGATTCTTCTAGCTCGTTTGCAACCTAAATCAAAATCATTATAATTGTTATAATTGTTATCGTTATGTACTTTATTAGATAATGGATAAATATATTGAAAGTAAAAGTGAAACTTCGTTTTACTGACCAAGTGGGCGATCTTTCGGCTGCCATGCTGGTTTAGACGTAAATCTCCAAAATCCACGTACAGATCGTATTCCTTATCTGGTAACAGCAATAAACCAAAGATATTTTGCAAAAGTAACAACAATGAACCAAAGATCTCAATTTAAACATCTACACAAAGATCCAACGCATTAACTTAAGTATAATAAAGTAACAAAATGAAACAGAATAATCAAAATTTACAAACTTTAATCGGTAAGCAGATGAACAACGACACAAAAAAACAAAGCTTCAATTTCATATTTTTTTCTTAAATCCCCTCATTTCAAAACCAAAAAACAAAACGTGTCCTTGGGAAATTGATGACCCGGTGAACTTACTTTTGCATAAATCTTTGTGCTTCTACATACATGGTTGGCACAAAGCATATAGGTAGCTTATAGTTATTTGTCGCTATTCATCATTAACTATGCACCACTCTCATCTTGTCATCCATGACAATACCTTCCTTTCCTAAAACTTCGTCCACCAACTTAATATCCTTCCATACACCAGTTATAGATTTATTCACAGGTATTAATTTACTACATTTATTGTTTCTGTAATTCGCCCCTATTACCATGGCCCATAGTTGATTCGACTCCTCTCTAATCCTCATCCACCATTTAGCTAATTCACTACTTAATGTTTGACTCAGAGATGAAGCTGAAGTGGACGGTATCCTGGAAAAAAAACAGCATAAGATCAAACAGGGAAATGGTGTCAAATAATGAAAGACCGTATTGTTATTTATGGTAATAACCCAAAGCAGCCAGTTTTCAAGTGCCATGTCAGAAAACAGACATGGTAAAAAGGTTGCCAACATGTCATTTTAAGTTAATAGTACTTAATATGTTAATTTATGTATGAAAGTATGAAACAGTTTAATATATGTTAGTGGGTCAAATCAACCAACCCGTATTGAAAAGAAATCGATTCCAACACAAACCCCTTACCCATCTAGTCACATTTAATATCTAGTCTTTATGTCCTAAAGTAACAACAATGTTTACATCTAATAATCCATTATAGACTTAAAGCCAAAAGTAGACTCCTTAAGATGCGTGAGTACCATAAAGATAAAGAAAAAGTCGAAAACCGTACCTCCAAGGACATTTTGGTTTGGTTACTTGTGCTCGACTGAATTTTAGAGACCGCTTCTTCCCTTCTTGCCTTATTTCGACAAACCATGTATACCATTGCTCCTTTGGTATCATATTCAAAACAACAAAAAAAAAAAAAACAAAACGTTTGAGAATCTATGCAAAATACTGTCTGTCCAAAAAAATTAATCGAACACTGGACTCTCAAATTCAAACATAATACTCTCTTGTTAGTGTTATGAAAAATCTTTTTTTCTCAATTATAGATTATTAAGAAAAATTACAACTTTTTGAATAAGATAAAATACCTCGATGCAAGACCTTACACAGTGGCATAACTGATTCCAGAATTAGCTCCGGTAACTATGCAATTCTTTCCAACTATTCGTCTAACCATATCTTCTGGATTAAAATTCGTCTAGCCAATTCTTTCCATCTACATCAACAAACATCCCCTTATTCTAAGAATTTGATATCTCACATATTAAAGTACAATACCTAAATTGAGCTGCTAGATCGATAATATTCAACTTCAATCTCTTTCACACATGCATGTATGCTAGTAATTTCTCAAAAATCCGCATATCATCAATTAGAGGATAAGGCATATCAAACTTAACTAACAGATCTATTAAAAAATATATGATATAATGATGGGTTGACATAAAAAATTGTGTAAACTCACCTAATCCTTTAGCTCTTCTTCAAAACAAAGTTGTGTGGTAGCACTAACAGCGCTAAAAGGAACATGGCTTCAGGATCAACGACTATGAGATGACGATAATAATAGTTATAGTAGCTACAATCAAGGAACCACATAATCAAAAGGAATTAATTAGAAATCAAACAAAATTGATTCTACAATTTCTCACCTTGCTTAGATAATCAAAAACCTTGTATACATAGTGTAACACCCTACTTTTTCATACTTTCCCTAATTAGAAACCGTTACTTGTATTTCTATTTTTGGAAGTCTTGTATTCTTGTAATCGTTCTTTCGTTGTAATCATTGTAAAATCCGAGACTTAGATCATAATGGAATCCGTATTTTTCTTACATTCATGTTATACACGCCTTATACATGTTCATACGTTCAAATCAATTAATCATATTGTGCTAAAAACATCAAACTTGCAAACACGCGATTATATGTTCAACTTACGCTAAAATAACATTTATTCTCGACGAATATACATGTCTATACTTGTTTTATAATTGGTTTATGATTAGATTGCATAACACACCCTTAAGAATGGCTCTTGTGCTTAAAACACCCTAACTTACATTTAAACTTGCATATACGAAAGTCTACGGGTGTAAATTGTACAAAATTCAAACAGGAACCCCAGCCCGGGCGGCTCACCGGCCACGACCCCGCCTGCCTACAGCTTCGCGGCCCGCGAGGCTCTCGAATTCGAGATTAGACTTGATCAGCTCGCTGATTGTGTCACACCCCCAAAATCCACACGCGGAGTATCACCGCTTGGGAGCGTGACTGACCAGGATCAAGCCACCAATTATATCAAACGTAGCATTTAATAATAATCAAAGACATAATTGGTGTTCAAAACCAAACACTGTTTAAGTAGCGGAAGCATTAAATGTAAAACCCAAGACATAAGTATCAATGTGTGAATGTAAAAGTGTTTAATAAGCATTCACGAGTTCTTGTCCACAACGACCCGCTCCTCCTCTGGTGCAAGCTCCAAGTATATCTAAGGCCCTGCAAGGCATGCAGCAAATAATCAACAAACTAGTTGAGCGAGTTCACAGAAAGTAAGTTCATAACATGCATAAGTATAGCTAGTGGGGGCTTCCCATACTAGTGTGTAGTAAAGGTGGGGGTTTCCCATGTTTATTCTGGCTAACGAGGGCTTCTCATTAACGGTACTTACTAGACTAACTTCCGACCATGTGTTCTTCTTTACCGAGAACAGGAAAACGTACAGGGTCACGTAGGCTTTACGTGACGTGCCCTTCCCCGAGGACAGTGGTACGCGTGGGGGCTACGTAGGCTTTACGCAGCGTGGCCTTCCGACCTGGAAGCCAGTGAATGGTATTGGGTTACGTAGGCTTTACGTAACGTGTCCTTCCCGACCCGGGAGACATATAGCAAATATACTGGGTTACGTAGGCTTTACGTAACGTGTCCTGACTAACCTGAGGACGATGGTCTATAGTCTGGTATATGCGTAAGTACGAGTAATCATTCCACATTCATCATATCCAACCCAATTCCCAACCCGGGAATCCCATGCCTTGGCTGTGTGAACTCACCTTGGTTTGCTCGGCAGATACACAAAGAGTATAGATAAGCTAGTAAATGGTCAATCACGTCCTAGCATGGTTGTAATACAAGTCAGGTTCGGTTCAAGTATTGCACGTATGAATTTCATGAGTTAACATATTGCAAGCACGTATCGATCATGGCAACCACATAACAGATAAACATACATTCTCACTTGTGCGAGTTGGACGGTTGGGCCATCAAGCTTGTGCGAGCCCAACCGCCTTGTGTGATGCTAGTGTCTAAGCCCGATGATTCCCGGCCCACAAACAAGTAAACAATCCAAACTTATGCGGCCCAAAACAATTAAACAAGTATTCTTGTGTGACCCGGACGGGTTGTGCGACCCAGATTGGGCTTAAGGCCCAATAAATAAACGGTTAGCAAGCAAATGCATCCTTGTGCGATCATACAGGTTGTGCGATTAATAATGGGCTTGTGCGGTCGAGGTACTTTGTGCGACCGGAGACCCTTGTGCGGCCAGGACTGTTTGTACGACCGGGCTGGGTTGTGCGACCCCAACCAGCCCAAACTACCTGGTACATCGGCCCAAACATGACAGCTTGTCCGATCCAGCATGTCTTGTACGATTTGGACCATCTTGTGCGATCCGGCTAGTGTGACTTGGCCTAGTTGTGCGAGTGGTTTTACATATCCGAATAACAAGCGATCGGTTACAACTAATTAAATCAGTTTCCATCTTTATCATGTAAATTAACACAATTTCCATCATTCAACTAGCATAGACTCGATCAAATAGGGTTTTATTACCTTAATTCTTATGAACCCTAATTTTAACATATGAACAATTCTCAATGATTCACATGAACACATAACATAACATTTTAATCCGAATCACCTAGCACATCGGCCGATTTTGTAAACATCATCGGCTAACATTGGGGTTTATATCATACATTCTGATTTCATGATCATGCAACCGATTCAACGAGAACATTATCATTAATATCAACATCATCGCATACCACCCTAATCAAATATATAGCAGCCGACAATCATTATACAATTCATACGAGTGGCCCGATCATTATTACAGAATTCACTTAACAATCAATCATGAAATTTTTCAATTAAACAAAACCATACAATCACTAACCGATTAGAAGGCAACAAGGTGATCCAAGTAGAAGGATGGTTGGGTGATCTTGTGCCGCCGGGTTCCAAGGTAACCGAGAGAGAGAGAAGGAGAATTAGGGTTGTGTGTGTGTGTGGTTGCTTGGTGACGAATGGAAAACAAAACCCCAAGGTTGTGTTTACACGGTTCAAACAAGAGTGGGCCGAACCCAATCATGGGTTGTCCTAATGCTATTCGGCCCCAAAGGGCTAGTGAAATCCATACGGCCCAACTAGGGCTTGTGTGGTTGTGGTGTTGTGCGTTTGGTTTGATACATACAAGCATACATTACAACACAACACATGATTCACAAAGCTCACATAGCACAAAATAACAAACATTTATTTAGTCCAACCATATAGTCTAGTTCACATATGCACATAGTGTTACACCAAAACGAGTCTAAAGTTCGAGTTGTCACATTATCCCCAACTAATTGGAAATTTCGTCCCGAAATTTGGTATGCACTCACTGAGGAAGCTAGGTAAACTGTACTGTTCACTGGTTTTCCTGGGGTGTCACATCCTCCCCCCGTTGATCTGGAATTTCGTCCCGAAATTCCGAAGTAGTAGCTTCAGCCTCAGTGGTGGTTGCCTGGTTCCCGAACAGATGGGGGTACTTTTCTGTCATCCTGTCTTCGCGTTCCCAGGTATACTCTGGGCCACGTTTGGAGTTCCAACGAACTCGGACAAGAGGAATTCTCTTGTGTTTGAGGACCTTCACATCCCGGTCCGTGATTTCGACTGGTTCCTCGACGAACTGCAACCGCTCGTCGATAGTGAGTTCCTTAAAAGGAATGATAAGATTTTCATCTGATAGGCACTTCTTTAAGTTCGATATATGAAAGACATTGTGAACTGCCCCGAGTTCAGCTGGTAGGTTCAACTTGTATGCAACTTTGCCAACCTTTTCTATGATTTCGAAGGGTCCGACGTATCGCGGATTCAATTTACCCCGTTTGCCAAAACGAACCACACCCTTCCAGGGTGAAACTTTCAATAAAACCCGGTCCCCGACCTCGAATTCCAAAGGCTTTCTACGCTTATCTGCGTAGGCTTTCTGACGGTCTCGTGCTGCCGCCATGCGTTGTCGTATCTGTGCAATCTTTTCTGTGGCGTCCACTACAATCTCGGGACCCGTGATCTGACTATCTCCCACCTCTGCCCAACAGAGAGGTGACCGGCATTTACGCCCGTACAATGCCTCGAATGGAGCGGCTTGAATGCTGGTGTGATAACTGTTATTGTAAGAAAACTCCACCAAAGGGAGGTGCTTTTCCCAGCCGTTGCCGAAATCGATGACGCATGCCCGAAGCATGTCTTCAAGAGTTTGAATCGTACGCTCAGACTGTCCATCCGTCTGAGGGTGGTATGCTGTGCTCATGTCTAGTCGTGAGCCAAAGGATTTATGCATTGCTTGCCAAAGTTCTGACGTGAATCGTGCGTCGCGATCCGAAATGATGGACGTGGGCACCCCGTGCCTCGAGACAACTTCTTTAAGATAGACGTCTGCAAGAGTGGAGAATTTGTCCGTTTCCTTAATCGGTAGGAAGTGTGCAGACTTGGTGAGTCGATCAACTATGACCCATATTGTATCGTTCCCACGCTGGGATCTAGGTAGGCCTGTAACGAAATCCATGGAAATTTCTTCCCATTTCCACTGAGGTATCTTAGGCTGCTGAAGTAGACCAGCTGGTTTCTGATATTCGACCTTGACTCTTGCACATGTCAAGCATTTTCCAACATACGTAGCAATGTGGGCCTTCATACTAGGCCACCAATAGGTAGTGCTGATATCGTGGTACATTTTATCCGACCCTGGATGTACCGAATAGCGAGACTTGTGAGCTTCATCCATCACAAGTTCGCGTAGACCGCCATAAAGAGGGACCCAAATCCGCCCCGTTACATAGTAGGCGCCGTCTGCCTTCTGTTCCATCTGTTGTCGTGAGCCGCGTAAGGCTTCAGCCTTGACGTTTTCTGGTTTCAATGCTTCTACCTGAGCATCTCGTATCTGTGCAGGAAGGCTAGACTGAATTGTAAGCTGTAGCGCTCGCACGCGCCGTGGCAAAGTGTCCTTTCGACTAAGGGCATCAGCCACAACATTGGCTTTGCCTGGATGATACTTAATAGCACATTCGTAGTCGTTAAGTAACTCGACCCATCGTCGTTGACGCATATTCAAATCCTTCTGCTTAAGAATATGCTCGAGACTCCTGTGATCGGTGTAAATCGTGCACCTGGTACCGTACAGGTAGTGTCGCCATATCTTAAGCGCAAAAACAACAGCTCCCAGCTCTAAATCGTGCGTCGTGTAGTTGCGTTCATGAACCTTTAGCTGACGAGAGGCGTAAGCGATAACCTTGTCGCGCTGCATTAACACACATCCCAGTCCCCGAATGGATGCATCACAATAAACCACGAAGTCGTCTGTGCCCTCTGGCAAAGAGAGGATAGGTGCGCTGCAAAGTCTATCCTTTAGGTGCTGAAAAGCAGTCTCCTGGGGCTCTCCCCAGCGATAGGTAACACCCTTCTGTGTCAGTAGCGTAAGTGGTTGCGCGATCTTTGAAAAGTCTCTAATAAACCGTCTGTAGTAACCTGCCAGACCCAAGAATTGGCGTATCTCTGTCGGTGTACGCGGTGCAGGCCAGTTTCTGATCGAGTCTACTTTGGACGGATCGACATGGATCCCATCCTTGTTTACCACGTGGCCTAAGAAGTGGACTTCACGAAGCCAGAAGTCGCATTTAGAAAGCTTGGCGTACAACTGTTCCTTCCGAAGGAGTTCCAAAATAAGGCGAAGATGCTGCTCGTGCTCCTCCTGACTCTTGGAGTAAATCAGGATGTCGTCGATGAACACAATGACGAACTTGTCGAGATAGGGTTTGCACACCCTGTTCATAAGATCCATAAATACCGCAGGCGCGTTCGTTAACCCGAATGGCATGACGAGAAACTCGTAGTGACCGTAACGAGTTCTGAAGGCTGTCTTGGAGACGTCCTCATCCCGGACTCTCAACTGATGGTACCCAGACCTCAAGTCTATCTTCGAGTAGTAACACGACCCTTGCAATTGGTCGAATAAGTCGTCTATGCGTGGAAGAGGATAACGGTTCTTCACCGTCACCTTGTTGAGTTCACGGTAGTCGATGCACATCCTGAACGTACCGTCTTTCTTCTTCACGAAAAGCACTGGAGCTCCCCAAGGCGAAGAGCTTGGTCGTATGAAACCCTTTTCCAAGAGTTCCTGCAGTTGCTTTGACAATTCCTCCAATTCTGATGGAGCCAGACGATATGGTGCGCGAGCTATGGGTGCTGCTCCTGGAGCGAGTTCGATCTGAAATTCGACCTGACGATGAGGCGGTAAGCCAGGTAAGTCTTCAGGAAACACCTGAGGGTAATCACGTACAATTGGAATATCCTCCAATTTCTTTTCTTTTGCTGATGCGTCTGTAACGAGAGCCAGAATGGCTGCGTGACCTTTTCGTAAGCACTTCTGAGCCTTCAAGAAAGAGATGACGCCAACCACAGCACCACTCTTGTCGCCTTGTACTTCGAGAGGTTCCTGACCCGAACGAGGAATGCGAATAACCTTTTCGCTGCATAAGATTTCTGCCTGGTGTTGGGACAACCAATCCATCCCAATCACGACGTCGAAGCTACCCAAAACTATGGGAATGAGATCAATAGGGAAGGCTTGACCAGCTAAGATAAGATTACAACCTTGAACTACGTGCGTGGCTTCTAGACTTTTACCGTTAGCTAACTCGACTACATGTTTGGTGGGTAAAAGTGTTGGTGCACGTTTTAGCAGTTGACACATTTTCACAGACATATAGCTTGTATCCGCACCCGAATCAAACAAAACAGTAACGTAAATATTGTCGAGGAGAAACTTACCCATAACAACGTTGGGATCGTTCACTGCGTCGCCTCGACCTAGTACAAAAGCACGACCACGAGCTTCATTGCCGTTGTTGTTATTGTTCCCACCGTTGTTGTTGCCGTTGCCCTGGTTGTTATTGTTGTTGCGATTCTGGTTCAACTGAGGGCAATCGCGTTTGAAGTGACCTTCAGCCCCACACTGGAAACATCCCCGGTTTCCACGCTGTGGCTGCTGCTGCTGATTCTGGTTCTGTGGAGCTGGTTGCTGAGGCTGCTGATTCTGATTCGCAGGCCGTGGGCTCCTACAGTCTTTGGCCTCATGACCCATCTTTAGACACCTTTGGCAACGACCCTTGTTACATGGGCCGTGGTGATGCCTGTTGCAGTTATGGCACCTAGGTTGACTACCCTGATATCTCCTCTGCCTGTGACCACCAGAGGATTGCTGACTGGGACTCTGATAGTGATCAATCTTCTGCTGCTGAGACTGTGGCTGAACAGATGCTGAACCTTTACTGGAATCCCCATCCCATTTTCTTTTACTGTCACCAGATGTAGCAGGAGTAACTGAGGTGGTGACATTAGCAGTAGCATTAACACGCTTGGGCAGTCTATTCTGTTCCACTGCCTGATCGGTGATACGGTGAGCGAGACGCTGGATTTCCTGGATGTTTTCGAGATTAGCCGACGTCACGTGGCTCTGAATTTCTGGCGCCAATCCCTTGAGGTACAACTCAATGCGCTTGTATGGAGGGTCCACCATAGTTGGACACAGAACGGCCAGCTCATTCGACCGCTTAGTATACGCTTCGATTTCCGATCCCACCATCTTCAGATTATAGAGCTCATCCTCCAACTTATGAATATCCTCGCGAGTGCAATACTCACGCTTGATGAGTTCCTTGAAGTCGTTCCATGGGGTGGCGTTAGCAGCTGCCAACCCTAAGATCTGGACTTGGGCGTTCCACCAAGTCAGTGCTATTCCCTCCAGGGTGCCAGTAGCAAACTTGACCTTGCGAGCCTCAGGGCACTCGCACATTTCGAATACCGATTCTAGCTTTTCAAACCAATGGAGGAGTCCAACTGCTCCTTCCGTGCCACTGAAGGAATTTGGACGACAGTCCATGAAGTTCTTGAACGTGCAGACAGGCTGCTGCGCGTGTTGACCTAATGTGTACGAATAGGACGAGAGTTAAATACGAGCGTTAATGTAGGATCTAAAGATCCTAGTGTGTGCCTATACTGCAGGATATACTACCTGCTTGAGCTGCTGCAACTGCCGCAGCAACTTGAGCTTGAACAAGAGCCTCTAGCTGGGCTTGTGTCATGTTGATTCGTCCAGACATGATCTTCATAGTAACAAGTAGCATACGTAAGAATGGTTCGCGGGTAGGGCGATGACAGAAAAGCGTAGGCATATAGGTGTTCTCATGAAATCAAAGCATGTGTATCTAAGCGTAATGCGAGCAAAGTTCTAGGCAGTTCTGGCAAACAGGCAATAAACATAACATAAACCTTATTACCTAGGATGTCGAGTCTTGCACGTGGAGCGAAGCGTCGTTGTGGATCATTGAGAGCACTGTTCTGGTTATAGTCCGGTTTTAATAAAAACGTTTTCCCCATATTAAAACCAAGTTCTCTATAACCAATGGCTCTGATACCAATCTGTCACACCCCCAAAATCCACACGCGGAGTATCACCGCTTGGGAGCGTGACTGACCAGGATCAAGCCACCAATTATATCAAACGTAGCATTTAATAATAATCAAAGACATAATTGGTGTTCAAAACCAAACACTGTTTAAGTAGCGGAAGCATTAAATGTAAAACCCAAGACATAAGTATCAATGTGTGAATGTAAAAGTGTTTAATAAGCATTCACGAGTTCTTGTCCACAACGACCCGCTCCTCCTCTGGTGCAAGCTCCAAGTATATCTAAGGCCCTGCAAGGCATGCAGCAAATAATCAACAAACTAGTTGAGCGAGTTCACAGAAAGTAAGTTCATAACATGCATAAGTATAGCTAGTGGGGGCTTCCCATACTAGTGTGTAGTAAAGGTGGGGGTTTCCCATGTTTATTCTGGCTAACGAGGGCTTCTCATTAACGGTACTTACTAGACTAACTTCCGACCATGTGTTCTTCTTTACCGAGAACAGGAAAACGTACAGGGTCACGTAGGCTTTACGTGACGTGCCCTTCCCCGAGGACAGTGGTACGCGTGGGGGCTACGTAGGCTTTACGCAGCGTGGCCTTCCGACCTGGAAGCCAGTGAATGGTATTGGGTTACGTAGGCTTTACGTAACGTGTCCTTCCCGACCCGGGAGACATATAGCAAATATACTGGGTTACGTAGGCTTTACGTAACGTGTCCTGACTAACCTGAGGACGATGGTCTATAGTCTGGTATATGCGTAAGTACGAGTAATCATTCCACATTCATCATATCCAACCCAATTCCCAACCCGGGAATCCCATGCCTTGGCTGTGTGAACTCACCTTGGTTTGCTCGGCAGATACACAAAGAGTATAGATAAGCTAGTAAATGGTCAATCACGTCCTAGCATGGTTGTAATACAAGTCAGGTTCGGTTCAAGTATTGCACGTATGAATTTCATGAGTTAACATATTGCAAGCACGTATCGATCATGGCAACCACATAACAGATAAACATACATTCTCACTTGTGCGAGTTGGACGGTTGGGCCATCAAGCTTGTGCGAGCCCAACCGCCTTGTGTGATGCTAGTGTCTAAGCCCGATGATTCCCGGCCCACAAACAAGTAAACAATCCAAACTTATGCGGCCCAAAACAATTAAACAAGTATTCTTGTGTGACCCGGACGGGTTGTGCGACCCAGATTGGGCTTAAGGCCCAATAAATAAACGGTTAGCAAGCAAATGCATCCTTGTGCGATCATACAGGTTGTGCGATTAATAATGGGCTTGTGCGGTCGAGGTACTTTGTGCGACCGGAGACCCTTGTGCGGCCAGGACTGTTTGTACGACCGGGCTGGGTTGTGCGACCCCAACCAGCCCAAACTACCTGGTACATCGGCCCAAACATGACAGCTTGTCCGATCCAGCATGTCTTGTACGATTTGGACCATCTTGTGCGATCCGGCTTGTGTGACTTGGCCTAGTTGTGCGAGTGGTTTTACATATCCGAATAACAAGCGATCGGTTACAACTAATTAAATCAGTTTCCATCTTTATCATGTAAATTAACACAATTTCCATCATTCAACTAGCATAGACTCGATCAAATAGGGTTTTATTACCTTAATTCTTATGAACCCTAATTTTAACATATGAACAATTCTCAATGATTCACATGAACACATAACATAACATTTTAATCCGAATCACCTAGCACATCGGCCGATTTTGTAAACATCATCGGCTAACATTGGGGTTTATATCATACATTCTGATTTCATGATCATGCAACCGATTCAACGAGAACATTATCATTAATATCAACATCATCGCATACCACCCTAATCAAATATATAGCAGCCGACAATCATTATACAATTCATACGAGTGGCCCGATCATTATTACAGAATTCACTTAACAATCAATCATGAAATTTTTCAATTAAACAAAACCATACAATCACTAACCGATTAGAAGGCAACAAGGTGATCCAAGTAGAAGGATGGTTGGGTGATCTTGTGCCGCCGGGTTCCAAGGTAACCGAGAGAGAGAGAAGGAGAATTAGGGTTGTGTGTGTGTGTGGTTGCTTGGTGACGAATGGAAAACAAAACCCCAAGGTTGTGTTTACACGGTTCAAACAAGAGTGGGCCGAACCCAATCATGGGTTGTCCTAATGCTATTCGGCCCCAAAGGGCTAGTGAAATCCATACGGCCCAACTAGGGCTTGTGTGGTTGTGGTGTTGTGCGTTTGGTTTGATACATACAAGCATACATTACAACACAACACATGATTCACAAAGCTCACATAGCACAAAATAACAAACATTTATTTAGTCCAACCATATAGTCTAGTTCACATATGCACATAGTGTTACACCAAAACGAGTCTAAAGTTCGAGTTGTCACAGATTGGGTCATTTTGGTTGTGTTTTCTTGTGTTTAAGTGTGTTTTCACATTAATTACTCAACTACAAACCACCCTAACACTTCCCTATAAAACCCAAGTGTCTTCCACACATTTTCCACTTTACAACTCACTCAATTCACTCTCAAAACACTTCTTAATCAGTTGTTAACAAGGAGCTAGATCAGATTCGTCACAAGTTGTTTAAGTGAGCATAACTCCTTCATTTCCCAACCTTTTTCCTTGATTCTTCTTTCTAATCACTTGGAATAAGCCTAGGTGTGTTTCCACAAGTTTTCCATGGAAAACCAAGGCCTGGAACATCGCCAAAACATGCTCCAAAGTGATATAAGCTTTCTGTTTTGATTTAAACTTTGTTAAACTTGTAAAACTTGAGTTATCTCATACACATTCCTATGTCCTTATGCTCATAATCAATTCTATAGTTAGTTGGGCTTAAAAACAAGGTTGTAACATCTAAAATCAGAGGCTAAAACCTCATAAACATTATGTTTTGATTAGAGTTTAACCCACAAGTAGTGTACAAGCTTAAAGCTTGTAGTTTGTGTGATTATAAGGTTAGCTTGGGCTATCCTAACACATTGCTTGATGTTTTCTTAGATTAGGTGTAGTTATTTAATTCTTATTTGTATGTTCATGACCCTCCTTGTTGTCTATGATAACAAGTGTAGTGGTGAACACCCAAGGGGTACTTAAATGGAAGACTTGTCCTTCCTACCTCATACATGACCTATATGATATACAAAAAAGGTTCCTAAATGGAGGATTTATCCTCCTACCTCATGCTTGACCTATATGACACTATGATATATTATATAACAATCGAACCTTTGATGATGAACTAGTGGTCACTTCAAAGTATTAGGTTTCATCATCTAAGACTATAATAACTTGTTATGATTCTAATGGGTATTTTGACCCATGAAAACATTCTAACCCTTTAGGTTTCATAGTGTCAAACAAGTATTATATGGCTAGAGGATTATTTTCCTCATATGTCTATTTTCATACATTTTAAACTCCGAATCTTTAATCTTTCGTTAACTCCTCATACTCATACACCTACATTTCTTCATGTAGAAGGACAAGGTGCTCCATCCTAATCAACCAACAACTCTCGCAGGATTATCAAGTGGAAAGCTTGCAAAACCGTGAGTATACTCGATCCCGTTTTACTTTTAATCACTTTTGGGTGCAACATGTATGTTATACAAAACACACTTCACATGAAACTATTTTAATCTCTATCCATGCTTTACATGAAACTATATGATGCTTGTTGTTAGTGCATTAATGTCTATCGCCTTCGTCAATCCGAGCCGTAGCGAGAAACTGAAGATAACGAGTCTTTAAAGTATTATATCTAGTCAAAAGGCAAGGTGGCAATCTTGTAATTAATGAAAAGTTTCATTAAAAGCCTTGGCATATAAATAGGAAGTTATAGTGTTAGTGTTATGACTTTTTGCTCATTGTGACTTTTAGGAGATTCAAGCTTAGAGAGAGAAAGTCTAGAGAGAGAAAGTTCTCTTACGTGATTCTTGCATTGTACACGTCATCTTATTCAATAGAATCACGGTTCTAGTACGTTCTTGTGTGTTCGGTCACACACGTTCACGGATTCCGCACGTTGAATGTGTCGTTACGCAATCGTACGGTGTCAAAATCGATCCTACAATTGGTATCAGAGCAGGAGCTTGATTGCACTGATCAAACACATTGATTCATACCAGATTTCATCGATTTCAGATCTGAATTTCATCTATTTCTTCATCTTTTTCATTTTTTTCACGTTTTTCACTGAAAATCATCAAATTGAACGGGTTTTTACGGTCTAAATCGGCTGATTTTTTGATATGTTGTGCGAAAACACTTGATTTACAACCCTACCAAATTTCAGATTCAAACTCCTAGCCGTTTAGGAGAAATTTGAGTTTTTAGGTCCGATTTCGCGTCAAAAAACCTGATTCCACTCGAAAAACGTTGATTCCGCTCGAAAAACGTTGATTCCGCTTGAATTTACGTGTTGATTTCGCTCCTGACTAACAAATATCTGATTTCGCTCCAAACATTTGATTTCGCTCCAAGGGATTAAAATCTGATTCCGCTCGAACTTATTGACTGATTTCGCTTGAACAACGTTTGAACATGTCAGTCAACAGTAGTTATGGTCTAATCAGCAATTGATTTGTATCATAGTTGTCGGCTATAATTGATTTTGCATGCATTGTTGTCTTCCACTAAGATTTTGAGGTCCAATCATTTGAATTTGCTTTGAAAAGTTATCACGTGATTAACATTGAACGGCACAATTTTAATCATTCAATAGTATTCAATTTAAGTTGTCGGCACATGTGATCCAACTTTTAATCGGTCCAATCAGATTCACTTAACCACCGGCCTACTTGTTCTAATCGGCTAATTACTTTTGATATTATCAATTCACATAACATGTCATCGGCCCAAGAGTAAAAGATATTGGCCCAATCAGTTTTGTTGAACAATTAAGTATGTCGGCCTAGTGGGTTTTTAGACCCAATCATATTTGAGTTGTAAAAGGTGTTGTCGGCTAGTTAATATTGGATTGTTCTAAAAAAAAGGTCCAATCAACAATTTAATCGATGATCATTGTGACAGTCCACTACATATGTGCAAACCAATCAACTCATTTCAATTAAAGTTCATTATAGAGGCCCAATGAGACTTTTGATTGCTGATTATGTTGTCGGCTAATAAATAAGGATGTATATGATTCACAGTATGATTTGAGGTTCATTGAGTATCAAATAAAAATAAATCAAAAGTGTTTGTTTTGAATTGTGTTAGTAGTCATTATATTGTATGTGAACAAAGTTGTGAAGAAAATAAGCTACCCAATCGAAGTCTTGTCCGATTCATTGAATCTTGTTTGTCGTGTAGTGCCACAAAGTCAACCGATCAGTCAAGATCATTATATTTCATTAAAAAGTTTGACCCTTTTGACTCACCTGATCGGGTCACAATCCGATTCAGGGCATTTTGTTTGTTCAAGTTTTAAAGTGCAACAAATCGAGTGGCAATCCGAACGAGTTGCCACCCGATCCTAATCAGTTTTGTTTGTCTGTGTTTCAGGTGAATTGTCAAGCATCGGATACCCGTCCAAGCAAATCTCCAACCGATCCGTTGTCGCCTGATTTTTGCCATTTAATCGGATAGTCATCGGATTGTGTGAATTTTCGTATCGTTTGATAATTTGTCTTTGTAAATCTTTTAATACCGAAACATGGGTTCTGAATTTTACATTGCACAGAACAAGTTTGATAGTTTTACAGGTATCAAGGGAGAGTCTACAATAGAATTGATCATGAGGTATGCCAAGTTGCATATAGAAATGAGAAATTTGAACATTAACAAAACAAATGAGGAGTGGATTGACAAGTTGGCAAATGCTTTACCACATGATGAGTGGGGTACTTATTTGCTGGTGTTGAAGAACAGTTCAGATTATGTTAATTTGAACCTTAGTGTGTTCGTCGAGAAGATTCAAGCTCAAGAACTTGAATTTCAAAAGATTAGAAAATTGAAGTCTGAATCAGGAGAAAAGAATCATAAAGCAGCAACTGTTGAAGTAAAAGACAAATCTGAGGAAAATGTTCAAGTGGTAGAGAAGCAAGTTGAAGAAATTTCAGTTATCAAGATCGAGAAGAAAGCTGAAGCTGAAACGATGACCGAGAAGTGCTTAAACTGTGATAAATCTAAAGCAGACAATGTCAAACTCTTAAAAGAGATGGAGAGTTTGACATTGGAAATCAAAATTTTGAAAGAAAATGAAAAAGTTTTTAAAGATAAGATAAAATCTTCAGAAAACAAAGATCTTTGCATAAAATTGGAAAACAAAAATCTGAAACAAAATGAAGCAAAATTTCAAGAACATATAAAAGTTTTAGAAAATGAAAAATCTGTTCTTGAAAAAGAATATAGTGGAAAATGAAATTGCAATTGCTTCTCAGCTTGAAAAAATCTCTCAGCTTGAAAATGAAGCTAAGAGTGCAAGAAATAATATTGCTGAGTTTGAGAAGAAATTGAAAGGTTTTGTGACCTCTTCAGCAATGATTGATCAACTCTATCCAAAACCGATCAATGTTGTTCCAATAAGTGACAATGTCACAAATTTTGACAAAGTCAAAATTGAGGATTGTGATGATAAAACTGATGATGAAAATGAGAAAAGAAAAATATTTTTAGAATTAAAAGAAAAATTCAAAAATACTGTTTTACATTCTACTGAAATAGGTGAATGTTCAAAGCAAAAACCTGTTAAGAAGAATGTAGAACAAAAACAAAAAGTCAAAAATTCGAAAAATTTTCAAAATGAAAATAAAAGATCATCAGTTCAGTCATCCAATCATTATGCAAAATCACAAAAATCTGAAAACAAAAACTCGTAAAAAGTTGGTAATCAGTGGTGTAGGTTTGACCACAGTGCTCAAATTCCAAATCAAGGATACAAGAGGAGACATGAGTACCACAAGGCAAATCAATGCTATGATCTGAGTGTGTGGTATGAAAGTGGTGAATGGTATGATAACAAGGTGTGTTAGGCGTGTGGTGTTCAAGGACACATTGCTGTTAACTGCCAAAATCAGTGGTTTGAGACGAGAAGATGCTATAACTGCCAAATCAAAGGTCACATTGCCAGAGATTGCCCAATGAGATCAAAGGGTAGATCGAGGGCTGAATCTCAGAAAATGGCAAAGAAACCAATCAGTGTCAAGTCCAAAGAACAGAAAATTCAAGAAAAGAAAATTAAGCTTTCACAAGGGCAGAAAGACAGATTGAGGAAGAAGAGGAAGAAAGCACGAGAGTATCTCGAAAGGATTTTGTCCTCGGGTACATCAGGAAAACCAAACAGCAGTTCTGATAAGTCGTCTTGCTTTTCAATGAATGATAAATCTTGTAAAACGAATTCATCAGATACAAATCTGAGGACAGAAGAGAAAGGAATGTTGAAGAAAGACAAAGTTGTTAATCAAAAGATTAACAAAACAAAGAAAGTGAAATTTTCACTTCTTGGCGATGAATTTGTTTCTTCGGAAACAAAGGAGCTACATGTCGGCGATGAATCTGGCTCTTCAAAGTCAGACAAGCCACATTCAGGCAATGATTTTGGTTCATAAAAACCAGAGGAGCCAGTTGTTGAGGTAAAAAATGAGAATTCTGGTCTAACAATGGATGATGCACATTTTCCACCATTGTTGAACAAGAATTCAAAAATATCCAAGAAAGGTCAGGCTTGGGTAGATCTTTTCAAATGAAAAACCTGACTTGCCGGAACTCCCAAGTTGGTAATTGGGGAGTAGGAATCGGCATCTTTCTTGAGAAATTCACAGGTTGGTAACTGTGATATTTTGACTTACAAGTGGTTAATCAAGGACATTAAGTTGTACTTGATTTAACTATCTTACAAGTGATATGATTATTGGAAATTGTTTTTGTGATAAACCTACAAATGGTTGAAAACAATGTGATGATAAAACCCATGTTTGTGAAACGACACACAAAACTAATTTTCCAGAAAAACCATTTTGATTAAAACAAACTTAAGTGTTTTGAAATCATAATGGGAAAATAGTTTGTTGTCAGGGAGAGTTCTGATTGTTTACGCCAAGTGGATGGAGAATGGAAGCAATTCTCGTCAAGTTGTCACTTTAATTTGTACAGTTTATTGCTTTCAAATTTTCTCAGAAAATCAAAATTGAAACATATTTTGATTTTTGGGGGAGAAAAATTTTAAAAATTAGAAAATTTGAAAATATCAAAAACATTGAAAAATTTAAAAATGAGTTTTGCTAAAACAAGAGGAAATGATAGAAAATCAGTGGACTATCACAGCATGCTAAAGAAATGTAAAGTCTAAAAGTGATAAACGGTCTCACTAAAGATGTGATGATAGGCTCAGCTAGACTAGTAGATTTGCGATAACGATACAAACTTAAATGAAAAAGCCTAGTTCTAGTGGGAAATGCGGTTGAAAGCATAGTACTTAGTTTTGTCCTTCTTGATTGTGTGCCTACTCAGTAATCGCTGATTGTCAAAAGACATAAAACCGGTTAAGTTTGTGAGCTTTCACAATTTTGCTGAAAAATCACTGTGATTCTGCATTTCATTTTGCAAAGATTTAAACTTGTCTTATTTCATTATTTTGTTTAAGCATTGGACATCCTCTGCGTATACGTGAGTATCGACCTGGATGTTATTGCCTAAACGTTCTGCTTTATTTTCTTTGGTGTTTCGTTTAAGCTTTGGATCACCTCTACGTATACGGGAGTATCGACCTGGTGGTTAAAGCCTAAACAACTTCAACTTGTTTTTATTTTCTTATTTTGTTTAAACATTGGACTTTCTCTGCGTATACAGAAGTATCGACCTGATTGTTAATGTTTAAACATTCTGCTTTATTTTCGTACATATCACAGTTGATGAAAGTTTAAAGGCATTACTTGAGTTAGTGTATTGCATGATGAGGGGATATGCTGAGATCGTGGGGTCCATAAGAATTTAGTGCAAAATTAATATACCTTAACGTATCGGTAAGTATTTTCGAAAGTTTTTAGATTGAGTTTAAGTGGACAAATATATCGTCAATCAACTTGAATCGTTTAGAACTTAAAATGATTAAAGCTTAACAGTGCTAGTGATTTGTCTCATGAACTGATATGATCCTCTTACGCAAACCCACAAAAATATTATCTGTAAATATTTCTTTACTGTATTTCATTCAAGAACAAAAATCCAAAAAGATTTTCGGAGTGTTTTAGCATAAAATTTTGAAAATACAAAAAGATTTTTGACAACTGATGTTGAAGAGCTGATATTCAAAATTCTAAGTGCTAAACATGATGAATTGGATTGGGAAAGTTTGTTGAAAAACTTTGAATGATATATACAAATGTTTTGAAAGATTGTGTGGTTAATTAATCAGGGTCATTCATTTGAACTTGATGTAACTATACAGATTGATAAATGAATGATATCTACCAGTAAGTTTCTTAAATCTAAGTGTTATAAATTTGTGAAACTTATGTTGAGGTAGAGGATGTGCAGGTTAACCAGGTTTCAAATCCTGAGCAGATACATAATAGAGCCAGGAATTGATCCTGAACTTGTGAACCGGTGAAAGCCAGACTACAATCCCAACAGCTGAGTCTAAGGGGGGGTCTGAAGACAAGCTCAATGCAAGGGGGAGAGTGCATTCAAGGAACCAGGTAATTATCTTAAAGGAGCTTGTATCCGGAAAACAAGGTGTCGATCCCAAAAGCACGGAAGCTTGACGAAATGGGGAGCCTAAAGGAAAAAGAGTCTAAGAAGAAGGGGAGCAACGGAAGAGAAATACAAGACGCTACGAGATTGACTACGGCAATATCCAAGGGGGAGACTGTTAGTGCATTAATGTCTATCGCCTTCGTCAATCCGAGCCGTAGCGAGAAACTGAAGATAACGAGTCTTTAAAGTATTATATCTAGTCAAAAGGCAAGGTGGCAATCTTGTAATTAATGAAAAGTTTCATTAAAAGCCTTGGCATATAAATAGGAAGTTATAGTGTTAGTGTTATGACTTTTTGCTCATTGTGACTTTTAGGAGATTCAAGCTTAGAGAGAGAAAGTTCTCTCACGTGATTCTTGCATTGTACACGTCATCTTATTCAATAGAATCACGGTTCTAGTACGTTCTTGTGTGTTCGGTCACACACGTTCACGGATTCCGCACGTTGAACGTGTCGTTACGCAATCGTACGGTGTGAAAACCGATCCTACACTTGTGAATCTTGTATGCTATGTAAACTATTTGTGTCGATATATGCTCATTAACTTTGCTAGCCTACCTTAACAATTATAGCGCTATAGGATTAACGCACCGCCCACGAAACTTGGGGTATTGTTAAGTTAAACATGTTAATCTCCCGTTATTCTTTAGGATAGGCAAAATTAACGTGTTGTATTCTTGGGTTCTGGTACACCGTTTCAGCATATTTAGTAAACTTGTATATTGGTTATTCATGTTGGATGTTGGATATGAGACTTTAAACTTTTTGATCTATATTATGTTATGTATGAAAACTTGTATACTCGCCAACTTTTTGTTGATATATTTTAATACATGTTGCAGGTTGATTAATGAGATGATGTTATGAGAAGAAACGTAATTTAAGTGGACTTAGAAACACACCTAGATTAAGTTGTTTTTTTGATGATTGTTTGAAACAATGTGGTCTTTTATATGGATCTTTTTATGACAATTTTAGTCTTGATATGAAATTTGAATTTAAATTATATTGTCAAATAGTGTTATGAAGTTTTGAGCAATTTGTTCGTCTCATCCCGATGTTTCCGCCATCAGTTGGGGTGTGACACATAGCCCATGTATCCACTTTCTTTAATGATTCAAACAAACATCTTTGTACTCGTACTCCTCTTTCAATTGAGATTGACATTTCAGGAAGATGAATTGACGACGCATAAGTAAGAAGTCAACAATGGTTCCATTTGGTTCTCTTTTAAACCCTTTTTACTTCAGATTGGTCAGCCCGTGATTGAATCTGAACCTTCATTCTTGTTAACATCTTTATGTTTGTATCCCATTAAAGAGAAAATAGAATCTATGGAGCTTATACATATGTTTCCACCAGGACTCTTTTCAGGAGTGTAAATGGTGGTTCCTTGATAAACATGCCACCAGCAATTCCCTTTTTTTTGTGGTTGTATCCACTTCTTCATAGTCATTCTTCGTGAAAAAGTAAGAAAATTTTAGCCAGTTTATTAAGAAATGTAGTTATATTAGTTAGAAATGCTAAATCCTAAAAAAATGCTAAATCTATTGACTTTCTACCAGATCTAAGAAATGCTAAATTCTCAAACTTCAATAAACATATCTAATTTGAAATGGCTAGAACACCCGTATCTTCGTCAATGGCAGGCCTTCTAATTGCAAATTTTGTACCAACATCACTCTATATGTAACAATTATCGTCTAATTAAAGATAGCCACATTCAACAATAGTATGCAAACACACAATTATCCGAGATTTCGTCTAATTAAAGTTAGCCACATTGAACAGTAGTATTCACAAACACACGTAATGGATATACATACGCTCTAAAAGCATCAAAACTTAATTAAGCATACCTCAGTTCTCTGACCCATTTTTCGCACTCGAACACCAACACAGAGCGTATATAGATGAACAATTTCTTATTAAAAACACGATCAATTGATGCTTCCTTGTTCGAGTCCTTCCTTCATTCTCTCTTCTCTCTCTTTCGTTGCCGGTGAAGAGGTGTAAATCACCAAGCGATAGAGGAATCTGGCTAAATCACAAAAGTGGAAGATCGAGATTTAGGGTTTGTGATTTGAAAGAAAAAGTTTGAAAGGAGGGGGTTTCATAATTAATTAAACACTGATTACATTAGAAGAGAAAAGAAGCGTGTGATTGAATAGTTGTATGTGAGTAGAACAACTCTCCTTGAATTGAGGGATTAGTATTGGAGTGCCAGGTGTCCAATTAGGTTTAAGACTTTGCCAAGTGGCAAATTAGGTTTAAGACAATGCCAAGTGGCAAAACATTGTTTAAGATTATGCCAAGTGGCATAAGAATGTTTTGCTTAATATACTTTATAGACTAGTAGGGTGCCCGCGCGATGCGGCGGATTTGTATTGCGACACTCATTTTTGATAATATTTATTATAGCATTATTATCAAAATAAAAACAATATTAAAGTTTGTAAAAAAGACAAAAAAGTAAAAAGTTTATTTGTTGTTGCTCTATCCTTTGGATCTTTCAGCAAACTAAAATAACAACACCTACAGAAAACATGCCACCATAAGCACGATTAATAATTATTTTGTTCCTGGATAATCTTGACCACTTGTATTCAGCATGTCTCACATGAGGATTTGCGAAAATGGGACATTTCTTTACAAACGACATGTTTAAAAAACGACAATAAAACTAAGTCATACTACTTATAACAAATAAATTTTGTAAGTTAAATGTGATAAAAATATGCATTTATGTGATATCAACATATAGAAACCGTTTGATCAACATTCAATAGAATCAAGATATTTCTAAAGAGTTAGTTTTAGATTAGAGAGTGAAACTTGATTGCAAAACCGGTCTAACAATAAAATGAAACATGTAGAAGAAATGGGGTTTACCGAAACTTAGTCGAAGCTTGAAGGAATTTCACCAGAACCTTATCTCTTGTCGGAATCATCATCGCCTACACGATTTCATTTTTAAGGTGGCCTAGTACCCATGCTAAACTCACTGTTTGAGTTGCATGACTTGCTAATCCTCGCCACTATCGAGAAGTTTAAACTTCATGACCTTTCAGATCAGGGACCGCCTTTGTGTTCCTTGCACGGATTCCAGATGATTCGTGGACTTCACTCGCCAGCTCTACTCTACTGGCTCAATGTCACTAGAGAAGAGAATGGAGAATAGGGTGTTTCGCTTTTATTGTGCGCTCACTCTCACCTTGTTTCTCTTTCTCTTTGACACTCTTAAAAAACCTTTCTAAAATTCAAAACTAGGGGAGCCAAAAGTCGTAGAGGAGAATCAAACATAATCAATACACTTGTGCTTTAAATGTTTGTAGATGTTGAAAATTTGATGAAATAACATATTGTTCCTCTAATATGCATTATAATATAGTACTAGCGGTAAGACCTGTGTGCAAACACGGGTGGTTTCTTAGAAAACCACGCATATAAGTATATTGACAGAGAGTAAAAAAATAACTATTGCAGACTTACAAAATTGATATAAATTAATGATCAATAGCTTTATTCAACAACAATTCCATTATGTTGAGAGCAAACTACTTTAAAAAATTACTTTAATGATAGGTTGATTTGGGATTTTGTAAAAATGTTTGTTTTTGTACTACTTTACAAAATTACATAGAATCAAGAAAACGAAACAATAAATTAAACAAATGTTAAGTTATTCAAAGTTCTGTTGAATACTAAATGAGATGTTGACCAAAATTGAAACAGATGTTGACCAAAAGTCAATCAGATGATGACCAATAGTCGAACAGATGTTGACCTTAAACAGATATCTGGTTTAACGCCACATATCTGTTTATGGCCAAACATCTGTTTAAGTCCAAATATCTTATATAGAAGGCCAAACATCTGTTTAATGCAAAACATCTGTTTAATGTGAAACATCTGTTTATGACGAACATCTGTTTAAGCACAAACATCTGTTTAAGTCCAAATCTCTGACATAAAAGGCCAAACATCTGTTAAAGGCCAAACATCTGTTTAAGGCCAAACATATGTTTAAGTCTGAACAGATGTTTAACTTAATCAGATCTACTGTCTTCTCAGACTGTTTTCCTCTTCAAAACACTGTTGAACCTAACATAGGTTTCCATTAACTATTGACCAAAAGTCAAACAGATGTTCAAACCACTGTTTGTTATTGTATTTCTTTACAAAATTACATAAATTTCAAGAAAACGAAACAATGACTTAAAGAACTATAATTTAACACATAATCTAATCGGGCAAAGCAATCTATTATCTGACAATTCCCTGCTTTTGACAACATGAAACACAACATCATCATGCCAAATACAGTCATACACATCCATCCATTATTCTGAATTCATAAACCCATAAATGCAGAAGAATGTCACATTTGCGATTAATAAACCAAGTTTCTACTAATTGCAGTTACTATTAACAAAAAGAAGCATGATATCATCTATATATAAAACATAAAATGCTAATAACAGTGTTTTATCATGTTAGCTATACATAGAAGCAAAACATCAAGTTAATAATTTAAAAAAAACATACAATATCACCATCAAAAAATTCATAATTATAATATCTGATATCAGAACATACTTAAATGTCGTTGTTAAACTGAGGTAACTTGATTTAATACGATCTTCTGTTCCGAAGACACGTATGTGAAGTGCAACATATCACCAAACCTCAACTTATTCTCAGTCATAAACTTTTGCCAACCGTCCAACGCATAACGTGGCTTCAAATCATTTAACTCCGACTTAACATCATAAACCTCCACAACTCCAACCATGTTTTGGACTTTCAAAGGATGAAGATCAACAGAAAGACCTGCTCGTCTGACAACTTCAACAGGAAGACGCTACATGTATTGTGTGGAAAAAAAATAATAGTCAGACAAATAAACATAAATCATTTGTTTGTTATAAAAAACGGTATACCAGCCTATAGTCTCCTTTGCGATCAAAATGAAAGAACTCAGGGTCGAGAAGATGTCCAGAATGTTTTTTTTGCAGTCTTTATAATCTTATTTCTACAGATAAGCTTTTTCTGAACGTTGGCGGCTCTCTTCCCCTTGATGAAAAAGTAAACATATACATGTGAATTAAAGGAATGCTGAATATATGCACAAAAAAATAGTTTATATAAGATATACTGATTAAGTGGCGAGTATAGATACCTTAACTTTGTGAGCAGATGAAGAACATCCAACATGATCACTTGTGTCGACAGGTAAGGCAGCATTTCCCTTAGTCATATTCTTGACCGTCTCCTTTCTCTCAGAAGTAACTTTACCTTTCTTCTTAACCTATTGTCATAGAGTAACTTTAATAACCATAGTAATATAACAATCTTTAACACGGTAAACTTACATCTTGTGTTTTATTCAATCGTGAAGACATGCGTCTCTTCGACGTGCATTCGGCATTCGTTGGTAACTTCTTCTAAATAATACATTATTGGATAAATGTAACATCAGTAAACAACATTACTAATAATTGTAAAAACATTAAATTCTTATATGTGTTAAATTAAAAATAAATAATTTTAATAATTTAGTAAGTACCTGAGTAACGGTTCTTCCTTCACCTACAGACACAACTTCTTCATCCTCATAGATGTCCTGGTCAACATTAATGAAAGAATTTGTATAATGCTAAAATAATTAAAACCTTTACTGATAATACTAAATACATACGTACCTTGAATACATTCTCAACATAATCAACCTTCGATATCTCAAGCACACTATCATCATCAGATTCAGGTTTCTTCGAAAAGCAAATCTCAGTCTCATCTCTATAAACTACTATGTCAAAAACAACATCATCAATTCTGCTAAACATAAGCAAATCATCCTCCAGTATTCCAACATCTTTACACATTTCTGGCCATCCTCTAGCAAATACAAAGTTCGTATCAACCTTAGACACCTCAACATTCCAATAGGAACCCTTATAACAGATTTGAAATTTGCCACTTTGTGGTCTGTTTTCGTAAAATTGTTTAATGAAGCAGTCTTCGATTACCTGCATAAAATTAAAAATAATGAATACTATACGTGAAGTATGTGACTTATGAGAATAAGCGTTGACAGATTTAAGATGCAAAAGGATTCAAGTTAAGATCAATAGTCATACCGTAAAACCAAATCTTGCATAACGATTAAACGTGAAATAAGATTCACCACACATGCCATCAACAAAACATGAAAGTTCAAGCCCAAAATAACCTAAGGCTCTGAATACCAACATAGTATCCCTCGGCAAATTGAGATATTTAACAACATTGTCCCAACCATCAGTTATTATTGGCGTTGAATTTTCTATACTGACCCTCAGAAACCACTTTTTACCAGACTCATGATAGATTCGCAACTTATTTTTTTGCCAACAATCTCCCCACTTTTGATTAGCAAAGGCTATAGGTACATCATGTATATAATTTTTAAGTAGTGTAAGAAAATATAAACTATAGTAACTGTTAAATATATATCTCAATAAAAATAAATTATGTATATAAAAACATGTCATACCAGTTTCAAAGATTCTGGGTTATCAAGAAACTTGACAAATGTAGTATACATGACAAAACCTGAATCAGTAAAGATGGTAAAACATTGAAATTAAAAAGTTGGCTTCGAAGATGAACATTAACTTTTTGTATTAACAGAGTATCTACTGAAATTAATCATAGAAACAGAGTATGAGTTAAAAATTTTCTGTAAATAATAACTATTTTAATATGTTCTCAACAAATGATTCAAACACCTAACTAAAACCCTTCTTGAATGTATAGCAATAAACTTAAAATCGTATTTGTATGAAGATAGGAGTTGGATTTCTTTTTTGAATTAAAATCGGTTAAACAATATAAAGTATTACAATATGAATTTACATACCAGTTGTTGAAGAAAAAACAACAAAACCTCCAGTGATTCAAGTGTAGAAGATGGAGAATAAGAAAGTTGAAACCCTAGAAAATGACTGGGAAGAAGAGATTTTTGAAAGAAGTCAGATGATAGATGTTTGATGTGTAATAATGCTAAAGAAATAATGACAGTTGTGTTTTCGTTTTCCCATATTTTCAACAAATGAAAAATGTTTACACATACACCCCTTATTGAATTTGTTATTTACATTTACAAACTTAATAAAAGATGTCTAACAAAATGTCTTTGGAAACCTCTGTTGGTCGTTGGAAACAGTGTAAGTCAAACAGTCGTTAGATAAACAGAAGTTATGACAACAGATGATAACTTTCAGCAGTTGTTTTATTTTTAGCTAACATCTGTCCACGTCAGAACCTCTGTTATCATAATGCATGACAGTCAGCAGTCAGCACTATAGTAAATGAACAATCATTAGGAAAAATAGAAATTATGACATCAGACGGTACCATTTTGCAGTGGATGTGTCTTTAGGCAAGCATAAGTTTCAAAAACAGTTATTTTCAATCAGTGTAACTCAACAGTGGTAAGTCTAACATCTGCTATTAGCCCAACCACTATTAGGAATGACTGAAATAATTAAAATGAAGATGCGAAAACAAAGATTATGACGATTCAAAATTTATGTCATTTAGACAACAGTGGTAAATCAAATAGACGTTAGCATACACAGTTGTTTCATCATCAACATATTCTTCAAAAAATTACTATTAATGATGAAATTCTGAACATTTGTTTTATCTTTGCACTCATCTGTTCACCATCAAACCAACCCCTAATGCTATTAAACCTTTGTTGACTTACCAAGCAGATGTTCAGACGCAATTCAACATCAACATTATCTCTTCTCCATCAAACCAACCCTTAATATTATTAAACTTCTGTTGACTTACCAATAATTAAACTAAAAGGCAACATAGATTCATTAGTTTAAAATTTATTCATTTATTCATGATATTAAAAGTCCAATAATTACATCACATACTGAACAACATTAAAGTTCACATCTAACAATTACAACAAGAATGAAGAAACTTTAGCTTCAACTCCATCGATTGCTGAACCTCTCGATGTATGTCCTTCAGCATCGCCATGAACTCCACGTCTCTATCATCGCACTCTATATTACTGACAACACAAAGCTCACGAACGGAAGTTGAAGGCATGCACATCAGATCTCTGAAACCTGCTCTCTAGTGAACAGGCCAACCTGCAATCCATCAAAACATCTCTTCAACTCTTGAAGAGTAGCCCTGTCTTCATACACCTGTTCCTCGATTTGCCTGACAAAACGCTGCTTGAAATAATCCGATTTTGCATCTGTGATTGAGGCCATTTAAATAAACTATATTACCCGACTTTCCTGAAAGTATGATATCTTCGTAGGAAAACGTGATGAAAAACAGGTGAATTGACTATGAGTTTATATACTGAACTTTGTAATTATGAAAACGTGTAGATTTAATATATATATATATATATATATAAACATATTAATGTAAAATTCAAAACAACAGTCTTTTAATGCAAAAACCTTTTCAAAACCCTAACTGTTATGGGAAAAACGTAAAATTAAATACTAACAAACCCAAGGGACAAAATATCAAAATTCAAAGAACGCAAGCAGATTATCAAAATTACAATTAAACTCTTCATTTACCATGTAGACGCGTTTTTAAACTCTATAAAAGACCGATAATTAGTTTTGATTCAAAACATCAACAACTCGTCCTACAAATCACTTTCTGTGAAAAATTGTTCCAAATCAGAAAACCTTCAAAAAAATCTACATGGCAAACTTCAGTTTCTACCACTGGTCAGACACCAGCGATCTTAAAACACAATTCTCGATGTGGTCACTCAAAGAACAAAGAACAGACCAAGAACTAAACAGGAAAGTCGACATAATCAACAACACTAATGACAACAAAACCTGGAACTGCATAGCATTGCTTGATGAAGTCTTCCACTCTCGTCCATCAGACTTCCAGAAGAATGCAGAAGAGTTTCTGATACAACTTCTAGAACAGGATCAGAAAATCTGCAACATGGTAACTGACCTGAAATTAAAAAGAGAGCATGAAATCACATGGAGAAAGGCTAGAGTCTACGAAATCTTAGCAAGTGTTAACCCTAGCGTGTAATACTTTATAAATATTTCATTAAATTCCAATTTTTCTATGTAGTAGTTCATTTTAATAATATAAACATGCATCTTAACAGTTAATAAAAAATAAGAAACAAACCTAAAATGCAAAGATCTCTTCTCAACTGGTGTAGCACAACTGACTTTTTCATGATAGAAGATACATATCGTCGGCTAAAGTTGCAACTCTCTCATCAAAGAATGTAGCACATGCAACTTTTCACGATGTTGCAACAATTATGTTGCAACATCGACATTGAAAGGTTGATGTGTGATGGCCAACATCATCGAAACGACGATGTTGGAACAATGATACCGGAATGATAACATGTAAACAGAATCATCAAACATTTGATAAAAGAAGTGTAATCGGAGAATAGCGGCTGAATCACGAGAAAGATGCACTTGAGAGAGAGAGAGAGAGAGACGCTTGCAGATATCAGCGAGAGAGATTTGAATGTGGAGCCAGATAATTATGTCTTATTTATAGAATTAGAAAATATGGTTTAAATTTTGAATTTTGAAGAAGATGATATGTTATATATCTGGAGCCATAATTTTGTATTTTGAATTTGGAGCCATAATATTGAATCGTCAGAGGTTTTGAAGTTTGAATTTTGATTCATGTGGTTTAATTACATTCGTTTGAATGGGCAGTCCTTTGAATGGGCAATGGTTGTGATTACCGTCTGTTGAATGGACAGTGGTTCGTATTATAACAGAAAATTTGAATGGGCAGACCTTTGGAATCTAAATGTGTGCCACCTTTGAATTTTAAACTCTTTTAATATTAGGCTTTATGATCTACTACTTCTAATAAAGCAAAATAATCTTTAACCACTTGTCATTAGCTTAACCCATCAGTTGACACGTGGCTTTGTATTGTTTCCCCAATTTTTTTTAAGCGGCAAATTGAATACACGCTTTGTATTCTTTGTTTCTCAGACCAAAATAATTTCCTAAATCCCACACAATCATTCTCTCATCTTCTCTCAAACCACAAAAGAGTTTCCATCTGATAAAAAACCCTAGATCTATAACGCCGCACATTTCATCTTCTTCAAATGATTTCTTCAATCCTCTTATTTGATGAGTCGAATAATTCTTAAATCGGTAAGTTTTTAGCCACAATCCTCCAGTTTTGAGGTTACTCTGAATCACAATTCTCTGTCGTATCTTGGTGAATCGAAGAATTCTTAAATCGGTAAGTTTTTAGCAACAAATATGATCCATCTTATTGTCTAATTCATCCGGTTTTTGTATTCGTTATAGTTCGATTCAGGTTATATTAATGTTTTTGTTCAATCGTAGTGTGGATTTTGGGGGGTTTTTAAAATTCGAAAACCCTAATGTTGAAGACCGATTGTACTGTATGTTTGATTTTTGTTTAATCATTTTTTTGTAGTTGATTCATGCATTTTGATTCTGATTGGATTTTGACCTAATAAGTTGCTTCTCGAAACCCTAGAATCTATCGCCGTTTTGTTCATCACTCTATCTCATGTTTGGTCAATATTCAAAAGGTATTTTCATGGTCATCGTGTGCGTTCTAAGCACCGAATAAAAGCCTTCGAAATGGTAATCTATATCTTTAATTTGTGAACAATCCTTTTTTTAATTTATAATTTTTTTATGTTGAAGGCTATGGTTCCGAAAAGTTGATCCTGAGCAAGTTGCTAGGCGTTGTTCATCTCAGTTCGATATCTCTACAGAGCTGCTGCAAGTTGCAAGATCAGGTAATTGGAAATTTGTTTGAAAAAAAACCCTTATATTTTACAAAAAAATGGTATCAAGTTGCATATCTATTTTTATTCATATTGTTGTTTTTACTTTATAATACAGGTGGGGAATTTGATTTGATTGCAGCAGTTAGTTGCAAATGAGTTATTGATTAATGTTTTTTTACAAGTGTTATTATGGTTTGTATATTTACCATCTTCAATCCAAGTTTATTGAACATGTTTTAATCCAGTCTTTTGTACATTGGTTGGAAATGTTTGCCAGCTCAAAAAATCAAAATGACCTGAATGGCCTTCCAACACACGACTCTTGGTAGGGCTATTTTTGGAATTTTTTCAAATTTTGAAGAAATTGATCGTTAGAATTGATTGATTTACTTCAAATTCAAATGCTACTCAATTAAGAGCATTAAACCTCATTTAATTGACATAATTTGAATTTGAATTTGAATTTGATTTTGACGTTGATTTTGATGGATACAATTATGAGGATTTTACTCTAATTTATTATAATTTTGCCATATTTGACTATTTTTCCTTTTTTGGGATTTTGTAAGTGGATCTTAAGTTGAAGATATGTAGAGGTGCTTCGGTTCGAAAAATTCTTTTATTCGAGAAGCTAAATCTTATTTTCATGGTCGTCGTGTGCGTTCTAAGCACCGAAAAAAGCCTCCGAAATGGTAATCTATATCTTCAATTTGTGAACAATTCTTTTTTAATTTATAAGTTTTTTATGTTGAAGCCTATGGTTCCGACAAGTGGATCCTGAGCAAGTTGCTAGGCGTTGTTCATCTCAGTTCGATATCTCTATGATGTGTGTAAAATGCAACATATAAATTACAACAAATGAGGAATAAAACTAACCCTTTTTAAGTACTAATGTTGGAAAAAGAGTGTTTTTGTCTTCCTTTTGTATTTTCAGGATTAAATGAGCTCAAATTCACAAAAGAAGCAAAAAGACAGCTAAATCTAACATAAATACAAGAAAAGGAACATAAGTGGATTGCCCGACCCCTCAACAGCATCCTCCCAAGCAAAATAGAGAAGGCAGAAGACTGAACACGCCCCGTGCTCAGCCAGCACGGGGCCGTGCCCAAGAAGCAGCAGAAAAGACAAACCTATAGAAGCTTCTATTGCCCACCACGGGGCCGTGCTCAGTGAACACGGGGGCGTGGCGAAAGTACAGCAGGCGCATTAATTGTAATTGCGAATTACAATTAATGAAGAGAGAGAGAGTGTCAGACAGGCACGGGGCCGTGTCCAGCAGACACGGGGCTGTGCCCAACCTTCTGTTCAGCCTATAAATAGGAGTGCTTGGTTTCATTGCAACTCATCCCTTGGCACACCACCTTTCTCACACTTCATCCACCACCCACCACCATCACAACACCATCATCCACCACCATCATCCATTGTCCATCATAGAGTGTGTGAGTCGTCTCGGGATCCAAGATTGATCGTAAGAGTTCTTGACAATCAAGGCCATGTTTGCCTAAGTCTCTTACATCACTTGGTGAAGACAAGTGTCTAGTATAATACTTTTTATTTTTAATCTTTTGCACTTTTTGTTTGGTTTTGTATTAATGACTTTAATAACTAGTTGCTTATGTTGAAGGTGATCTTTCCTTATCGTTTGTCCGTGGTGTCTTGGCATTATTTTACTGTCTATATAAAATAAAAGATTTTCACCATTCATATCTCCACGGTCTATATGGAGGTATGTTGGCTACCTGGTCGGGGGTTAAGGGAACGGTTTGGTAAGGGTCTTGCCCTTGTTCAGCGTTTAGAGGTCCTGCAAGGGACCTGGGTCAAATTTTGTAGGATCTCCTTCAATGCCCATAGGTATTGGATGGCGGGGATCCAAACTCTTTGACCCCCTCATAAGTTAACTACTATTAATACTATAACCCGGCTATTTAGGACTGTATCCCTGCTGACTCAGACTACTTAGTCGAGGGTAACGTCACCTCCAAAAGAGGGGCCTACCATAATTTGCATTAATAACTTAATTCATTATCTTTCAATAATCCGACCCTTTAGGATTGTATCCTTGCTGACTCAAACTACTGGGTTGAGGGTAACGTCGCCTTCAAAAGAGGGGCCTACTACAATAACTAAGATAATCTCTTAAACAAGTGCAAAAGTGCGAAAATAATCAAAGGTTATACTAATACACGAGTCGGATCCAACTGATTCATCTTGTCTATCTGTTTTTATTTTTATTTTATTTTCAGCATTTAGTTAGTTTTTATTTTCTTAGTTTAAAAATCTTTTCTAACATTTTGATTTGGTTAGACGTTGAGGATAAACCGGTACTAAAAGCTCTTGTGTCCTTGGACGACCTCGGTATCTTACCAACACTATACTACGTCAACGATGGGTGCACTTGCCCATATGTGTGTTTAGTGTTAGTAAATATCGTGTTTTATAAATTTAAAACTTGGCTAAAAGTGTAAAAGGGCTTAAAATATACATCTAAAACATATTACACTACACACGCATCAAGTTTTTGGCGCCGTTGCCGGGGACACAAGGATTTTAAGAAAGTTAGGAATCAACGGCCTAATCATATTTTTGTTTTTCTTTTTTTTTTATTTATTTTTTTAGGATTTTCTTAGTTTTTCAGCTTCTGCAGAGCTCAGCACGGGCCGTGCCTGGTCGGACACGGGCCGTGCCCAGCGTTGTTACTGGCAGTTTTTAGTTTTCCAAGTTACAGAAGGCTGACCACGGGGCCGTGTCGGTGCAACACGGGGCCGTGTCCAACTCTCCAGTAACTGGGATCTGGAAAACAATCACTGTAACTCCGACCACGTGCCGTGTTCACTGAGCACGGGGCCGTGGTGAACCTTCTGACCAGCATTCTTTTTTTTTATTGCAGGACTTGGAACCAGACGCCACCCCTACGTAGTGTATGAGCTCCAGTTCTAATAAGGACATAAAAGAACCTCTAGAAGTATTCGGGAAATCCACTTCCAATGGCGGATCAACGTACTCTCATGGATTATATACGACCCACCGTAGGTAACCTCGGCGCCGCTATCAATGCACCGAATGTTGAAGCCAATAACTTCGAACTTCGGCCGCATTTGATACAAATGCTCCAAAACTCCGCAACCTTCCATGGGCTTGCGGACGAGGATCCCCATCTACATATTACTAATTTCCTAGAAATATGTGATACCTTTCGGATCAATGGAGCATCAAATGACGCCATCTGCCTTCGAATGTTTCCTTTCTCACTAAAAGACCGAGCAAAAGCTTGGCTTAACGCCCTCCCAGCTGGATAGGTAAACACCTGGGATGAACTAGCCTAAAAATTTCTATATAAGTATTTCCCTCCCGCTAAAACGGCTAAATTAATGACTGAAATTAATACATATTCACAAGAGGACGGGGAATCCTTATATGAAACTTGGGAAAGGTTCAAGGAGCTATTGCGAAAGTGTCCACATCACGGCCATGCGATATGGCAACAAGTATCTACTTTCTATAATGGGTTGTTGCCACACACAAGGCAGACACTTGACTCTAGCTCCGGGGGACTTTTAGGTAATCGCCGCCCGCATGAAATATATAACCAAATTGAGGAAATTGCTCAAACCAATTTCCAGTGGCACACTCCCCGAGGCAATAAATCTATTGCCCCGGGCGCCCATAAGGTTGATGAAAACACTTCTTTACAAGCCCAAATCGAGGCCCTTTCTTCAAAAATAAAAAAAATTGGAAATGACAAAAACGGTCTCGGTTATGGCTTGTGAAGGGTGTGGTGGGCCACATGAAAATTGGAGTTGTATGAAAGAAACGGACGATCAACAAGAGTCGGTAAGCTACATTGACAATAGACCTAGGCCGTCGGGTCCTCCAACGGGCACTTACAACCAAGGATGGCGGAATCATCCTAACCTTGGTTGGAGAGAACCCGGCAATAGTAGTAACCAACAAAACCAACGAACAAACTTTCAACAACCAAGAAATGAGTCACAAAATTTCACTCAACAACAAGGTGGACGAGAAAGGCTTGAAGATACTGTATCTCGCCTCATCTCCGACACTGAAAAGAAAAACTCGGAAAGATTTCTACAATTAGAATCAAATTTTAGAAATCAACAAGCTAGTATTCAAAACATAGAAAAACAATTAGGTCAACTAGCCCAAAATTTTTCCGAGAGACCACCAGGCGCATTACCAAGCAATACCGAAACAAACCTAAAAGCGCAAGTTCATCTCATCACGTTACGAAACCGCACTGTGGGGCCTGCGGAAGCGCCACCGCCGACAGAGGAGACTATACCACCGCCTCTGCAAGAAAAGGACTCCCCTCCATCATCAGAGCCTACCAAAGCTCCTCGAGTTCCGTATCCCGGTAGGTTAATTCGTCAAAAGACCAGTAAGCAAATCGCAAAATTCGAAAGTCTACTAAAACAATTGCATGTCAACATTCCTTTTATTGATGTCCTAACCAAATGCCTAAATATTCTAAGTTCATGAGGGACTTCCTCACTCATAAAAGGAAAATTGAAACATTGCAATTAGTTAACTTAGGCGAAGAATGCTCCGCCCTCGTACTCAACAAACTTCCCTAAAAGAAAATCGATCCCGGAAGCTTCACAATTCCTTGCTCGATCGGGGACTCCCCCGTTCGTAATGCACTAGCCGACCATGGGGCTAGCATTAACCTCATGCCCTCATCAATGTTCAAAAGACTCGACCTAGGAACAACAAGTCCAACAAAAATGAGCATACAACTTGCTGATCGGTCCGTCAAATTCCCACAAGGTGTCATCGAAAATGTCCTAGTAAAGGTAAACAAATTTGTCTACCCGGCCGACTTTGTTATACTTGATATGGAAGAAGACACCGAAGTCCCCCTCATACTAGGGAGACCATTTCTAGCCACCTCACAAGCAGTGGTAGACATGAATAACGGAACGCTCACCTTAAGGTACGGAGATGATGAAGTAAAGTTCGGGGTTGGGAAGAGAATAGAGGACGATGACCCGGTCAACTACATGAAGGTTATTGATTCGAGTTTGGATGCTGCTCTCCGATGGTGCAACATGGGATGCAAAACATCCCACTCAGAAATTATATAACCTCACTTTGGGTCTAGCCAAGGACCCTTATAAATGTGGCGCACCACGGAGGCATTCCGCGGAACTATCCTTAGCTTAGTTTAATCTTTTAGTTTTAATTTGCAGAAATAAAACACACTCATGGTGGTAAAGGATGATAAGGGAAATGAGAAACATGGCCCCATGCACAGGAACAAGGCCACACGTCGACGATTTCTCCGTTACAGTTGGTTCAACACGGGCTGTGCCCAACCAACACGGCCCCGTGCTGAACCCCCTGCAAGAAAATGCCCAGTTCAGGTAACTGGACACGGGTCGTGTTCACCAGACACGCCCCCATGTCCAGGCTTCTGTTTCTTTTTCTTAATTATCGTTACTGGCACCTGAACACGGGGCCGTGCCCGGTCCCCACGGGGCCGTGTCCAGGCTGCCAGTAACATAAATTTTTGCTTTTAAACACCATGTTACACATTCAATCAACCTAAAAATTTATTTTTAGGACACATTGAGGACAATGTGTAATTTAAGTGTGGGGGGGGGGGATGTTAAAACCTTGAAATGTTGCAAGTCCAAATAACAAGCCTTACACAAAACTCTATTGGAACCGCTAATCACCCCAAATTTTTTTTTTTCAAAAAAATTTTCATTTTTTTACTTGTCTAAAGTTTAAGTTGGGAATTCTAAGATTAATAAGGTTATATTTTTGCAAGTTTACTACCGATAGCGTCGTGATAAAAAGAACTAACGTAAGAAAATTATGAAACGGCATGACAAGCTTAGTCAAAATTCGATTATATATACTTGATCACATAGAAAAACCCATTCCCATAAAAAGTGAGTTTTGAGCCTTTATTGAGCATACAAATACACATCTTTAGACTAAATGCTCATTTTTCATTTCTTGTGTGAATAGCCGCTTGGTTCTTACGACTCTAGAACTTGCCACGACGATTCATTCCCGGTCCTTACCAACTTAAACCCAAGTAAGTAAATGATGGAGGCATTAGGACTAACCCTTTTTCTTTCAAAACCATTATTTTTATTTTTCCTTTCACCTACCCAAAAAATCCCCCTAGTTAACCCCTTTGAGCCTAAACCTTTTATATCTTTACCCTAAAACCCTTTTACCCACCAAAACCCTTTTTATTTTTACCCTTTATTTTAGTAACAAGCTCGGTTTTCGTGTGACTGATAAAAAAAAATGATGAAGTTAGAAATAAACAAACAAAGCTCTTAAAACAAAAGCTTGTTTGAAGAAATACTTCATTAAGAATAAAAAGTCACTAAAACAAAATGTTTACGAAAACCGACGCATTTTACGCTTTTCGCCCTTTTCTACTAACCACTAACCCAACTACCCACCTTTAGCCCAAGCCTTTACCTAAAATGTCCTCTTGATATTTACAAAGGTAACAAGTTAAAAAGGAGGAGGATTGATTGCTTGGCAAGCCTATGGTAGGGATAAGTTCCACGCCGCTCTCGAGTGATTCACTAAAAATACACCTTCGGCCGAGTGTGAGTGATTTCTCCCGTGAGTTATGTGAACTTGTATATAAATGGAATTTTAAAAAGGCATGCTATACCCAAATAAGTAATTTATCCTATGAAACGTTCTAAATAAATCATAACGAATAGGATTCTAAATAAATAAAAATAAAACCAAAAAGATCTTGGATTCCCGACACTCTATAACAAGCCAAAACCTTCTCTTCTACCCATTCCATTTGGGAGTGTAAAATGCAACATATAAATTACATCAAATGAGGCATAAAACTAACCCTTTTTAAGTACTAATGTTGGAAAAAGAGTGTTTTTGTCTTCCTTTTGTATTTTCAGGATTAAATGAGCTCAAATTCACAAAAGAAGCAAAAAGACAACTAAATCTAACATAAATACAAGAAAAGGAACATAAGTGGATTGTCCGACCCCTCAACAACATCCTCCCAAGCAAAATAGAGAAGGCAGAAGACTGAACACGCCCCGTGCTTAGCCAGCACGGGGCCGTGCCCAAGAAGCAGCAGAAAAGACAAACATATAGAAGCTTCTATTGCCCACTGTCACACCCCCAATTTACCACCTAGGGAGTGTCCCTGTTAGGCGTGTGACAACAAGCTAGGAGCCACCAATTACATTGAATCCCAAGTTCAAAACAAAAATTCATAAATTATTAATAATAATATTCAAGCCCAAACTGTTCGAAACCATTAAGTTCAGCGGAAGCATCAACGTATCACAAAGTATATGTTTCACACAACCAAAGTAAATAAATGTTTGTTAAATAACTCATCAATGCAACCATGACCACTCGCACCCTCCAGCCAGCAAGTTCCTGCGTTCCAAGTACCTAAGGACCTGCGAGCATGTAACACATGTATCAGACAAAGCTGGCGAGTTCACAGTTTTAGAAAACGTTTGTTACCCGTTGTATGTAAAACAGTTCAATAACCAATGCAAGTAATATTGTTAATATCTCATTTCCGAACAATGACGGCTCCTGAAATACACGACTGCCCTTCCCACGTACTCCTATCTAGTACTGGGCCAGACTGGGTCATTAGTTCACCTCCGTCCTCTACAGGCACGGGGTGAGGGTGCCAAACCTAAGTAGCGCTACTAACTAATACCCGATGAGGGACTTACAAAAGATGATAGGTGAGAATATTAACCAATATACCCGTTTTTACCCAAAGACTTATTCCCCCATGGAATACCCACTGACTGTCCCCAACCACTGGGACGCATGCTCGAATGTAGTGAACTCACCTTGGGTTGCTCGGTAAGGTTAGTTACTTGCACACACTAAATCAGTCGAAGCCTATAATGTTCATGTACACGAAATTAGTTTACGTGCAAGTTGTTAGCATATTATTTGCAATCATAGTGTACATTCAAGCAATGATATCCGAATAGCACCTAGAAATTATATCAATTCATTTAAGCCCTCAATTCATACACAACCAATAATGAATTCTCATGCAATGGCCGACATACTAGATATACTCACCTATAGGCCTGACACTTGATGTCATGAATTCACATGATATGGCACAAATCACTTAACAATAATGTCATCTTATGGTTCTTAAAATCATCACATAAAAGCTATGTTCAGCCATAATTTAATTGGACCGATTCCTTTAGTGGCCAAAGGTAATAGTGACTTATTGGGTTGAGTGCATATATTGAGAGTTAATGAATCACGAAATTCTTGTAGTAAACAAATAAATGGTCAACAATTTTCACATGAAATGAATGATAAGCTGCCAACTTTTGAATTCCAAAATCACATGCAACAGGGATCAACATATCAAGTATATATATGTGTATGCATTTGAATATTCACACAAGTTTACAACACAGCTATTCTTAATATCGAACACCAACCCATATATGAAATAGCTCGACGATCAACCTCAAGCGATGAACCATCAAGGACTTTCGTCAAGAACCGGTTGACAAAGGATCCACCTTTCGTCGAACCATAAGTTTCCTCGGTTCATGGGTTTCGTCGGACTATCATGCACAGTTACAAATCACCAACCTATAATCACTACAGCATGCAAGTCCATATGAACCCGGTTTGAGCTTTGTTCTAAGCAGAATGTTATAACAGTTGTGCGGCCCAGCGTATATCGGGAGGGTTCGGCCCACTTATTCCGCCCGATAATCAAACAGCGAAATGGACTTGGCTGGTGACCCGAGGTCACGCAGCCGTCCACATGCTCATGGATCAGCCTGTTATAACCGTTGGTGTTCCGGTTTCCGGTTTTCGTGTATACAACATCGATCATAATGACAAGTAACCATGTGAGCAAATAAACAACTAATCATGTCATCATGTGAACAATTATAACAGTGGTCCAATCATGTATTATCGTTGTCAGACAAGTTGAATTCATTTGTTTTTCTATGCTACCAAAGATCTTTAATTTCAACTTGATCCCCCCCCACATGTGCCGTCATGTTTTGTCAAGATAGTCCAGCCCTATTGGACCGATTTAAGCCACCATACTTTAATATAATTATAACTTACATATACCCACATAACCCAACACTCCACTTGCTATTAAATTGCTAACCTAATATCATTATTTCATTGCAGTTCACAAGTCCCAACCATAACCCACCGATTTGTCCCATCAAGTAATTAATGACATAAAATAGTTCATGCATAACAAAGTCACAAACACACATAATACAAGATTATTGAGACAAGACAAATAAGAGAATCACTAACCCAGTAGTTGATCCGGTAAGATAATGTCACGAGAGAGGGGGGCCCTTGACTACTGCCGCCACACTTAGAGAGGTTTTAGGGTTTGAGATATGATTATGCTAATCATTATATGAAAACTAGGAGCAAATATAAGCTAAACCAATGGCCAGCCCCTAATCGATGCCCACTTGGGCTCAACCGAACCCAATCGTACATTCAGGTAATAAAATGAGTTTAGTTTGGGCTTTGGTTGATGTTGGGCTTGGGTGGTGTAACTTAAGGTAGTTCGTAAGTATGAGCCGGTTATGATGTTAATACACGTGACCCACCTATACTAGATGTATGCTAAGACGCGGCCCAAACACAAAAGATACGAGGAACAAGTTAGAATACTAGCACAACGCGTTTAATCACGATTAAGAGAGATGAATAACAAGAAGCTAGAATTTGATAAGTAACGTTACTAACCTCGGAAGTTTTGAGTTATCACATCATCCCCAGCTTGAAAGAAATTTCGTCCCGAAATTTGACAAGTAAGCACGAAAGGATGAAGTGAGGAGTCAAGGTTGTTGCGGATTTTGCTCGGGTGCCACATCATCCCCAACTTGAAGGGGAATCTCGCCCCGAGATTCACCAGTTTTGCTTGACTCTTCTTTGTCTTTGGGGAAGAGGTGAGGGTACTTTAGTTTCATCTGATCCTCGCGCTCCCACGTGAACTCCGGTCCACGTCTTGAGTTCCAACGAACCCTAACGATGGGAATACGACTGTGTTTACGCACTTTGACCTCACGGTCCATGATCTCGATGGGTTCTTCAACAAACTGTAGCTTGTCGTCGATCTTTAACTCTTGAAAAGGTACCGCTAATGGGTCGTCAGCATAGCACTTCTTTAACTGCGATACATGAAATACGTCGTGAACATTACCCAGCTCAGTAGGTAACTCCAATCTATAAGCCACTTTACCGATACACTCCAGAACCTTAAACGGCCCGACATAACGTGGATTCAGCTTGCCACTTTTCCCAAAGCGTACAACCCCTTTCCACAGTGAGACTTTCAGCATGACTCGGTCATTCACCTCAAACACTACCTCTTTGGCACGCTTGTCCGCATAGGCCTTCTGGCGGTCACGAGCAGCTGCCATACGTGCTCTGATTTTCACAATCATATCTGAAGTTTCGAGTACCATCTCAGGACCTGTGATCTGACTATCACCCACCTCAGCCCAGCAGAGAGGTGAACGACACTTCCTCCCGTACAGTGCCTCAAATGGTGCCGCCTTGATGCTGGTGTGGTAGCTGTTATTGTAGGAAAACTCTACCAACGGTAAGTGCTTCTCCCATCCTTTCCCAAAATCAATAACGCATGCCCGCAACATATCCTCTAGCGTCTGAATGGTGCGTTCACTCTGACCATCCGTTTGTGGGTGATAGGCTGTGCTCATATCGAGACGCGAGCCGAACGACTTATGCATAGCCTGCCATAACTCCGAAGTAAAACGAGGATCTCGATCAGAAATAATAGAAGTCGGCACTCCGTGCCTAGAAACCACCTCTTTAAGGTACACCGCTGCGAGTTGCGAATACTTATCTGTCTCCTTGATCGCTAAGAAGTGTGCTGACTTTGTGAGACGGTCGACAATCACCCATATAGTATCGTTCCCAGCCTGTGTTCTCGGTAACCCCGTAACAAAATCCATAGCGATCTGTTCCCATTTCCACATGGGTATCTCCGGCTGTTGAAGTAGACCCGAAGGTTTCTGGTACTCTGCTTTGACCCTAGCGCAAGTCAAGCACTTACTCACGTATGTTGCGATGAGAGCTTTCATATTCGGCCACCAATACAAAACCTTGAGGTCCTGGTACATCTTATCGGACCCTGGGTGAATAGAATATCGTGACTTGTGTGCTTCGTCCATCACAAGCTCTCGAAGATCACCAAATGAAGGAACCCATATTCGTTCCATGAAGTAGTAGATACCGTCAGACCGTTGCTCGAACTTCTTCTTGTGTAGACCTCGTAATCCTTCAGCCTCGATATTTTCTTCCTTTAACGCTTCAATCTGAGCTGAACGAATCCGAGCAGGTAAATCAGAGTGAATAGTAAGCTGTAGGGCACGAATACGCTTCGGCTTCGGTTCCTTGCGGCTAAGAGCATCCGCTACCACGTTAGCTTTACCCGGGTGGTACTTGATGGCACACTCGTAATCATTGAACAACTCTACCCAGCGACGCTGACGCATATTCAATTCTTTCTGGTCGAAGATATGCTGGAGGCTCTTGTGATCAGTATAGATGGTGCATTTCGTGCCGTAGAGATAATGCCTCCAAATCTTCAGTGCAAAGACCACTGCTCCTAGCTCCAAGTCGTGTGTTGTGTAGTTTTTCTCGTGTACCTTCAACTGACGAGAGGCATAAGCTATCACCTTCTCGCGTTGCATTAACACGCAACCGAGACCCTGAATCGAAGCATCACAATAAACCACAAAATCCTCGGTACCATCTGGTAGAGATAGAATCGGCGCGCTGCATAATTTTTGTTTCAAAAGTTGGAATGCATCCTCCTGTTTCGTTCCCCATGAGTAAACTACCTTCTTCTGTGTTAATGAGGTGAGTGGCTGAGCAATCTTCGAGAAATTCTGAATAAAACGACGATAGTACCCTGCTAGACCGAGAAATTGCCGCACCTCCGAAGGATTCTTTGGTGCCGCCCAATTTCTAATGGCGTCGATCTTGGCAGGATCCACATGTATGCCCAACTCATTAACTATATGCCCCAGAAAATGCACCTCCCGTATCCAAAAATCACACTTCGAAAATTTTGCGTACAGTTGCTCCCTCCTCAGGAGTTCTAAGATGAGGCGCAGATGCCGCTCATGATCTTCCTTGCTCTTGGAATAAATTAGAATGTCGTCGATAAAAACGATAACGAAGTCATCAAGGTATGGCTTGCACACGCGGTTCATGAGATCCATGAAGACCGCTGGTGCGTTGGTCAACCCGAATGGCATAACCAAGAATTCGTAGTGACCATATCGCGTCCGAAACGCTGTTTTGGGAACGTCTTCTTCTCTAACTCGCACCTGATGATATCCCGACCTTAAGTCGATTTTCGAATAGAAACTTGACCCTTGCAGCTGGTCAAACAGGTCGTCAATACGAGGCAAAGGATAACGGTTTTTAACCGTCACCTTGTTGAGCTCGCGATAGTCTACACACATCCGGAAAGACCCATCCTTCTTCTTCACAAATAGGACTGGGGCTCCCCAAGGGGAAGAGCTAGGTCGGATGAAACCCCTATCTAATAGCTCTTGGAGTTGGTTTGACAATTCCTGCAACTCCCCTGGCGCAAGACGATACGGCGCACGAGCAACCGGGGCTGCCGCTGGGGCGAGGTCGATCTGGAATTCCACCTGACGATGTGGAGGTAAACCAGGGAGTTCCTCAGGAAATACGTCAGGATATTCACGAACAACTGGGAGATCTTCAATCTTCCTTTCATCAGACTGTGAATCAGTGACAAGAGCGAAAATAGCAGAATAGCCCTTACGCAGATACTTCTGAGCCTTCATTGCTGAAATAATACTAACTGGGGTCCCACTGCGATGACCCTGAACCGATAAAGATTCTCCACCAGGAAGAGGGACTCGTACGATCTTCTCCTTGCAGAGAATCTCCGCCTGATACTTGGACAACCAATCCATACCGATAATCACGTCGAAACTTCCAAGAGTAATGGGGAGTAGGTCGATGCCGAATACGTGACCCAGAAGATCAAGTTTACACCCAACTAGGACATGTGAAGCTTCGATTGTTTTACCATTTGCTATCTCTACTATGTGTTTCATTACGAGGGGTGTAGGACTTAACCCTAACTGAGAACTGAACCCCAAAGACACGTAACTCCAGTCGGCACCAGAGTCAAATAATATAGAAGCAAATACACCGTTCACTGAAAACGTACCAGTAACCACATTGCCGTCGTTCCGCGCTTCCCCAGCTCCTAACACGAACCCGCGCCCATGCGCTACATTACCCCCATTGCTTCCAGCATTGTTATTCCCGTTGTTACCCCCCGTGTTCTGCTTCAGCTGAGGGCAGTCTCGCTTGAAGTGCCCCTCAGCCCCACACTGAAAACACCCTTTTTGAGTACCCTGGTTCTGCTGAGTCTGTTGTCTACCCGACTGCTGTGATGGCTGCTGCTGAGCTGGAAGTGTGGCCCTACAATCCCTAGCCACATGCCCTGATCGGTTACAACGATGACAAACCCGAGCACACTGTCCCTTGTGATGATAGTTACACTTGTTGCACAAAGGTAGTTTCCCCGCATATGATCCCTGCCCTGGCTTGTTACTCTGGTTCTGATTCACTGATGTTGTCTGACTGGAACTGCGGGTGCTGCCAGTATCCGTCTTCTTCTGAGGCTGTGCAGAGTTAGACCCCTTGTCCGTATCGTTCCACTTACGTTTGCTATCAGCAGCAGATGCAGTGGAAGTAGTGGCAGCTGTGGTAGTGCTAGAAATACGAGGTGGCAATGAGTCGCTCTCCACTTCCTGGTCAACGATCTTATGTGCCAATCTAACAATCTGAGTTAGGTTATTGAGGTTCGCCGCTGTAACTAAACCCTTCACCCGTGGAGGTAACCCCTTAATAAACAACTCGATTCTTCGGGACATGGGTCGGGACAAGGTCGGACACAAATCAGCTAACTCATACGACCGCTTCACATACGCCTCAATTTCAGACCCCACCATTTTTAGATCGTAGTACTCATTCTCTAACTTCTGTATTTCGTCTCGAGGACAGTATTCCTCTCTCATCAGTTCTTTGAAATCATCCCACGTAGTGGCGTTCGCCGCCTCAATACCTAGCAGTTGGACCTGGGCATTCCACCAGGTCAAGGCACCATCCTCAAGCGTGCCTGCTGCAAACTTTACTCTATCCCCAACTGGGCAGTTACATATCGCAAACACTGACTCCGCCTTTTCGAACCAGCGTATAAGTCCTACAGCCCCTTCAGTGCCACTGAAGGTCTGTGGCTTGCAATCCATGAAAGTTTTAAATGTGCAAACCGGTGGGTGAGGCTGGTTTTGTGGCGCCGGCTGACCTATTAACGAGAGAAAATATACCAACAAGTAAGACTCAAGTTTACGATTCAAAGGAAAGGAATGTCTGGTACATGTCATACCAGCCTGATAAGCTGCCAAGGCTGCAGCCACCTGGGCGTTGAGTAATTCCTCTAGCTCAGCCTGAGTCATATGGATTTCGCCATGTCCACCACCGCGGCCTCCACCACGTCCACCGCGTCCACCACGACGACCTCCACCACGTCCGTTCATGATTCTATAAGTATGGGAAGAAGTAACAAATTAACAGACCATTTCAAGCGGATGTCAAGTATTGCTATAGTATTCACAGTTTTCGAGGTTCTAATACAACATTGACTAACAACGCGGAATTCCTTTTCCACACTAGTCGAGATTTACTGGGACTCACATGCACCCCACGTTGTTATTATGTGTGCACCCATAATAATAACCCAATTTGCATGTTTATCTCAGTTCCTCCCAATTCATGTTAAAAGGTTTCCCCCAAATTCAAGCAGCACGACCAATGACATCACACATAGAGCATGTAAGTTCAAGAAGAGTCCTACTCTTAACACGTAGCATAGGCTAATAACATGTGAGTTCATATTGTAGTGTTAAGTATACGGTTGAGTGTGATACAAATCATGAGTATGTATTAAATATGCTGTGCAATAGTAAACAAGAGACGAACCTTGCTGTCTGGAGCTGAGTGTCATGGTCAATGTCGGATCAGTTCAGTTATAGTCTGGTTTTATAAAACATTTTAAAACCAAGTTCACTATAACCAGTGGCTCTGATACCAAACTGTCACACCCCCAATTTACCACCTAGGGAGTGTCCCTGTTAGGCGTGTGACAACAAGCTAGGAGCCACCAATTACATTGAATCCCAAGTTCAAAACAAAAATTCATAAATTATTAATAATAATATTCAAGCCCAAACTGTTCGAAACCATTAAGTTCAGCGGAAGCATCAACGTATCACAAAGTATATGTTTCACACAACCAAAGTAAATAAATGTTTGTTAAATAACTCATCAATGCAACCATGACCACTCGCACCCTCCAGCCAGCAAGTTCCTGCGTTCCAAGTACCTAAGGACCTGCGAGCATGTAACACATGTATCAGACAAAGCTGGCGAGTTCACAGTTTTAGAAAACGTTTGTTACCCGTTGTATGTAAAACAGTTCAATAACCAATGCAAGTAATATTGTTAATATCTCATTTCCGAACAATGACGGCTCCTGAAATACACGACTGCCCTTCCCACGTACTCCTATCTAGTACTGGGCCAGACTGGGTCATTAGTTCACCTCCGTCCTCTACAGGCACGGGGTGAGGGTGCCAAACCTAAGTAGCGCTACTAACTAATACCCGATGAGGGACTTACAAAAGATGATAGGTGAGAATATTAACCAATATACCCGTTTTTACCCAAAGACTTATTCCCCCATGGAATACCCACTGACTGTCCCCAACCACTGGGACGCATGCTCGAATGTAGTGAACTCACCTTGGGTTGCTCGGTAAGGTTAGTTACTTGCACACACTAAATCAGTCGAAGCCTATAATGTTCATGTACACGAAATTAGTTTACGTTCAAGTTGTTAGCATATTATTTGCAATCATAGTGTACATTCAAGCAATGATATCCGAATAGCACCTAGAAATTATATCAATTCATTTAAGCCCTCAATTCATACACAACCAATAATGAATTCTCATGCAATGGCCGACATACTAGATATACTCACCTATAGGCCTGACACTTGATGTCATGAATTCACATGATATGGCACAAATCACTTAACAATAATGTCATCTTATGGTTCTTAAAATCATCACATAAAAGCTATGTTCAGCCATAATTTAATTGGACCGATTCCTTTAGTGGCCAAAGGTAATAGTGACTTATTGGGTTGAGTGCATATATTGAGAGTTAATGAATCACGAAATTCTTGTAGTAAACAAATAAATGGTCAACAATTTTCACATGAAATGAATGATAAGCTGCCAACTTTTGAATTCCAAAATCACATGCAACAGGGATCAACATATCAAGTATATATATGTGTATGCATTTGAATATTCACACAAGTTTACAACACAGCTATTCTTAATATCGAACACCAACCCATATATGAAATAGCTCGACGATCAACCTCAAGCGATGAACCATCAAGGACTTTCGTCAAGAACCGGTTGACAAAGGATCCACCTTTCGTCGAACCATAAGTTTCCTCGGTTCATGGGTTTCGTCGGACTATCATGCACAGTTACAAATCACCAACCTATAATCACTACAGCATGCAAGTCCATATGAACCCGGTTTGAGCTTTGTTCTAAGCAGAATGTTATAACAGTTGTGCGGCCCAGCGTATATCGGGAGGGTTCGGCCCACTTATTCCGCCCGATAATCAAACAGCGAAATGGACTTGGCTGGTGACCCGAGGTCACGCAGCCGTCCACATGCTCATGGATCAGCCTGTTATAACCGTTGGTGTTCCGGTTTCCGGTTTTCGTGTATACAACATCGATCATAATGACAAGTAACCATGTGAGCAAATAAACAACTAATCATGTCATCATGTGAACAATTATAACAGTGGTCCAATCATGTATTATCGTTGTCAGACAAGTTGAATTCATTTGTTTTTCTATGCTACCAAAGATCTTTAATTTCAACTTGATCCCCCCCCCCCACATGTGCCGTCATGTTTTGTCAAGATAGTCCAGCCCTATTGGACCGATTTAAGCCACCATACTTTAATATAATTATAACTTACATATACCCACATAACCCAACACTCCACTTGCTATTAAATTGCTAACCTAATATCATTATTTCATTGCAGTTCACAAGTCCCAACCATAACCCACCGATTTGTCCCATCAAGTAATTAATGACATAAAATAGTTCATGCATAACAAAGTCACAAACACACATAATACAAGATTATTGAGACAAGACAAATAAGAGAATCACTAACCCAGTAGTTGATCCGGTAAGATAATGTCACGAGAGAGGGGGGCCCTTGACTACTGCCGCCACACTTAGAGAGGTTTTAGGGTTTGAGATATGATTATGCTAATCATTATATGAAAACTAGGAGCAAATATAAGCTAAACCAATGGCCAGCCCCTAATCGATGCCCACTTGGGCTCAACCGAACCCAATCGTACATTCAGGTAATAAAATGAGTTTAGTTTGGGCTTTGGTTGATGTTGGGCTTGGGTGGTGTAACTTAAGGTAGTTCGTAAGTATGAGCCGGTTATGATGTTAATACACGTGACCCACCTATACTAGATGTATGCTAAGACGCGGCCCAAACACAAAAGATACGAGGAACAAGTTAGAATACTAGCACAACGCGTTTAATCACGATTAAGAGAGATGAATAACAAGAAGCTAGAATTTGATAAGTAACGTTACTAACCTCGGAAGTTTTGAGTTGTCACACCCACCACGGGGCCGTGCCCAGTGAACACGGGGGCGTGGCGAAAGTACAGCAGGCGCATTAATTGTAATTGCGAATTACAATTAATGAAGAGAGAGAGTGTCAGACAGGCACGGGGCCGTGTCCAGCGGACACGGGGCCGTGCCCAGCCTTCTGTTCAGCCTATAAATAGGAGTGCTTGGTTTCATTGCAACTCATCCATTGGCACACCACCTCTCTCACACTTCATCCACCACCCACCACCATCACAACACCATCATCCACCACCATCATCCATTGTCCATCATAGAGTGTGTGAGTCGTGTCGGGATCCAAGATTGACCGTAAGAGTTCTTGACAATCAAGGCCATGTTTGCCTAAGTCTCTTCCATCACTTGGTGAAGACAAGTGTCTAGTATAATACTTTTTATTTTTAATCTTTTGCACTTTTTATTTGGTTTTGTATTAATGACTTTAATAACTAGTTGCTTATGTTGAAGGTGATCTTTCCTTATCGTTTGTCCGTGGTGTCTTGGCATTATTTTACTGTCTATATAAAATAAAAGATTTTCACCATTCATGTTGGACCGTTCTGATGTCCTTAAACGTCAGCAAAAGTAGTTCATCTCAGTTTACAAAGGCGGAATCAAAGTAAACCAAGTCAAAACAGCTTGTTCCTTCCAATTTCTCTTTCTATTACTGATTGCGAGTCTTTACAATGATTCTGATACAAATCCGACAGCACCTCGACTCACAAACACACACATACGTTACTGCTGACCGTTTGAACTGAATGACTATTTATAGACAACCACCCTTCCGTTTAAATGGTGTTCAAATGACCAGACTTGTTCAAATGGTCAGGGTTCAAACGGTTAGCATGCTTCAAACGGTCAGAACCATTTCAAACGGCCAAGCATTCTAAAACCTATACAAACCCTAATTTAATCTGTTTATGCACCCGTTTAACCTATCTAGACTCAAGACTCAATAAGACGTAGTCAGCAGACATTTCGTGCACCAACAGACTCCCCCTTGGATGTTGACGTAGTCTTCAGAGCCTGAGTCTTTAGTCTTGGTCTTTTCTCCAACTTTGTCTCCTCATTGTAACAACTCAATCTTCATAGGTTCAAAATCTTTTCCGAGCTCCATCTTCAGTCTTCCCTTTAGATGTTGATCCAGGCTCCCCTTTTCACAGACTCCCCCTCTTAGTATGCTGGGATCTGGGGTTTCTGGTTCAAGCTTTGACAATTAGCTTCCGTGGGAATGAAGTCTCCAAATCTGTTACTCAACCAATAACATTAGACTTTATTTTTTCAACAATAAACCACAAATTCAATCAGCTCTAGACATCCACTAAAGTATTCAAGTTCAAGTTAATGACCCTCATTACTTTATTTATCTACCAAGGTCATTTTAATGACCCTGGTTGATCTTTTGACGAATGCAACTGATTTTAGTAAAACACATTTTTTTTCAATTTTCTGAAAATAACAAGTATCAATTTAATGAACTTGTTTTTGTCTTTGAAACAATTCAACTTCCAACAATGTAAGCTCTCCTCATTCTTCAGCTCAGAATCTCCTGCATCTGCTTCAACTTGCTAGAATCCGACAATCAACTTTCCACTCTGGTTTGTCTAAAATAAAGCAGAAACAAAATCTTTTTGGATTTTTTTTAAGGTGATCTAGACTAAGAAATGAAATAACAGAAAACTTAAATTGCAGAAATTAAACTATTTACAAACTTATTTTTGGCGAGCGTGCCAGGGAATCATATCAGCTTTTCAGACAAATTACTAGTACCATTAAGCTACATTGCATACTCATACTTAAACAATTCACCTCGATTGTCGATATACTGATCCATCTTAAATTCTCACACAAACTTCAATCTATTCAGGATACCGTTTAAGTGTCTTAAGAACTTAGATCAATTCATGTGTCCCACCTCTTGAATATACTCCCGTATCCAGAATCCCAATATTCAGTCTTACAGGCAAGAATACTACAATGATATCTGTTCATAAATTAGGGGTTAAATGCGAGAACTGAGGGATCTCAGGTCAGAACTTCCGTTCAGCAGAGAGATATCAGTTTCGACTTTGCAGTATGTCCCCTTTAGAGGATCTTTTCAGCTACAACAGATGATTATCAATTTTATTGTCTAATCAGCTGAGGGCTTTATGCTATATTTCAAGAATTATGGATAAAGTATTAGCCAAGGACTAGATCAGAACTACCGTTCAGCAGAAGTCCCGGAATAATACCCCAGACATCATAGAGTATAAACACCTAGTATATCAGAATACGAGACCTTTCAAACGAGATTTCAGGGGTTACCTATATATCCAAGTAGTGTTCCCCACGAATTTCACAAGTTTGAAATTTTAGGTTTATATCCCGAATAAATGTACGAAAACCTATCGACACATCGTTAGTGAGACTGTTTAACTCATTTTGTCTATCCAAATCTTTAGCATACAGTAATTGTCTAGCCAATGTACAATCATTTTCCCTATATACACAAGCTCTTTTTCAGATTTTATCATGTTTTTGTATTTTTTATTTTTTACTGTTTTTGTATTTTCTGAAAGTAAACTATGTACAACTATCTATCTCCCCCTAAATACCAAAACACGTAAAAAAACGACAAACCATTGCAGATTGTTTCTCGTCTTCATCCGCAACAGTACTCTCATCAACGCTCACAACCCCATCTGACACTGAAAGCGATTTCATACCATTAAGTTTTAACAAATATTGAAACCGATTTTTATCAAAAGCTTTGGTATGCAAATCAGCTTTTTGTTCATCAGTGTGGATTTTCTCAATTCGTATCAACTTTTTCTCGAAGCAATCGCGAATAAAGTGATGACGAATTTCTATATGTTTAGTTTTAGCGTGATGTACTGGATTTTTAGTAATGTTAATTGCGTCCTCATTATCAATAAACAGAGGTGTGTTAAGAAACTGCAAACCGTAGTCGCGCATCTGTTGCTGTATCCATAGGATTTGGGAGCAGCAACTGCTAGCAGAAACATACTCCGCTTCACATGTAGATAGTGCCACAGATGTTTGTTTCTTACACTGCCAGGTAACCAATCTCAGACCAAAGAACTGGCATCCTGCAGTTGTTGATTTCGCGTTGACTTTGCAGCGTTCGAAATCCGAATCGGAATACCCTTCGAGCGTAAAATCGCCTTTCTTAGGATACCATAAACCCAATGACGGAGTACCTTTCAGGTAACGTAATATCCTCTTGACAATAATCATGTGCGATGCTCTCGGGTTAGACTGAAATCTTGCTGCGAGGCACGTTGGGTACATAATATCAGGACGTGAAGCAGTCAGATACATCAAAGAACCTATCATGGAACGATAAAACGTTTCATCAGCCCTGTCTCCGGTGAGATCTGGGTGAATCCCATGATTAGTCGCAAGTGGGGTAGCAACTGGAGTAGAACTTGACCTTCCAAATTTCTCTAGAATATCATGCACGTACTTCGTTTGATGAATGAAAATTCCCTCAGGAAGTTGTTCAACTTGTAGACCCAGAAAGAATTTCATCTCCCCCATTGATGACATTTCGAATTTCTGCTTCATCACCTGTTCGAAATCTTTACACAATTTCTCATTTGTTGACCCAAAAATTATATCGTTTACATAAATTTGTACTATCAGAAGATGACCATCAACGACTTTAGTGAAGAGAGTGGCATCCACTTTTCCACGTATGAACTGGTTAGCGAGTAGGTGTTGAGACAAAGTCTCGTACCAGGCTCTCGGCGCCTGATGTAGACCATACAACGCTTTGTCCAGCAGATAAACTTTGTTCTTGTGGATTGGGTCAGTAAAGCCCGGCGGCTGACCAACATAAACCTCCTCTTTGACCTTCCCATAAAGAAACGCTGACTTTACATCCAACTGATATACTTTGAAATTCTTCCAAGACGCAAATGCTAGGAAAATTCTGATAGCTTCTAGTCGAGCTACAGGAGCATAGACTTCAGTAAAATCAATCCCCTCCTGTTGACTAAAACCCTGAACAACGAGTCGAGCTTTGTTCCTTACAACCACTCCTCTGTCGTCCCTCTTCATTTGAAAACCCATTTTGTATTGATTTTTCTTTGACCATCCGGCAAATCAACTAACTTCCACACCCCCAACTTTTCAAACTGACTTAATTCTTCTTGCATCGCTATGACCCAAGAATCTTCAGTAAGTGCCTCTTTGTAAGTTCTCGGTTCGACCTACGAGATAAAACAACTTAATGAGAATTCAGTTTGTAAAGGTGCTACTGTAGAATAAAAACATGTTAAGCCCTGGTCAATTTGACGTCTCGTGCGAACGCCCGATTGCAATTCTCCTATGATTAACTCCTCTGGATGATAAGAAAGAGTTCGCGGCATCACTTCGCTTGGAACATCTACATTTCCCTCCAGATTAGTAACATTCTGCTCTGCATCTTGTTCACCAACTTGGTTTGTTTGACTTGACAACTGGATCTGCTCCCCCTCAAGATCTGAATCACCATGGTCAAATACTGGCATGTTATCAGCTTCTTGATCATCATTCACCTCCGACTGATTACCAGGAGCAACTTCATCATCATGTTCACCAGCATTACTAGGACCTGCTTCATCGTCATTTGAAGTTTCCCGAGGTCTTCTAGAATACTCCGCTGGGAACCTGAGCTGCGACTCATACTCTCGCAAAATATCCAGCTCATCAAAGAAATCTTCTTCTTCCTCAGATTCTTCCCTTATGTCAAACGAATCCCAAAGTTTGTCATAACAATAACGCCATGAATCACCAGGATTCTGTGGTGGCATAGTGTAACCTTGACATTCAACATTCGCTGCTTCAATAATCCGCTTCTCACTTGGAACGAAGACACGTCGCATAGGACTTGAATGGCCAACAAAGATTCCCTCAATGCTCTTCAAACCAAACTTTCCATTAGCTCTATTACCGTACAGGGTGACCTAAACGGTTCTAGATACTTCAAATTCGGCTTGCGTTTATTGAGTAGCTCAAAACACGTCTTGTTAAACTTCTTCACAGTAAGAACTCTGTTGAGAGTATAGCATGCAGCAGAAACAGCTTCAGCCCAGAAATTAATTGGTAACTTAGATTCTGCAAGCATCGTTCTGGCTGTCTCGATTAGCGTCCGATTTTTGCGTTCTGCAACTCCATTCTGCTGCGGAGTGTACGGAGCACTAAACTCATGCAATATACCTCTTTCATCACAAAATTCTTCCATCTTACTGTTTTTGAATTCAGTACCATTATCACTTCGAATTCTACAGATAGGCCTCTGGTACAGATTCTCAATTCTTTTAAACAACGCCATCAAGCTGTCAAACGTTTCGTCTTTCGATTTCAAGAATGAAACCCACGAAAATCTGGAATAATCATCAGTCACAACCAAACAGTAGGAATCTCCTGTTATACTCTTGACATTCACTGGACCAAACAAATCCATGTGAAGACGTTCCAATGGTCTTGAAACTGAATTAACTTGCTTTGTAGGGTGTGACTTTTTCTTCTGTTTGCCTCTGATACAACTGATGCACTCCCCTTCCAGATGAAAACCTTTGACATGCACTCCTGTCACCAAATCATTATTCACCAAGTGATTCATTTTCCTTAGGTGAATATGCCCCATCTTTCTGTGCCATAACCTCGACTCTTTTTCCGTTGCTCTGGACACAAAACAATGAGCCTGACCCGTGGTTGTAGTAGCAACGCTCATGTCCAACACGTACAGATCATTGACTCTTGGTGCCCTCATGATGATCCACTCTTCAGGTATCACAAATCCCGGTTTCAAGATCAAACATTCTTTGTCGGTGAAATGAGTAGTATACATCCTGTCACACATCTGGGAGATACTCAGCAGGTTGTTCTCCAACTCAGCAATGTAGTTAACTCTCTCAAACGTTATAACGCCATTTGACAACGTTCCTTCACCTATGATCCTTCCTCCTTGATTACCCGCAAAACCCACGTAACCACCATTAATGTTATTCACATCATACAGCAACGCGGTCTTCCCTGTCATATGCCTTGACGCTCCACTATCCATTATCCACCTGGATACAAGTTTTGGAAGATCCTGCACATAACAAATCATCATTTAAACAACTTCAAGAAAGATGCCGATTCATGCTTCGCAAACCAGGAAGCTCCGGCAATTCAAACTGCTTAATCAAACATGGTGTCCACCCAGGCTTCATCAGCCTTAGGTGTAACCTTGACTCTCGCAATTTGAATTTTGAAATTTTCAGCCTTGAGAGGTGGAAAATTTGCATCATAATCAACCGTAATTGATTCGTCAGCCTTTTTCACCTCATAAGTTGAAACTTTCTTCTCAACTTTTGATTCAATTTTAGGTTTCCACACCTGTTGAGTTAATGCAACCCGTTTGTAAAATGTGTCATTTTTAGTTACCGACTTCTTTACAGGTTCATTCTTCACTTTTAAGTTGTTAATTTTAACATTTTTCTTCTCAACAACCTTCTTCTCAACAAACATCGGTGTTTTACCCTTCACATCATCCTTCTTCTGTTGAACTTTCACAGCTTCAGTCTTAGGCTTCACATAAGTACACTTTCGTGCAATGTGACCAACCTTATCACATCTAAAACAAGTACGAGTATCAGCTACCCGACTTGTGCCTTCAGACTGAGCCTGTGAAGCTCTCTTCTCAAAAAATTCTTTGTTTGATTTTGAAAAAATTTCTTTTTCTTCATCAGCTAGTGAATTTGAACTGTTCACAAACTTTTTCTTCTCGATAAACCTCTTGTTTGGAACACTTCTTTTCTGATACGGTTTACCCCTCTGATAACCACCCGACCAGTTATTTCTGTTGTTATTGTAAAACTCGGTGAATTAACAGATTTCTTGTTATAAACCCTATCTTTCTTTCGACTCAGATTATTCACTGCTGACAACTCGACTTCAACAAGTTTGAAAACATTTTTCAATTTGTTTATGTTAACATTCTCGATCGGAAACTCTGAATCCGAAAACAACTTATCCGAACCCATCATCTTGTACATAACAAGGTTTGATTCTTCATCTAAGTTGTTCTTGGACTTTTGTTTCGGAATGTATTTGTTCAGAAAACAATCATCCTCCTCAGAAGTGCCACAACCCGATTTTAGCACTTTATCATCCACACTTTTCACCACATCATTTTGGACACCCTCGTCATTGGAAGACATGAACATGACATCAATGTTCTCAGGAAGTTGCACTTCACTTCCCTCCTCAAGTTCAACCAACCCAGATTCCCTTTTAGTATAATTATGCAAAATCGGCGGTGGAACTTTGTGAAACCCTACACCGGTACCATCAAAAAACACATCTTCGCCAGCTTTGTTTTTCCCTATAGGTTTAGGAACAATGTTCTGCAACACAAAGTTTGCGGAGCTATAACTGTTAAGTTTCAACTGAATTCTCTCGTTCTCAATTTCAGCTTCTTGAACTTTAAGTTTCAATTTAGCAATTTCATCCAGTTATTTATTAATTGGTTCTTCTTTTACTCTTACCACAGCTCTTAGATGTTCGTTTTCTTTAAACGTTTTACCATTTCGATCATCACTTTCTTTAACGGTGCTTTTGAGTTTTTCAAATTTTTTAGAAATCTTACGGTTTTCAAGAATTAACTTTTCATTTTCATTTTTAACTTTTTCATAATCAATTTTATCTTTTTCAATTTGACAAGTTAATTCTCTAATCCGTTCAGTTGAAGCTTTCACAGTTTTGTCACGACCAAGTATTTGATCCTCAACACTTCTGACCTTCGCTGTCAGATTTTTAATTTTCTCACTGTTGAGGTACGTGACAGTGCTACAAAAATTGCATTCTTTGGTGCAATTTTTGCAGTCAGCATTTCCATCGATCTTTTTACCTGACGCATCTGTTGACGCACTTGGACTGACTTGGCCCTTAGACTCGGTCACAGAATTAGAGTCTACCTCAAGTGCTTTCGCAGCTAGCACTTTGTCAGCCATTTTTCCCAGGTTCTCTTCCGTCAACTCCTGCGTAGTATCGATGATGCACGTATCAACCTTCTTTGATTTTTCTATTTCTTCTTTTTCAATCTTCTCTTTCTTCTCTTTCTCTTTCTCTTCTTCAATCATTTTCTTGGTTGGCGTTCCCCACCATTTGTGTTGCCAATACTCATCCTCTTCTTCATACTCCTTGACAATGGCTTCTATATCAAGTGTCTTGTCATCAATTGCAATGTTACCATACGGATCAAGATAGCATTCTCTGTCCGGATCCCATCTTTTCGCTCTTCTAGCTTCCAGAAATATACCAGAAATTCTAATGATTTTGTTTTGGGCAATCATTTTCTTGTAGTTATACTTCTGCTCTTCAGTTCGATTATCTTTCCACGGAATGGGCTCATTCTTTGCCATGAATGCATAACCGACAGCGTCTTCTTCCGGTAAAACTTCCTTACTCCAATCGTACCCCTCATCATCGTAAATCACAGCCAGAGCCCTTGATTTGTCTCTGTTATCTTCAGACTGTTTCAATCTGGGCGGCTCGGATTTATTCTGATGGTAAATTGCCTTTTTGTAGTAATTGTCTCTAAATGGATTCTCTGACTCATCAGCGTACGCGTTTCTGCATTCACGCTTGAAGTGACCCTTCTGCTTACACTTAAAACAAGTCACCTTCGATTTATCGAACCCCAGCTTAGTAGACGGACCACCGATCGTCTTCCTCCCGGTAATTTCCATGAAACGCTGAGCACGTCGAACAACACTCGCCATTGCCCAACGAATGTCAATAAGCTCCATTTCTTCGGAGTCTATCTGATCATAATCTTCTTTCGTCAGATTTGTGTTCCCGATCTTACCAGCCACAAACCCTTCATAAGATTCTAACACAGATGCCAAAAAGACCATCTGTTGCTTAGCCGACTCCTCATCAAAATTCTGTGCGTTCTTCAGATCTATCGCGATGTTGCAAGAAAACTTCGCATCAAAACGATTTGCAGAAGACGAAGATCCATTGTGATAACCACTGTGACTTCCGCTGCTTGGACTGCTTTTACTTTCTTTGCTTGCTGGAGATACATTCTCAGCTGAAAATGCAGTCTTTGGAGAAGTTGCTTTTGGCATCATGCTTTTTGGATAATAAAGATCCAAATTCTGCTGAGAAGAAGAGTGATTGACTTTGTAAGTTTTCTTCAATTCCAGCTCGTGACTTTCAAGTCTCTCAATCACCAAATCTGGAGTTAATTTTTCAGGAGCAATAGTGTTCTTCAACATAAGCGCATAATATCTCCAATCAACCTCATCTGGTAATGAATCGAACAGTTTGTCAACTAGTTCTTCATCAGAAAACTTGATTTCATGTCTTACTAATTCCAACTTCAGATGACCGAACCTTTCTATCATTTTACAAACCGATTCATTCTTTAGACATCCAAAAAGATCAAATTCTTTTCTAAGAAGCTTTCGTTTGTTTTTCACAATTTCCTCGCTTCCTATACATTTTGCTTTAAGTTTATTCCACAAATCTTTTGCATTTGAGTAATCGATCAAAGAAATGATGTCTTCTCGGATAGATTGGAATAGCAATGCCACACACTTTTGTTCAGCTACAAACGACTCAATTTCTTCAGCTGATGATAAAGTTTCTCCAGTTTTGTCTCCGAGTGTGTACCCATTTTTCAGACTTTTCCAACTTGCAGACGCAAATGCCATCAACCAATCTTCAAATTTTCTTGACCAACGGCTGTACTCCTCAATTGCCATAAGCTTCGGAGGTTTGTTGAATGTTCCAAATGCACTCTCGGACTCCCAAGCTTCTTTCTTTTTCTCTTTCGGTTGATTCTCGTTCGTATTGCTCGAAGACGTATCATTATTCCCAGAACCTCCCGTGAACGCATACATGTCGCTGAATGGATTCAAGAAAATATCGTCCATCGTGAATATACCTGTAAAATCAAACAACACTTAGAAAAATTTTGATTTTGGAAAATATCAGATTCAAACGGAACCTGTTCAAACGGAATGGTTCAAACGATGTGGTTTCAAACAGACTGGTTACTTTCAAACGAAATGGACTGTTCCGTTTGAAATAACAATAGTTTCAAACGACAGATATTCAAACGACCACCTTCAAACGGAATGGACTCAAACGGTCATGCTTCAAACGATATGGTTCTAATTCAAACGACAAGTTTAAACGGTCTCCATTTTCAAACGATCTGTGTGTTTTCAAACGGTTCGTTCAAACGATAGGATCACTTTCAAGCGGACTGTGTCATTTTCAAACGATATGACGTCACTTTTTCTCAAACAATTTCAAACGGACACAATGATTTTGATTAGTTTTAGGTCGAATTTTAGATTCAAATTATCAAGGATTGGTTAAAAGTGAATCTCGTTTGATATGTGAACGTTTCAAGCCATTTAAACCATGACAACTAGTTCAAATCAGAAAAGAAAGGTAGAAGTGAGATAATCCGGCAATTTCAAGCTGTATTTGGTATGAACTCCTCGTCCTGAGCTCTGATACCACTTGTTGGACCGTTCTGATGTCCTTAAACGTCAGCAAAAGTAGTTCATCTCAGTTTACAAAGGCGGAATCAAATTAAACCAAGTCAAAACAGCTTGTTCCTTCCAATTTCTCTTTCTATTACTGATTGCGAGTCTTTACAATGATTCTGATACAAATCCGACAGCACCTCGACTCACAAACACACAAATACGTTACTGCTGACCGTTTGAACTGAACGACTATTTATAGACAACCACCCTTCCGTTTTAATGGTGTTCAAACGACCAGACTTGTTCAAACGGTTAGGGTTCAAACGGTTAGCATGCTTCAAACGGTCAGAACCATTTCAAACGGCCAAGCATTCTAAAACCTATACAAACCCTAATTTAATCTGTTTATACACCCGTTTAACCTATCTAGACTCAAGACTCAATAAGACGTAGTCAGCAGACATTTCGTGCACCAACAATTCATATCTCCACGGTCTATATGGAGGTATGTTGGCTACCTGGTCGGGGGTTAAGGGAACGGTTTGGTAAGGGTCTTGCCCTTGTTCAGCGTTTAGAGGTCCTGCAAGGGACCTGGGTCAAATTTAGTAGGATCTCCTTCAATACCCATAGGTATTGGATGGCGGGGATCCAAACTCTTTGACCCCCTCATAAGTTAACTACTATTAATACTATAACCCGGCTATTTAGGACTGTATCCCTGCTGACTCAGACTACTTAGTCGAGGGTAACGTCACCTCCAAAAGAGGGGCCTACCATAATTTGCATTAATAACTTAATTCATTATCTTTCAATAATCCGACCCTTTAGGATTGTATCCTTGCTGACTCAAACTACTGGGTTGAGGGTAACGTCGCCTTCAAAAGAGGGGCCTACTACAATAACTAAGATAATCTCTTAAACAAGTGCAAAAGTGCCAAAATAATCAAAGGTTATACTAATACACGAGTCGGATCCAAGTGATTCATCTTGTCTATCTGTTTTTATTTTTATTTTATTTTCAGCATTTAGTTAGTTTTTATTTTCTTAGTTTAAAAATCTTTTCTAACATTTTGATTTGGTTAGACGTTGAGGATAAACCGGTACTAAAAGCTCTTGTGTCCTTGGACGACCTCGGTATCTTACCAACACTATACTACGTCAACGATGGGTGCACTTGCCCATATGTGTGTTTAGTGTTAGTAAATATCGTGTTTTATAAATTTAAAACTTGGCTAAAAGTGTAAAAGGGCTTAAAATATACATCTAAAACATATTACACTACACACGCATCACTCTACAAAGCTGGTGCAAGTTGTAAGATCAGGTAATTGGAAATTTGTTTAAATAAAAGAAATAGCTAGAAAAGAATGTCAACTGCTTCATTTTTGTTGCATACAACAACCTTCTAAACAACATTAATAAAAAAATGGTATCAAGTTGCATATCTATTTTTACTCATATTGTTATTTTTACTTTATAATACAGGTGGGAAATTTCATTTGATTGCAGTAGTTGGTTGCAAGTGAGTTATTTATTAATGTTTTTTTGCAAGTGTTCTTATGGTTTGTATATTTATCATCTTCAATCCAAGTTTATTGAACATCTTTTAATCCAGTCTTTTGTACATTGGTTGGAAATGTTTGCCAGCTCTCAAAATCAAAATGACCTGAATGGCCTTACAACACACGACTCTTGGTAGGGCTATTTTTGGAATTGTTTCAAATTTTGAAGAAATTGATCGTTAGAATTGATTGATTTACTTCAAATGCTACTTAATTAAGAGCATTAAACCTCATTTAATTGAGATCATTTGAATTTGAATTTGATTTTGACTTTGATTTTGATGGATACAATTATGAGGATTTTACTCTAACTTATTACAATTTTGCCATATTTGACTATTTTTCCTTTTTTGGGATTTTGTAGGTGGATATTAAGTTGAAGATATGTAGAGGTGCTTCGGTTCGAAAAATTCTTTTATTCGAGAAGCTAAATCTTATTTTCATGGTCGTCGTGTGCGTTCTATGCACCGAAAAAAGCCTCCGAAATGGTAATCTATATCTTCAATTTGTGAACAATTCGTTTTTAATTTATAAGTTTAAAACATCAACTTTAAAACATCAATTGTTTCAAATTTTTGTCAAACTGAAGACAAGCATTTGTTAATGATTTACTTTGTATTATTAATGCCACATGATCATCTAAACTTTTAATCCTAATGATTGTCATTAGAATAATATTACTTATATGTTTAACCAATCATATAGGTAAAGCAAAATGTACCCTCGGTTGGCACTTCCAGTTTGAAGAAACATATCCTCCTGAAGAAAGGTCAAACATGGAATTTTCCCGTAGATGCTAAAAATTTTGACTTTACACGTAAAGGAGAATATAGGCTGGTATGATTTTTCGATTCTTAAACTTTCGATTTACATTTTAGTAATTATTAAATAATTTTAAATAGCTTTGATTTTTAATGTACGTTGTTAAATGCAGCGTCTTCCTGTCGAGGTTGCTAATCAAGCCGGGTTTACGAAGAAGAAACATTCATTGAAAGTTCAGAACTTGGAAGGACATGTTGTTGTTTACACAGCCAAGACTGAAAAAATTGGATGTGCGAAACGTTATTCGGTTGACAACTGGCAAAAATTTATGGCTGACAACAACTTGATTGATGGTGTGATGCTTGATTTCACCTTTGTTACTTCAAAAAACACCATAATTTTGAGAAACGTCCGATCCAGTTAGAAAAACTTTATATATCTATAATTCGTAGTTAACTGGTGGTTGATATAACTAAGGTTTTGTTTGTTGGTTAACATGTGTGTTTTGAACAAGTACTTTTGTTTATGTTTATTATCGTATGCGTTGCTATGCTACTCATTGATGTTTTCAATATGTATGTCTATAACTTAATTATACCATTTTGTTTGTATGAAGCGATATTGGATTTTGTTATGATAAGTAACATATATCTTCTAAATGTTACCTATCAAAGTAAAGATTAAGTTTCAATCATGATATGAAGCCATGTTATTTAAAGGTATTAATTAAATTTAATTGGTTTTGGAAATCAATTTAATCTATCCAGTACATATTATTTTTTAAATTTTTTTTCCTAATTTATGTAAAGACATTATAATTATAAGCATAAATCTAAGCAATGTAAACATCTATTATTTTACATACAACTCACCTAATAATTTTACAACGTACTTTAAAAGGATATTTGGGAAACAAGTCATTTGGATACAATTTTTTATTTGATCAATAAAGACATGAATATTTTTTTACACAAACAATTTGAATTTCCAAATTAATTTATTCTTAAAAACAAACAACTTGAATTTTAAAAACCACAATAACTTAAAATTTAGTACTTTCTTTTATTTTTTAAATCAAAGTGTATATATCTTTAAGGTTTTATTTGATCAAAGTGTATGTTTACCAATGTATACTCCATAGTCGATACATAGATTTATTTTTTAATTTGAGTTAATGATTTTGTTTACAAATTGACAATGTATTATTATGAAGTAAGATTTTACCTAATACGTTTAACTTTTATAGTTTAAAAAACCACTTTTATAGTACTATTAACATTAACATTATTTTTGGGAACTGCTTAATCAAATAAATTTGATTACCTTGATTTGATTAATTTAGTAAATGTTCAGAATCAAAATTTAAATTTCAAATTTCATTGCTAAAATTTTTAACCACCATCTATTATAAATACTTCTCTTTCATTTTCTTTCATTCACATCTAACATTTGGAGTTTCTGTGAATCGAATTACGATCAAAGGTATGGGTATTATCCATTTCATCATTCATCAATTTATATTAATATCGACCTAACATATTATGCTTTCTTTTCATCTGTTTTTTTTTTTTTTTTTTTTTTTGGTTTTGGTAAATTTTTTGTCTCTAATCATAGATAGAAATTCTGATCAACCTTTTTTTAACATATACACAAACTATTTTATTTGATTTGTTATATCTTCTATTGTTATATCTATTGTAACATATACATAAACTTTTAATGTATATTACAATTACAATTCGTATTTGTTGTTCATTTTCTCATTGTTATAATGACATTATTATACATATATGTATGGTTTAAAGTAACAAGTAAAATTAACGTTCTTATATGTATTAATACAATTTTTAAGATGGTTACGTGTTTCTAATATTAAGGTTAATTGCCTTTATTGTTACACATAATCACTTTCTATTATAAATTTTTAGTCTCATCATAGATAGAAATTCTGATTACATTTTTTTAACATATACATAAACTTTTTATTTCATTTTTTATATCTTCCATTGTAGAAAAAGTATATCATAAAATGGACAAGCTTGGGTCTGAATTGATTGTGGACGAAATTTTCTAAGGCTGCCTGCAAAAGCTATATGCCGTTCAAAGGTCTTCCAAATTTTATCGTAACGAACTGTCAAATGATAATTTTGAGATTATGCATTCTCGGCGAATTCTAAGTTCGCTACAAAAGAAGCTTCTCTCCTTAAAAGATAACTCAATTGTTGTTGACAACATAGTAGGCGGAAATTTGCAAGCCGATACAACCAAAACCATAATTTCTCCATTGAATGTCCATCCTTCTTTCTTACGTGTTATAGCGTCCTTTAAAGGTCTGCTATTAATTTGCAATAAAAGGTTTTGTTGTGAGCTCATACTTTGGAATCCAACAACAAGGCGCTTTAAATTTTTGGCCGATGACTGCTTTGATCGTAATTTCGAGCGAAACCCTGATACTGGTGGAATGTACTTTGACGACTCGAATGATCTCAAAGTTCTTCACATCAGACGTTATCGTAATGTTGTTAATGCTCGAGTTTACTCACGTCATCGTGAGTCATGGAGAATGATAAATTCATTGAACGTAACTAATTTTGCTTCAACATATTACTCATGGTCTCCCAGAATTTATATGGGGAAAAACATATATTTCATGGTTTCCAATTATTGGATTCCACCAGGTGAGAGACACATAGTAGCTTTCGACGTTCTTTTCGAAACTTTCAGCACTCTTCCTTTTCCCGAGGTTTTGGAAGTGAATCCTTGGCAAGGACATTTTTGAGCATTGGATCAAGGTGTTTTCTTTCTATAAGCCTCATATTGTTGATTATCTTGAAAGGCGTCGAAGGACTAATATAATTGAAGACAACAAGTGGCTCGTAACAAGCATTTGGGGTGATATTGTTGAAGTTGACCTTTGCAACGAATCTTTCAAGTACCTCGAACATGTTGATGACTACACTGGTCCGAAAGGAGCCTTATTTATCGAGACCACTATGTCGCCTATAGTTTAGAAATTTTTATTTTATTGTTTCAAGTTTTTTTATATTATATCCTTTTTAACTTGAATAACTAAAGACCTTATTATATTTTTTTTTTCATTGGTTTAATACAACATTTGAAGTTATGTGTTAACCTCATTTCTTTTTTTCTCGGTTTGTAATATTTAAAAAATAATGAAGGTTTCATGTACAAATACTTAATGTGTAACGAACATCATGTAGATGTACTATTGGGACGTGCTCAAATCTCTCAAAATATTAGGCTTAACAAATCACACTTTAACGCTTCTATGTTTAAATTATTTTATGTGTTTAGTTGGTGTTTAGCCACCCGCGAAGCTCGCGGGGTCTTAGGCTAGTGTAATAATGAGATAAGAAAAGCATTGTTGGACATGCTCTCTGGCTGACACATCAGCTTTTCTTATATTACTTGGATTTCTCCTTTTATAAAAAGTATAGATAGATAGATTTATATGACATAATTTAATAGTGCACTTTAGGGTTTAAATTTTAAAAACTATTTCCCGCTTGATTAAATATAGAATTTTTGTCACCTCTTTAAATTAGGAACTTTTATTTGATATTTGACTAAAGTTTTAAATTAGGATGTTATGTTAGTTTTGTTGACATTTGACTAGTGCTTTAAAATAGAAAGTTTTGTTGATATTAGACTAAATATAACTAAAAATGTTTTTTTAATTATTTAACAATAGTTTTGTTTTTAAAATTTTGGAACATAAATGTTATAGAACTAGTGATTTAATGCATTAAATGATTACAAAAGTTTAATTCATCATAAAATATCACATGGATAGGTTTACACATATATGTTGATATATATTATATTCTATTATATTATACATATTAATAACACAAGTGAATGAATAGTACCACATAGTTGGTGGCACCTTCTTATTGGGTCACATTATACATATTAATAACACAAGTGAATGAATAGTACCACATAGTTGGTGGCACCTTCTTATTGGGTCACATATCTACTACTTCTAATAAAGCAAAATAATCTTTAGCCACATGTCATTAGCTTAACCCATCAGTTGACACGTGGCTTTGTATTGTTTCCCCAATTTTTCTTTTGAGCGGCAAATTGAATACACGCTTTGTATTCTTTGTTTCTCAGACCAAAATAATTTCCTAAACCCCACACAATCATTCTCTCATCTTCTCTCAAACCACAAAAGAGTTTCCATCTGATCAAAAACCCTAGATCTATAACGCCGCACATATCATCTTCTTCAATTGATTTCTTCAATCCTCTTATTTGATGAGTCGAATAATTCTTAAATCAGCAAGTTTTTAGCCACAATCCTCCAGTTTTGAGGTTACTCTGAATCACAATTCTCTGTCGTATCTTGGTGAATCGAAGAATTCTTAAATCGGTAAGTTTTTAGCCACAAATACGATCCATCTTATTGTCTAATTCATCCGGTTTTTGTATTCGTTATAGTTCGATTCAGGTTATATTAATGTTTTTGTTCAATCGTAGTGTGGATTTTGGGTGGTTTTTAAAATTCGGAAACCCTAATGTTGAAGACCGATGGTACTGTATGTTTGATTTTTGTTTAATCATTTTTTTTTGTAGTTGATTCATGCATTTTGATTCTGATTGGATTTTGACCTAATAAGCTGCTTCTCGAAACCCTAGAATCTATCGCCGTTTTGTTCATCACTCTATCTCATGTTTGGTCAATATTCAACAGGTATTTTCATGGTCATCGTGTGCGTTCTAAGCACCGAAAAAAGCCTTCGAAATGGTAATCTATATCTTCAATTTGTGAATAATCCTTTTTTAATTTATAAGTTTTTTATGTTGAAGGCTATGGTTCCGATAAGTTGATCCTGAGCAAGTTACTAGGCGCTGTTCATCTCAGTTCGATATCTCTACAGAGCTGGTGCAAGTTGCAAGATCAGGTAATTGGAAATTTGTTTGAAAAAAACCCTTATATTTTACAAAAAAATGGTATCAAGTTGCATATCTATTTTTATTCATATTGTTGTTTTTACTTTATAATACAGGTGGGGAATTTGATTTGATTGCAGCAGTTAGTTGCAAGTGAGGTATTGATTAATGTTTTTTTGCAAGTGTTCTTATGGTTTGTATATTTACCATCTTCAATCCAAGTTTATTGAACATGTTTTAATCCAGTCTTTTGTACATTGGTTGGAAATGTTTGCCAGCTCTCAAAATCAAAATGACCTGAATGGCCTTCCAACACACGACTCTTGGTAGGGCTATTTTTGGATTTTTTTCAAATTTTGAAGAAATTGATCGTTAGAATTGATTGATTTACTTCAAATTCAAATGCTACTCAATTAAGAGCATTAAACCTCATTTAATTGACATAATTTGAATTTGATTTTGACTTTGATTTTGATGGATACAATTATGAGGATTTTACTCTAATTTATTACAATTTTGCCATATTTGACTATTTTCCTTTTTTGGGATTTTGTAGGTGGATCTTAAATTGAAGATATGTAGAGGTGCTTCAGTTCGAAAAATTCTTTTATTCGAGAAGCTAAATCTTATTTTCATGGTCATCGTGTGCGTTCTAAGCACCGAAAAAAGCCTCCGAAATGGTAATCTATATCTTCAATTTGTGAACAATTCTTTTTTAATTTATAAGTTTTTTATGTTGAAGGCTATGGTTCTGACAAGTTGATCCTGAGCAAGTTGCTAGGCGTTATTCATCTCAGTTCGATATCTCTACAGAGCTGGTGCAAGTTGCAAGATCAGGTAATTGGAAATTTGTTTAAATAAAAGAAATAGCTAGAAAAGAATGTCAACTGCTTCATTTTTGTTGCATACAACAACCTTCTAAACAACATTAATAAAAAAATGGTATCAAGTTGCATATCTATTTTTATTCATATTGTTGTTTTTACTTTATAATACAGGTGGGGAATTTCATTTGATTGCAGCACTTGGTTGCAAATGAGTTATTGATTAATGTTTTTTTTGCAAGTGTTCTTATGGTTTGTATATTTATCATCTTCAATCCAAGTTTATTGAACATGTTTTAATCCAGTCTTTTGTACATTGGTTGAAATGTTTGCCAGCTCTCAAAATCAAAATGACCTGAATGGCCTTACAACACACGACTCTTGGTAGGGCTATTTTTGGAATTGTTTTAAATTTTGAAGAAATTGATCTTTAGAATTGTTTGATTTACTTCAAATTCAAATGCTACTCAATTAAGAGCATTAAACCTCATTTAATTGACATAATTTGAATTTGAATTTGATTTTGATAGATACAATTATGAGGATTTTACTCTAATTTATTACAATTTTGCCATATTTTACTATTTTTCCTTTTTTTGGGATTTTTGTAGGTGGATCTTAAGTTGAAGATATGTAGAGGTGCTTCGGTTCGAAAAATTCTTTTATTCAAGAAGCTAAATCTTATTTTCATGGTCATCGTGTGGGTTCTAAGCACCGAAAAAAGCCTCCGAAATGGTAATCTATATCTTCAATTTGTGAACGATTCTTTTTTAATTTATAAGTTTTTTATGTTGAAGGCTATGGTTCCGACAAGTTGATCCTAAGCAAGTTGCTAGGCGTTGTTCATCTCAGTTCGATATCTCTACAGAGCTGGTGCAAGTTGCAAGATCAGGTAATTGGAAATTTGTTTAAATAAAAGAAATAGCTAGAAAAGAATGTCAACTGCTTCATTTTTGTTGCATACAACAACCTTCTAAACAACATTAATAAAAAAATGGTATCAAGTTGCATATCTATTTTTATTCATATTATTGTTTTTACTTTATAATACAGGTGGGGAATTTCATTTGATTGCAGCAGTTGGTTGCAAGTGAGTTATTGATTAATGTTTTTTTGCAAGTGTTCTTATGGTTTGTATATTTATCATCTTCAATCCAAGTTTATTGAACATGTTTTAATCCAGTCTTTTGTACATTGGTTGGAAATGTTAGCCAGCTCTCAAAATCAAAATGACATGAATGGCCTTACAACACACGACTCTTGGTAGGGCTATTTTTGGAATTGTTTCAAATTTTGAAGAAATTGATCGTTAGAATTGATTGATTTACTTCAAATTCAAATGCTACACAATTAAGAGCATTAAACCTCATTTAATTGACATAATTTGAAATTGAATTTGATTTTGATAGATACAATTATGAGGATTTTACTCTAATTTATTACAATTTTGCCATATTTGACTATTTTTCCTTTTTTGGGATTTTGTAGGTGGATCTTAAGTTGAAGAAATGTAGAGGTGATTCGGTTCGAAAAATTCTTTTATTCGAGAAGCTAAATCTTATTTTCATGGTCGTCGTGTGCGTTCTAAGCACCGAAAAAAGCCTCCGAAATGGTAATCTATATCTTCAATTTGTGAACAATTCTTTTTTAATTTATAAGTTTTTTATGTTGAAGGCTATGGTTCCGACAAGTTGATCCTGAGCAAGTTGCTAGGCGTTGTTCATCTCAGTTCGATATCTCTACAGAGCTGGTGCAAGTTGCAAGATCAGGTAATTGGAAATTTGTTTAAATAAAAGAAATAGCTAGAAAAGAATGTCAACAGCTTCATTTTTGTTGCATACAACAACCTTCTAAACAACATCAATAAAAAAAAATGGTATCAAGTTGCATATCTATTTGTATTCATATTGTTGTTTTTACTTTATAATACAGGTGGGGAATTTCATTTGATTGCAGTAGTTGGTTGCAAGTGAGTTATTGATTAATGTTTTTTTGCAAGTGTTCTTATGGTTTGTATATTTATCATCTTCAATCCAAGTTTATTGAACATGTTTTAATCCAGTCTTTTGTACATTCACTACTAGAAAATAGGGTTTTTGCCAAGAAATATTCAGTCACAAAACGGTAGCAATTTCCTTGTTGTCACCATTTTGCCACCGAAAATGCGGTGATAAAAACATCTGTGTCAATTTCCCTAATGTCACCAAATAGCGACCATTTTTATATTTTGCTACCAAATTTTTGCCACCACAAAACTGGTCAAAATTATTTGCCACCGCTACATGTTTGCTATTTTGCTACCGTGTTGTGACGGGTTTTTTTGCCACCATTTTGATGCCATTTAGCCACCGATATTGCCACCATCTAGCCACCGTTTTTGACACTAGATACCATTTAGCCACACGTTTAGATACCATTTAGCCACCATTTAATACCATTTAGCCACCATTTTTTGACACTAGATACCATTTAGCCACACGTTTAGATACCATTTAGCCACCATTTAATACCATTTAGCCACCATTTATTTGCCACCGAGTTGTGACCGTCTGTCTATTTGGTCATGTTTTTTTTTTTTTTTGATTTTGGGTTTTGATTCAGATTTCTCCCTGCTATTTTAATCAAAATTACATATCAATAAAACTACAAAAGTATATATAAAAAGTCTAATAAAATCACAAAATCCCAAAGTTATATAAAACATTTCTGTTTCAAAAGCATATAAAAGATTCTAATAAAAATACCAACTAAAACATAAAACAACTAAAAGTATCCTAATATGATAAACATCGAAACGTTCGAAACCAAGTGTTTATGGCCTATCTTCGAATGGCGGCAGTTAACATAGCTTCAATTTGTGACATCCTTTCGAGCGTAGGGAAAGTGTAATCAAATCAATATGAAATTCCTCAATATGAATGTCAAACCCAACAATAAAAAAAACATCGCAAACCAAACAAACAGAAATGCACAAAAATTACTAATGTATGTGATTCCACTTATGCTAAAGAGTAAACAATATGAAATTCCTCTATATACGCTTTTCTTAAAAAAGCCCACGCTTTTTTTGCGCCTTGTGCCTAGGCTTCAGGCGAGGTGCCTCGCCTGCGCCTTGTGTCTTTGACAACATAGGATCCAACAATAAAACATAACCAGGTGCATTTGTAGTGGGCATCCAATTGCATGCCAAAAAAAAGAAAAAAAGAAAAAACAGTTTACACGGATCAGTGTGAACTGGCCAGTATCCAAACTGCTGGAATGGCAATCCCAATTACAATGTTGACATACCTGGGGACTTTTGGCATTTGAGTCTCTAAATCAATGGAACTCAACTGATGCACTAAATCAATTGCCTTTGTCCATACCTTTGCCTCTACCCAATCATGTTGTACGGATTGTTGACTTGGCAAGTATAGCACATTAGCTGACTTTACACAAAGTCAACTCTAGCCCAACATTACCATACCGCAATCATTACTATCCCGAATCACTTGCAGCTCAATAATAATATAAAAAATAATATTTCTTGAATCGTTGATTATCTTCAAGCCCCATGTCCAGCTCTGCTGTTAAGATCAAAGTACAACTCGTTTAGCTTATGAGTAAACAAATCACAAGCTTTATCAAAAGAACTGCAAAGCAAAGAAAATCAGTAATTACTAAACTACTGAGACGTGAGAGTATCTCATCCTGCTTAAAAAGGAAAATGCCAATTAACACCAGTATTTTCATAACCGGACTGGATAGTGAACTATACGTCTTATCGGCACTGGTTAGACATGTTGGATCAGTTGAACCATGTTTAAAAACCAGATTAAGTCATAAATAATTAAAAAGTTCAAATTACGTATGCGTATCTTACTTACAACAAAAGATGGCAAATCTTTATATCAAACAAAGTTTTTAAAGAAAAGTACCATGCATACCATTTCAACAGCATGCTCAAATAGCTCTCAAGATCTTTCAAATTTGGATTTCCCATATCCAAAAAACCAAAAAAAAAAAAAAAAACCAATAAAGAATCACGGATGATGCTTATGGCAGTGCGATTGTTTGTTGTAGGCTTCTTCAACCCTAACACGACCCACATAAATTCGGGTCAACCCAAACCTGACCCGTTTAACTCGTATTTTTAAATGAGTCATACAAGTTGACGATTTATAAATGAGTTGTTGGGTTTTAAGCGGGTTATCGATAATAAATTTAATGATGAGTATGAGTGTTACAAATAAAAAATATAATGTGTTTTTATAACTAAGCATGTAAAATGGAATCAGAAAAAAACGAAAAAAAAATATAAAAGTTTTTTTTTTCCTAAATAGTTCAACGGATTAATGGGTCAACCCATTTTATACAGGTCAACCGAACCTGACCCGTTTTTAATACGTGTCAACCCAAATCCGACCCGTCTTTTTAAACGGGTCGTATTAGTCAACCCAAACCTGTTTTCTTTGGTGTCGGGTTCGGGTCAGGTTGACGGGTTGTGTCAAGAATTGTCGCCCCTAGTTGTCGGAACACATATATCTGCAAGGTATACAAATTATATTAGGACAATATATGATGAACTAAAATGCTACGCGCGCATAATTTCAAGAAAACAAATGAGGTTTTTGGTAGTGGACACAAAAAACTTATTGGAGACATAACTGAATTCATTATGAGTTGAATAGTTGACTCTAACTAGTTTAGTGCAGGTAGTTTCCTATGAATCAGATCTAAAACTTGTATAAGTTGTAACTAATAAATATGTTAAATTTACCTAGTTAAGGAAAGTTGAATTGTTATGGACAGAGTTTGATATCTAACAACAAGAGCAACAGGTAAGCAACTCCAGAAACACATCTTTATACATTTTTTTTCACATCCATTGAATGGTATTAAAAGCTGAAAGGAACCAATATCTGTAAACTAGGTTAACTTTTGGTGAATTTTATAACAAAGATAGTACTTAAGAGTACATAAACCAGAAATCTTGTAGGCTAGAAGCAGATCTAAACCAATCCCCAACTTTTCATAATCAAATTGAACGTAAAATAATCAAAGATCTAGAGACAGATTGGGAAGCGATTAAAAAGCATCAATATAATAGTGGAAAACGGTAGAGGTTGGTCGATCCATTGTTAGATCCGAAAGTGATCCAAACTAGAGATTGAAGATTCTTCATTCTACTTTGACGAATCATTGAGGAAAGAGAGGGAGAGAGCTTAAATTTATCAGAAGAAAGTATAAATGATATTAAGAAACAATAATAATGGAGAAAAACAGTATTTATTTACTTCTTAAAGAGCTGTAAGCAAGTATAACGAGCCATGATCTTCCATTAGTTGAACTTACGGTTAATATTTGGTGATCGCCGGCAGAAGAATTCATCATGTATATACCTAATACACTATATATTAGTTAAAATTTACAACCCACAAACAAATTTAAAAACAGCTGTTTTGGGTCGACCCATACCAGAAAACTGTTGTCAGCTTATGCAAGACTGTTTCTGAAGAACGGATGGTCAAGAGCATATTAAGCGGTGAGACGGTCTACATGATCAAACTTCAATAAACCATGCAACAGATCAACAAAGTATGATCTTGATCCTCCAACTGTCACACCCTGTGATATCATATTCTACATTGTAAGGAAACAGATAGTTAGTGAATCTGTATGCCAAAAAATAAAAAATAAACACATATACTCTATATCAGTGACTTCAGATCCAGAAAACCCAACTCAAAAAGACAATTTATTGTCATTATCAGTGACTTTGTTCACAGAGACATTTTATCGAACAGCTTGCCTACACTAATCTCACAACAAATTTACACAATTACAACCAAACCCACCATCCCAAATTGAAATTAAAGAACCCCAACAAGTTTATAAAAAAAATAGATTCAAGTTTATGCAAACATAAACTCCAATATTTTAGTAAAATCAAACACAATAAAAAAATAATCACTTAGAAATTCAAAGGTTGGAGTCTTTAAGTGAAATGAGTTGCTATTATTTCAAGAAATGAGCATTTATCTAAGTACCAATTATCGATCCATACAATAAATCTTGAAAAGAACAAGATTTAATTCATTTAAAGGACAAGAAGTTGAATTTGGGCTTCCAGGAATGGACGTCAATTGAAGGTAAATTTTAGAAGAGGCATAGGATTTAAAAGTCATAGGAAATCAAGAATTATACCTTGGAATGGAAGTAGCAAAACCCTAATCAAGAATTATACCTTGCAATGGCGAAGTAGCAAAACCCTAATATGTGGACGGATGGAGTAATGGTTATGTTTTTTTATTTAGACCTGGAATGGTGTACACGAGATATCCAGAGGTGATTAAAACCCTAATTAGTGGAGAGGTTTACAGGAGATATCAAGAGGTTATGTGAAATATGGATAACATATGGCGCACCAGGCTAAAAAAATTGAAATAAACCCGCTTAAATTTCATTGGTCGCTAAAACGGTGGCAATTCAATCACATCTTTTTATTTATCCACGTTATTTTATAAATTATTATTTTTCTTACTAATTTGCAACCGAAAATAAATGGTCACAATTTTCCATGCCATCTCAAATACGCCTAATTCACATTTTCGTGGAAAATTGGTGGCTAAATTTGCTACGGTTTTTTAGGTGGCAAACTTTTGGTGGAAATTGCCCAATTTTCTAGTAGTGATTGGTTGGAAATGTTTGCCAGCTCTCAAAATCAAAATGATCTGAATGACCTTACAACACACACACACGGCACTTGGTAGGGCTATTTTTGGAATTGTTTCAAATTTTGAAGAAATTGATCGGTAGAATTGATTGATTTACTTCAAATGCTACTCAATTAAGAGCATTAAATTTAATTGAGATCATTTGAATTTGAATTTGAATTTGATTTTGACTTTGATTTTGATGGGTACAATTATGAGGATTTTACTCTAACTTATTACAATTTTGCCATATTTGACTACTTTTCCTTTTTTGGGATTTTGTAGGTGGATATTAAGTTGAAGATATGTAGAGGTGCTTCGGTTCGAAAAATTCTTTTATTCGAGAAGCTAAATCTTATTTTCATGGTCGTCGTGTGCGTTCGAAGCACCGTAAAAAGCCTCCGAAATGGTAATCTATATCTTCAATTTGTGAACAATTCTTTTTTAATTTATAAGTTTAAAACATCAACTTTAAAACATCAATTGTTTCAAATTTTTGTCAAACTGAAGACAAGCATTTGTTATTGATTTACTTTGTATTATTAATGCCACATGATCATCTAAATTTTTAATCCTAATGATTGTCATTAGAATAATATTACTTATTTGTTAAACCAATCATATAGGTAAAGCAAAATGTACCCTCGGTTGGCACTTCCAGTTTGAAGAAATATATCATCCCGAAGAAAGGTCAAACATGGAATTTTCCCGTAGATGCTAAAAATTTTGACTTTACACGTAAAGGAGAATATAGGCTGGTATGATTTTTCGTTTCTTAAACTTTCGATTTACATTTTAGTAATTATTAAATAATTTTAAACAGCTTTGATTTTTAATGTACGTTGTTAAATGCAGCGTCTTCCTGTTGAGGTTGCTAATCGAGCCGGGTTTACGAAGAAGAAACATTCATTGAAAGTTCAGAACTTAGAAGGACATGTTGTTTACACAGCCAAGACTGAAAAAATCGGATGTGCGAAACGTTATTCGGTCGACAACTGGCAAAAATTCATGGCTGACAACAACTTGATTAATGGTGTGATGCTTGATTTCACCTTTGTTACTTCAAAAAACACCATAATCTTGAGAAAAGTCCGATCCGGTTAGTAAAACTTTATATATCTATAATTCGTAGTTAACTGGTGGTTGATATAACTAAGCTTTTGTTTGTTGGTTAACGTGTGTGTTTTGAACAAGTACTTTTGTTAATGTTTATTATCGTATGCGTTGCTATGCTACTCATTGATGTTTTCAATATGTATGTCTATAACTTAATTATATCATTTTGTTTGTATGAAGCGATATTGGATTTTGTTATGATAAGTAATATATATCTTCTAAATGTTACCTATCAAAGTAAAGATTAAGTTTCAATCATGATATGAAGCCATATTATTTAAAGGTATTAATTAAATTTAATTGGTTTTGGAAATCAATTTAATCTATCCAGTACATATTATTTTTTAAATTTTTTTTCCTAATTTATGTAAAGACATTATAATTATAAGCATAAATCTAAGCAATGTAAACATCTATTATTTTACATACAACCCACCTAATAATTTTACAATGTACTTTAAAAGGATATTTGGGAAACAAGTCATTTGGATACAATTTTTTATTTGATCAATAAAGACATATGAATATTTTTTAAACGAACAATTTGAATTTCCAAATTAATTTATTCTTAAAAACAAACAACTTGAATTTAAAAACCACAATAACTTAAAATTTAGTACTTTCTTTTATTTTTTAAATCAAAGTATATATATCTTTAAGGTTTTTGTAACTTTTTTGTCTCTAATCATAGATAGAAATTCTGATCAACCTTTTTTTAACATATACATAAACTATTTTATTTGATTTGTTATATCTTCTATTGTTATATCTATTGTAACATATACATAAACTTTTAATGTATATTACAATTACAATTCGTATTTGTTGTTCATTTTTTCATTGTTATAATGACATTATTATACATATATGTATGGTTTAAAGTAACAAGTAAAATTAACATTCTTATATGTTTTAATACAATTTTTAAGATGGTTACATGTTTCTAATATTAAGGTTAATTGCCTTTATTGTTACACATAATCACTTTCTATTATAATTTTTTAGTCTCATCATAGATAGAAATTCTCATTACATTTTTTTAACATATACATAAACTTTTTTATTTCATTTTTTATATCTTCCATTGTAGCAAAAGTATATCATAAAATGGACAAGCTTGGGTCTGAATTGATTGTGGACGAAATTTTCACATGGCTGCCTGCAAAAGCTATAGGCCGTTTCAAAGGTCTTCCAAATTTTATCGTAACGAACTGTCAAATGATAATTTTGAGATTATGCATTCTCGGCGAATTCTAAGTTCACTACAAAAGAAGCTTCTCTCCTTAAAAGATAACTCAATTGTTGTTGACAACATAGTAGGCGGGAATTTGCAAGCCGATACAACCAAAACCATAATTTCTCCATTGAATGTCCATCCTTCTTTCTTACGTGTTATAGCGTCCTTTAAAGGTCTGCTATTAATTTGCAATGAAAGGTTTTGTTGTGAGCTCATACTTTGGAATCCAACAACAAGGCGCTTTAAATTTTAGGCCGATGACTACTTTGATCGTAATTTCGGGCGAAACGCTGATACTGGTGGAATGTACTTTGACGACTCGAACGATCTCAAAGTTCTTCACATCAGACGTGACCGTAATGTTGTTAATGCTCGAGTTTACTCACGTCGTCGTGAGTCATGGAGAATGATAAATTCATTGAACGTAACTAATTTTGCTTCAACATATTACTCATGGTCTCCCAGAATTTATTCGGGGAAAAACATATATTTCATGGTTTCCAATTATTGGTTTCCACCAGGTGAGAGACACATAGTAGCTTTCGATGTTCTTTCCGAAACTTTCAGCACTCTTTCTTTTCTCGAGGTTTTGGAAGTGAATCCTTGACAAGGACATTTTTTTAGCATTGCAATGAAGCTGCATGTGATTGTTGTTGGACGGTCTGATAAGCTATTTGCTGATTTGTTCAAATTTGAAGATGAGGCTTGGATCAAGGTGTTTTCTTTCAATACGCCTCATATTGTTGATTATCTTGAAAGGCGTCGAAGGACTAATATAATTCAAGACAACAAGTGGCTCATAACAAGTATTTCGGGTGATATTGTTGAAGTTGACCTTTGCAACGAATCTTTCAAGTACCTTGAACATGTTGATGACTACACTGGTCCGAAAGGAGCCTTATTTATCGAGACCACTATGTCGCCTATAGTTTAGAAATTTTTATTTTATTGTTTCAAGTTTTTTTATATTATAACATTCTTAACTTGAATAACTAAAGACCTTATTATATTTTCTTTTTTCATTGGTTTAATACAACATTTGAAGTTATGTGTTGACCTCATTTCTTTTTTGTCGGTTTGTAATATTTAAAAAATAATGAAGGTTTTATATACAAATACTTAATGTGTAAAGAACATCGTGTAGATGTACTATTGGGACGTGCTCAAATCTCTAAAAATATTAGGCTTAACAAATCACACTTTAACGCTTCTATGTTTAAATTATTTTATGTGTTTAATTGGTGTTTAGCCACCCGCGAAGCTCGCGGGGTCTTAGGCTAGTGTAATAATGAGATAAGAAAAGCATTGTTGGACATGCTCTCTGGCTGACACATCAGCTTTTCTTATGTCACTTGAATTTCTCCTTTTATAAAAAGTATAGATAGATAGATTTATATGACATAATTTAATAGTGCACTTTAGGGTTTAAATTTTAAAAACTATTTCCCGCTTGATTAAATATAGAATTTTTGTCACCTCTTTAAATTAGGAACTTTTATTTGATATTTGACTAAAGTTTTAAATTAGGAAGTTTTGTTAGTTTTGTTGACATTTGACTAGTGCTTTAAAATAGAAAGTTTTGTTGATATTAGACTAAATATAAATAAAAATGTTTCTTTAATTATTTAACAATAGTTTTGTTTTTAAAATTTTGGAACATAAATGTTATAGAACTAGTGATTTAATGCATTAAATGATTACAAAAGTTTAATTCATCATAAAATATCACATGGATAGGTTTACACATATATGTTGATATATATTATACTAGGTTAATGCCCGCGTAATACGCGGGCTTCAACTAAAACCATATTATTTACTTTGAAATGAAATATTATGTACAAATACATAGGTTAGAGCCCGCGTATACACGCGGTTTAACAAATGAAAATCCCATAAAGCTTTACTTTATAATCAATGGACTAATGTGCAAATTCAACAATAAACATGTAATTTTTAAAATCACCGAGGAAGATGCCCTATTAGAGAAAAAAACATAGAGAGACATGACTTTAAGAAAATAAGATGCATAAAGATGCCATTATTAAAGGATACATGTATAAAAATATTATAAAAAACTAAATAAAAAACTATAAAACTAAATAAAATACTATGAAGTGGGAATATCTACATGAGAACCACTCCATGAAAGTGTACACCAGCTGCTTTCGCAATGAAAGAAAAACTGAGTTTACAAATGGCAATCAAAGAGTAACATGACTATGACTTACATTTTTTTAGTTTTGTACAAGTAGCAATCATCATTTCTATTTCTTTTACTCTTCAGCTAGCCACGGCCAAGCCAAAGAAACTCTTTGTATCCGTAGTTTAATATAGTTGCAACATCATGAATGAGGTTCGAAATTTCACTTTGATTACTCTGAGTTCTCTTCCAACTTATTAAGCCTTTGTGTTATTTATATTTGCCTTTCATTGATTTCGTGGACAAAACCTTGAAGCTTTTATGGAAGATCGTTCACAATATGCGAGGTGGCGTCTTTAAGCACAAAACTGATAATCATAAAGACCATAACACACATCATGCATAATATGCCAATTATTAGACAAATACTATTACTATGTAATTAATAATTTCAAGTTGATTCCTTTTAACAAACTGATATTCAATGTCATTCAAGTAAAAACTAACTCTGATCATGTGGATATATTATTAGATTCAATGACAGCATTATTATTTTCTTAATCTTCTTATGTTTTATATTAAACAAACAACAAACAAATTAGAAAGAAACTTCTAAACACAAAGAAGGCAGGCTTGCACGTCATCTGTCATTATGCAAATAGAGCCTTAACCTTTCTATCTCAAACTATAAATAAGTTATATCTAAGATGGAAAGCATGATTGTAATATTAATGGGGACAAAATATATCTACAAACTTTATGTGACTTATGCTGACAATCCAGGGAAAAAATGCTCAAATATTAGTCAAACAGTCCCTAAAAATTAGATGGAATTTATATACCAAGATTATGTACTATTTATTTGTTAGCAACAACTGGGTCGCCCTTGATCTTATCGATGACTAACAGGAAAGAAACTTGGTGATTTGTATGGAAATACACACCACAAGACTCTAGAATCATTCAAGTGTAGTTATAATACCTCACCCCTTGACATGACTAACATCCTTCCAAATCCAAGGCTGCTTATGTTTATCCCTACGGACCTATAAAACCAAAAAAAAACATATATATCATAAATCTTCATACCAAACAACAAACACAACTTATGTTGATTAATAAAGCTTATGTTAAATTGCAAGAGGCAAGGAACAACATTCGTTTGCCAGAATAGTGACCAAAAGAGTGACAATTCCATAACCCGAATGTGCAGAAAAAGATATACAACCTCACCAGAATTGAAATTCTAGCTAATAGTGGAACTCATTCCTTCGTTAGCAAACCTAAAATCGAAATGAAACAAAACCATAAAACTTCAAATCCAGGGTTAATAACAGAGAATCTTACTTGAATATATGTGACAACCCGAATATTCAGGTTAGTATTATGTAAATCTCACAACTCTTCAGCGCATGTCTACAAGGTTGACTCCTTAAATGTTCTCGTGCATTTAATCACTCGCGAAACCGGTTATGCCGTTTATGCATTTCATGGCCGTTTGGGCCTCTCCTTCCCTTGGCCCACATAGTATATCAGACCCATTCGAATTAATATTGGATTCCTTGTGGCCCAACTCCCCCATTGTATTGTCTAGTTAATAAGGTAACCGACCCAACCTTTTTATTGTTTAGTTAACCGGCCCAACATCCTGTTTTGTGTAGAAACCGGCCCATAATCTGTTTTGTTGAAGCATACGAATTATACTCTAAGTCAAATCCTGTTTAGTTTAAAAACATAACAAACTCTACCCTATATCTCTCAAACTTACATACGGCAGCAGGAGAAAACCCCCCCCCCCTTCTCGTAACCTTCTGCTCTACTTGTAATTCTTCGTAGGTATGTCCTTTCCATCGTGATTGATATTGTATTGATCATGCACCATTTATGAATAAGTGTTGCGTGTTTAGATTATCACACATGATCATAGGGAGGGTTGTAAACTGTATTGAATCTTGTTCGTCTAATCTTGTTTATATGTGTACTGATTGACGTGAGGTGTTTATACATGATATATGGATAACGAGTGATTAATGTATTAGGGTTATGAACGTGTAATCAATGAATTGGCATTAGTTGTGTAATAGGGTGTTACGATCTCAAGTTACCATGGTGATTGAAAAATCTGAATTAAATGAGGGTCTGAATCAAATCGGAATCATGCATAACTGATGTTAATGGGTGAATTGTAAACGAGATGTTATTGGGCCGCATTGCTCCACATAATCTGTGATAGGGCCGCATGTTCTGCCACTAATTCCTTGTGCATGGGTTTGTGAGTTTGCATGATAATGAATTGTATTGATGACTCTTAATGAGGGTCGAATTTTTAAATGCAATGTAGAATATTAGAAACATATACACATGCATTTGTCTGACAATTTCACAACTATCTTAATCACTACTGGACCTCTTAGCATGGATGTTTATCAAACACTTATGAATTGTGAGTTATGGTGTCGAAATACATCATGTAATTATCAATGTGCATTAATTGTCTCAGATTGCAATTGTTGATGTTTGAGCCGAATAGAAATCACATGGTTTACTACTCAATTGTTCTTGTATTGTATATGTGATAAACTGTAAATAATATGGCACAAGTATATGTGATAAACTGTAAATAATATGGCACAAGTTTATGTGATAAACTGTAAATACATGATCTTGAACCGATTTGGGTTATTATTTGTTTGGGCCTCACATGTAAATGTTTAAGGCTGGGCCGCGAAGTGGGATAAATTGCACAGCCCAAACGGGCCATTCAGGTTGGGCTGCACACATCATAACCCGTGTGGAGTCGCGCAACTTGGTACAGCGCCGGTTGGGCTTCGGATCAGTGGGCCGCACACTTGAATTAACTCACACATTAGAGCCCAATTGTACATTGTCCGTGGGCCGTAGCTGATTATAGTTGCACACTTCATAACTGGACGGTTGATGTAATATGGATTATTTAGTTCACTGATCTTATGTTGAATAATTATTGTTCTTGCTTGAATTGTTGCTTAACTGTTATATATGCCATACGTGACAACCATTGATGTGGTCTATGTGTAAACAAACTGTAAAACTGATCATTACCAAACACTCTTCGTAGGTTGTGAGTATTGAACTTATTTAACGAGTAACTTGTCTAACCGAGCAAACCTCAGGTGAGTTCATTGCATTTTCTCAAGCATGCGTCCCGGTGGTTTGGGACAACTGGTAAACATTTGGAAGGGAAACATTGGGTAAATAACTTAATCGGTTTTGGTTATTTCCTGGAGGGCAATGGGGGTGATTAGTTGATAGCGCTATTAGGTGGGAAACCTCACACCGGGCCGTAAGGACGGGCGTGAACTAATTATCTGGGTATGGCTATGGTTGTTAGAGGCACACTCCTCGGATACATATGGGCACTCTCCCTAGGGTATCTAACGAAGGCAACATAGCAAACGGTCGTTAAGGGGTACCCACTCCCCGGATACATATGGGCACAATCCCTAGGGTATCTAGCATGAGCAACATCGTATCGCAACGTTGAATCGCATTAACATATATATGGTCACACAACCCGTTAACAAAACCTTGAACTCACCAGCGTAGTCTGACACACTTGTTGCATGCTTGTAGGTAATTATTGAAGGAACTTGGGAGCTTGCCGTCTGATGCTGCTGGAGTGGTTGTGGTCATAATAAACAATTATGTTGATTTGGTTTCCATTCATTTACACACTTATACATTTATGCTTCCGCTCAATACTTTGGTTTTGGTTTAACTTTTCAAACGATACATTTCTTTCAATTGGGTATTTCAATACATTATAACTTGTGTTTGATATGATTGGTGGCTCTTTGTTGGATCGTTGCACCTCCAATAGGGACATGCCCTAGGTGGTTATTTGGGGGTGTGACAGTTTGGTATCAGAGCCACTGGTTATAGAGAACACGGTTTTAAAAACGTTTTCATAAAACCAGACTATAACCGAATTGATCCAAACGATGACCATGACACTCAGCTTCAGACTGCAAGGTTCGTTCCTCCTTAGCTTATGCTCTCTATGCCTAGTAAACGTAACTATATTTATAGCATGCACGATACGACATGGTAGGCATCATGACACATTGAAAGTGTAACATAACACTTGCATCTAGTAAATTTTAATCTTGTTGGTAGTGCTTATTTTGTGTTGATTGGGGTGGGAGAAACTTCAAACATAAGATAAGAAGCATTGAGAGGAGCATGCAAACCGCCTTATTATCATGGGTGCACATATAATAATAACACGTGGTGCATGCAAATCCCAATGAGGCTTAACGAGTGTAAGAGGGGTTCTTCCCTGTTTGTGTATGAACATGGTAGTTAATCGTTCTTAACGTGATAAACCTGAACACTCTCCTCGTTTTCGACCCCTAAATTAGTTCATTTCCATATATAGAAACATGAGTGGACGAGGAAACGGACGTAGCAGCTGTTGATTGAAACCTTGTGTGCTTACTCTTTCTGTCATTTTTTTTCCTTTCTGCGTTAATACCCTCTTTTGGAACGTTGTGAGTGTGCATTCTTTCGTCTAACATGCGTTACGTCATCAACTCGACAGGCATGTCTACACCGTCCGCATCTTTCGACCAACCCCGGGCGCCAGGGAAGGCACCCGCTACTACTCACTCACCCCCGCGTCAGATGGAGACGCGTGCTGCTTATAGGAAGAGACTCGCACAGGGCGGGGAGTCGTCCTCCCGACCTACGCATGCACTACCAGTTAACTCCCTCAGCGCTCAGGCCGAGTCGGCTGTGAGTAAGGCCCTCCGAGATTATAACCAGATTCTAATAGGACAAAACCAAGTCTTAATGGAGCAAAATCAGAAATTACTAAGAAAGGTTGATACCCTAGGAGGGCGAGTGGAAGCTCAAGAGAAGCAGATACAGGAACTTAATAGGAGAACTACTGACTTGAAGGCAGAAGCCCTAAAAGGGCGTGAGGTACAAGGTCTGATACTGAGAGACGCTCGAGTGGATCATGAAAGGCTTAACTCGCATGCCGAAAAGATAGGTATGATGGATTGGAGGGTCCATCACTTGGAGGAAGCCCGTTTCGCACCTGAACCCGAGCCAGCCCCAGTCCCGGCACCTCCCGAACCAGAGGCGGAAGGGTCTGATGAAGAGCCCGAAGAGGAGGAGGAAGAGCCGGAAGAGGAGGAAGAAGAGCCAGAGGAGGTCTCGGATAATGACGGAGACGATGATGATGGTAGTGACCTCGGGGATGGTGACGTGGACGACTGACTCGTCTTTCAATCGTTTATCTAGTTATTTTTTCTTTCAGTTGTTTTCGTATAAACAATCATGGTGATTAAAACTTTTGCGAATATTCGATGTAGTGACTTATATGGTTTAATTTGAATGGATTTCTTATTTTATCGTTTAAGGGATATTTCTTGTACTAAGTCGTCACCTTACCTCTTTTTATCCTTGCACCACAAGAGTCACATCTTTGACTCTAGGACAGTTACCTTAATTATGGTAAACCTCTCGCTGGCCTTTGTACTATCCGGTGCCTATGGGTTGATGCAATGCCTCTATTGGCTGATGCAATACTCTTGTAAGTTTTGACATGGTCGTTGACATGGACTTGGTTATCTAGGTATCAAGCGGAAAATTCTCTGCAAACAGAAAATCGTGCGTTCCCTCTCCCCAGTGGGGAATCCTTATCAGTTTATGATCATCGTAGTGGTGCCGTTGTTGGCATTGTCACAGTCGTGAAAGCCCAGAAGTGTCTACGGAAGGGCTACCCTGCCATACTAGCTCTTGTCACCGATTTGCCGCTTTAAGAAAGGAAGATCGAGTGTCTTCCACTTATCCATGAATTTCTGACATGCCTCCTGAAGAGTGAGCTGGTTTACTTCTACATCGTTAGGCGGAATTTCAGATTGACCTTATGCAATTTCAGATTCCTTATGGGAAACAGAAATCCCTTAGGTTTGCTAGATACTATCACAGCTTCATCATAGGATTTTCGAAGGTTTCGCAACTTCAACCTCCTTAGCATAGCGGGGAGCTGTAAATTCCTGAGAAATAAAATCGGAGAACGTCTTTGCAGCTTTTGAAACCCAACCCTACAACACGCGGAGCATCGCTTCTATCCGAGGGTACCGATGATCCAGCGATATACCATGATGGTGTTACGGAGAGGAACTGCACGACCTACAACCTCCGGTGGAAACCGTGGTCATTGGATTTAAGTGGGAGGCATTACTTGGACGGTACCGAATGCACCAATTAGACCGATCACAAGATTAGCCCCCCCCAGGCGTTGTAAAGTATCTATAGATCGAGTTCGTCGGAACTCACTTCAAGCCATTGTTTTAGATCAATTTTCGGGATGAAAATTCTTTCAAGTAGGGGATGATGTGACACCCCACGAAAACGCTTAACAAAACTAGCTTCCTCAGCGACTGTTTGCTAAATTTCGGGACGAAATTTCCTTCAAGTTGGGGATGATGTCACAACTGAGCAGAACCCGCAACAATCCTGATTTCTCACTTCGTTCTCTCACACTTGACACTTGCCAATTTCGGGACGAAATTTCTTTCAAGTTGGGGATGATGTGACAACCCGAATATTCAGGTTAGTATTATGTAAATCTCACAACTCTTCAGCGCATGTCTACAAGGTTGACTCCTTAAATGTTCTTGTGCATTTAATCACTCGCGAAACCGGTTATGCCGTTTTTGCATTTCATGGCCGTTTGGGCCTCTCCTTCCCTTGGCCCACATAGTATATCAGACCCATTCGAATTAATATTGGATTCCTTGTGGCCCAACTCCCCCATTGTATTGTCTAGTTAATAAGGTAACCGACCCAACCTTTTTATTGTTTAGTTAACCGGCCCAACATCCTGTTTTGTGTAGAAACCGGCCCATAATCTGTTTTGTTGAAGCATACGAATTATACTCTAAGTCAAATCCTGTTTAGTTTAAAAACATAACAAACTCTACCCTATATCTCTCAAACTTACATACGGCAGCAGGAGAAACCCCCCCCCTTCTCGTAACCTTCTGCTCTACTTGTAATTCTTCGTAGGTATGTCCTTTCCATCGTGATTGATATTGTATTGATCATGCACCATTTATGAATAAGTGTTGCGTGTTTAGATTATCACACATGATCATAGGGAGGGTTGTAAACTGTATTGAATCTTGTTCGTCTAATCTTGTTTATATGTGTACTGATTGACGTGAGGTGTTTATACATGATATATGGATAACGAGTGATTAATGTATTAGGGTTATGAACGTGTAATCAATGAATTGGCATTAGTTGTGTAATAGGGTGTTACGATCTCAAGTTACCATGGTGATTGAAAAATCTGAATTAAATGAGGGTCTGAATCAAATCGGAATCATGCATAACTGATGTTAATGGGTGAATTGTAAACGAGATGTTATTGGGCCGCATTGCTCCACATAATCTGTGATAGGGCCGCATGTTCTGCCACTAATTCCTTGTGCATGGGTTTGTGAGTTTGCATGATAATGAATTGTATTGATGACTCTTAATGAGGGTCGAATTTTTAAATGCAATGTAGAATATTAGAAACATATACACATGCATTTGTCTGACAATTTCACAACTATCTTAATCACTACTGGACCTCTTAGCATGGATGTTTATCAAACACTTATGAATTGTGAGTTATGGTGTCGAAATACATCATGTAATTATCAATGTGCATTAATTGTCTCAGATTGCAATTGTTGATGTTTGAGCCGAATAGAAATCACATGGTTTACTACTCAATTGTTCTTGTATTGTATATGTGATAAACTGTAAATAATATGGCACAAGTATATGTGATAAACTGTAAATAATATGGCACAAGTTTATGTGATAAACTGTAAATACATGATCTTGAACCGATTTGGGTTATTATTTGTTTGGGCCTCACATGTAAATGTTTAAGGCTGGGCCGCGAAGTAGGATAAATTGCACAGCCCAAACGGGCCATTCAGGTTGGGCTGCACACATCATAACCCGTGTGGAGTCGCGCAACTTGGTACAGCGCCGGTTGGGCTTCGGATCAGTGGGCCGCACACTTGAATTAACTCACACATTAGAGCCCAATTGTACATTGTCCGTGGGCCGTAGCTGATTATAGTTGCACACTTCATAACTGGACGGTTGATGTAATATGGATTATTTAGTTCACTGATCTTATGTTGAATAATTATTGTTCTTGCTTGAATTGTTGCTTAACTGTTATATATGCCATACGTGACAACCATTGATGTGGTCTATGTGTAAACAAACTGTAAAACTGATCATTACCAAACACTCTTCGTAGGTTGTGAGTATTGAACTTATTTAACGAGTAACTTGTCTAACCGAGCAAACCTCAGGTGAGTTCATTGCATTTTCTCAAGCATGCGTCCCGGTGGTTTGGGACAACTGGTAAACATTTGGAAGGGAAACATTGGGTAAATAACTTAATCGGTTTTGGTTATTGCCTGGAGGGCAATGGGGGTGATTAGTTGATAGCGCTATTAGGTGGGAAACCTCACACCGGGCCGTAAGGACGGGCGTGAACTAATTATCTGGGTATGGCTATGGTTGTTAGAGGCACACTCCTCGGATACATATGGGCACTCTCCCTAGGGTATCTAACGAAGGCAACATAGCAAACGGTCGTTAAGGGGTACCCACTCCCCGGATACATATGGGCACAATCCCTAGGGTATCTAGCATGAGCAACATCGTATCGCAACGTTGAATCGCATTAACATATATATGGTCACACAACCCGTTAACAAAACCTTGAACTCACCAGCGTAGTCTGACACACTTGTTGCATGCTTGTAGGTAATTATTGAAGGAACTTGGGAGCTTGCCGTCTGATGCTGCTGGAGTGGTTGTGGTCATAATAAACAATTATGTTGATTTGGTTTCCATTCATTTACACACTTATACATTTATGCTTCCGCTCAATACTTTGGTTTTGGTTTAACTTTTCAAACGATACATTTCTTTCAATTGGGTATTTCAATACATTATAACTTGTGTTTGATATGATTGGTGGCTCTTTGTTGGATCGTTGCACCTCCAATAGGGACATGCCCTAGGTGGTTATTTGGGGGTGTGACAATATACGACACATGTTGGACGAATCTACCTTTAATTAGATGCTTCTGATTCAAACTAAAACCAATTAATAGGATAATACCAAATTCAAACCCTGGACTGATTATTTAAACCCTAATTAATTAGATAAGCATATTTAGATACTTAAAGTAGCAATGATTATATGAAAACAACTTAGAGGATAGAAACAGAAAACTCGAATATAGTATCATAGTAACTTAATACCCATGTTTTATGAAAAGCAGTACCCGAACTACATGGCCAATGTTAAATATTAAAAGCCATATTAATCTTTTTAGTAAAGCAAATTACCAGTTTTACAAGTTTGAATATTGTCCAAATGACTTTCAACCCGTTCAACCCATCTGACCCATCACCTTTCTAGTTAAATGCTTATGCTTAATCTACTAGATATATATAAATAACCAAAACCGACTCAGTTTAAGAAAGCGGTTCAAAATCACATCACCACTGACAAAACAATGATAATAGCAAGAATGACAATAAAATGCTTCTAAAAATTGTACCTTCAACATGTAATTAGGACAACAATCTTCCACGATCCAGTTAGAAGCTTTTTGAGAATAATAAGCAGCGAAATCAGATATTTTAATTACTACGTCAAAAATAGTTGGTGTTGAAGAGATAATCGATTTTTCCAACACCAATTAAACTTTGATTCTACCATGTAAAGCAAAAACTATATAAAATGAAAGTTGAGAATCATAAAAACTCAATATTGCTAAGATCATGAAAAAACGCCATTTCTTACCTCCTGACTATCCTTTTGCGGTGGTGATTCAGTCACAACCTCGACACCGTTATTATTATCAGATTACATCGAAAAGGACTTGACAGAAAAATCGGAATTCCTCCATCATTTAGGTCAAAAACCGAAATCAGATGATATCAACATTCCATTGATGCCAGTTTCGTTGCAAAAATGCTTTATAAATGCTGCTTCGACTCGCTCAATGAGCTTAGAAACCTGAAGTCAGATTCTCTAAAAATAACTCATCAAAGTGTAAACTTTCCTGCAATCAAAGAACATGCGTTTATAATACCAATAAAAATCTATTTCTCAATCCGATTATTTATATAAATTTTAATATAGCACACACTACACAACTTCAAGAAACGTCGAGTTTAATAATATACCTGACCCACTCAACCGTACTGTACTCACTCTCTGCTATACCTGCAAAAAAGGGATCAAAATCTAACTGTATCGGATACTATAACATATGTTATTCCACCACACTAAAAACACTGTTTAGTCCGAGATGAATTCCTTGACCTAATCGTTGTTAATGTTCAAGAGATGGCATCTAAAAAAACATATAATTTGTCTGAATTTTTATAATCGTAAAAAGAAGGACATCCAATCTAATCATAAGTAAACATAAGAAAATGAAAATGTTGGTTAAAAACCCATTTAGATCAAACCCGATCAGTTATGATACAATCATCTATGGCACCATCGGGAACTAACTCCAAAAGGCCAGGTCAGAGCCCACACCAGCAAGAAGACCATGACACCACCATCTACAATCCCAACAGGAAAAGAGAAATCAGAACTTGGTGAACCGTAAATAGATTGAAAAAAAGGAAAAAGAAATATAAGATTACTAACCTATCAAAGTCTTCAATTGGAAAATACAGCAGATCTTCAAGCTTCAATAAAGAACAATGGATTTAGGGTTTGTAATCAGAAAAGAAAACAACATAATCATGAACAACTTTGAAAAAAAAATCCTAATAGTTGAACCACACTATAACCATTGATTAAAAGACATAAATAACATTCAATCAGTTACGAAATCGGAAGTATCAGTCGATTATAAAAGAAAATCAAAGAATACAAATGAATAAACCCTAACTAACATTAGACCTTTAACGAAATCAGACGAATGAAATAACAAAAAAGAACGAAACAACATCAAATCGTCGATTAAAACCCTACGAATCAAAACATACAATAATCGATCGTCAAATCGTCGATTAAAACCCTAATTAACATTAGACCATTAACGAAATCAGATGATCGAAAAAACAAAAAAGAATAATTGAACCACAAATTAGACATTACCGTCGATTTAGAGTCTTCAAATCCGATGAATGTTGATCAAAACTCTTGGATAGATCTTCGTCGCCGTGTTCACCAGAGAGAGAGAGAGAGAGAGAGAGAGAGGGAATTAGGGTAAGAATGAAGAGTATTGAACGATTAATGAGAATGGGATAGAGAGAGAGAGTAATGAATCGTACATAGGAAGCAAAACCAATCCAGCCCTTAGAGCAATGCCATTTGTCCAATTATTTGAGTTTTGCCACATCATTGCTTATGTGGATGCTTAGTTGGCTTGCACCATTGGGTGACATGTGTCCCCTAATGGTTTGCTTTATTAGAGATATAGATTCTATTATATTATACATATATTAATAACACAAGTGAATGAATAGTACCACATAGTTTGTGGCACCTTCTTATTAGGTCACATATCTTTATCATTCCACGCGTCTCCCGTATTTGTAAACCTCTACACCATTTCTTTTAAACGTAACTATTTATTTAATATCTACTAAATGATAAATTAGTTAATTTTGATCTTTGATTACAGAGAATGGATTAGTAAGATGGAATATTTAAATCTTAGTAATTATACATATATTAGTGGCAATGCCCGTGCGTTGCAGCGGGTGCGTCTAATGGGTTTAGTTAATAAAAAACATTTCTCATGTATCCAATGTAATATTCATTACGCGTCTCCTTTGTTGATTAGCTAAAAGAATGCACCGCGTCAATCTGAGAAACAAAGAACAATCCATAGCTGTATGATTAAACAAGAGTAGAAAAAAGAACAATCCATGAAAAACTTTCTTATGAATACACTGCTCTCACTATAGTCCAACCAAAACTTTATATGATAACATCTACATCTGTCACACCCCCGAAAATACCCCAAGCGGAAACCCTCACGAGGCGTGTGACGTACCAGGATCTAGCCACCAATCACATTGAACTCATAACAATATTTCAAATAAAACTTTCATTTGTTAATCATAAGCATTACAAAACATTGTTTACTGTTCAGCGGAAGCATACTACAATAGTTAAGAATTTCATAACTCAAGTGTATAAAATCCATTAGACGTGTCTCGTGATTCCATGCAACTCGACCCATTACCACTCCAGCATCCTAGACAGCAAGTTCCAACGACATGTACCTATAGGCCTGCAAGCATGCAGAAAAGTGTATCAGACAACGCTGGTGAGTTCACAGTTTGCTTAACCGTTTGTTACCAAGTATTGACTTATGTTATGTTGATAATAACTCGATACCGCAGACGGCCCTTTTTGCCCTTCTCCAAAGCTCTATCAAACATTGGTCATGATTTTAAACTTATTAGTTCACGCCCATCCTATCCAGGTACGTCGTGAGGGTGCCAAACCTAATAATGCTATTAACTAATAACCCTGTTGCCCTACAAGCAACTAGTTCGGTAGTATGATGGGACTTAAGTGATAGAAAGTGAGTGTATTATCCAACATCAACATTTACTGAAAACTGCCTCATATCCCCTACAAGGATATGGGTTTGTGAAAACCGCCTCACATCCTCTACAAGGATGTGGGTTTATGAAAACTGCCTCATATCCCCTACAAGGATATGGGTTTATGAAATCCGTTTATTTGTTTACCTGTTTGATTGTCCCCACCGGACGCATGCTTGTAAAGAGAAATGAACTCACCTTAGTTTTGCTCGGTATGTTAAGTTACCCTTTCCAAGTTGGTCAACCAAACCTTACCGTGGTTACCAAAGACAATCAGTTTCATAACCAATTAACTCACGTATAGTCACAAATTGCATTTACCGTAAAGATCACCGTATAACGCATAGCAAGTACTCAAATCACATAGCAACACTTAACAGATGAGTTTGCTACTCACACGAGCCAAATCAGATTTCTCATTCTAAGAAACAAATAGATCTTATAAACACAAACATTCATCATCATGTACATCATAAACTTTTTTTGTTTGTTTACAAACATGCAGCATCTCCAGGAAGAATCTATTCTTCGTGGGATGCTCCCTCGGTGAAGCATCCTCTGGCGAAGGACTATCCTTCGTCGGGGTTGAGTACGGCGAAGAACCACCAATGGCGAAGATCTATTCTTCGTCAAGAAAGTACGTGACGAAGAACCTTAGTGGTTCGTCAAAAGCTAATCGACGAAGAATCAGGTCCTTCGTCGACCTGGGTTCTTCGTGAGGAGTACTTCGTCACTGCACTTAACAGACGGTCATAAATCCCTTAATTCAAGTAGTAACAGTTTCTAACAGGTTGACAGTTTCCAAATCAGATCAAACAACACTTTTTAATCATGATCAAGAACCCTAATTATGAACAATCATCCACCGTTCAACAATTCATTCGTAGAATAACAATTACACCACTCATTAATATACAAACCGTAGTTAACAACTTATCATGCGATCATCATTGTTAATCAAGCAAATCATCAGTTGAATACGAAATCAAAGTCACGTATATACAATCATCGACCACGGAGTTTCTAACCACTAATACCAACATAAACTAACATCATAATCATTCACATTTTCTAGATTTACGATCTTATAGATAAAACCTTAGTTTTACATGAAGTCACAACATCAATATTCTAGCGACTAACAATGATGAACACTAACCGCGATGCCGAAGTGATTAGTTTGTTTGAGATGGAGAGCTTCGAGACCCACAGCTGCCGTCGCACAGAGAGGAGAGGGAGAGAGTGTTTTAGGGTTTGATGCTTGTTTCGTGTTTTGCAGAATAAAAGAAACCGCAGACACTATATGGGTCGACTCGCTGATCTGGGCTGAAGGCCCTATTGGCGAAGATCCTCTTTGAAGAAGAACTGAGCTTCGTCAAGGGTGTTGACGACGAAGAATATTCTTCGTCGAGAACTGTTTGGGATGAAGTACCTTCTTCGCTCAGAAGCCAGTCAACGAAGAACCATGTTCTTCGTCGACTACAATGTGGTGTGCGGTCCAAAGTTGTGCAACATGAACGCGCTACGTCTAAACATCAAACAACTCCTAAGTTTTCGTTTAACAACCGACATATCAATCAATTATCACGATACTTTATTTATTCCGATATTGTGCACATGTTACAACGTAAAACGGATTGTGAGAACAGATTTGTGAACAAGTGGTGCACAGAGGAAGGACCTTGGGATCTCGGGTTGTCACATCATCCCCAACTTGAAAGAAATTTCGTCCCGAAATTTGATAAGTAACTCAAAACATCAAGGTGTTAGATCAGGATGACTGTGGATTTTCCTCGGGTGCCACATCATCCCCAACTTGAAAGGGAATTTCGTCCCGAAATCCGTCAATGACATTAGAAGTTGATTCAACCTCCTGAACAATTGAGGATACTAGAGCTTCATCTGATCTTTGCATTCCCACGTGAACTCCGGTCCACGTCTCGAGTTCCAACGAACTCTCTCGATTGGAATTCGACTATGATAACAAACATTGACTTCCTGGTCCATGCTTTCGATAGATTCCTTGATAACTGCAACTTGTCGTTAACCTTAGACTCTAGTAAGGGTATCACAAGTATTTCATCGGACAAACACTTCTTTAGATTCGAGACATAAATGACATCGTGAACGTTACCCAATTCGTCGGGTAACTCGAGTTTGTAGGCCATGTCACTGATTCTTTCCAGAATTTTAAATGGCCCAACGTAACGTAAATTCATCTGGCCACGCTTCCCAAAGCGTACCGCACCCTCCCAGGGTGAGACTTTCAATCATGACATGTTCGCCTGCAGCGAACTCCCAGCGTTTCCTAAGCTTATCAGCTTTCCTGGCGGTCACGCGTTGCCGCCATACAATTCCGATCTAAACAATCTTCTCAGAGGTTCCAAGTACAAGTCCTGGACCTGTGATTAGGTTGTCACCCTCCTTAGTCCAACAAGGAGATCGACATTATTGTCCATGCAATGCCTCAAATAGAGCTGTCTGAATACTAGAATGGCAACTGCTGCAGTAGAACTCAACCAAAGGTAAGTGTCCTTCCAATTTTTACTAAAGTTAATCACACACATGCTCGCAGCATGTCTTCGAGTGTCAGGATGGTTCGTTTACTCTGACCGTTTATCCTACGGTGATAAGCAATGCTCATGTCTAGACGTGAGCCAAGGGTGTTGTGTATTGCCTGTCATAAATTAGGTATAAATCAAAATCAGAGGTAACAGGAGTTGGCACCCCGTGCATAGAATCCGCCCTTCACAGGTAATTATTCACAGGATTCGAAGACTTGTCAATTTTCCTTGATTGCTAGAAAGTGTACTGGTTACATGTGACAATCAACGATCACCCAGGTGATATTGTTTCCGTTTTGAGTTTTAGGTAGAACAGTGACAAAATCCATGGCAGTCTGTTCCTATTTCCAAATGGGTGTTTCTGGTTGCTGACACAACCTAGGAGGTTTCTGATACTCCACCTTAACTTTCGCATAAGTCACACATCGTTCACATACATTGCTATATAGGCTTTCACGTCCGGTCACTAGTACAAGATCCTTAGATCCTAAGACATTCTATCAAAACCCGGACGAGTAGAATATCGAGGCTCGTGTGCTTCGCCCAACACAAGTTCCCTAGGATTGCTGTATAGTGAGACATATTCGCTCCATGAGGTAGTGGGTATCACCCGATTTTAGATACAACTCGGTTTTCCATGCCCCACACGGATTCAACTGGGAGGTTCTCGTCCTTCAACGCTTTGGTTCGAGCAGAACGGATCTGATCAGGTAGGTTAGAGTCGATGGTGTGCTGCGATGCTCGTACACGTTTAGGTTTCACAGTCGAAATCATTCAAAAGTTCAATCCAGCGATGCCATCACATGTTTAGCTCTTTCAAAACAAGGGTACACGGGAGGCCCTTGTGATCAGTCTGAGTAGTTCATTTGGTACCGTCCAAGTAATGCCTCCAACTTAAATCCAAAGACCATGGCTTCCACCGCAGGTTGTGATTCGTGCAATTCTTCTTGTAAATCCACCATGTAAGCCATCACCTTCTCATGTTGCATAGGCGTGTATCTGGGACTCTGATTCGAACCATCATGGTATACTACTAGATCACCCATACCCTCGGGTAAAGACGATGCTCAGTGCATTGTAGAGTTGGGACTCAAAGGCTGAAAAGTCGTCATCCTGTTTTGTCTCCCACGAATACACGGCACCTTGCTGTGCTAAAGAGATTAAAGCTGCGCGATCTTCGAAAATCCCGTGATGAATCTGCGGTAGTATCTAGCGAGACCTAGAAATTGCTGTATCCCCGAAGGACTCTTTGGTGCCGACCAATTTCTAATAAAATGGATCTTAGAGAGATCCACGTGTATCCCCACTTCGTTGACTACGTGACCAAGAAAGTGTACTTCTCGAATCCTGAAGTCACACTTAGGTAGACTTCGCATGGAGTTGCTCCTCCCCTTGGAGCTCTAAGATGAAATACAAGTGCCGTTCATTGCGTTCCTTTCTCCTGAAAGTGATACAAAACATCATAGATAAACACGGTTGACGAATCTGGCGAGATGAGGTTGACACATACTACTCATATGATCCCTAAAGCTGCGGGTGTGTTGGATAACTTAAACAACATGAACAGAAAATCGTATTGGTCGTACCATGTCTGTAACGTCGTGTCAGGAATCATCCTCCTCTGGGTCTTTGATGCGTGTCAGTGTGTATATAAATTAGGTATATATTTTAAGCCCTTTTTACACTTTTTAGCCAAGTTTTAAATTTATAAAACACGATATTTACTAACACTAAACACACATATGGGCAAGTGCACCCATCGTGGACGTAGTATAGTGTTGGTAAGATACCGAGGTCGTCCAAGGACACAAGAGTTGTTAGTACCGGTTTATCCTCAACGTCTAACCAAATAAAAAATGTTAGAAAAAGGTTTTTTAAACTAAGAAAATAAAACTAACTAAAATGCTGAAAAATAAAATAAAAGTAAAACAGATAGACAAGATGAATCACTTGGATCCGACTCGTGTGTTAGTGTAACCTTTGATTATTTTTGCACTTTTGCACTTGTTTAAAAGATTATCTTAGTTATTGTAGTAGGCCCCTCTTTTGAAAGCGACGTTACCCTCAACCCAGTAGTTTGAGTCAGCAAGGATACAATCCTAAAGGGTCGGATTATTGAAAGATAATTAATTAAGTTATTAATGCATAATGTGGTAGGCCCTTCTTTTGAAGGCGACGTTACCCTCAGCTAAGTAGTCTGAGTCAGCAAGGATACAGTCCTAAGTAGCTGGGTTAAAGTTTTAATAGTAGTTTAACTTATGAGGGGATCAAAGAGTTTGGACCCCCGCCATCCAATACCTTTGGGTATTGAAGGAGGTCCTACTAAATTTGACCCAGGTCCTTTGCAGGATCTATACACTGAACAATGGCAAGACTCTTACCAAACCGTTCCCTTAACCCCTGACCAGGTAGCCAACATACCTCCATATAGACCGTGGAGATATGAATGGTGAAAATCTTTTATTTTATATAGACAGTAAAATAATGCCAAGACACCACGGACAAACGATAAGGAAGAATCACCTTCAACATAAGAAACTAGTAATTAAAGTCGTTAATACAAAACCAATTAAAAAGTGCAAAAGATTAAAAATAAAAAGTATTACACTAAACACTTGTCTTCACTAAGTGATGTAAGAGACTTAGGCAAACATGGCCTTTGATTATCAAGGACTCTTACGATCAATCTTGGATCCTGAGACGATTCACACACTCTATGATGGACAATGGATGATGGTGGTGGATGATGGTGTTATGGTGGTGGTGGGTGGTGGGTGAAGTGTGAGAGAGGTGGTGTGCCAAGGGATGAGTTGCAAGAGCTCCAAACACTCCTATTTATAGGCTGAACAGAAGCTCGGGCACGCCCCCTTGTCCATCTGACAATATCTCTCTTCATTAATTGTAATTCGCAATTACAATAAATGTGCCTGCAGCAAGTTGACCACGCCCCCGTGTCCGCTGGGCATGGCCCCGTGGTGGGCAGAAGAAGCTTTTATAGGTTTGTCTTTTCTGCTGCGTGTTCAGTCTTCTGTCTTCTTTGTTTGGCTTGGGAAGATGCTGTCGGGGGGTCGGGCTTGTCACTTTTGTTCCCTTTCTTGTATTTATGTTAGATTTTGCTGTCTTTTTGCTTCTTTTGTTATTTTGACCTCATTTAATCCTGAAAATACAAAAGGAAGACAAAAGCACACTTTTTCCAATACTAAAAAAGGGTTAGTTTTATGCCACATTTGATGTAATTTATATGTTGCATTTCACACACATCAAATACCCCCACACTTGAATCTTTGCTTGTCCTCAAGCAAAACTCTTTATAATGTGGCTTTTTCACACCCAAATGGAATGGGTAGAAGAGAAGGTTTTTGAGCTTGTCATAGAGTGTCGGGATTTCCAAGATTCTTTAATTAAGTTTTATTTTTATTTATTTACAATCTTATTCGTCATGATTTATTAAAAACGTTTCGTAAGAAAAATTACTTATTAGGGCATAACATACCTTTTTTAAAATTCCATTTATATACAAGTTCACATACCTCACGGGGGATCACTCAACACTCGGCCGAAGGTGTATTTTTAGTGAATCACTCGAGAGCGGCATGAAACTTACTCCTACCATAGGCTTGCCAAGCAATCAATCCTCCTCCTTTTTAACTATATACCTTTGTAAATATCAAGAGGACTTTTTGGGGGGAAGGGTTAGGCTTGGGTTAAAGGTAGGTGGTTGGGTTAGTGGTTAGTAGAAAAGGGCGAAAGGCGTAAAAAGCGTCGGTTTTCGTAAGACTTGTTTATTTATTTCTTTTGGCTTCATTATCATCATCATTTTTCTCTTTTTTTTTTTTTGATAAGGAAGTCATAAGAAAAACCGCGCTTTGTTACTAAAATAAAGGGTTTAAAATGAAAAACGGGTTTTGGTGGGAAAAAGGGTGTTTGTTTTGGGTTAAGAAATGAAAAGGTTTAGGCTCAAAGGGGTTAACTAGGGGGATTTTGGGTAGGTGGTAAAAAAAAAAGAAAAATAATGGTGTTGAAATAAAAAGGGTTAGTCCTAATACCTCCATCATTTACTTACTTGGGTTTAAGTTGGTAAGGACCAGGAATGTATCGTCGTGGCAAGTTCTAGAGTCGTAAGAAACCAAGCGGCTATTCACACAAGAAACGAAAAATGAGCATTTAGTTTAAAGATGTATATTTGTATGCTCAATAAAGGCTCAAAAACTCACTTTTTGTAGGAATGGGTTTTTATGTGATCAAGTATATATAATCAAATTTTAACTAGATTTGTCATGCCGTTTCATAATTTTCTTATGTTGTTTCTTTTTATCACAACGCTATCGTTTGTAAATTTGTAAAGATATAACCTTTTTAGAATTTTGAAATTCCCAACTTAAACCTAGACAAGTAAAAAAAATGAAAAAAAATTTGAAAAAATATGGGGTGATTAGCGGTTCCAATAGAGTTTTGTGTAAGGGTTGTAACTAGGACTTGCAAAATTCAAGGTTTTAGCATCCCCCCACACTTAAATTACACATTGTCCTCAATGTGTCCCAAAAATAAGTTTTTTGGTTGATTAAAATGTATAAAGTGGGTTAAAAACAAGATTTTATGTTACTAGTAGCTGAACACGGGGTGGTGTTGGCTGAGCACGGCCCCATGTCTAGACTGCCAGTACCAAAAGTAAACAGAAGGCTGGGCACGGGCACATGTTCAGTGAGCACGGCCCCGTGTCCAGTTACCTGAACTGGGCATTTCTGTAGATTTTTGGGTACAGGGGCGTGTTGGGTTGAGCACGACCCCGTGCTGAACTTGCTGTAATGAAGAAAAATTGTCGAGAGGCTCTGTTTTTGTGCATGGGGTGTTGGTTCAAGCTTCCCTTAGTACCCTTCACCATCTCGAGTGTGTTTTATTCCGGCAAATTAAAGCTAAACTAGAAAGCATAAAAGTTAAACTAATCTAAAACTAAGGATAGTTCCGCGGAATGCCTCCGTGGTGCGCCACATTTATAAGGGTCCTTGGCTAGACCCTCCTTATCGGGTGGTTCTGGCTCATCTTCAATTAGGGGGTCATTATTGCCAAAAGGATATTTCATTGAGCGCTCAAGATCTATTCTCCTTTTGAATGCCCCTAATTGAAGAGGTAGATTGTTGTACTACCGGTTTTTCAAAGCTTCATGAGTTTTTACAAAAGGCCGTCCCAACACTAGAGGAGCGTCATCAAGGATGACAAAGTCGGTTGGGATTACCATTTGATTTGTTTGAACCAAGACATCCTCAACTACACCGATTGATTTTATTATTCTCCGATTGGATAGAAAAATGGGTATTTGAAGTGGAGCCAGGTCACTAATACTCAATTTCTCGAAAATGTAGTTAGGCATTATGTTAACACAAAGATCCTTATCAATGGTGACGTTACTAATAAATGAATTTTGAAAAAAAAACATGGAACCGGTGTAATGTTAATTTCAAAAGGGTCTTCTTTTATTAGCGAAGTTTGGTCGTTAGTTAACTTAACACTTACCATTTCTTCAATTTTTGAGTTAGTGTTTAGCTCTTTTAAAAACTTAGCATGAGTTGATACTAAACAATGATTTTCAAAAGAAGGTGACAAGATATTAATTTCTTCAAAATTAGACTCTTCTTGAATTTTAACAGTATCGGCCTCACCTTTTTCCTTGTTTAACTCATGTGTCGGTTTTTCACTTATTTGTTCTTCCATTTTTAACTCTTCAACTATCGTTTTTTTATCTAATTCTTCTCTTGAGCCGGACTCCTCTTCCCTTGCGCGAGATTCTTTTATGCAACATTCGATAGTTTTAATGTGTTCTAATATCTTATCGGTCACCTCGGTGATAGAGAAAGGAGCGGGATCCTCAAAGCTTGAATCCGGTTGTTCGATCCTTGGTTCCTCATAGTACCCATATGAAGTAGATGGTTCACACCATTGTTCTTCATTGTAAGTATATGATGGATAAGGGTCGTAATTTTGTTCTTCATAGTACTCATATGAGGTGGGTTGTTCACGCCATGGTTCCTCATAATAAGTGTATGAAGGTGGTGGCTCATATCTTGACTCCTCAAAGTATGAGTATGAGGGTCCATACCTTGGTTCATCAAAATATGAGTATGAGGGAGAAGGTTCATACCTTTGGTCTTCATAGGATGTGTATGAAGTCGATGGCTCGTACCTGGGCTCCTCATAATAGTTGTATGAATTGGATGGTTGAAATAAGTTACAATATTGTACCGAGTGCGGGTCTCCACAATTAGTGCAATAGTCTCTCATGTAATCATCCTCCTCATAGGTGTAGTTGTAGCCTCCTGAGTATTGATCCATAAGAATCACTCAACAGACCACAACTAAGTCTCGGGACCAGAAAACAGAAAATAAAGACGGAAACAGAGGCTGGACACGGCCCCGGGCTTAGTGGACACGTCCCCGTGTTCAGGGTCTGTATCTGGGCGTTTTAATTAAAGTTACTGGTCTCGTTGAGCACGGGGGCGTGTCCAGTGAGCACGACCCCGTGTTCAGACTCTGTATCTGGGTGTTTTATGAAAAATATGCAGCACGGCCCCATGTTCAGGCTACCGTAAATGCAAACTAAACTAAAATGCAGAAAAATGTGCACGCGTTTTGAAAAATTTTTGAAAAACAGATTAGGCCATCGATTTTAAGCTTTCTTAAAATCCTTGTGTCCCCGGCAACGGCGCCAAAAACTTGATGCGTGTCAGTGTGTATATATATTAGGTATATATTTTAAGCCCTTTTTACACTGTTTAGGCAAGTTTTAAATTTATAAAACACGATATTTACTAACACTAAACACACATATGGGCAAGTGCACCCATCGTGGACGTAGTATAGTGTTGGTAAGATACCGAGGTCGTCCAAGGACACAAGAGCTTTTAGTACCGGTTTATGCTCAACGTCTAACCAAATCAAAAATGTTAGAAAAAGGTTTTTTAAACTAAGAAAATAAAACTAAAAAAATGCTGAAAAATAAAATAAAAGTAAAACAGATAGACAAGATGAATCACTTGGATCCGACTCGTGTGTTAGTGTAACCTTTGATTATTTTTGCACTTTTGCACTTGTTTAAGAGATTATCTTAGTTATTGTAGTAGGCCCCTCTTTTGAAGGCGACGTTACCCTCAACCCAGTAGTTTGAGTCAGCAAGGATACAATCCTAAAGGGTCGGATTATTGAAAGATAATTAATTAAGTTATTAATGCATAATGTGGTAGGCCCCTCTTTTGAAGGCGACGTTACCCTCAGCTAAGTAGTCTGAGTCAGCAGGATACAGTCCTAAGTAGCCTGGTTAAAGTTTTAATAGTAGTTTAACTTATGAGGGGATCAAAGAGTTTGGACCCCCGCCATCCAATACCTTTGGCTATTGAAGGAGGTCCTACTAAATTTGACCCAGATTCTTTGCAGGATCTATACACTAAACAATGGCAAGACTCTTACCAAACCGTTCCCTTAACCCCCGACCAGGTAGCCAACATACCTCCATATAGACCGTGGAGATATGAATGGTGAAAATCTTTTATTTTATATAGACAGTAAAATAATGCCAAGACACCACGGACAAACGATAAGGAAGAATCACCTTCAACATAAGAAACTAGTAATTAAAGTCATTAATACAAAACCAATTAAAAAGTGCAAAAGATTAAAAATAAAAAGTATTACACTAAACACTTGTCTTCACCAACTGATGTAAGAGACTTAGGCAAACATGGCCTTTGATTGTCAAGAACTCTTACGATCAATCTTGGATCCCGAGACGACTCACACACTCTATGATGGACAATGGATGATGGTGGTGGATGATGGTGTTATGGTGGTGGTGGGTGGTGGGTGAAGTGTGAGAGAGGTGGTGTGCCAAGGGATGAGTTGCAAGAGCTCCAAACACTCCTATTTATAGGCTGAAAAGAATCTCGGACACGGCCCCGTGCCCGCTGGGCACGGCCCCGTGTCCATCTGACAATATCTCTCTTCATTAATTGTAATTCGCAATTACAATAAATGTGCCTGCAGTAAGTTGACCACGCCCCCGTGTCCGCTGGGCACGGCCCCGTGGTGGGCAGAAGAAGCTTCTATAGGTTTGTCTTTTCTGCTGCTTCTTGGGCACGGCCCCATGCTCGCTGAGCACGGGGCGTGCTCAGTCTTCTGTCTTCTTTGTTTTGCTTGGGAAGATGCTGTCGGGGGGTCAGGCTTGTCACTTTTGTTCCCTTTCTTGTATTTATGTTAGATTTTGCTGTCTTTTTGCTTCATTTGTTATTTTGACCTTATTTTATCCTGAAAATACAAAAAGGAAGACAAAAGCACACTTTTTCCAACATTAGTACTAAAAAAGGGTTAGTTTTATGCCACATTTGATGTAATTTGTATGTTGCATTTCACACACATCAGTCTTCCATGGGCGGCGACTCCTTCCTCTTTTTCTACCTTGAACCAGCGACCACCCAACCTTGTTGTGACTCTTTCTTTTCAGATCAAGAACACTCCTTTCTAACACTCGGTCGGTATGTTCATCACTAACTTAATTCGTACCTTAGTCGTTCTTGAGTATGTGTATTATGTGTGTGTGTTGCATGAGTACATAGATCTACTGAATTAATTTTGGATCATAAGCATTGCATGATGTTGGTTAATGATTATTAGAGTTATATGACATGATCGATTATGATAATCAATTGATGAACTAAACTTGTGGTCTGATTTTAATGTCAATAACCTAGGGCTGTTTGAATATAGATTGCAATGATTAATACGAACGTATCAATGCCTATTGTAACGTGTTCGATGACTTTAGGGAATGGATGTCGATGATTTTGTGCTATAACATGATCATGAATGTGTTAGTATAGATCACGGATCTATTTATGTGTGATTAGATAACAAGAATTAACTCGCGGTTGAAAGACCACTCAATGATGATTATATACTTAGAATAAACTGAATGATGATTGGAATGATTATGCAAATTGATGATTAACTTGATTTATGAAATGCTGAGCTGTTAACATGCACATAGATCTTATACACACAAATATCTATCTATCTATCTATCTATCTATCTATCTATCTATCTATCTATCTATCTATCTATCTATCTATCTATCTATCTATCTATCTATCTATCTATCTATCTATCTATCTATCTATCTATCTATCTATCTATCTATCTATCTATCTATCTATCTATCTATCTATCTATCTATCTATCTATCTATCTATCTATCTATCTATCTATCTATCTATCTATCTATCTATCTATCTATCTATCTATCTATCTATCTATCTATCTATCTATCTATCTATCTATCTATCTATCTATCTATCTATCTATCTATCTATCTATCTATCTATCTATCTATCTATCTATCTATCTATCTATCTATCTATCTATCTATCTATCTATCTATCTATCTATCTATCTATCTATCTATCTATCTATCTATCTATCTATCTATCTATCTATCTATCTATCTATCTATCTATCTATCTATCTATCTATCTATCTATCTATCTATCTATCTATCTATCTATCTATCTATCTATCTATCTATCTATCTATCTATCTATCTATCTATCTATCTATCTATCTATCTATCTATCTATCTATCTATCTATCTATCTATCTATCTATCATCCATCCATCCATCCATCCATCCATCCATCCATCCATCATCATCATCATCATCATCATAAGTGTCTACTATTCAACCCATTCACTTTCACGGCGAAGTACCCCCTGCGATGAAGAACTATCCTTCGTCGAGTCCAAGTTTGAAGAAGAATCCATTCTTCGTCGAGACGAAGTATCTAGCGTGTGACGAAGCATCTAATCTTCGTCATGGTGATCTTTGGCGAAGTATCACCAAGGTTCGTCAAAGATCAAACAGTTATAACTCCTCAATCTCATAACAACAGTTAACACATTTTCAGCATGATTAGCGGATCAATCAACAGTTCATCGACATTCCATCTACTACCAACCCGAATCAATAAGAATAAGAAATCTGGTTTGACTAGTATGAATAACAAACTCACCTGTTATGTGTTGCTTTTTGACATTCACATGAGATGTGGACTTGTGTAAGAACTGGATATTTTATACATGATGTACGGTGATTCTTGTGATATATGCAATCTTTGATGACAGGTGTTTTAAATGATAATGAAACTGATTTTGATTGGTAACCACGGTAGGGTTTGGGTTGACCAACTTGGACGGGTAACTTAACATACCGAGCAAATCTAAGGTGAGTTCACTGCTCTTTTTCAAGCATGCGTCCCGGGGAGGGACATCTGGTAAATATTCCGGGGAGGAATATTGGGTAATGGGTTTGACTGGAATGTTAAACCTAAATGTTGGATAATACACTCACTCCTATCACCATTAAGTCCCACCTTGTTTGTTACCTGAGAGGTAACGGGGTATTAGTTGGTAGCGCTATCTAGGTTTGGCACCCTCACCCCGTACCTGAGAGGACGGGTGTGAACTAATGACCCAGTCATGCCCAATGCTTTGATAGGGGCATTGGGGAAAGGGCAAAATAATATGGAGCCATCTTGTACGGTATCGAGTTATTATCAACATTGTTGTTTTGGAAATGCTTTTGAACTGAACTAATTTTTTGGCAGCAAATCATGTAACACGATTCTCGGTAAACAAAACTGTGAACTCACCAGCGTTGTCTGATACACTTTTCTGCATGCTTGCATGTCTATAGGTTTATATCATTGGGACTTGCTGTCTGGGAGGCTGGAGTGGTCATGGGTCAAGAGACATGGATTTGCGAGACAAGTCTAATGGTTTTCGTACATATGGTTTATGAAACACTTAACAAATGATTAATGCTTCCACTGAACATGATGAAAAGACAAACCTTGCAATCTGGAGCTGAGTGTCATGGTCGTATTCAGAACTTGTTCGGTTATAGTCTAGTTTTATAAAAACGTTTTAAAACCAAGTTTACTATAACCAGTGGCTCTGATACCAATCTGTCACACCCCCGAAAATACCCCAAGAGGAAACCCCTGCGAGGCGTGTGACGTACCAGGATCTAGCCACCAATCACATTGAACTCATAACAATATTTCAAATAAAACTTTCATTTGTTAATCATAAGCATTACAAAACATTATTTACTGTTCAGCGGAAGCATACTACAATAGTTAAGAATTTCATAACTCAAGTGTATAAAAGCCATTAGACGTGTCTCGTGATTCCATGCAACTTGACCCATGACCACTCCAGCATCCTAGACAGCAAGTTCCAACGACATGTACCTATAGGCCTGCAAGCATGCAGAAAAGTGTATCAGACAACGCTGGTGAGTTCACAGTTTGCTTAACCGTTTGTTACCAAGTATTGACTTATGTTATGTTGATAATAACTCGATACCGCAGACGGCCCTTTTTGCCCTTCTCCAATGCTCTATCAAACATTGGTCATGATTTTAAAGTTATTAGTTCACGCCCATCCTATCCAGGTACATCGTGAGGGTGCCAAACCTAATAGCTCTATCAACTAATACCCCGTAGCCCTGCAAGCAACTAGTTCGGTAGTATGATGGGACTTAAGTGATAGAAAGTGAGTATATTATCCAACATCAACATTTACTGAAAACCGCCTAATATCCCCTACAAGGATATAGGTTTGTGAAAACCGCCTTACATCCCCTTCAAGGATGTGGGTTTATGAAAACTGCTTCATATCCCCTACAAGGATATGGGTTTATGAACATCCGTTTATTTGTTTGCCTGTTTGATTGTCCCCACCGGACGCATGCTTGTAATGAGAAATGAACTCACCATAGTTTTGCTTGGTATGTTAAGTTACCCTTTCCAAGTTGGTCAACCAAACCCTACCGTGGTTACCAAAGACAATCGGTTTCATAATCAATTAACTCACGTATGGTCACAGATTGCATTTATCGCAAAGATCATCGTATAATGCATAGCAAGTACTCAAATCACATAGCAACACTTAACAGATGAGTTTGCTTCTCACACGAGCCAAATCAGATTTCTCATTCTAAGCAACAGATAGATCTTATAAACACAAACATTCATCATCATATACATCATAAACTTTTCTATTTGTTAACACACATGCAACATCTCCACGAAGAATCTATTCTTCGTGGGATGCTCCCTCGGCGAAGAATCCTCTGGCAAGGACTATCCTTCGTCGGGGTTAAGTACGACGAAGAACCCCCAATGGCGAAGATCTATTCTTCGTCGAGAAAGTACGTGATGAAGAACCTTAGTGGTTCGTCAAAAGCAAGTCGACGAAGAATCAGGTCCTTCGTCGACCTGGGTTCTTCGTGAGGAGTACTTCATCGCTGCACTTAACAGACGGTCACAAATCCCTTAATTCGAGTAGTAACAGTTTCTAACAGGTTGACAGTTTCCAAATCAGATCAAACAACACTTTTTAATCATGATCAAGAACCCTAATTATGAACAATCATCCACCGTTCAACAATTCATTCGAAGCATAACAATTACACCACTCATTAATATACAAATCGTAGTTAACAACTTATCATGCGATCATCACTGTTAATCAAGCAAATCATCAGTTGAATACGAAATCAAAGTCACGTATACACAATCATCGACCACGGAGTTTCTCACCACTAAGACCAATATAAACCAACATCATAATCATTCACATTTTCTAGATTTACGATCTTATAGATAAAACCCTAGTTTTACATGAAGTCACAACATCAATATTCTAGCGACTAACAATGATGAACACTAACCGCCATGCCGAAGTAATTAGTTTGTTTGAGATGGAGAGCTTCGAGACCCACAACTACCGTCTCATAGAGAGGAGAGGGAGAGAGTGTTTTAGGGTTTGATGCTTGTTTCGTGTTTTGCAGAATAAAAGAAACCACAGACACTATATGGGCCGGCTTGCTGATCTGGGCCGAAAGCCCTATTGGCGAAGATCCTCTTTGATGAAGAACTGAGCTTCGTCAAGGGTGTTGACGACGAAGAACATTCTTCATCAAGAACTGTTTGGGACAAAGTACCTTCTTCGCTCAGAAGCCAGTCAACGAAGAACCATGTTCTTCGTCGACTACAATGTGGTGTGCGGTCCAAAGTTGTGCAACATGAACGTGCTACGTCTAAACATCAAACAACTCCTAAGTTTTCGTTTAACAACCAACATATCAATCAATCATAATGATACTTTTGTTATTCCGATATGGTGCACATATTACAACGTAAAACGGACTGTGAGAATAGATTTGTGAACAAGTGGTGCGCAGAGGAAGGACCTTGGGATCTCGGGTTGTCACAACGGCAGTACAAATTTAAATACTTAAAGACACTTTTATTTCCAAACTCTCTTACATCATCGCGAAATTGTTTCTTAACCGAACTACTGTTGAACGGAAGGAGCAGGTATTATGCCCCATCTCCGTCTCACCACCTCCAAATCTTCATGAAAATGCTTCTCATAATAAACATACATCAGGTCAGTTGACTTCATACCTGCCTGAACGGCCCAAGGGAAGTAATGCTTATAAAACAATGATCTTTGTTTGGCATTAAACTGTTCAGTTCCTACTATGACAGACAAGAAGTACATTGGAAGCAAAATTTGCTCAAACTCAATGACTTTTAGCGCTGACTCGCCGATCAAATTTGTTAGAAGGTTGAAAAGGGTGTGCCAGAAATCATGCACTTCGCGTGCGCGCATTGCCACATATGCAAGTTCTTCTGTTTCCATGAATCTTACCGGTGGGCGATCGTCTGGTGAGAAGTTTCTTGATCCCATGAACTTTGCATATGCGGCACCAAATGTGTTTGCTGGTAGGTCCCACGCGTGGCCCACGTTACTGGAAATGACACGTGGACGGTCCAGCAGTATTTCCTGGAATATAAAGAATTATTTTGGACGTTAGTCGTTATCAATTAGGGGTGTGAATTTCTGCCACGAACCAAAAACACGACACGAACCTAACGTGAAATTCGTGGGTTTAGGTTTAGTCTAAATAGGTTCGGGTCAGTTTCAGGTTAAACCCGCAAACCCGTTTAGCTAAACAGGTCGGGTTAGGGTCAACCCGGTTGGGTTGGCTCGTTGACCCGTTTAACCCATTTAAATGATATTATATTTGTTTACAATACGTTTTATGTCAAAAATTAAATTGAGTGTGTATTTTATGCCATAACTATAACTTAAAAAGAGAAATTGACATAGGATTTGTAATTTAAATGTAATTGCATTATATACACTTGTGTTTTATTAGTAAATTTTGATTTTAATATATTAATTTATGGAAAAATGTTTAAAAATAAATAGAGGGGATCTGGTGTCCCTGTCGCGACACGCGACGGGATCTGGTGTCCCTGTCGCGATACGCGGGGGAGACCATTTTCCAGCTATAAATAGAGGGGGTTGGCACTTGAATGTTGGTGTTAGTTCGACGTTCAATTTCCAATTCTACACTGAGATATACGTAGATTACTACAAACACACACGAAACACGAAACACTACCGCGATAAACAGGGTAATAACTCGATCGCTATTACGATTCAACGTCCGATCGATTGAAACTATCCAACGAATGTTTAAGTGCTGCTCAAATTGGGTTTATACTTTGTCATTCGTCGTTAATTCGATGGATGTTTAAGTATCGCACTTTGTCATTTGTTGTGAGGGTTTAATCTCGTGAATTGTCGTAAATGATGTATTAGTTACTAACCTAGTTTCGTGTGCATTGTTATTTAAATTAGGTTAAACAGGCTAATCAGTAGATTAAACACCGCCCGCATAAATCTGCAATGTGAGTCATTCTCTTTTTATCAATTATGCTTTACAAAACGCCAAACTATTTTTAAAGTTATAATTACAGGGATTAAGTCTTTGTAGTCTTCATTACAACCAGTATGTGGGGTTTTGTATACATTACTTGTTAATCCATCACCATTGGACAACGAGATAGCCAAGGGGTGATATGACCATAGTCACAGACACCATTGGACAATGAGATAGCCAATGGGTGGTCGAGTGACAAATACCGTGGGTATATGGTTGACATGTAGAAACATTGTAATCGCTCTTAATACTGTAAATTATAACAATAATATCGTTTTAGACAAAATGAATGATTCACTCAGTATTTCCCCGCTGACAAAACCTTTTTCAAACATGTTTCAAGTGATCTGTTGTGATCCAGGAAAAGTGCCGTGAAGCACTACAAGCTTAAGGAAGTGGCTCAATATAAATAAATAAATAAAGAAACATGTTTTGTAAAATAAAGATTTCCCAGTGAAATCACTTTATTGTAAATTACAGGGTTTTATCCCTAAATTATGTAATAAACGGGCATTTTTAGTATTAAAAAGATCCTGTATTAAAGACTTCCGCTGTCGCCTAAATTAAATACCACGGGGTTCCTGTCCCGCGGCTCTTGACCGGGTCAAACCGAGGCTAGGGTCGTAACAGGAAAAGGTGGTATCAGAGCCACCGATTTAAGCAAATTAAGTATTCAGCAAAATACTTAATTCTACTGATTACCATTCTGTTAATATGTGTTTTATTAACTGACTATCTGTTAATTACAGTATGAGTAAACAAAGACTTTCGGCTATCTATCATAAATTAGATACTTCACCAAAAGAAAAAGGAACTTCATCAAAATACCCAGCAGAAATTGAGGAAGGAATATTTGTCCGTAAGGCACAATATGAGAATCCTCTTACCCCAGAGAAAAGAAATTCGATTATTAGGAAAAGTCAGGAAAAAGGAAAGAAATCCCAACCAAAGAAAGTGAGGTTTAATCCGGAAACCCAGGAAATAGGCAATAATCCACCTTGGGAAGACAAATTAGATGAAAATGGGCAGATCTTTATATGTTAGCAACGGTAGCAATAAATACCAACCTTCAAAACTATCAGGACCCTGAATTAGTATTAGCACCTATATTACTTACAAGCCAGAAGCTCTAAAGAAAAAGTTATCCCGTAAATAAATAAATTACGATAAGCCCTAGTGTGTTTCAAATTTCAGTTGTCCTTTGTATTAAATCAGTCACACGGTATGCAATAATACTTAAATGTTTATTTGTGAAATTTTGTTATGAAATTTTAACTTAGCATTTTTGTGCATTTTGCATATATGCTAAACAGCATGAATGAGTTATCGGAAACCCTTCAGAATCTCAATCTCTATCCTGTACCAATAGAAGTATCCAACGACTTCACTGGTTACATTGCTGATTTGGAGGAACCTATGGAATTTCAAGCTCCACCTCCGGAGAAAGCAAAGCTTAAGAAAAGAAGAAGATATGTAGGATGGAGGAAAGTGAGCAGGAGGAAACCAGCAACTAGGAAAATTCCCAAAATAGAAAATCCTATGGATAAAGGAAAAGGGATCGAGATCGAAGAGAGTTCTAGGCCAACAGGGATAGAAATCGGGGAAAATTCTAGGCCAACGGGAATAGAAATAGGGGAAAGTTCTAAGCAAACTGAAGAATTTCCATTTCAGGTAGAATTAGATCATCTACTGGCAAGCTGTGATATCATTAGACCTATCACCAACAATCTCTACCCTTATCCTGCTGAAACCCAACTTTCAATAAATTTGGAACCAGCTATTCCAGACCCTCTAATCCACACCCAACCTTTAGGAGAAATGGACGAGTGGTGGACTAACGACTGGCAGTTTCAAAACCTTCTTAATAACCCTTATGACTTTTTCCCTCAGTTCGACCCAGAACCTATACCGATCCCACCGATGAGTAACGAAAACTTAGCCGAACTCCGCCATTTTGGCGAGGAGCTGATAGGTACAGGGAATAGGATCCGGGAAATGGGAGAACAAATCTCCTGGAAATATGACGAGAGGGAACGTCGCTACTAAATTGCTAGTTAACAAAAGAATAGTGGGGATGGGAGGCTATGTTTGCATAATAACAGTAGTAACAAAAATATAACTCTGTAAGATAGCTCAGAAATAAAACGTTGTAAGATAAACAGTGTGTATGGATGCCTAATATAATCTATAAAAATGGGAGTCGAAAAATCGACAATTTTGGCTATATATATGTGTTGTAAAAGTTTGTGTGGTTATGTGTAATTGTTTTGTTATAAGTTAATTATCGATTATTTGACACTAACAATTTATACCTATAATAATTACCAGATGGAAAACGCTGGTAATGAACCAGTTAATGAAGTGAATCAATCTGAGCAAAATCAGGAAAATCAATTTATGACTAGACAAGATATCGAGAATATCGTTGCTCAAGGGATAGCCAATGCTATTCCAGCAATTCTGGCTGCTGCCCAGAAACCTGCTGAACCTCAACAAATCATTCCTAGTAAACGTACTCAAGAAGATAACTTCAGTAATAGCGTAAATGAAGGCGGCAATCATGATAATCACAACAATTATCCACGGCAGGCCCCACTCCCTAAGAAAATGAAAGCTGCAACGCCTGGTTGCACTTACAAAGAATTTCTTGCTTGTAAACCAGCTGAATTTGCAGGCAATGAAGGGGCGACTACAACTCTGCGTTGGTTAGAGAAAACCGAAGCAGTACTTGTGATAAGTAAATGTACTGAAGAAGACAAAGTTACGTATGCTTTGCATCTTTTTAAAGAAGGGGCGCTAGAATGGTGGAATACGGTGCTTCAAGCCAAAGGAAGAAATATAGCTTATGCCATGAATTGGGAAGAATTTAAGCAGTTAATGGAAAGAAAATTATGTCCCCAGTATGAAAAGGAATAAATGGCAAATAAGTTCCTAAGCCATCGTATGGTGGGTGTAGACTGTCGAGGATATACTTCGACATTCTTCGAATATGCGAGAGTGGTACCAACCCTGGCTTCGCCAGAATCGGTGCTTATTTCCCGTTATATTTGGGGATTGATTAGCGAAATCCGTAATATCGTTAAAGTTGTGAGACCTCGCACTATAGACGATGCGGTAGAATTAGCTAACACCCGAACTGACGAACTGGTACATACAAGAGAAGAAAACCGGAAGAAGGATTTGGCTCAGAAAATTACCCAAGGATTTCGTATGGGTAATAATAACAAGTTCAAGAAGAGGGGAATCGGGCAATCTTCCACTCCGCCTTTCTGCAGGAATTACAGGAAGAAACATTTTGGAAAATGCAATGAAACCTGTAACTTTTGCAAAGCTATAGGACATCGTGAGGAAGATTGTAGGAAAAAGACCAGGATCTGCTATAACTGTGGAGAACCCGGGCATTTCAGAACCGAATGTCCCAAACTGGTCAAACCAGCAGACAACAAAACTAAGACAACCGACAGAACTACTAAAAAGAATGCCAGAGCATTCCAGCTGACCACTCAAGAAGCAGAACTCATTCCAGATGTGATAGCTGGTACGTTCTTAGTTCACGACGTGTTTGCAAAAGTATTATTCGACTCTGGTGCAAACCAAAGTTTTATTAATACCTCATTCCGCCAAGCTCTTAATTTACCATTAACCAATCTTAGGCAGATTTTTACAGTCGAAACGGCAGATGGAAATTCTGTTAAAATAGATAAGGTCTTGCAAGAAGGAAAAATAGAACTCTTAGGCCATAAGTTTTCTACAAACCTGTTACTATGAAGTTAGCCAGGTTCGATGTGGTATTAGGAATGGATTGGTTAGTAGCCAACCATGCTAGAATTCTCTGTGATAAAAATTCCGTAGAAATCCAGACACCTACAGGAAAAGTAATTTCAATCACAGGAGATAGACCTCGAAAGCCACTGAAATTTATTTCAGTAATAAAGTTGGCTAGTTATTCAAGAAAACAAGAAGTGGTGTATATGATTTCCGTAATCATTAACACAAAAAGTAAGGAACCTAAGGATATACCAATAGTATCAGAATACCCAGATGTCTTTCCAGAAGAATTACCCGGGTTACCACCCAATAGAGAAGTAGAGTTTAGGATTCATCTAATTCCTGGAACTACACCAATAGCCAAAGCACCTTACCGGCTAGCACCCACTGAAATGCTAGAATTGAAAAAGCAGTTAGATGAATTACTAAGCAAAGGATTTATACAACCTAGTTCATCCCCTTGGGGAGCACCAGTGTTGTTTGTGAAAAAGAAAGATGGATCGATGAGAATGTGTATCGATTATAGGGAACTGAATAAGGTTACAATTAAGAATCGATACCCATTACCTAGGATTGACGATCTTTTTGATCAACTCCAGGGAGCTAGGTATTTTCTAAGATAGACTTACGCTCTGGATAACATCAGTTGAAAGTACAAGAGGAAGACAGACCTAAAACTGCTTTCAGAACTAGGTATGGTCATTATGAGTTTACAGTCCAGGGGTGTTCATTGAATCGAATATCGAATTTTCGAATTATTCGAATCGAATTGTTCGAATAATTTTTATTTTTCCTTGAATTCGTATTCGATTCGAATTCGATTGAAATATACCGAATTCGATTCGAATTCGTATTCGAATAAAAAACCCAATTCGTATTCGATTCGTATTCGATTAAAAATTCGAATTCGAATCGAATTCGAATAAATTCGATTTAGTTCAGATTCTTTAAAAACATGTAAAAAAACATTCAAAATGAAACGTAAATTTTAAAGCAGTCATAAAGCACGATATCACATTAAAAAGTTCTAAATCCACAAGCCTAAAATTCAAAACGAGAAGTCAGGAATAACCACTCCACATTATAGGTTAATATTTTTACGCTTAGAAATCTATTGATAGATTTGTTACTTAGGTTTTAGTTATGGGCCATGTAGTGGATTTGGTAACGGGTAATTTTAATACTTGGAAAAAAATTTGAAAATAATTTATAGTATAGCCTAATAAAAGTTATATATGTATTATACATAAAAATAATAAATAAAAATGTATAATTTTTATTCGAATTTCGAATCGAATCGAATTTGAAATTATAAATTCGTATTCGATTCGTATTCGATTTACTTGACTCGAATTGAATCGAATTCGAATTCGAATTGTTATAATCGAAACGAAATCTTGATAATCGAATCGAATTTAAACGAATTTCGAATTTTTTGAATTCGAAACGAATTCTGCACACCCCTATTACAATCATGCCCTTCGGACTAACAAATGCTCCTGCAGCATTCATGGACATGATGAATCGGATTTGTAAACCATACTTGGATAAATTCGTAATTGTCTTCATCGACAATATACTTATTTATTCCAAAAGTCAGGAAGAACATTGTGAGCACCTACATGCACTCTTAACTTTGTTAAGAAAGGAAAAGCTTTACGCCAAATTCTCTAAGTGTGAATTCTGGCTGCAAGAAGTGCAATTTTTAGGGCATATGGTAAATCACGAAGGTATTCACGTAGATCCTTCTAAAATAGAAGCAATCACCAAATGGAAGGTTCCGCAAACAGCTGTGGAAATTAGAAGCTTTCTAGGTTTAGCTGGATACTATAGACGATTTATTAAGGATTTTTCTAAGATAGTTGTACCCTTGACTAAGTTAACCTGTAAAGCAGTTAAGTTTGAATGGGGACCTAGACAAGAAGAAGCTTTTAAGATTTTAAAGCAAAGGTTGACAAATACTCCAATTTTAGCCTTGCCAGAAGGAACTGAAGACTTTGAAGTATATTGTGATGCTTCGAAATTAGGATTAGGATGTGTGCTAATGCAACGCAAGAAAGTAATTGCGTATGCCTCCAGGCAATTGAAGAAGCACGGAGAAAATTATACAACTCATGACTTAGAATTAGGAGCTATAATTTTTGCCCTTAAAATCTGGAGACATTATCTGTATGGAAGTAAGTTTACTGTTTATACGGATCATAAAAGTTTAAGGTACATATTTGGGCAAAAAGAATTGAACATGAGGCAAAGAAGATGGATGGAAATCCTGAGTGACTATGACTGTGATATCCAATATCACGAAGGAAAAGCAAACATAGTCGCTGATGCTCTAAGTCGTAAGTATCATGAAAAGCAAAAGCAAGTCCGTGCTCTTAGATTAAATCTACAATTTGATTTAATGGAACAATTGAAGAAAGTTCAAGAAACAACAATCGAAGACGATGCTGAAGGAATGAAAGGACGAATACAAGAGTTAGAGCAAGGAAATGATGGAATTTGGAGATTTCACAAAAAAAGAATTTGGGTACCTAAGCAATGAGAATTAAGAAATAAGATTCTAGAGGAAGCCCATAAATCTAGGTATACCATGCACCCAGGTAACAATAAAATGTACCAAGATTTAAGGAATAATTTCTGGTGGATAGGTATGAAAGACATAGCTAGATACGTGTCTAAGTGTCTTACTTGTTCGCAAGTTAAAGCAGAACATCAGAAACCTTCGGGACTACTACAACCATAAGAAATGCCTGTATGGAAATGGGAACTCATAACAATGGACTTTGTTACTACGTTACCTAAAACCAGAAAAGGTAATGATGCGATTTGGGTAATTGTGGATCGATTAACCAAATCAGCTCATTTTCCACCCATGAAAGAAACCTTTAGCATGGAAAGGTTAGCCAAGTTGTACGTAGACGAAGTAGTATCTTTACATGGAGTCCCACTCTCCATTGTATCGGATAGGGATAGTCGTTTTATTTCCCATTTCTAGACTAGTTTCCACGAAGCAATGGGAACCCGACTAAATTTAAGTACTGCATATCATCCACAAACAGACGGACAAAGTGAAAGGACGATACAAACCCTGGAAGACATGCTCCGAGCATGTGTAATTGATTTTGGTGGTAACTGGGATAACCACTTACCCTTAATTGAATTCTCCTATAACAATAGTTATCATTCAAGCATTGAAGCTGCCCCATTTGAAGCACTGTATGGACGTAAGTGTAGAACTCCAGTTTGTTAGGCAGAAATAGGAGAAAGTCAATTATCAAGTCCTGAAATTGTGCAAGAAACTACTGACAAGATAACTCAAATCAAAGAAAGACTGAAAACAGCTCGAGATCGTCAGAAAAGTTATGCAAACAATCGCTGCAAGCCGCTAGAGTTTCAAGTCGGAGACAAAGTACTTTTGAAAGTTTCTCCTTGGAAAGGAGTAGTACGGTTCGGCAAGAAAGGAAAGCTGAGTCCAAGATACGTAGGACCTTTCCCCGTAATTCAACGAATAGGACCAGTTGCTTATCGTTTACAACTACCAGAAGAATTAACTGGAATACATGATGTGTTTCATGTATCCAACCTTAAGAAATGTTTATCTGACGAATCCCTGGTAGTACCTCTTCAAGATATAGAGGTAAATGAAAAGCTGAAATTTGTGGAGAAACCATTGCAGATAGAAGATAGAAAGATTAAGTTTCTCAAGCACAAACGATTAGTGTTAGTCAAAATCAAGTGGGATTCAAAGAAAGGACCAGAATACACTTGGGAGCTGGAATCAGAAATGAAGCGAAAATATCCTCATCTGTTCTAGTAAATCTCGAGGACGAGATTTTTATTAAGGTGGGGAGGATGTAACAACTCTCACTAAAATAATTACTTATTATGTTAATTTTCCAATAGGAAACCCTAATTATGAAACCCAAGTAATTCTACATAAACCCTAAAATTTTCAGAATAATCAGAATTAGGATCAGGGCCCCTAAAACTTAGGGGGGTAAACCCTAGCTGACGATTATCTTCATAATTTGCTGTAGAAAACGAATTCAGTCGAACAACCAACTCACCTAGCCTACAAATGAACGTGGCCACCCTATGCTAGAAGTGCACCCGTCGCGACACGCGACGGGATCTGGTGTCCCTGTCACGACACGCGGGGGAGACCATTTTCCAGCTATAAATAGAGGGGGTTGGCACTTGAATGTTGGTGTTAGTTCGACATTCAATTTCCAATTCTACACTGAGATATACGTAGATTACTACAAACACACACGAAACACGAAACATTGCCGCGATAAACAGGGTAATAACTCGATCGCTATAACGATTCAACATCCGATCGATTGAAACTATCCAACGAATGTTTAAGTGCTGCTCAAATTGGGTTTATACTTTGTCATTCGTCGTTAATTCGATGGATGTTTAAGTATCGCACTTTGTCATTTGTTGTGAGGGTTTAATCTCGTGAATTGTCGTAAATGCTGTATTAGTTACTAACCTAGTTTCGTGTGCATTGTTATTTAAATTAGGTTAAACAGGCTAATCAGTAGATTAAACTCCGCCCGCATAAATCTGCAATGTGAGTCATTCTCTTTTTATCAATTATGCTTTACAAAACTCCAAACTATTTTTAAAGTTATAATTACAGGGATTAAGTCTTTGTAGTCTTCGTTACAGCCGGTATGTGGGGTTTTGTATACATTACTTGTTAATCCATCACCATTGGACAACGAGATAGCCAAGGGGTGATATGACCATAGTCACAGACACCATTGGACAACGAGATAGCCAATGGGTGGTCGAGTGACAAATACCGTGGGTATATGGTTGACATGTAGAAACATTGTAATCGCTCTTAATACTGTAAATTATAACAATAATATCGTTATAGACAAAATGAATGATTCACTCAATATTTCCCCGCTGACAAAACATTTTTCAAACATGTTTCAGGTGATCTGTTGTGATCCAGGAAAAGTGCCGTGAAGCACTACAAGCTTAAGGAAGTGGCTCAATATAAATAAATAAAGAAACATGTTTTGTAAAATAAAGATTTCCTAGTGAAATCACTTTATTGTAAATTACAGGGTTTTATCCCTAAATTATGTAATAAACAGGCATTTTTAGTATTAAAAAGATCCTGTATTAAAGACTTCCGCTGTCGCCTAAATTAAATACCACGGGGTTCCTGTCCCGCGGCTCTTGACCGGGTCAAACCGGGGCTAGGGCCGTGACAGTTTAGCACCCTTAATATCAGTCATGGGTCAAACAAAAACGGGTAATACGTTTCAAGTAGACCCGTTTTCACAACCCGACCCACCTATATTGCCATTATGGGTATGATTACTTGTTATTGTTTGGTATATGTACAGGATTTAGATATGACTTCCAAAACCAATGTTTGGTTGGCTAAATTCAGATAAAAGAATGCATTAAAAGACATCATCCGGACGAGCCCCACACACTCTACATTGTGGGTGCTCTAAGCAAAAGGGGAAGCTCATGGATTAATTATCCAATATAGTGATTGCAACATGGTGTGTTTTCCATATTTATCAGCAACCCAACTAAAACAGATCCTTTATACATGTGCCAGTAGACTTTATTTAGTACACTATACACTGCTTTAACAAGCAACTTCAAGACTCTAAATTAAAATTAGAATTTTACTAATATGAAATTGAAAAATCGTGTATAATTTGTTTGTATGGTCATGATCTTATGACCTTTTGTAACTAAATATAATTTGCCAGCCATATTGACTTGGCCCAAAGTTGTTGACCCATTACCCAAACAACCAACTTTACAACCTCTAGTGTCAAGAATCAAAATTGCAAAGCAATTTGCAAAACACTTCTAACTAACCACATAAAATATAAGCCAAAGTCATAAAAAGTTCTGATTCTACAACACTTTTTAGTAATAATAATATCAAATTTGTATTTCATATAACTGTTATAACAAAAATCAAAATGAGCCAAAAAAATTGCCGGCCAGATTGACTTGGCCCAAAGTTGTTGACCCGTTACCCAAACTACCCACTTTGCAACCTCAAATGTCAAGAATCAAAATTGCAAAGCAATTTGCAAAACTCTTCTAACTAACCACATAAAATATAAGCCAATGTATAAGCATATTTTACCTGTGATGTAGCATTAAAGATGAATGTGAACGTATTATATATATTCATGCTTTATGGCAAGCATAAGGTGTAACATCAAAAATCATAGAGTTTATACCTCGTTCAACATCCTATGTAACTCATCTTTTGCCTCGACAACTGATCCCTGTCATTGCTGTCTACCACAAAGATATTATTACTGAAATAATGTATTATAAGATCATTTTGACCCGGTTTTACAAGAAGTATCAATTTAGACAAAAAAAAAAGAAGTTTTTTAGCTCCACCCAACCCATATCAAGAATTACCATTTTGACATGTGTCTTGCCACCTAAAAATTCGATTAAATAATGGTAAACCAAGCGGGTCAAAACTTAATACCATAAAGTGAGCCATTGTTGTCCGGTAAAATGACAATAAGCAAATCAAGTTCTTTTTTGTGAGGCATGGTTTTGTCGTACGTTACTCTAAAAACAGCTTTCCTTGTAGCTTGGTGAAATCCCAAAATGATATCAGCACAATCCCTACATCGATAATGTAAAAAATATGAAAAGATGACGTGTGCGCGTATATACATGTTTTTACAAAGAATATAACACACGATTCGGTTTTAAATTTATAAAAATGATTTATACTTCAACATTAAAACACACACGAAAGGGCAATTGTACCTCGTCATATATGTAGTAAAGCATCGGTAAGAACCAAGTATCGATCCAAGGATGTGGGCGGAGAAATAATACTAAACCTCATTAAACTACCGTAGGAAGATAAGTGATTGGTTTTTCTAAAAACTAAAATAAGCATAAACAAAGATGTAAAACAACATAATAGACTCCAAATAAGAAAATAAGTATATAGCCTTGCTTTTTACACAACCAAAGTATATGAACTAAGTCGGTTTTGTCACTTGAAACATTTGATCAATTTTCCTTTTTTAAGACAATTAGTATCCCTTTCGGGAATCCTAACATGACAATCATTTGGAAAGCTAAAAGGATAAACACACTTTAACCACCTAAAATTGTTCTTTAACGTGCAATTGATAAATGTCTATGAAAAACCCCTAAAGATAAGTTAGTCATCCGTTAAGAGTTTTCTAACCTCACTTAATCAAGGAAAGCGACACCGATAAACACAATGCAATCACCGAGACAAGCATAAACTAGATTAAATCACAACCGAGTTCATTTTACAAATCTTGCATATAAATTCACCAAGATAGCAATTTTGGCCTAAACTACTAACTAAGCTAACAATTTATGACAAGAATTCATAACAACACCATTTAACCCGTTAAGGTCCTTACATGAGGGAAAGCTTTCTTGATTAACAATAATTACCCCTTATGAAACCACTAACCATTTCTAGTATCATGGTGCACACATTTTAACCAAGTTAAACTAGTTAACCAAGTTCAAAGTCTACTAATACATGATTAATTAAGCTTCATCTTTCAATTATCTCAACTAACCAAATACCAATCATCCAAGATAATTACTTATAATCAAGAAACCAACATCAATAAACAAGGTTGCAAACTAATAATCAAGGATTAACATAGAAAATGATTCAAAGTGTCATTACAAACATAATTAACATACTAAAGGTTGTAATTAAGCAAGGGATTCTAGTGTTTTTGCCCAAAGGCTTACATTAATACATAATAATCAATCTAATTGCTTGGAATATAACAAAATCATGGAAAGATTAAGGAAATCAAACCATAAACAAGCACAAGATTAAGAATCCGGATAGTAACGGAGCTAATCGGCACAATGTGGCTTGAATCCGGGTGAAAGGTAGTGCCTCCGGAGCCTGTGATTTCACCAAAAGAGCTCCCAAGAGTCCAGAATTTCGAACAGAATGTTTCTGCCTATTTTTTATAACATTTTGTGATCGCACGGTCGTGCCAATAAAGTGCACGACCGTTCACTTTTAAAATACTGTTCACCATGCTGTGTGACATCATCTTATCTTGACCGGTCTTCGATCTCGCACGGTCGTGCCAATTGTTGCACGTGCGTGTATCTCCGGCTTTTGCTGGCACGACCAGCTACACTGGTGGTGCAGTTTTGGGCTGGTCTTGGTCGTCGTGGTTGCATGGGAGTGCCTCCAGTCGCACGTTCGTTCCACTCCGAGAGAGGCTTGCACTCCTGATCGCACTGGCGTGCACTACCGGGCTGGACTCTTCTGTCGGATACGCACGGTCGTTCCATGAGTCGCATGACCGTGCCAAATGCCCAGGTCAGAATCTTCATAAAATGTTCGCAGCTTTGTTGTTTCGCTCGGAAAGTCCTCGTTTTCACCATCTTCTTATTTGGCATGCTGTTTTAGGCCTGTAAACAAAAGTATACATGATTAAGTATCCGATTCACGATTTTACGGCCGAAAACGCATAAAATGGGGGTAAAATGGGGGAATAAAGTATGTATAATTTGGTGAATATCAAACCTCCCCACACTTGAACCTTACTTATCCTCAAGCAAGCTAAAACTAAAATGCAATAAAAGATAGAACCTAACGAGAACAAGTATTTACAAAAATTACCTACTAATAAACAAACATACGGTTAGCCGGTTTTCCGAAAGACAACATCAAGTGATTCAAACCAAACAAGCACACTCAAATATATGTCAAGATAACCAAGAAGCCGTGATTTCACTCCGATTGACTTAGCATGCTTATCTTCACACACCTCACAATGTTAACACACACTCGGTTTTATTTGTGAAACATACATAAAGTGTGTATGTGTAAACACTCAATGCCTCGTCAATGAAACGTGTAGTATCATAAGCTTGTCACAAGATCTTATCTCCACCAACTAACATGCGAAATTGTGAAAATCAAGAGGTCTTTACGGGTTGTAACGATAGGCTTGGGTGAGGGGTATGGAAAGGGATTTTTAAAGTGACGAAATGGTTAAAACTCGGCAGTAGCGTTTAACTAGCGTAATACAATAAAACTATACGTACTAATGCCTTAACAAGGCGGCTTTTGCGCTATCGAGCTCATCAATGAGATTTCAACAATTTAGCATTCAAAATTGCTCGAATTTTGTCGACTTCACCCTATTTTAGGCTGTTTAATTTTCTGATTTTTCTGAATATGTTTTTTTATTTTTTATCTAATAGCTTTGTACAATGAACACTAACTACAATAAACGCTAGTCAAACGATGATTTAACCGAGTTTTAACACAAAGGGTTTTAAAAATAAAAAGGCTAAATTTGGCTAAGTGGGTGAGCTTGGTTGGGTAAACAAAGGGAAACACGGGAAAGGCTCAACATGGTTAATCCTAAGGGGTAATGTAGGGTGTAGGGAAACACAACACAAAGAACAAGGCTAACAACAAAGGGGTTTTCTAAGTGCCTCTATCACCTCTACACAATTCCACATGTTTATGGTCTTAACAAGCATGCTAGTGACAAGTTCTAAACTACATGTGACATCCGGCTCACTCCTACTCCGAAATGAACAAACATATAACAATTTCAAGGCTCAAATATGCTCACATACGGAAGGAATGGGTAAAAGCATGAAAATTAACATGCAAGTCATTCTTTGTTTGTCACGTTTTCTAGTTATCTTTTTCAAAATTTATTCGGCTTGTCGGGTTTTCATCATATCCGAGGTTTTCTAAAAACAACAACTAACCGGTTTATTTGCTAAAAATATATACAATTTACTGTTTTTTTTAGATAGAGGACAAACGAATTCAAAGTCAAAATGTTAAACCCCCTCCCCACACTTGAACTTCGCATTGTCCCCAATACGAAACCCGAAATATAGAGAAAAAGGAGAATAACACTCCCCTGAAGATGATTTAGATGAAACGAGTCTCCAAAGCTGCTTCCGTGGTGTGCTCCGGTCCAAGACATGCTAGCCAAAATCTGTAAGTATGTCACAAGGCACAGCAAAACAAAACAGAAAGCATAGACAATATAAACACAAATAAACCATAATTTACATAAATAAAAGTACTAAATATCCAAATATAACAAAACAAATAAACTAAAGTGTCTGAAAAATAAAGATACATATCCACGGGTGTTTGAAATAGGAGCCAAAATGAACACCCGAAAACATACTACTAACATAACACAATCACCATCAGCTTAGAACACCTACTATTCCTCGTCATCTGCACCTCCTCCCGTGCTGGATGGGCCTGCCCCTCCATAACCGCCTGGGTTCCCGAATGGGAACTGTGGGGGAACGCCAAAGTAATTCGGGTAGGCGTTCTGAAGCCCCCCAAATATGTACGAGAATCCTGCATGCACCTCCTGGCGCATGAACTCCTGGTTGGCCCTAAGCTGATCCTGATTAGCTCTTATCTGCTCTATATAAACCCGCTGCTGCTCCTGGCTAACCTGCATCTGCTGGAACTGCTGGTAAAACTCAGGGTAGGGGGAATGTCGGGAGGCCAGTGCTCGTAATGTGGGGAGTGATGCTGCTGTGGTGAGTGTGGTGGTGTGTGATGCTGCTCCTCATGCTGCACATGTTGCTACTCCATAACTTCATCCTCATCATTTCCTAGGAGTGGAGGCAACGGGTCCCAGACCTCGTTGTCCAACCCCTTCAACCTATCCCCATGATTGGTCTCTACAATAATCCCATCGCTTTTAACGAACGGATGTCGACGTACAGACCCTCGGTCTCCAAAGTAAGACCCTCAACTACCTCGTCCATCATAATCCCCATCGCATATGCAATCTGAGTCACGTACTGACCCCCATGAATCTGACTGCTGGGGGTACGACCTGAGCTATTCACAAAGTATTCAGCCATCCGTGTGGCGAGGTTTATGTGTGCCCCCTCCGCTAGCGCATAAAGAAATATAAGATCCGGTGTTGGACAGTTTCCCAAACTGTCCATGCGCCCCGCTATGGTATGGCTGAATATATGGTGCATGACTCTGTGCAATGGGTTGCGTAACTTTGAAGCTTTTGACATCCGAGGATCATATGGGTCTCCAACTGCAATTTATGCCCAAAACTCGCCCCGCTCGTTTTCGCTGGGGAAGGTAAACTGATCTGTAAAGACATCGGAATCCATATCTGCATCGGTGTAGATTCCTAGTCTTCGACCCAACCTTCCCACCGTCCAATTATGCCAACGACCGCCCAGTCTGAAATTTATCCTCTTCTTGTAGCGGATGTTTGGAACTTTATGCGCTTTAGGCTTCTCGTATGAGTAAGTGCAGAAGAACTCTAGCGTAAGCTCTTGATAAATCGGGCGGTCGATGTTGACCAAACGCGCAAGTGGGACTGTCAACATGTTCCCGAGCCTGTCACGCTGATTTAATTCAGCCATGACGCCCCAATCCAGCCTTCGTGGGATACCAAACTGGCCCCGCCTTTGCCACAATGAGTTAAATTTTGGGATGCAAAGACTTTCCCTCTCGTCGTCTTCGTTGAATTGTAAAAAGGGATGGTCCATCTGCAAGAGGAATGTTGTCAGATTAAGAGGAGCAGAAAACTACCGAACAAAACAGCATAAACACACCGTTATGAAGCTACTGTCCCGCTGATCTGGGCGACTCGCACGGGGGTGCGACCAGACGCACGGTCGTGCGTCACCGAGAAACAGCACTGGTGGTCGGCAATTGTAGGACACGCACGGCGTGCAACCAACGGCACCCCCGTGCACCACCGAGACCACAGTAAATCATTGAGAACAGCCGGAATCGCACGGACCGTGCCAATTGAGGAACGACCGTGCGACAGAGAATCTGCAGAAATCACCCCGATTTAGAATATCCCTATTTTTCCGAAAATCAACAACTTTTGGGCAGATGGGGGTTAGAGAATCGACCGACTGTTCACGAGACACAAGATTCTTGCAAGGGCTAGGGTTTCGATTTGTTTATGAAGAGAACCCTAAAAATCCTTGAAGAAATCGAACAAATCTAACCTAGAACAAGAATGGAACATAAAATCGACGAGGAAAAAGATACCATGCGAGAAGATTGGAGAAACTGTGCGAAGAAATGGTGCGTTACGAGCAAAATCAGTCTGGAATGGCTGCTGCTGTTTAGGGTTAGAGACTTGTGAGAAATGGCTGCAGATGAGGGTTTTTATACTGCACAAAGACAAAAATGCCCTTAGCCATTCGCACGGGCGTGCGAGTTGTCGCACGGTCGTGCGTCACCGACAAGTGCTAACCCTGGCACGCTTATCTCGGAACTGCACCGGGGGTGCGACTCGAAATGTTGGCCGGCCCGCAACCGCACGGGCGTGCGGCCTGGGGCACGGCCGTGCCATATTTGCAAATCAGTCTTTTCTGCAGAATTCATTTGCAGCACCTATTTCAGCCGTTTTTCACCATTTTTGCACTACACCAACTGTTTTAACATTGCTCCACCATAGACCCTTCGCTTGGCACGTCTAAAAACTGTACAAACTTACGGAAACTACAAAACACACCTAAATTACCTAAAAACGACGAAAACATAAAAATGGACATTTTTACCCCTAAAGCGCCAAAGACGCTCTTGCTACATTTTTGGTCTTCAAGTCAGTAGCGTAGACTCTCCTCCCCACACTTAAGTTGTATGCCGGTGTGGAGCTCGATAACCTCCACCGCCAACTCGATCGGCCCTCCAACATAAACCTTCAAGCGATACCCATTTACCTTGAAAATAATGTCGTCCGCATTCTCTATTGCAGCAGTTCCATATGGAAATACCTCTTTTACCGTGTACGGTCCTGTCCAACGTGAATGTAATTTTCCCGGAAATAAACGCAACCTCGAGTTGTAAAGAAGAACAAGATCGCCCGCTTGGAATTGTTTATGGTCCTTCAAGCGTTTATCATGCAATCTCTTGGTGCGCTCTTTGTATAACACGGAGGTCTCATAAGCGTGTTGTCGTAGCTCTTCTAATTCATGAATCTGAAGAAACCGGGCTTCACCTCCGGTTTTTAAATCCAGATTTGCGGTTTTTAGAGCCCACATCGCCTTATTCTCCAACTCCACTGGTAAATGGCATGCCTTTCCGTAAACAAGCCTACAGGGAGTAGTCCCAATAGGCGTCTTGTAAGCCGTACGGAAGGCCCACAACGCTTCATCCAGTTTATCCGACCAATCCTTGCGGTTTGCACCTACCGACCGCTCAAGGATCCTTTTCAATCCCCGGTTTGTGACCTCCACCTGCCCACTTGTCTGTGGATGATAGGGCGTGGATAAACGGTGATGCACATCGTAACAGGACAAAGCTCTCTCGAGCTGAGTATTGCAAAAGTGCGTCCCTCTGTCACTGATAAGCGCCTTTGGTGCGCCAAACCGGGCAAACAAACTCTTTAAAAATCTCACGACTACCCTGGAATCATTGGTGGGCAAGGCCTGTGCCTCTGCCCACTTCGATACATAATCAACCGCGACCAGGATATATTTGTTTCCTCGTGAGGGGGGAAATGGTCCCATGAAGTCTATCCACCAGATATCAAAGACTTCACAAACTTGAATCCAGTTTTGAGGCATTTCATCCCGTGCTGATATGTTCGCTGCCCTCTGGCAGGCATCGCACGCTCTGACCCAACTCCGCACATCACGAAATATAGTCGGCCAATAAAACCCAGAATCAAGCACCTTCTTAGCGGTGAAATTGTCACCATGGTGACCTCCTGTAGGTCCCTCGTGACAATGGCGTAGAATGTCAGTCGCCTCCTTTCCTGAAACACACCTTCTAATCACCTGATCAGCACCAACCCTAAACAAGTAAGGGTCATCCCAAATGTAATGCTTGACGTCCGAAAAGAATTTGCTCTTTTGCTGGTGAGTCAACCCTTTAATCAGAATCCCGCAAGCAAAGTAGTTCGCAAAGTCGGCGAACCATGGCGACTCATCGCATATCTCAACACTCATCAACGACCCGTGTGGGAAATTATCATTGATTGAATCCCAACGCGTGTCCTTGATGTCTCCATGCTCTAACCGAGATAGATCATCAGCCACTACATTTAACGCACCCTTTTTGTCTTGAATTTCGATATCAAATTCTTGCAGCAATAAGATCCATATGATGAGACGCGGTTTGGCGTCCTGTTTCCTGAAAAGATATCTGATGGCAGCGTGATCAATATACACTATTGTCTTTGAAAGCACCAAATATGATCTAAATTTGTCACATGCGAAAACGACCGCCAAGAGCTCTTTTTCAGTCGTGGTATAATTCTCTTGGGCATCGTGAAGAGTCTTGCTCGCATAATAGATCGGGTGAAAGTGCTTTTCTTTCTTTTGTCCAAGAGTGGCCCCTATAGCGAAATCGCTCGCGTCGCACATAATTTCGAATGGCAGACTCCAGTCAGGCGCGACCAAAATAGGGGCTCAATCAACTTTTGCTTGAGAAGGTCAAAGGCCCTCAAGCAGTCATCTCCAAATATAAACGGAGCGTCTTTCTCCAACAAACGGGTCATGGGCCTAGCGATCTTTGAAAAATCCTTGATGAATCGCCTGTGGAACCCCGCATGACCAAGAAAGCTCTGTATCACTCTCACAGAGGTGGGAGGTGGAAGTCGTGAAATAATGTCCACTTTGGCTGGATCGACCTCCATACCAGCACGCGAAATCTTGTGTCCCAACACTATGCCTTCTCGTGCCATGAAGTGGCACTTCGCCTAGTTTAGGACAAGATTCGTCTCCTCGCACCTCTTCAACATTTTCTTCAAATTTTCCAAACAATGATTAAAGGAATCTCCAAACACTGAAAAGTCATCCATGAAAACCTCCATAGAATCCTCGATCATATCATGAAAAATCGCAACCATGCATCTGTGGAAGGTCACCGGTGCATTGCATAACCCAAAAGGCATCCGCCTGTAGGATAATGTGCCAAAAGGGCAAGTAAAGGTAGTCTTCTCCTGATCCTCAGGAGCAATAGGAATTTGGAAGTACCCCGAAAACTCGTCCAAGAAATAGTAATACGACTTCCCCGACAGACGTTCCAACATCTGTTCGATGAATGGAAGTGGGAAGTGATCCTTGCAAGTAGCATCATTGAGTTTGCAGTAGTCAATGCAAACTCGCCATCCAGTGACGGTACGGGTAGGAATCAGCTCATTCCTATCATTCGAGACTACAGTAATACCACCTTTCTTGGATACTACCTGCACTGGACTCACCCACACAGAATCAGATAAAGGATAGATCAATCCGGCATCCAACAACTTAATCACTTCCTTCTTTACCACCTCTTGCATATTTGGATTCAACCGCCTCTGAGGCTGTGCACAGGGTTTGTACTCGTCTTCCATCAGAATCTTGTGAGTACAAAAAGAAGGATTGATGCCTTTGATATCCATAATCTTCCACGCTAGGGCTTTCTTATGAAGTCGCAAAACACTAAGCAGTCTGCTCTTTTCCTCGTCCATCAACGATGATGAGATAATAACCGGCAAACGGCGCTCCTCGTCTAGAAATGCGTACTCCAAAGGGGGCGGAAGCTCCTTAAGCTCCAAAGACGGGGGATCTTCAACCGACGGCTTCGACCTTTCTTCATTCTCACGATCAATCACTGCAAACCGATCCGGACTCTGGGAACCATCATCACCAATCTGATAGACTGGCTGCTCGAAATCGTGGCCCTCTTGCGTAATGCCATCTAAGTCCCCACACAACAAATGTGTGTCCAAATCAATCTCCTCAATCGTGCCCTGGAAATGTGTGTTCACATACGTGTCAACAATGTCAACATAGTAGAGCGCATCATCCTGTCTCTGCGGGTGCTGCATTGACCACTTTATGTCAAAGGTCACGTGCTCATCATTCACTTGGAGTGTAATCTGCCCTACAACTACATCTACAATGGTCCGAGCAGTATTCAAGAATGGACGTCCGAGAATCAAAGGCACCCTAGAGTCCTCATCCATATCCAAGATAACAAAATCCACTGGAAACACAAACTTGTCAATCTTAACAAGCATATTCTCAACAAATCCACATGGATACTTGATAGAACGATCTGCCAGTCGAATGCTCATACGTGTAGGTGACGGCTCACATAGATCCAACTTTGTAAAAACCTTATAGGGCATAAGGTTGATACTCGCTCCCAAATCAGCCAATGCATGGCTAACACACATATTTCCTATCAAAGAAGGAAGCGTGAAACTGCCAGGATCTCCCATTTTTGTGGGTAGACGATTCTGAAGAATGGCAGAGCAGCTTTCGTTCATCACCACACAGGACATATCCTCAAGCTTCTGCTTATTCGAGAGGATGTCCTTTAAGAACTTCGCATACTTTGGCATCTGGGCCAAGGCTTCAACAAACGGTATGTTTATATGCAGTTGCTTAAACATTTCAAGAAACTTACTGTATTGTTCTTCGCTTTTATGTTTCTTTAGCCGGCCAGGGTATGGAACTGGAGGAGTGTAATCTTTGACTGGCTCCTGGACTTGTGCTGTACTTGCTGGGCGCAGCCTGTCTTGCACCTCGTCCGGTGTGTCAGTCGGGACCTTTTCAATGATCGATGGTGGGTCCAATATGCTGGTTCCTGTCGTCTTGCCACTCCTGGTCATCACCACATTTACATGCCCGCGCGGATTTGGCTCTGTGTTGCCTAGAAGACCACCTGGGGGTCTCTCCAACATCAACTTCGCCAGCTGACCAACCTGGTTCTCGATATTCTGAATCGAGGCTTTTTGACTGCGCATTTCACCTTCATGAGCTAAGAAACGGTCTTCACTTTTTTGGTATCGTTTCTCATCTAGCTGATTCGCCCTGGTGGAACTGGTCAGAAGTTGAGCCATCATATCTTCCAGCTTAGGACCTGATTGAGGGGCTTGCTGCTGGAAATTTTATACAAATGGGCTGGAAATTTTATAAAAATTCAAAACGGGCCTGAAATTTTATAAAAATTAAAACAATGAAAATGATCGAATCAGCTAGCGTGAGAATGATTTTTTGGAGCCGAAAATTCAAAGAATAAATGAATAAATAGGCTGAATTCGAACCAATAAATGGAATAAAAATTCACAAGTGTATAAAATAATCTTGAAAACGAATAAATTGAATTAAAAACAAGAACTATTAACAAATAAATCAACGAATAAATAATCACGAAAATCTTCACAAATATTCACAAGTATATACACCGATAAAATAATGACTCGGGACGTTCCTAAAGCTCGCCACATCCCCGGCAACGGCGCCAAAAACTTGACGTGTGCGCGTATATACATGTTTTTACAAAGAATATAACACACGATTCGGTTTTAAATTTATAAAAATGATTTATACTTCAACATTAAAACAAACACGAAAGGGCAAGTGTACCCCGTCATATATGTAGTAAAGCATCGGTAAGAACCAAGTATCGATCCAAGGATGTGGGCGGAGAAATAACATTAAACCTTTGTCATTAAACTACCGGTAGGAAGATAAGTGATTGGTTTTCCTAAAAACTAAAATAAGCATAAACAAAGATGTAAAACAACATAATAGACTCCAAATAAGAAAATAAGTATATAGCCCCAAATAAGTATATAGCCTTACTTTTTACACAACCAAAGTATATGAACTAAGTTGGTTTTGTCACTTGAAACATTTGATCAATTTTCCATTTTCAAGACAATTAGTATCCCTTTCGGGAATCCTAACATGACAATCATTCGGAAAGCTAAAACGATAAACACACTTTAACCACCTAAAATTGTTCTTTAACGTGCAATTGATAAATGTCTATGAAAATCCCCTAAAGATAAGTTAGTCATCCGTTAAGAGTTTTCTAACCTCACTTAATCAAGGAAAGCGACACCGAAACACAATGCAACCACCGAGACAAGCATGAACTAGTTTAAATCACAACCGAGTTCATTTTACAAATCTTGCACATAAATTCACCAAGATAGCAATTTTGGCCTAAACTACTAACTAAGCTAACAATTTATGACAAGAATTTATAACAACACCATTTAACCCGTTAAGGTCCTTATGTGAGGGAAAACTTTTTTGATTAACAATAATTACCCCTTATTAAACCACTAACCATTTCTAGTATCATGGTGCACACATTTTAACCAAGTTAAACTAGTTAACCAAGTTCAAAGTCTACTAATACATGATTAATTAAGCTTCATCTTTCAATTATCTCAACTAACCAACTACCAATCATCCAAGATAATTACTTATAATCAAGAAACCAACATCAATAAACAAGGTTGCAAACTAATCATCAAGGATTAACATAGAAAATGATTCAAAGTGTCATTACAAACATGATTAACATACTAAAGGTTGTAATTAAGCAAGGGATTCTAGTGTTTTTGCCCAAAGGCTTACATTAATACATAATAATCAATCTAAATGCTTGAAATATAACAAAATCATGGAAAGATTAAGGAAATCAAACCATAAACAAGCACAAGATTAAGAATTCGGATAGTAACGGAGCTAATCGGCACAATGTGGCTTGAATCCGGGTGAAAGCTAGTGCCTCCGGAGCCTGTGATTTCGCCAAAAGAGCTCCCAAAAGTCCAGAATTTCGAACAGAATGTTTCTGCCTGTTTTTTTATAACATTTTGCGATCGCACGGTCGTGCCAATAAAGTGCACGACCGTTCACTTTTAAAATACTGTTCACCATGCTGTGTGACATTATCTTATCTTGACCGGTCTCCAATCTCGCATGGTCGTGCCAATTGTTGCGCGTGCGTGCATCTCCGGCTTTTGCTGGCACGACCAGCTGCACTGGTGGTGCAGTTCCGGGCTGGTCTTGGTCGTCGGGGTTGCACGGGAGTGCCTCCAGTCGCACGATCGTTCCACTCCGAGAGAGGCTTACACTCCTGATCACACTGGCGTGCACTACCGGGCTGGACTCTTCTGTCGGATACGCACGATCGTTCCATGACTCGCACGACCGTGCCAAATGCCCACGTTAGAATCTTCACAGAATGTTCGCAGCTTTGTCGTTTCGCTCGAAAAGTCCTCGTTTTCACCATCTTCTTATTTGGCATGTTGTTTTAGGCCTGTAAACAAAAGTATACATGATTAAGTATCCGATTCACGGTTTTACGGCCGAAAACACATAAAATGGGGGTAAAATGGGGGAATAAAGTATGAATAATTTGGTGAATATCAAAAGAACATATGGTAAAATCTGTAACAAATGAATAATTAGATTTTAGAACACTTACCAGATCTAAAATTCTTGTTATCTAGAATGTTTGCATAGAAGTGGGGTCCATGCCAGGGTAAAATTCAGGGTACATCTAGCAACATAAATAGCTGATGCACATAGTAATGATGGTTTGTAATGTAAAGCATCATATCCCACCAAGCATAGTTCAATGAGGAAGTATGCTAGGTTTTCAAACTGGGAAAAAAAGATTAAAAGAGTTTAGAATCTGTCTAATTACAAATACCTTTTTGCCTCCTTGTGCAGCTCTAAGAAATCTCAGCATGAAAACATAAGGTGTAGGCAAATTAAGACGAAAGTTTAGGGTATTTAAAATCGTCGTCTCCTGATAATTGGAAAAGGTTTATTTTTTAGTGAAAATACATGATAAAAGAAAAGATAAAAATAAAGATAAAGAAAAAGATGAATAAGAAACAAAGTGTCATGGGTTATGTGCTAATGTGAGTCTTTATGGGTTAACCGACTCAACGTGTATAAACCCGCAAAACAAAAGCATTTACCTTTGGATGCCAAAAATCCTCATACTTCGATGCTAGTAATAGTGATGTGAGACCAACTAATTGCATATCAGTTTTTCTAATCACGATTGCAGACAGGTAAAAGTCCAAGAGTGTGACCATCAGATAAAGCGTCGGTTGCATTTGCTCAAATTTCAGTTGTACCCGTAGCAACCAACATGTGCAAATTATAAAACTATAATTCTAATTTATGCATTAAAATAACAAAATAGGAGGATAAACAGAAGGTACTTCTATTAGCCAGTGGATAAGTATGCCTCGCTTTTGAGGAGTGGTATCTGTTTGTATCTCCATATAGTTTTTCAGTGGTTGACTATGTGCCTGCATTCATAAGCCATTTCGATTATAGTTCATAACGTTGATTCAGATTATGTGTGTAAGGCGTCAATCGAATAAACATAGCATAAAAGCATGATAAACTCACTTCAGTGACCCATAAATGCTGCTAATAGATCTCATCAACATATTCAGCAACTTCATGCTGCTTGCCGTTATCATACATGTCGAGCAGGATCTCCTCCTTAGCGACACCAACTTGATCCTTTAGAAGCTGCATTGCAACGTAAATTATAAAATAAATATTTATAAAGGAAATCAAATTTTTCCAACCTTTTTTCTTTCGATTAGCAAAGACGTGTAGGATTTTTGGCGACCAGATTTCACCTTGGAAGTGAGATTCGATGTACTTGCATCTAATGTAACATCTTATGCAATTTGCTTACAGGAAATAGATTCAAACTTTGATGTTTCAACTTTCTTGGATAAAACAAAATTTGAAGATGTTGATTTGGTAAAAACAGAAGTGGTTCTTGATACCCTTTGAACTTTGGGAATACCAACTGTCGTTTTCACGGTTGGCCGATAGGACATTTTTGTAATTATAGAACACAATAAAAGAAATATATTGGTTAATAATTATGTGACATTTGTGCCTCTACGACCATCATACAAATACGAATCCAATGAAATCTTGTGTTTCATTCTCGGGATTTGAACAATTACAGGTGATATTTACACATATCAATTCTTGTTCGATTTCGAGCTCTTAATCACTTTCTGGAAAGTTATACGCAAACTGTTTCGTAAACGTGATCAGTTTAACGCGAGAAACACTCCGGAATAGTGACACAATCTTAACATGCCTTAAATAACTTTTACATAACTTAGAAATAAGTTTTGAAGGGTTTGGTATGTCAAAAACAAGTTTATTCGATCACAGGGACTATTTGCGACAAACTGCGAAAGTCTGTCAAATTGTATAGCATCGTACACTCCGGAACAAGATCATAAGTTAAACATACCCTAAATACCCTGAACGTAGCTTAGAAATAAGTTTTGAGGGGTTCGGTATGCGAAAATATGCTTATTTGATCACAGGGACTTCAAAACTACGAAAGTATGCATATACGTGCATATCTTGCATTCTGACCATATCCGGACATCCAAAAAAATTTGTAATCATTAAAATATTGTATGTTAGTGATGGGAATGGAAAAATACCATTCATCGCGCAATTTGGGTCGTTTTCATGTTCGTTACGATTCTGTCGTAATTAACCGAAAAACACAACCGTACAGCCAAACGAACCGACATCCGTGACATTTTTTAGCATAATTCAAGTTAAATATACTTTAACTTCATCATGGAGCATGAAAATGGGCTTGACGGGTGTTAGAATGGCAAAACACGCACAGGGACTAAAACTGTCATTTTGCAAAAGTTGCTGGTCTACAGAAGCCATGCGGACCGTATGGTGAAGTGCTTACGGTCCGTAAGCATGTGCCAGCACAACAGAATCCAGAATCTTCAAAATCAGCTGCAGAACTTGTTTTTAATCATGGTTTTTGCATCTTGTGGGCTGGTTTGTGTGATCTCCAAGTCCCCTAATCAGTGTTTAACAAATGTATGGCCAAGATCATGCCTTGATCAACTCAATAACACTTGGCAATGATCCAAAGGTCCAAGAATTCCTATAAATAGCAAGGGGTTTCTTCATTTCAACTTGCTCATTTGCTTTCTTCTTCATCTCTGCTCTATTTGAGGCTACCACTTGGTTGGATGCTTCATACTTGAGTCTTCTTGATCATCTTTTTCAGCCTTGAACACTTGTAAGTGTTCTTTCATCTCTTGTTTATTTATTTAAGCAAGAAAGTCAAACAGTGTTTGACTTTCAGCTTTGACCATGATTTGGTCAAGACAAAGTTCGTTTGAACTTTGCAATGTGAGTGTAATCACGATGGTTATAGTCCCTTGCGACTATACCTACTGATTACCACGTTGACCAGTCGAAGTAAAGAGTCAAAGTTTCGGTCAAAATGCACGATTATGTGCATTTTGTGACGAAACTATTTTTGGGTATCAAAACACTTTGGTTTGATATTAAAACAATTTTTTAACTTAGTTAAACATGTTTTGACATGTTTAACTCGTCACTTTTAGTTTAGTGCTTACTTAGGGTCGTAAGTCAAGCGGTCTAAACAACCGCTTAGACTTTCGAACCCGACCCGTTTGGTCGATCATTAGGATCCGACCAAACATATTTTGTGACCATAGTTGTATAGGGAATAACCTTCCGAGGTTATACCTTATGGTCACTTTGTTTGATTAGTTGTATGATAGGTAGTTTATATGCCTTAGGAAAATGACCAAAATGCCCTTTTTACGCATAATTTGAATTTAAGCATATGTAACTTAAATTTTTACACTTAAACTGATTATGCAACAATATTAAAAATTTTAGGGCATATAATACTTGTCATAGGACTAGTTAGGCTATCCGAATGCGCTATTGCGCAAATGACGCGTTAAAGTAGCATAAACTACCTTAATGGGTCATAAGCACTTAGGATAGGTTACAATTTAGAATGTAGGCTTTGTTAAACCATATCATATGAGTTTCAATACTCATTTGGTTTAGAAGACCTCATTCTATCCTATCTCCCGATTTAGGATCCGATTATTAACATAGTTACCTATATTAGGTGCCGTTTGATTTCCGCGATCCTTCGAGCTCACTTGGTCTTTATTCCAAGACTATTAAGCAATCTCAAGTGAGTACACAGTCCCTTATTTTACCGTTTTCAAATATTTTGAGGTGATACACATGTGCCTACTTGTTACTTTCATGCTTTCACGCTTTCATGACATATACTTGCTATGTTCATCTAGTACACATATAGTACATGATTTCAATTATGTTTTGCTTCGTATGATGACTTAGCATGCTTAGCACATTGATTTCAAGGATCCATTTTGCTTCGTATGTTGACTTAACATATCTAGCACCTTGATTTCATGAACACTCTACTTAGTACATGGTTTACAAAGACATTTTACCTGACATGTTCACATTAATTATGACATTTTGGTATGTAAAACGAGACTAGATACATTCATTAACATTTATCCCGCCGATCGGTAGTATGTATGGTTTACCATAGGTCTGCTAACCTCATTCCCGCTTCCTAGTTGGTTTGGAAGTATCCATCTGGGGAATGACAGAACCCAATGAACATTGATAAACCTTTGTCTTTATAAGGGTTATCTGACAGACGACAAGGCTTGAATGTATTCGTTAACAAACCTTGTAAATGTTTATATCAACAAAAGCAATTATTTCAAAACATAACTTTTGACATAAACTTTGGTTCATTCAAAGAAATTGTTTTGTACACGACATTTGGTTATATATATACATGCCATTATACATATGGTTTGAGTAAATACTCTTTATTCACCATACAAGACATTTGATTATACGAGACATGGATTGTACCTGACATTGTGACATGATACATTGTTTATACACGACTTTTGACATTGGTTTGACAAGACATTTTTGGTGGTTAATTGGTAAGTGATTTAAATAACGAGGCATGTGTAATATGATAAAAGCATGGTGGATACGCCGCTGGTACTTCCTATATATAAGTGCTTTTATGATATTACATATCGTAGCGTTATCTAAATCACTTCGACAAAGACAAAGACATGATACATTTATACAAAGACATGACATATTGTTCACAAGACATTGTTTTACAAATGACACGTTTTATATAAATTCATTTCCTTGGTTAATTATTTAACCATACATTTTTCTTTTATATCATCTGATTATCTTAATGATTTTCACATGATTTTATGAAAGAAAACAGTTTACAAGATTCATGACTACTTCTCGTTAAACACTTATTTTAACTTACAAGTCATGAATCCTTCAACAACAAAACCTATGTATCTCACAGGCATTTTTATGCTGACGTACCTATATTCACATGTGTTTCAGGAACTAATGTTTGATGATGATAGTGACACACTTAGGCAGATTTGGGCCTTAGTGACTTAAAATCCAGCAAGACAAGTTTAAATTATGTTCCGTTTTCTGTTTAAACTAAGACAATGTAAACATTTTAATTAATAAAACAAAACTTTAAGCTCTATGTGTTGTGAAACAATGATTCTGTTACGACACTTCCCGACGTTTCCGCCGCGTTTTGTTGTTTTACGCGATCGAGGTGTGACAAATTAACTAATTAAGATATGTTTCAACATACCTTCATCAATATCCTAGACAGTCTCTTTTTGTCCCCTGTTGATGATTGACCATTTGATGCCCTATCGACATATAAAAAGTATAAACTTAATATATCTTTATCATAGTTACTTTCCTTGTTATCTCCCTACAAGTATTTAGAATTGTTAATGAGAGTTTATAAAAAAATGTGAAAATAAGAAGCAGAGCATAACAGAACGATTTCATACTTTCTTGTTATCAGATTTCTCTTCCTTGTCAGCATGCTTTAAAACTGGTAAAGATTTCCATTAAAATACAAAATTGAAACCATTAATTCAAGGATATTAGCATGTTGATTAAATATATAAGTAGACACTGTGAATAGAAAACTTTGTGGTGGGCAATATGCCCTTGCAGATTTCCTAAACAAATAAATAAAATGGATTATAATTCATAACAACCATAATAACAAATTTTGGGGTTTCATCTTCGATCAACACCAACATGATATAACTATTAACCATCGTGTGTGAAATCACAGTTAGGACAATGAAAAGGAAAAAGGATAGCATACCATGAAGAGGATGAAATTTGCAAGGAAACGAACTGAATCGAAACAATATGTACTGAGGTGGTTTATCACCCCAATTTTTATTCAAACCCTAATTTTTCGGTTGATTGATGTTGATGCGTTAGGCAGAGGGTTACTTGTATATCAAGAAAGCAGCGGAAACAGGAGAAGGGAAGCTGATAATCACGTGATTGATGCGTCCATTCCACCGCCGAAGACGGCCACCGGAAATACGTCCGGTGGCCCCCTTCACTCTTTCTCTATTTTATTGATGGGTGGGTTTTGAGGAGTGAAGTAAGGGTCATGAAGAGGCAAAGCCATGTGATTGTGATGAAAGCACATTCAATTTCCCGTTCGTTGGTGTCTATATGTATAAATTGAACATGATTGAAGGAACTGAATAGATTAGAAACTGAAGCATTCAATAGGAAGGCTGAAATCTCTCAATTAACCCTCTAGTGTCTTAAAACTTTGAGTTAAATATAGATTTAACCCCTTTAAAATGACTTACTCATCCTTGTACATGGTGCTTGATAACTTGTATGCATGGTAAAATTACAATCTTATCCATCACATTTGCTTTATATAGGTATATCTATATATAATTAAAAATTTAGTTATATGAACTATTTTACAACCTTCATTAATGAGACTCTTAAATACATGAGTCTCTTAAATACATTATTTCTTCAAATTAATAAAATTAATATTATAATTGTAACAAACTAGACTTAAAATCTATATATACTTAAAAATTTAGTTATATCAACTTTTTTACAACCTTGCCTCTTAAATACATTTGTGTCTTTCAATACTATATTATAAAGCATTTCACAAGGGTTCATGCAAAAGTTAAGTAATTACAAGCTATATTGCTTATGGTACAACACTTTATTATCATAGTAAAAACTAAAAAGGGCAAAATTGCATTTCTACATTACTATTAAAATGACTAAAATTTATAAAGAAAATTCTTATTAATTTAGGCATTTATGATAACCAGCGACACTAAATTCATCATTTATTCAATTCAATGTCAATAACTATGAAACCCTTCATCATCCAAACGCACAAAATAAGACTTGATAAATCAAGTTTCTTTTCTCATCGTCTGTCTCTATAGGGTCGTTGTATTCCAATCACCACAAGGGGTTTTACCAATTTAATCTGGGTTGTGATGGGTTCTTGGTGGTCTGAGGTAACCGATCGACGGAAACGGGTAGAGCACCAGTGAGTTTGAACGAATTAAAATGGATGTGCACAAGTAGGATGGACGGTTTTAGGTTCCGGCGACACATGTATGGTTAGGGCTCAGTGGCGGTTGATGGTGTTCTACGAACAACAGTGGGTGGCATTCCGGTGGCTATGGATTCCAGCAATGGAAGGTTTAGGGATTTAGGCTTCTGTTATTTCCGCCATTCTCGGTACCTTCTACGCATGTGGTGTTGGATGATGAGGTAAATTGTTACAACTGCTTACATTCACTTGCATCTATATTGATTTTGGTTATTGCTTCATTAATGTTTAAGACTGAAAGGTTTACTTATGCCTACCAAGTGCTCAATGAAATGTGTCATCCAAGTTTGCTGCAATTTGTATGTGCAGATTTGTGTTTATATCAGCATGTATAGCATGTGTGGTCTTTTTAGTGATCATTCCAACCCTTCACTTATAAAGGGCTGGTTTGCCACCCAAACTTCATTTAAAAAATGTGTAGTTGCTCGCAAATTGTTTTATTTAAACAGTTAGAATATTATGTAATAATATAGTTATGTTAGCATGTCAATTATTGTTGTAGTTCAATTAAAAAGAGCCCAGTAAGTCTTTACATGTTGAATTTGAACATCACAAAAAGTACAACATGTGTATTTCACAATCTCTTATTTTACAATGTTATCCAATGTTTGAGTGTTTACTTTTGAATTTTTTAGGTATTTTGGAGAACTCCTCATAAGTCGTTTAGACAGGTATATGACTTGCTTTTTTTATCGATTGACTTCTTTCTAGAATATTGTTTGGTTTTGTTATATCTCTCTTCCTTTCAACATGCTTGTTAAGGAGGTTAATATAAGACCATGGGGTATGGTGGGGCTTGGGTTGGGCCATTTGTTGACACGTGGAATGGGAGCCCCCCCACCGCCTGGTTACGTGTCCTCGGGGTAAGCGGGGCGTGGGTTGGGCTTGGGTTGGGTGTGGCAGATTGTTAAAAAAATAATACAAAAAGAGCAAGCTAATAAGAGCAAGCCAGCTAGCATGTCCCCCCGCCCCACGCCCGGCTTGAAAGCCAAGCCCCAAGGGCCACGCCACGCCCCAACCCAAGCCCACCCGGGGTGGTGCCTTGGGCGTTTTCCCCCAACCCACGCCCAAACCCCCGTCCCATACCCCATGGCCTAAGATATTATCTTGTAAAGTTTTATGTTTCATTCTACTAGATCATTTGATATAACTACAAAACGGGCGGATCGGGTAACAGATAAAAAATCAAAACCGATAAAAAATAGGAATAAAAAAACTTGGTAACGCATCACTTCGAATGTATAAAGACATATAAGGGGAGAAGTTGGCTTTTGAAAAAAATAAACTTGGTGTCGTTATAAATGGAAAAGCAACAAAAAAACTTTCAACTATAATTGACTGATTTCCATAAACAATGTAATTGTGCATATTTATTTTGGATAACCGTCTACATAAATGTTTCGTGCTTTTCCTTCCCAGGCCTGCTTATGCAGATTCGGATTCAGAAGAAACAGTTGACAGTGACCCACATGAAAGGTATACCGTCTGCACTTAGTGTTAGTAATGAAAACCCGTACTACTTTTCGATGCATATATACGTAAACATAGTATACATTTTTAATAGTTTTCTTTTCGTTATTTCACTGCAGTCAGTTGGCTGGTGATGGGATTGGGGATGACGGTGGCATGCGTTAGCTAAAGTTTGGTCTATTTGTTATCCAATAAGATAGGAAGGCGTGCGAGAGTTTATGCGTTTTTCCTTCATCTGTTTCATGTTTTTTTTTTTCTTGGAAGACATCTTTTTTCACTTCTTTTTGGCCGGCAAGTTTTGCCAAGGAAACAATTTATGGCCCATGGTTTAATAAAGTTTAAGCACGCCCCTTTGTAGGCGTATTGTCTTACATGTTATGCTTTGGCCGTGTCAGACGTCTTACCACGAACAAACAATAGCTATTATGGATGCCGTGCATCGCACGGGCTTTCTTCCTAGTAGATTAATAAAAAAAGTGAATAAATTATTTTAATATGTTACTTGAAAAGACAAAACTCAAAGCCATCTTTAAATCCCATGCACCCATCTTTTCTAGATGAATGATCTAAATTAGTTCTCTCAGTTCTTATAATTCAGTTTAGTTTTCATTTTACCCTTTTTTAGATTAATGATCTAAATTAGTTCTCTCAGCTCTTATAATTCAGTTTAGTTTTTATTTTACCCTTTTCTAAATCAATGGTCTAAATTAGTTATCTCAAACTCTCAGTCTCAGTTCTTATAACTCGATTTAGTTTTCATTTTACCCTTTTCTTATAAATATCTTTTTAATTGCTAAACTAATTTGGATTTTGTTTATGTTAATTTGAATTCATTAGCTATCAAATTTAACTCTCCAAAAAAAAAAAAAGAATTTGGTGTAAATCATTGTATGTCGGATACTGTTCACTATCTCGATGCTTTCTTGTTAACTAGTTTTTTACAATCGTCGCGTTGCGGCGAACGTCTTTTTCTGTTTAGTCTGTGTTTACATATGTTTTGAAATCACTATAAGCGTATTGGGTACGGAACCACTGACAAAAATAAAAAGAAAATATAGAAAAAAACACTTAAAGATAACTAAAAGAAAATCATCAAAAAAATTTGTATGGTAACGATGTTGTCCATGGCCGGCCCTAGGGGTGGGCGGGGAGGACCACCGGTCAGAGCCCGATATTTCGAGGGGCACATTTTTTTTTATAAAAAAAAAGCCGATATGTATATGTAAATTATTTTTTTAATAGGGTATACCCATACAAACACCAACATAGGCCCCCTTAAAAAACTATTCCTATGGTTTAGATTAATTATTAACCTCTTTGGAATTAGGTTTAGACCTTTAGTGAGTCCAATACCCAATTTCGTTAAGGTCTAAGGGCACATTTTTTCGAGCTCGAACAGGGTACACGGATTCTCAGGGCCGGCCCTGGGTTGTCCATATGAAACCTGTGGTCAGAGATGAGCAAATGATACTGGGTACCGGTACCGAATTTCCCTAACCGAAAGATCTTAAGTACCAATTCGATACAACTTTTGGCGTTCCTTGTAAAAAGTTGCACGATACCGTTGTTGTTCATACGGTACCCGTGATCAGGGATGAGCAAATGGTACGGGTAGCAGTACCGAATTTCCCGAACTAAAAGATTTTCAAAATCAAATCGATACCGACTTTTGGCGTTTTCTGTACGAGGTTGGTGTCGGTTTTTACCTTTATGTACCGATAACCGTACCGGTATTTTTGATACCAGTATCGGCTGACACAAGCTTATCAAACTTAAAAAGTAAAGAAAATAAGAAAAGTAATAAAAAATTATATATATTATTATAATATTAAAATATAACAAGTTTATCCCAACATGTGATCTTAAAAAATGATTAAAGTTAAAAAGTAAATAAATAAGTATTATTGTAATATTAAAATTACTATTCATTAGCTTCTAATTTTAATATATTTTTATATTTATTATTTATTTAAGTATTATTGTAATATTAAAATTACTATTCATTAGGTTATAATTTTAATATATGTATAATATAATATAATATAATAATATATACTATATATATAAGATAACTAAGTTCATTTATAACAACTTCATTTACTTCATATGTCATAATGAGCATACTTGCACTTAATATATTGAGTAACGTTTAGAGGCATATAAAACTAAGGAAAGATGTTTAGTGTGTTATCTTTCAAGACTTCCAAACACACGCGACAAGTAAGTTAAGAAAGTAAAAAGACTTTTCTCTTTAGAAAACCAAAATTCGTCGGAAGTAGATATCTAACCGTCGGCGGTGGCTCGACGGAGCGGTGAAACTCTGGTTTAACGGTCGAGGTCGCCGGTATCTTGGCTTGACCTTTATCTTTAAACCGACTTTCGATCCTCCCATTCGCCGTCCGGGACTGGTTGTCACCAACATAACGAGTGTGCCGGAACGAATCGCTAGTGGCTCGACGAAGAGGTAGATATCGAAATAGGGTGCAAGGTTTGACCTGAGTCACATAGTGCCCGAGACTCTAACATTACCTTTCATTCTATCTTGATTTTCCAGCGATTCATTTCACTACTGGGATTGTGTTCCCTGGTGTATTATAGCAAAATATGGAGAGGAGACAGTGGGGAGGACAAGAGGCATGGAGCTGGAGGATAAAAGAAAAGCCACCGGAAGGAAGAGACAGAACAGTGGAAGATGAGGAATGGGAGACGGTGAGAAGGAAAAAAGGAAAGGAGAAAGAAGTTGAAGAGCCGAGTACTACCATTTTCTTAGCAAACCTACCAGATGAGGTGTCGGACAAAGAAATGTAGCTGGAAATAAGAAGATGTGGCTACCTATCGGATGTTTACTTTCCGAGAAAAAGGGATCTAAAAGGTAAGAGATTTGCTTTTGCCAGGTTCAAAAAGATAAGAGATGTAAACAGATTGGTCCAAGCTTTAAAAAACGTTTGGTTCGGGGATAAGAAGGTTATGGCAAATGTGTCTAAGTTCAAGAGAGAGGATGACAAGGAGACTTGGGGTAACAAGAGGTCATACGGAGGCCAGTGGCATTCAACGAAGGATGATCGGGAGAGACCGAGTACAATGAAGAAGTGGGGGGAGAGGTATGAAGAAACAGGAAGGAAACACAACGAACAGTAGCAAATAAGGATACCTAAACCTCAAAAAGGATGGAACAACAATAGGAGGGATTGGTCCTACTCTGAAATCGTGGCAGGAGAAAAGAATGAAGATAGAGGGGATAAGAGTGTAATATCGGATCTAATCGAGGAGGATACAACGGAATGGAGTAAGAGGACCGTGCGGTTGGAGGCAAACTCGCTGAGAAATTTGTGCAGAGCAAAAAAGATAATTAGTGATCTATTTCCAGATACAATGGAAATTAGGTATCTTGGGGGAATGAGTATATTAGTCACGTTTGGATCACAAATGGTTACCACAGACTTCTAAAAGAATTACAATAAACAATGGGGGGAGTTTTTCAGTAATGGAAAATTATGGAAGGAAGATACAAATCAGTATGAAAGAATTGCATGGGTTTGTATCTATGGTATTCCGGTCAGTCTAAGGAATAAGCACAATATAAACTCTATCGCAAGGAAAATTGGGAAGGTGGTAGAAGTGGGTGAAGTAAGCAAGGAAGATGGGAACCTATCTATTGCACATATTGGAGTTGTTGTTAATACTGGTCAGCTGGTGAATACAGAGATCGAAGTTAAGTGATGTGTGTAAAATGCAACATATAAATTACATCAAATGAGGCATAAAACTAACCCTTTTTAGTACTAATGTTGGAAAAAGAGTGTTTTTGTCTGCCTTTTGTATTTTCAGGATTAAATGAGCTCAAATTCACAAAAGAAGCAAAAAGACAGCTAAATCTAACATAAATACAAGAAAAGGAACATAAGTGGATTGCCCGACCCCTCAAAAGCATCCTCCCAAGCAAAATAGAGAAGGCAGAAGACTGAACACGCCCCGTGCTCAGCCAGCACGGGGCCGTGCCCAAGAAGCAGCAGAAAAGACAAACCAGTAGAAGCTTCTATTACCCACCACGGGGCCGTGTCCAGCGGACACGGGGGCGTGGCGAAAGTACAGCAGGCGCATTAATTGTAATTGCGAATTACAATTAATGAAGAGAGAGTGTGTCAGACAGGCATGGGGGCGTGTCCAGCGGACACGGGGCCGTGCCCAGCCTTCTGTTCAGCCTATAAATAGGAGTGCTTGGCTGCATTGCAACTCATCCCTTGGCACACCACCTCTCTCACACTTCATCCACCACCCACCACCATCACAACACCATCATCCACCACCATCATCCATTGTCCATCATAGAGTGTGTGAGTCGTCTCGGGATCCAAGATTGATCGTAAGAGTTCTTGACAATCAAGGCCATGTTTGCCTAAGTCTTTTACATCACTTGGTGTAGACAAGTGTTTAGTATAATACTTTTTATTTTTAATCTTTTGCACTTTTTATTTGGTTTTGTATTAATGACTTTAATAACTAGTTGCTTATGTTGAAGGTGATCTTTCCTTATCGTTTGTCCGTGGTGTCTTGGCATTATTTTACTGTCTATATAAAATAAAAGATTTTCACCATTCATATCTCCACGGTCTATATGGAGGTATGTTGGCTACCTGGTCGGGGGTTAAGGGAACGCTTTGGTAAGGGTCTTGCCATTGTTCAGCGTTTAGAGGTCCTGCAAGGGACCTGGGTCAAATTTAGTAGGATCTCCTTCAATGCCCATAGGTATTGGATGGCGGGGATCCAAACTCTTTGACCCCCTCATAAGTTAACTACTATTAATACTATAACCCGGCTATTTAGGACTGTATCCCTGCTGACTCAGACTACTTAGCCGAGGGTAACGTCACCGCCAAAAGCGGGGCCTACCATAATTTGCATTAATAACTTAATTCATTATCTTCCAATAATCCAACCCTTTAGGATTGTATCCTTGTTGACTCAAACTACTGGGTTGAGGGTAACGTCGCCTTCAAAAGAGGGGCCTACTACAATAACTAAGATAATCTCTTAAACAAGTGCAAAAGTGCGAAAATAATCAAAGGTTACACTAATACACGAGTCGGATCCAAGTGATTCATCTTGTCTATCTGTTTTTATTTTTATTTTATTTTTCAGCATTTAGTTAGTTTTTATTTTCTTAGTTTAAAAATCTTTTCTAACATTTTGATTTGGTTAGACGTTGAGGATAAACCGGTATTAAAAGCTCTTGTGTCCTTGGACGACCTCGGTATCTTACCAACACTATACTACGTCCACGATGGATGCACTTGCCCATATGTGTGTTTAGTGTTAGTAAATATCGTGTTTCATAAATTTAAAACTTGGCTAAAAGTGTAAAAAGGGCTTAAATATACATCTAAAATATAACACACTTCACGCACATCATTAAGCATAAAGACACAAGCTTATCAAACTTAACACTATTCATTAGCTTCTATTATAAAATATAACAAGTTTATCCCAACATGTGATCTTAAAAAATGATTAAAGTTAAAAAGTAAATAAATAAGTATTATTGTAATATTAAAATTACTATTCATTAGCTTCTAATTCTAATATATTTTTATATTTATTATTTATTTAAGTATTATTGTAATATTAAAATTACTATTCATTAGCTTATAATTTTAATATATGTATAATATAATATAATAATATATACTATATATATAAGATAACTAAGTTCATATATAACAACTTCATTTACTTCATATGTCATAATGAGCATACTTGCACTTAATATATTGAGTAACGTTTAGAGGCATATAAAACTAAGGAAAGATGTTTAGTGTGTTATCTTTCAAGACTTCCAAACACACGCGGCAAGTAAGTTAAGAAAGTAAAAAGACTTTTCTCTCTAGAAAACCAAAATTCGCCGGAAGTAGATATCTAACCGTCGGCGGTGGCTCGACGGAGCGGTGAAACTCTGGTTTAACGGTCGATGTCGCCGGTATCTTGGCTTGACCTTTATCTTTAAACCGACTTTCGATCCTCCCATTCGCCGTCCGGGACTGGTTGTCACCAACATAACGAGTGTGCCGGAACGAATCGCTAGTGGCTCGACGAAGAGGTAGATATCGAAATAGGGTGCAAGGTTTGACCTGAGTCACATAGTGCCCGAGACTCTAACATTACCTTTCATTCTATCTTGATTTTCCAGCGATTCCATTCACTACTGGGATTGTGTTCCCTGGTGTATTATAGCAAAATATGGAGAGGAGACAGTGGGGAGGACAAGAGGCATGGAGCTGGAGGATAAAAGAAAAGCCACCGGAAGGAAGAGACAGAACAGTGGAAGATGAGGAATGGGAGACGGTGAGAAGGAAAAAAGGAAAGGAGAAAGAAGTTGAAGAGCCGAGTACTACCATTTTCTTAGCAAACCTACCAGATGAGGTGTCGGACAAAGAAATATAGCTGGAAATAAGAAGATGTGGCTACCTATCGGATGTTTACTTTCCGAGAAAAAGGGATCTAAAAGGTAAGAGATTTGCTTTTGCCAGGTTCAAAAAGATAAGAGATGTAAACAGATTGGTCCAAGCTTTAAAAAACGTTTGGTTCGGGGATAAGAAGGTTATGGCAAATGTGTCTAAGTTCAAGAGAGAGGATGACAAGGAGACTTGGGGTAACAAGAGGTCATACGGAGGCCAGTGGCATTCAACGAAGGATGATCGGGAGAGACCGAGTACAATGAAGAAGTGGGGGGAGAGGTATGAAGAAACAGGAAGGAAACACAACGAACAGTAGCAAATAAGGATACCTAAACCTCAAAAAGGATGGAACAACGATAGGAGGGATTGGTCCTACTCTTAAATCGTGGCAGGAGAAAAGAATGAAGATAGAGGGGATAAGAGTGTAATATCGGATCTAATCGAGGAGGATACAACGGAATGGAGTAAGAGGACCGTGCGGTTGGAGGCAAACTCGCTGAGAAATTTGTGCAGAGCAAAAAAGATAATTAGTGATCTATTTCCAGATACAATGGAAATTAGGTATCTTGGGGGAATGAGTATATTAGTCACGTTTGGATCACAAATGGTTACCACAGACTTCTAAAAGAATTACAATAAACAATGGGGGGAGTTTTTCAGTAATGGAATATTATGGAAGGAAGATACGAATCAGTATGAAAGAATTGCATGGGTTTGTATCTATGGTATTCCGGTCAGTCTAAGGAATAAGCACAATATAAACTCTATCGCAAGGAAAATTGGGAAGGTGGTAGAAGTGGGTGAAGTAAGCAAGGAAGATGGGAACCTATCTATTGCACATATTGGAGTTGTTGTTAATACTGGTCAGCTGGTGAATACAGAGATCGAAGTTAAGTGATGTGTGTAAAATGCAACATATAAATTACATCAAATGAGGCATAAAACTAACCCTTTTTAGTACTAATGTTGGAAAAAGAGTGTTTTTGTCTTCCTTTTGTATTTTCAGGATTAAATGAGCTCAAATTCACAAAAGAAGCAAAAACACAGCTAAATCTAACATAAATACAAGAAAAGGAACATAAGTGGATTGCCCGACCCCTCAAAAGCATCATCCCAAGCAAAATAGAGAAGGCAGAAGACTGAACACGCCCCGTGCTCAGCCAGCACGGGGCCGTGCCCAAGAAGCAGCAGAAAAGACAAACCAGTAGAAGCTTCTATTACCCACCACGGGGCCGTGTCCAGCGGACACGGGGGCGTGGCGAAAGTACAGCAGGCGCATTAATTGTAATTGCGAATTACAATTAATGAAGAGAGAGTGTGTCAGACAGGCACGGGGGCGTGTCCAGCGGACACGGGGCCGTGCCCAGCCTTCTGTTCAGCCTATAAATAGGAGTGCTTGGCTGCATTGCAACTCATCCCTTGGCACACCACCTCTCTCACACTTCATCCACCACCCACCACCATCACAACACCATCATCCACCACCATCATCCATTGTCCATCATAGAGTGTGTGAGTCGTCTCGGGATCCAAGATTGATCGTAAGAGTTCTTGACAATCAAGGCCATGTTTGCCTAAGTCTTTTACATCACTTGGTGTAGACAAGTGTTTAGTATAATACTTTTTATTTTTAATCTTTTGCACTTTTTATTTGGTTTTGTATTAATGACTTTAATAACTAGTTGCTTATGTTGAAGGTGATCTTTCCTTATCGTTTGTCCGTGGTGTCTTGGCATTATTTTACTGTCTATATAAAATAAAAGATTTTCACCATTCATATCTCCACGGTCTATATGGAGGTATGTTGGCTACCTGGTCGGGGGTTAAGGGAACGGTTTGGTAAGGGTCTTGCCATTGTTCAGCGTTTAGAGGTCCTGCAAGGGACCTGGGTCAAATTTAGTAGGATCTCCTTCAATGCCCTTAGGTATTGGATGGCGGGGATCCAAACTCTTTGACCCCCTCATAAGTTAACTACTATTAATACTATAACCCGGCTATTTAGGACTGTATCCCTGCTGACTCAGACTACTTAGCCGAGGGTAACGTCACCGCCAAAAGCGGGGCCTACCATAATTTGCATTAATAACTTAATTCATTATCTTCCAATAATCCAACCCTTTAGGATTGTATCCTTGCTGACTCAAACTACTGGGTTGAGGGTAACGTCGCCTTCAAAAGAGGGGCCTACTACAATAACTAAGATAATCTCTTAAACAAGTGCAAAAGTGCGAAAATAATCAAAGGTTACACTAATACACGAGTCGGATCCAAGTGATTCATCTTGTCTATCTGTTTTTATTTTTATTTTATTTTTCAGCATTTAGTTAGTTTTTATTTTCTTAGTTTAAAATCTTTTCTAACATTTTGATTTGGTTAGATGTTGAGGATAAACCGGTATTAAAAGCTCTTGTGTCCTTGGACGACCTCAGTATCTTACCAACACTATACTACGTCCACGATGGGTGCACTTGCCCATATGTGTGTTTAGTGTTAATAAATATCGTGTTTTATAAATTTAAAACTTGGCTAAAAGTGTAAAAAGGGCTTAAATATACATCTAAAATATAACACACTTCACGCACATCATTAAGCATAAAGAAACAACTTTTAAATGCTGGATTTCAGAGGTTTTTGGTAGCTGGTCACCAAAGTTTGTTAATGATGAAACAGTATTTGTGAATATACTAATGGAGAATATAGTAGACGATGGATTTGAAACTAGAACAAATGAAGGGGAGGGACTTGACGGAGGAAGGGAGAATAGTGGCATAAAAGAAGATAATAGGGTCAGCAGGAATTTTCAGGTGGACGGAGATGAAGAGAATAATCCGGTGAATGGAGAGGAAGAAGATACACCGGTAAACGAATGGGGAGAGAACAGGCCGATGAACGGAGGTGGTGCAACCGAGAACACAACGGGTTTGGAAAATGAAATGCCAAGTGGGGAAGAAGAAACAGTTAATGCAGACATTAATTTTGGCGGTAATTGGAGAGAGATATTTGCTGAGTGCATGAGGAACGAGAAGACAGCAAACATACCTAGTCCAAGGAATAACACAGATCCCAATAACAAGGAGGATACAGGTGGGACTGGCAGGGTAATAATGTTCAGAGCTACAAACAGGGATTCTGGTGGGCCTAATGATAATGGGCCGATAGGTGATAATGGGGAAACACTGTACAGTAGATGAATAAATCATAGAGAAGCTGGATCAAAGAATGGGCCTGATGATGACCCATTTAATTTAGATGAGATAATATGGGCCCCCAATAAACGCAAAACCACAAGGAAAAGAAAGAAGGGGACGACTTCGTGTGCTTTTACAAAAAGTTACGCGGCGACACACAAGAGGATGCGGATGAATGATGGAGTTGGGAGCAATGAGCAGACGACATTGGATGACATAATTGATCTGATTGACAGGACGCTGGATGTGAACGAAGAACCCATCGCTGACTTGACGGAGGAAACAAGTGCAACGGTTGAAATAGGGAAAAAGATAGGAGTAAGGGTATCTAAGCTGCGGTCTGAAGTCAGGAGGATTGTACAAGAGGAATTGGTGCTGAACGATGAATCATGAACTTGTTAAATATACACATTAGAGGTATTGGGGGAACAGAGAAACCAATGTGGATTAATAGGCTAGTAAAAGAACATAAATCGTCATTCTTGTGTATACAAGAAACTCAGGTTTCGGACCTAGATGAAGTAACAGTGGGGAGATACTGGGGACATGTGGATATGGAATGGGCGTCTGTGGATGCCAGGGGAAGGTCCAGGGGGCTGGTTTCGGCTTGGGATCCTGGGATTTTTTCCAAGTTGAGTGAAGTGAAAAATGAAGCATTCCTGCTAGTGATGGGCCGACTTGCTGGAACGGATATAATTCTAAATATAATTAATGTGTATGCTCCATGTGAAGCAATGCGTAGACGGAACTTATGAGAAGAAATAAAGAGAGTCAAAGCTCAACGAAAAGGAATGTGGGTGATGGCTGGCGACTTTAACGCAGTAAGAGAAGAAGAGGATAGGATGATATCAAGGTTTGACAACTATAATGCATCAGTCTTCAACATGTTTATTGCAGAAACAGGGATGATGGAATACCAAATGGGGGGATACAAGTTCACGTACATGCCGGATGATGGATCCAGTTTGAGCAAAATCAATAGGATTCTGGTATGTGACGAGTTCATGAATAAATGGCCATTGGCGAAAGTTAAAGCATTGTCTAGGTACCTGTCGAACCATAGTCCACTTACCTTAACATGCTCCATATCGGACTTTGGGCCGATTCCATTCAAATTCTACAATAGCTGGCTCGAATTGGAAGGAATTCAAGGAGTGGTGGATAGAGCTTTGGAGGGATATGGAAATGAAGAGTGTTCGATGAAAGATTTGGCAGGCATTCTTAAAACACTAAAAGCGGATATAAAACAGTGGAGGAAGGAGGCAAAGTTAAAAGAAGAAAAGGAGCTGCAAGAGATAAAGACAGAGGTGGAAGATATCGAAAAGGTAGCGGAAGCTCGTAGACTAACAATAGCCGAAAAGGAAAAGAGAATAGAAGGTAAATGGAAGATAAAAAAGTATGAGAAAAGGAGATTGACAGATTTGAAACAGAAAGCAAAGATGAAGTGGGCGAAACTAGGAGACGAAAATTCAAAGTTCATCCATGGAATAATAAATTGCAGGAAAGCGAAAAACCGAATAAATGCATTATGGATAAATGGAAAAAGGGAAACAGAACCAAAGGAGATAAAGAAGGCAGTATTGGAAAGTTTCTCGGGGAGGTTTAAAGAGCCAAATAGTAAAAGACCTTCTTTAGATGGTAGGGGCTTCAGACAACTCACGACTGACCAGGCGAAAAAGTTGATCGAAGATTTTTCGAAAGAAGAGATAAAGGAAGCTGTTTGGGCTTGTGGTAGTGATAAAGCCCCAGGGGCCTGATGGTTTCCCTTTCAAGTTCATTAAAAGATTTTGGGCCCAGTTGGAAAAACAGTTTGTAGGGGTCTTGAAAGAATTCCACAAGAAGGCTCACATTGAGAGAGGTTGCAATTCGTCGTTCATAGCTTTAATACCGATGACAAGAGACCCAAAAATGGTTAGTGAATATCGTCCCATATCCTTGATTGGAGTCATATACAAAGTAATAGCTAAAGTGCTTGCGATAAGAATAAAAAAGGTTATACCATCCGTCGTGGCTCCGGTACAAACGGGTTTTGTGGAAGGTAGATCAATATTCGATGGCCCCATTATAACGAGTGAAGTAATATCTTGGGCAAAAAAGAATAAACAAAAAATGTTTGCATTTAAAGTAGACTTTGAGAAGGCGTATGACTCGATAAATTGGAAGTTTCTATTGGCAAATCTAAAAGCGATGAAATTCCCGGAACTTTGGAGGAAATGGATTGTTGCAAGTATAAAGTCAAGCTGGGCCTCGGTTTTGGTCAATGGATCTCCGACATCAGAATTTAAACTACAAAGAGGATTAAGACAAGGTGACCCGCTATCACCATTCCTTTTTATTCTAGCCATGGAAGCATTGGATGTTATAATGAATAGAGCAAGAGCAGGCGAGAGAGGGGTCTTTAAAGGAGTAAAACTTCCGAATGATGGGCCATGCATATCACATCTTTGCTACGCGGATGATGTAATTTTCATGGGGGAATGGTCCGAAACCAATATTCTAAATCTCAATAGGATTCTGAGATGCTTCTACTTGTGTTCCGGGTTAAAAGTTAACCTAAACAAATCTAGTCTATATGGGGTAGGGGTGGAGGAGGAGGAAATTGAATCAATGGCAAGTAAATTAAGGTGTAGGAAAGGAAAAATGTCGTTTGGTTTTCTGGGATTGACTATAGGTGCTAATATGAAAAGAGTGAAGTTTTGGAAACCGGTAGTGGACAAATTTAACAACAAACTTTCGGCATGGAAGGCAAAATGTTTATCATTTGCCGGAAGATTGATCCTAGCAAAAGTGGTGATGGGAGCCTTACCGAATTACTACTTATCGATGTATTTTGCACCAAAGAAAGTTATACAATCACTTGAAGCAATTCGTAGAGACTTTGTATGGGGAAGAAAAAATGGAAAAAATAAGATTCGATGGATTGCATGGCATAAAATGGTTAGACCAAGAAAATATGGAGGATTCGGTATAGGTGATTTGAGAAGTGCCAATCTAGCATTATTGGCAAAATGGGGTTGGAAGTATAAGTCGGATCCGGAGGCTTTATGGGCAAAAGTTATTAAGGTAATTCATGAAAATAAAAGAAGTCATAAACATATTCCAGTTAACAGTGGAGTCCCAGGCATTTGGAAAGATGTAGTGGCATCATACAAGGAACTCGACAGGAAAGGAATTAACTTGAAAGAAAGAATGGTGGCGAAAATAGGTGATGGAAGAAAGGTAAAGTTCTGGTTGGATAGCTGGGTAGGAGGGATGCTATTCAAAGAGCGATACCCAGACTTGTTTAAAATCGTGAAAAAGAAGCACGCGTTCGTAGCAGACTTTGCGGTAAAAGTGAACAACGAAATTCAGTGGAACATAGAATGGGCGAGACCTCCTAGTAGCAATGAAGAATGGTGTCAATGGTCGGGCATGTTACATGAATTAAACAAAACAACCTTCGGTACAGGAGAAGACTGTTGGGGATGGAAGATTGATAAATGGGAAGAGTTCTCAGTGGCGGTAGTTAAGGAACAAATTATAAAACAAACGGAAAGCGAAGAAGGTGAACAGTGGCCGCACTGGAATTCTTGGGCACCGGAAAAAGTCAATTATTTCACATGGAGGGTGGCAATTGGAAGGATAGCAGTAAAACAAGAACTGAGGAAGAGAGGAATCGAGTCAGTAAACGAGTTATGTTCAAGGTGCGGTATAGAGGAGGAATCGGTTGGGCATCTAATCAGTGAGTGCACAATGTCGAAATCAGTGTGGTGGAACATACTTGTGTGGTTGAAGTTGCCGATGTCTGCGGATATCAGTTCGTATGAAAAGATCATGACATATGTTGATGATTTAAATGGATCAGCCGAATGGAAGAAATTGGTGAAACTGATCTTTCAAGCGACGATGTGGCATATATGGAAATCGAGGAATGAAAGGGAGTTCAGAGGTATATCAAGAACCGGTAATAATGTGGTGGATAATATCAGGGAAGACACGTATTTATGGATGAAATGTAGATCGAAGTTTAAGGATATAGTACGGGAGAGATGGGTGGACTTTAACATAAGAGACATAGTAAAATGATATGAAAACATGATGTAATGGGGGAACGGCCGAACGGGGAAGGAATGTAGTTTGTATTTTATTTTTGTTTTTGTTTTGTAACTTTTCGGGTTTTACAGCATATGCTGGCCCTGTTTTATAATCATAGAATTTTACCGTTCAAAAAAAAATCTTTCAAGACTTCCACTACTAGCCCACTTTGATGTAACAATACGTATCGTGTGTTTTTTTCATCTTTGGCATTGCTTCGTCATCAATCATACTCCACTCGCTCTAATTTGTCATCAATCATACAATCTCAATATACGACAATATTACTAATAAAGATATGAGTTAGATTTGTGATTCTATTATAGAATAAAAAATTTGTATCATATCATACACTAGAATCAAATAGGCCAGACAATCATAATTTGAAAACAAGAAGTGTTTATTGTCGCGTTAACATAATAGATAAGATTTATTAAAATTATACGAATTTACATCGAGATAGTTGGTAAACGGAGAACAAGCTGCGCCGCTACCCCTTTTTGAATAACAAAACTAAGTCTTTTAAAAACTACGTCCATAGATCTCAGAGTCATAACATTACTATGCATGACCCTTTGAACTCGAGTAAGTAGGTCCATGGCGTCTGGCGCCAGATAACCAAAAGTATCAAAAGCAAACGGGATAAACACGTACTGATTGTCAAGGCACGCTTTCTCGTGTTTGGTCACTTTACCCGAAGCAGCCTGACCCACCGTGAAAGCACTACCCCTAAGGCCACAAGCGAGAAAACCACTGTAAAGGAAAATTAAAGAAGTTTATATAAATTTGTGTAAAAGTCAAAATTTTGATTCATATCAACGTATATGAGATACTATATTTCAGGCCATATGAATTATTGAGTATACTAGTCGTTTTCATTCATCACTATTTACCACAAGTGGCCATTAGATTATCAAAAGATCCCATCCAATGAATATTCTTGTGTTCTTGGGGATGGTTTGCAATTGTATACCGACTTGTGTAAAAGTCGAATTTTGATTCACATCAAAGTATTGTATTTCAAGCCACATGGATTATTCAGTATACTTGTAGTTTTAATTCGTCATTATCTATCACAAGTGGCTATTATCAAAAGACCCCAAACAATGAATATTCTTGTTTTTTTGGAATAGTTTGTAATATTTTATTTTTGACGCTATATAGTTATATGCAAATATGGATTAGCATACTTTACTATATTTTCATGTGATAAATTGTTTTTAGTCTTAGGAGTAGTTATTTTATTTTCCAATAGGGAAAAACTTGTCATCGTTTACTTAAACCCTATTAGTAGCTTCTCCTATAAAATTTGATTTTAATGGTTATATTTGTCTATTTAATTATATGCAAATACCGAAGGCATCCCCTAATAATCCATACAATTAGCAATCTAAACGAGTCAAACCACTCTTAAGTAACTTGAGAGCTGCTTGTTAAAAACTCGAATCGAGCCAGGCTCAAGTTTGCTGAACAAGTTCGAGTAGGCTCACAAACCTAAACGAGCCATTATTTGTATAACTTTTAGTTCATGTAATAGATGTGTGTGTATATGTGTGGTAGGTATTATTATATTTGGTTTTTTAAATCATATTTAATTCTTTTTCTTCCTAATAATATTCTAATTTTTTACAACAATAGTTATATCATAGGCTTTTTTTTTAATTTCTTTTAGCATTCTATTATGTAAGATATACATTTTTAATTAGTTTAACTTTTTACTAATTTGTCTTTTATTCGATGACTTGTTTTTGTTGGCTAAAAAAATTAAACGCGTAATTCTGTTTGATTTTTATAAATTTTATTGAGAATGATCAGTTGTGTTCGAAATAAAGTCATTTTTAGTATCGAAGGGTTGATCAAGTGTCAGTGTCATAACAGTACCGTGATGAACAAAACAAATACTGACAAGGTCAATACCGGTATCGATATGTACTTTAAAATATATGTCTTTGACCTAAGTAGTTTTTATTTAATTTGATTTTTCTTCGATAACTCGCGTTCATTATTTTTTTTATAAAGTGAAATACATGACTGTGTTTAATATATATTTTTCACCGTTCTTGTACAAACTTTCTTGAAAAAAAGAGTTTTATTTAAGATGGTACCGTGATGAACTACCGGTATTCATTTTTAATTTAAAAGGCGTACGGACATATCATGACTTTAAACCGAGTGCAGGTCCTATAACAATACCGAATCGTTACCACCCCGAATCCCCTGGGTAACGAATCGAACCAATACGGACGACTTTCCGCCGCATCGCGCTGTCAAATCCCGCTAGTTATGATTAAAACAACTAAATAGTATATACTCTGTTATATATAATATTAAAATAGTTACGAATATGTAACATGTATATCTATACTATATTATAATGCATGAGGCAAAAATAAGAACTTCCCCCTCCCCCCTTTATTTATAGAAAGACCCTTAAAATGAGGGTAGTTTGGTCTTTTAAACACTATTTATTTTTTAGCCCCTAAACTTATTACACTTAAATACCTAAGGTTTTACCAAAATTATAGATAATTAGTTACAATTCACCCTTCCACAACAAACTTATAATTCTTTTCCGTATTTTTGTAATATCGTATAAACTATAATTTATACTATATTATAATGCATGAGGGAATAACGTTTTAAGATATAAAAAAATAAGAATTTTTTTCTTTCAATCCATAAGGTACAACACTAAAATAAGGTTAGTCTTTCAGATATTAATTACAATTTAATCTCTTTATCTTAATTACACTTTAGTTTCTTTATGTTTAACAAAACTATAGATAATTAATTAGAAATTGCACTTTCCCCCCTCTCATACAAAATTATAATTCTTGTGTTTATTTCTATCATGTCTTTTAAACGATGAGGTTTTAAAAACATTCGAAGGTACTATGACGACCTGCTCATTTTTGTTGATGTTTGATGTTTCTTTTAGTCAGTATCAACGTGTGAATTAAAATGCAAATGCTTAGTGTATAAGTGATTAATGTTGTAATACTTGAAAAATAAAAAAGCTAAGATAATAATTACAGAAATGAATTACTAACCAACACATTATAATTTATCTACATCTACATCTCCATAAAGTAACAAAAACAAATAAATCTTATATTTTTTGCAAATAAATCCTATATATAAATAATAGTTCATACGTTAAAAGAATAACCTATTAAAAGGAATTCAAATTTTAACTATTCTATACTATATAATAAAAGAAATCACTTTTGGGACACTTGTCATTATATTAGGCCATCTTTTATAGATAATTATTATTTTAATTTAATTTCTTCTAATTAGTTATAATATTATTAGTTCAGTATCTTATGGATATTATTAAATAAGTTAACAACAAAACTATTTTATTACTTTTATTCACTATAAAAGTATGACATATAACTACCTTACGTATTTTTCAAAATTTTCGATTTCTGTCATATTCCATTCAAGCTTTATCCATTTAAAAAATATCATTCAAAAATTCAAGCTTTAAAGCTTTCTGAAATTGTCAATTTATATTTTTAACATCTATATCTTTACTATATAATAAAAAAAGAAACCACTTTAGGGACACTTGTCATTATATTAGGCCACCTCTTATAGATAATTATTATTTTAATTTAATTTCTTCTAATTAGTTATAATATTATTAGTTTAATATCTTATGGATAAATATTATTAATTTAATTTCAGTGAGTTTTATATATTCATAAATCTTAAATATAAAACGACTTATTTCACTCTTCCATATTTAGACCATGCACACTTTACTTTGTTATTTCACTTTACTCCATATATAGACGGTATACTCTACTTTAGTTCAATTTCTTTATCGTCTATTAGGTTAACTTTATACTCGGTATTTCATATCCACCTCCCCTTTTGTAGTGTTGTTTGTCACATTTTTAGCATTGGTTATCGATCCATGATATGAAAACAAATTATGTTATCGATTGAAACCACCGATGATGTGAACATCTATTTATACTGTATAATAAAAGAAACCAAACACGTATCATTCATTGCAGACACCTATTTTTGCGGTTCTCCGCCTTTCTTTTATATTTATTATTTAGTATATAAATTAATTTTTTTACTATTATTAGTATTTTTATTATTTATCAAATATATTGATTACTTAAAATCTATATATAAGACTTTATCCAAAATATATTTCTTTAATACACTATTAATTCAAAATTATATTTATTTAATATACTATTAATCTAAAATTACATTTATTCAACTCGTGTAATACATAGAGTTTTTAAAGATTTAACTTTTTATTATTTGGTATATAAATTACAATACATGAGGTTCTTAAAAATATAATATTTTCTTATTATTTAATATATAAAATTACATTTATTCAACATGTGTAATAAATGAGGTTTTTAAAGATATATTGTTTTGTTATTTAGTATGTAAAATTACATTTTTTTCAACCCGTGTAATACACGGGGTTATAACCTAGTTATTCAAATAAAAGATCCGCTCCATTTTTTCAAATTCAAAACCTAACAAATCTCTTTATTCGCAAGATGACGGAGATTGTGAAAAGTTTGTTAATTCTTAAGTCAAGCCTATTAAATCGCAAGTCACATTTCACCCCCTCCCTAAACACATTTCAAATTTCAAACCCACCTCTCTCACTCTCTCAAATTCTCTATGAATCAGATCTAGATTTGCTCTCTATGTCCACCCTGAAATCAAAAGAGAAGAACATCAATCCATTTGTTGTTGATGACGATCCATTTGAATCACCACAGGGGTCCGATTTGGAACCCTCGCTGCTCTCATACCAAACCACATGGAAACCTTGTTCGACCTCTGTTTCGATTTACCATAACAGGTGAGCATCATAATCCTGTATGTAATGTGTATGCATTCCAAACCCTAACTGATGCTAATTTGAACCACACAGAAACATTCAATTCTTAACTAATGTTTACGGAATTAAAAGCTTTATAGGTCTAATTTCCATACCAACTCATCAATGGAACCTTGATAGGCCTTTCTTCACAGCCAAATGTAATTTCCGCCAGGTATATCATCTTTCATTTCTCTTGCTTAATTGTTTACACATATTTATAAGTTCGTACATGGCTGAAAATATAAAAAAATGTTGTGAATTAACATTATAGTAATGTTTGTGTTTGTAACCCTTATTCAGGAAGAAAAGTTGACATCTGTGTTGGATGAATCAAAGGGGAATTCAGTGGATATTTGGTATTATTTAAAGGAAATTGCTTATCGTTTCACGTTTTGTTTATACAGATTGGAATCTAAGAAGCCTATTGGTTGTTACAATGCTTCACTCTAGGTATGGTCATGATCTATATAAAACAAGCAAGGATCTTGGTTATGCTACTATCAGTATTTTCTCAGGTTGGAGGCATTTTCAATAACCATTATGTTGAGGGTAGCCAACCAGTTGATCTCTATAAGCACCATATGGAACTGTTCCTACACTGTAGTAAGTAGTTATGTTATTCCCCTTTGAAATCGTTTTATGACAAATTTGCATGCAGAATTAGTTGGATCTAGCAGTAGATTTGGATCATATTTCTTAATTTTGTTGGTCATTGCCATATAATGTTGCTAAATCAAAGTATGAGTCTTTATTGTCTTGAACAGGTTGGTTTATGAATAATTTTGATTATTGTTTGTTTTTAGGCTAATTTGCCAATGCTAGAGATTTCAGTCGTTATCAAAGAGTTTAGATCCCGCCACTTGTCTGTGCTTACCAAGGTATCCATAATATTAACTATAATAAAATATAATTTGTGTGTCCAATAATAAAATGTGATGGCTGTATTGAAACAAGGTGATGGGAAAGAAAATGAGAAAACCTCTAATGACTTATGGGAGAAGTGGAAACGTTGAGGTCTCATTGGAGTAGCTGCTTGTGGAACCTTAATAGCAATCACTGGTGGTATGATCTTTATTTTCTTAGTAAAGCGTATATATTTAATTGAGGTGATTATTTTTATTAAGGAACCGGCTTTTTTAAGCCAGAGAAAAGTTGGAAGTTTTAATAATATGAAATTAAGGTAATCTGACCTGATCAAATTGATAACGTTGCAACTGAAATTGACCATGCTGACTTTTCATTGCCGTGGTGCCTTGATCCCATTAAAATGGAAGATTACCTTAAATCCAAAATTTTGAAACTTTAAATGGTCTTTTGCTCGCCATTTAGTATTGTTGGCAATATAATTATTAAATAAAAGTTAAAATTAAGTAATGTACCAAACATTGTATTAAAAACAACATCGTACTATCATTTAAGTTCCCATTTTCTTTGAGCTTTTTTAAACCCATTTGACCCATTTTATAGCTATTTTTTCCACTTGACCCATTATCTTTTAAATATATTTTGTTTTGAAGATCTAATAACTTTCTTTCGAAAACGTACATGCATTAGATGGAAATGTTTTAAGACCAGCACAATGAGGCTTGGAGCATATGTGATAGCTTTCAGCCATTACTTAACTGACAGGGTTGACTTTTTTTTTACTCTTTAACATCAACGGACAACGAATCTAGACGCATACTACTGAAGCAAGTGGGTTTGATTTAGTATTTAGTTGACTTTACTGTTGGAAAATTATAATATATACTAAAATAGTAGATATATGATATGTGTAGTTTGAAGATGTTGGTTCTTATGGTACAAAAATCATTGTATACAATTTATGGCTTGATGATGATGGTAATATGGACAAAACTGTTTCATATCAACCTACCTTGGCCCATTTAGTTAGCATGATTTAACTTCTTGTTGTTGGTTTATGACAGGTTGACTTCGGTTGTGGCTCTGAAAGCTTATTGGATTCATTATTGCGAATTTACTTTGGTTCTTAAAGGGGATTGTAAACTCGATCACATACTTTTTCTGAATTCTGTTATGCTTAAATTTGCACTATGAATATGACATATTTGTGTGATCCATAACATAACACTTCGTATTGCTTCTTTTATCAATGTTGTGAGTCGGGTCAAATATAATTATTGTTAAGAAGGTGATACTATAGGTACCATTGCGTTTATGTTTCTGTTTAATCTTTGTTAGAAATTGGTTTTTCCGCCGCAAAGCGCCAGTGAACCCACTAGATGATTTATAAATTGATCATGAACTTAAGCAACCTTATACGCTAATGGTTGTGATTTTGAATGTTATTAGGCGTGGAAAGCGGTTAATAGAGTTCAAACAAGCAATACCATCGAATGACTTCCAAGAGTTGACTTTCACTTTCACCTTGTGTATTGGTTGCTCTAGAAAAACAAGAAAGGAGTCTGATGTATCTGACACCACAAGTATCTTTATTAATTAAACAAACTGTAATTACATGAATATTAAATATGATTTTCTCCTAATCACACATTCCGTGACTAAGATTAAACAATTGCATTTCGGGTTATGTGTTTTAAGCTTAGTTCTAACACCAACTATCATTATATAGTCACCCTTTAACAAACCCTATGGACTATTTGTGTATTTTACTCAAAATTAAATACATATAAGTGTAATTTTTTTTCGTCCGATTTGGAAAAATATTGCTTTTAGTAAAAAAAAAAAAATCTCAATTTTAGTATATTTAATTTCTGTTTCATATTATTCAAGTCCATGAGAGTTGAAACTAACACTGTGTTTATGTTCTAAAATGAGGTGTTACACATAAAAGAGTGTAATTCACTTAAACTCATTTAAAAACAAAATAAATTACTAAATAACTTTCTTTAAAATGCTCAACCTCAACATAGTTTCTTTAATATTTCTTCTTCACCTTGGGCCACACATTTTCTACTCTCCAAAATAGCAATAAGTGACCTGATACTTCTTTGGATCATTTTCCCAACTTTGACCACAAGTGAGTTTTACAATGAAATCGTTACTTTGTCGGGCAATGATGAAACAAACATAAAGGGTTAACCAAGAATTCTAAGACCTGTTGATGGAAGTTGGTTAACAAACAAACAAGGTCGAAACAAAATGATAACGTAATTTAAAAGAGATGATATTGTAGGGCTTTGTGACGTCTGGAGGAGATGTAAACTACACCAATGCAAAGTGTCACCCCCGCCGCTTCGCACCGGCACCTTACTAGTAATAAGAATAAATGTTATAAACTGAATTATAATAACAATAAACAAGCCAAACTCAAGCTTGAAAAACTCCTAATAAGTCAAGCTTGAGGTTTAGAAATACCGCTCGAAACAAGTCCAGCCTAAACTCTAAACTCGAGATCTCATAAGTTAAACAAACTGAGCTCAGGGACGAAGGATAGTTGATACCCGGGGGTGTGCCTCCCACTCCCAAATTATTTTGCCTAAATATTTATATAATATATAAATTGGGTCTAATGACTCTCCCGCCCTCCTCAAAACTTTTAGTCAAACTTCATCACCAACTGAGCTAAAGCTTAGATCAACTCAGGCTCGTCATTATACCCATAGAATGATATGATATACACCATCTTTTATTTAAATTTTCATTATATTTTAGGTTTATACAGCTTTCTTTATTTAAAGAAGAAATTCATAGATAGTTTTAACCAAAATTATCGTTAGAATATTCACGAATCATTTGAGATATCCATGAACATCGTAGCTTGCATCAAAAGAAATTATATTTAATATATACATCTCTTACAACGTCCACAAGCTCACAAGTATGTCATTTGATTATCTCTAACTAGCATAAAAAGGAATGTGATGATAACATGTGACACTTCTAATAAGCAGGAATAAAGGTCATTTTGCTCCTAATAAATAGGAGTAAAAATGACATGTGGCACCCCTTTTGTTTTTTAAAAATACAACAAAAAAATCTAGTACAAAAAATCTAGCACAAAAAAGCTAGTACAAAAAAATATAGCACAAAGAATGTAGTACAAAAAAATAGCACAAAAAAATATAGTACAAAAAAATATAGCACGAAAAAATTCAGAAAAAAATGTAGTACAAAAAAATCCAACACAAAAAATTAAGAAAAAAAAATTTAATACAAAAAAAACCAGCACAAAAAATTTAGCACAAAAATATAGTATCAAAATCCAGCACAAAAAATATTATACAACATAGAAATACAACACATTTTAGTGGATTTTTTTAGTCTTCATATTTTATATAGCAATATGGTACTCAAATTAAAGATAAAAAAACGCTCGATTTTACGGTGAAATTTTTATGAAAAATAATGTTGTATAAAAAAGTTATAAACATTTAAAAAATGAGAGTGAAATATGCATATGCTTTGCATGTGGAGAGAGAAAGTCCATAAATATGATTTTCCCAAGATACCCTTGCACTCCTACTTTCTCCTACACTTTCATCTTAACCACTGATTTGAAAAATGAATTGTTAAGATTTCTTCTTATCCTACTTAGGCAAAATAAACTTTTTATTTGATCTTACCCCCTATTATTAATCCACTTATGAATTCGTTTCATACAACTCTTTTGTAGATGTATTTTAATAGTAGGTTGCCCGCGTGATGCGGTGGAAGCGACACATCGCACCGTGAAACCTGTTTTTGATAATTTTCTTATTCATATAATATTTATTGTAGCATCTTTGTGATAGATATACATCAAAAGCGAAGTAATCGGGTAATCCATTTCATTGTGATGTGCATGGTTCGATCGGTTCGGTTATTATCCTCAACCGAAGCTGAAACCAAAGTCATCGGTTAGTCTATTTTATTAAACAATCGGTTTTAAGTTAATCACTTTGGTTTATTCGGTTAGATTGACAGTTTTTTGTTTGGTTCATTTAATTTTAGTTAATAGCAAAAACAAAATTTCGGCTAAAACTTTTGCTTAGAAATATATGAAATTAAGATATAAATAAATGAAATGAAAGTATAAATATATGAAATGGAGATATGAAATATGAAATATATTAACTGAAGGTATAAAAGCTAGAAATGTATGAAAATATGAGTGATTCGGTTCGGTTCAGCAAATTTTGGTTAAACGAGAGTACACAAAAATTGATAACCGGTTTTTGGAAAATTTGGTTTTTAGTTAATTCAGCTTTTGGTTGATTTTGGTTCAGTTTCGGCTGTTTTCGGTTTGGTTTAGGTTAACGATTTAGTTATTGCTCACCGATAACCAGTTTGGTTAATAACCGATAGGTGCGCGCACGATGCAGCGGGAAACACAAACATTACCACAATATGCATTGTTTGGTTGGTTAGATTATTATCCTCAACCGAAATCAAGGTCATCGATTTGTTTATTTTATTAACCAATCTGTTTTCACTTAATCATTTTGGTTTGTTCAGTTAGATTAGTTAGATTGGCGGTTTTTGGTTTGATTCATGTAATTTCGGTTAATAGCCAAAACCAACCTTGAGCAAAAACTTTTGATTATAAAATACATGAAATTTAGGTATAAATACATGAAATTGATGTTTAGGTAGTTGAAATGGAGGTAGAAAAGAAATGGACCGAAGGTATAAAAGCTAGAAATTTATGAAAATACGAATGGTTCGGTTCAGTTAATTTTGGTTAAGTGAGGGTACGAAAAATCGATAACCGTTTTTGGTTAATTCGGGTTTCGGTTAATCAATTTTCAGTTAATTTAGGTTCGGTTTCGGTTAACGATTCAGTTATTATAAAGTGTAACTACTAACTAATTATCTATAATTTTTGTAGGATCGAGTAACGACCAAAACGAGTCTTTTAGAAGAGATCTAGACCAAAACGAGAGGCGGAATCAGACGTTTCGGTGTCGGTTCAGCTTGATTTGCACTAGAAAGTAGTTTAACCGTCTTGTTTATTGATATGACACGTTTACAGACCTGTAGACACTTCAGCAGAGCTTCGCTGCTGGAATGGGAGAACTTACAAATGAAATGACTAAACTCCCTATTTATAGAATTTCTAATTCCCCTTGAAAGTGCCATGTTTCTAATTCCCCTTGAAAGTGCCATGTCTATTTCATGGGGAATAGACATTTCGTGGGAAATGATCTCTAAAACTCTATTTTCTTGAACTACGTGACTCGATCTAACTATTTTATTACAAGATTCGATACAAGACGAAGTCGACAGACGTATGCACCAACAGACTCCCCCTCGGATGTTGACGAGTCTTAAGTGTCGAGTCTTCAACGTCTTCAGTCTGATCGCTCTCTGAAGAATCTGACAGTGTAGGCATCCTCAAACTCTATCTCTTTCTCCTCCTCTTCAGCATCAACATACTCCCCTCGAATAATCTCATTTACCCTCGGCTGTTGATTGCAATCTGACTTTCACAGGATCAGAGTTGTGTCCTGGCTCTATACTCAGACTTCAGAATCTAGGCTATTCTGCACATCCTCTACCTCACAATAAATTTCACAAATTTAACATTTGACAAATTTATATAACCAGAATCCCCCTCAAATTTATCCAGAATGATATAACAATGTTAATAATTTATGAACCATTTGTAATTAAATATTCAAAACCTTTTCTCATTTAAACACAAGCTCCCCCTCACCACATGCTCATCATGTTTAGCGCTTGGAATTTTGAAAATCAGCTCTTCAACACCAGTAGTCAAAAATCTTTTTGGATTTTTCAAAATTTATGCTAAACTACACTTAATTTTTTTTTATTTTTGAAAAGAAATGAAATGCAACAAAGAAATATTTACAGACAATATTTTTGCGGGTTTGTGTAAGAGGATCATATCAGTTTTTGACAAGTCACAAGTACCGTTGAGCTTAGTTACACAATAAGGATTAAACAATTCACTTAAATTGCCAATATACTGATCTACTTAAATTCTCACACAAATTTCAACTGATTCAGGATATGAATTAGGTGTATTAAGGACTTAAACTCATTCATGTGTCCCACCTCTTGAATATACTCCCGTATCCAGATCCCAATATTCAGTCTTACAGGTGAGTATACCACAGATGATATCTGTAAGGGGTTAAATGTGAAGATCCGTGAGAGCTCAGGTCAGAACTTCTGTTCAGCAGAGAGATGACGGCTTCGTCTTTTGGTGGGTCCTCTTTAGAGGATCTTTTTTACAACAGCACATGATTAGCATTTTTCAATGTTTCATCATTTTTTGTACTGATGGCAGGCTTTTATTTCAAGCAAGCGTAAAGTATTCTCCGGGGACTAGGCCATTGCTTCCGCAAAATCAGAAGTCCCGGGATAATACCCCAGATATCACTGAGCATAAAGACCTAGTATCTTAGAAAGAGGGATCTTTCAAACGAAATTTCAGGGGTTACCTATATATCCAAGTAGTGTTCCCCACAAAATAAGCAAGTTTGAATTTGAATTTAAGTTTATATCCCGAAAAAGCTTACTAAATGTGTTAAAACCTATCGGCATATCATCAGTGAGACCGTTTAACGCTATTTAAACATTACATTTCTTTAGCATACTGTAACTGTCTACTGATGTACTATAATTTCCTCTTTTTCACAACAAACTCATATTTGTATTTTATCATGTTTTTGCCTTTTTCAAATTTTCAAATGTTTTGGATTTTCTGAAAAAAATTCTTACTCCCCCAAAAATTCAAAATCATTTAAGGAAATTTGAAAACAAACTGTACAAGTAACGTGACAACTGATATCGAATCACTTCAATTTGCCATCCACTTGGCATAAACAATCAGAACTCCCCCTTTCAACAAACTATTTTCTCATTATGATTTCAAAACACTTAAGTTTGTTTTAACCAAAATGATTTTTCCGGAAAATAAGTTTTGCTGATTTTACCACTTGTAGGTTAGGGGTTCATCACATTGTTTTTCTCAACCATTAGACAAATATAACAATTTTGAATTTTAACAACAATATCACTTGTAGAAAATCAAGTACAACGTAATGTCCCTGATTTACCACTTTGAAAGACGAAATATCACAAAAGTGAATTTCTCAAGAAAGATGCCGATTCCTGCTCCACACTTACCAACATGGGAGCTCCGGCAAGTCAAGATTTTTAAGTAAAGAACACATCCACCCAAGCTTGACCAGCCTTGGGTGATTTCAAATCTTCTTTAGTCGGGGTATAAGTTGCCTTCTTTGTAGCATAAAACTCTTTTACCCCTTGAACCTTCATATCGACCATCTTCCCAAAAATATGTTTAATTTTTCCATTAAACGCCTTTTCAACATCAAATTCATTCTTTTCAGAATAAAATTGATTCGAAATCTCAACCTTACCAACTTTTTGTTTAAAATTTTCAGCCCTCAATGGTGGAAAATTGACATCATCCATTGGATGAACTGAGTTTTCTTCTTTTACCTCAACCTATGGCTCCTCTGACTTTGTGGAATCAGATTCATTGCCATATTTTACATCTGATTTCTTAACAACCCAAGCTTGGTTGTCAAGATTTCCCCTTCTCTTGTAAAATCTTTTTGAACACTCACCAAATTCATATGTAGAGTTTTTAAACACTTAAAATTTTTCAATTGGTGGTTCAGTTTTATCAACAACTTTTTCTTTGAGTTTTTCCGAGACTCCCTGTTTTATTTTTGTTGCTTGAGGACAGTTCCATGCAATATGACCAACTTCATTGCATCTGTAACAGGTTCTAGTCTCCTTTCTTTGAAAAACTCCATTCGTCATTCTCTCTTGCTTCTTGGCAAGAAATTCTCTGTATGATTGCTTCCAAAAAGAACTCTTTGATTCTTCTTCACAACTTGTCCCTGAAACAAATTTTGTATTTGTTTTAGAAATTTTCTCATTTTTATATTTTTCAGTTGAAATAAAACCAAGAACTTTCTTTTTGAAATTATCTTATGGTTTGGTTTCTTTTGAAAACCAGAACCAGAACTGTAACCTTTTTTCTTGTTCAATCTTTGTTGAACTCTTGAAGTGTACTTTTTAGGTTTTTTCAGAAAGATTTAAATCTTTTATTTCAGAAATATTAATTTCTGTTAATTTGAAAACCTTTTTAATCTTTTCAATTTGAACACTTTTTATTGGAAATTCTTTATCAAAATATAATTTGTCAGAATCATTCAAAGTATATGCAACTTCAAATGTTTCATCATTCAAATTAGATTTTGACAACAAAAATTCTTTACTATACACCCGTTTTCCCGACGACTTTGAACTCCTAACAGACGAACTCGAACTCCTGGACTCAGACATTGACTCAGACTCCTCATCCTTATCTAACACCTGACCGACCATCCTTTTTATTAACTCAGACTCATGATCTATGTCGGACGCTGTGAATGTGATGTCAATATTGTCTGGTAGTACATCGGTTATCTCGGACTTCAACTTTATATTGACTGCCTTTTTTACTTGTTCCTCATTCGGTTTTCTAGACGAATACCCTTCCCAAATTGGAGGCGGACACTTGTTATAACTGACACTCTGTTTCTTACCAGTATCCTTTTTCTTCGGCTTCTTGTCTTCAAACACTTCACAACCTGCAACAGTTGGATAAATTCTGTCAATTAAGTAATCAGAACTTGAATACCTTTTCAGTAATCGTCTGATTCTTTCATTTTCAACTTTTTCAATTTCCAACTCCTGTTTCAACTTAGCACACTCTTCAATGTAGTAAATGATCTCTTTCTGCTTAGACATCATTGTTGCATTCATCATTGTCAAAGCATCTTCTCTTTCAGAGTTTGTCTTCTGCAAACTATTTACAGTTTTGTTCAATACACCGTACGTCTCTTTCACATTCTTGACATCAAACAGCAACTTCTCTTTCAACTTTTCAAGCTCACTAAACTTTTCATCTTTAACTTCACATTGTTTGCAAGATTCCAAACATGTAAGACAGGGTTTAGTTACTTCAATAATCTTTTCAATCTCCACAATCTTCTCGACTTCAACTACCTTTTCCACTTCAACAATCTTCTCAACAACCTTAACTTCTTCCATTTCTTTTGCAGCTTTTCTCTCTTTAAGTTTCTTCAATTTATCTGCAAAATAAAATTCAAAACTGTCAGAAGAAAAATTAGTTTTTCCAATGTTTATTTGTTCAACTTCTTCATCATTATCACTAGTATCTGTTGAACTATTTTCAGAAGAAACAGATTCTTCATCTTGACTTTCTTCCTCATCAGATAACACTGTTATCCATTCTTTCATCAATTCTGGCGTTTGAACAATTTGAGCAATGAAAGCTCTAAACACTCTATTCTCATCCATAAACTTATCCCAGCTAAATCTTGGAGCCATTTTCTCATCATCTTGATCAATGATACCATAATAAGCTTTCTTATTTGCATCTTCAATCATTTTCCCATGAGCAGTTTGTGAATCTTTTTGTTGATGCGGTTGATGAGTGATTTGTTGATATATAGCTTTCCGATACTAATCATGACCACCAAACGGATTCTTTGCTCCATTTGCTTCTTGATTTTTGCATTCTCTTTTAAAATAACCTTTCTCCCTGCATCGAAAACAAGTAACTTTAGATTTATCAAAACCCAAAGCAGAAACATGTGCATCCAAGAAATCATTTCTTCCTGTAATCATTTTGAATTTCTCAGCACTCCTCAGAACACTTGCTAAGCACCACTTTATATCCATAAGCTCCAATTCCTCTGCATCAATTTGGTCATAATCTTCCTTGGTTAACATAGGATTACCAATTTTTCCAGCAATCAATCCTTCATAAGATTCCAAAGTAGTAACCAATAATGCCATATGACTTTTAACAACTTCTTCAGAAAAATTCTGACCATTTTGAAGATGTAATGCAACATTGCACTGAATCATATGTCCATTATCAACATTTGCACTTTGAATACTTGGAGGATTCATTTGAAAATCCACTAGTGTTGATTGAACTTTGACTGACTGATCCGGATGAATTTCCTGCACTAAAAGCAGTTTGGATCTTTGGACTTGCTTCAATAGTTTGAACATTTCCTTTATAGTACAATTTGATGTCTTGTTGATTGCTCAAGCTGTTCATTCTGGCAATCTTTTGTTGTTCAAGATCCTATCCCTCAAGCTTTTCAATAAACTGTCCAATTGACAATCTACTAAACTCTCCTGTATTTTTTAAAATCATGAGATATGTACCCCATTATTTCTGAGGTAAAGCATCAGCTAACTTTTCAACCTACTCTGCTAGAGTTTTAGTAATTTTCAACTGAGACATGGTATGCACAAGATGACAATATCTCTCAATAAGAGTCTTTGTAGATTCACCTGGCATACTTGTAAACAACTCAAATTCTTTCTTCAATAATGATTTTTTGCTATTGATCATTTCCGTACCTCCTTCAAATTTCTTCTCAAGTGCCTCCCATATTGAGAAAGCACTACCATCATGCTGAAGCAAAACAAAAATGTCCTCTTTGACAGCTTGTTGTAAAAGACTAATCATCATTTTCTCTCCTTTGTAACTATCTCTCTCTTTGTCTGAAAATTCTGAGATAATTTTATCAACATTCAAAGCGGTCTGTGGTCTAACATATTTTGTTTCAATGCTTTCTCAAGCTCTTAGATGATTTGCTTGAACCCAATTCTCAAAACGATTTTTCCAGCCATGGTACTCTTCAATTCCCATAAGTTTCGGGGGGTTTTTGCATTGTTCCAGGTTCATTTTCCATGTTCATATTCTTAGCAATGTCAGCCGGAGTAGTCGGGGTTGTAGCAAACGCATTGTAGAATTCAGAATCCATGTTTCGGTATCGAAGAATTTCTCAAACAAGCTTTCAAACAAACTGGTTCACCTAGTAAAACACCTGTATCACCTGTAGACAAACAAACAAACAAAACACAATCAGTTTAAACACTTATCAATTAACTGAATATGCCTGGTACTCGAACTGGTGATTATTCTGTGTGAAATGAGGTTCAAATTGTCAACCCGTGAGAACTGTTATGACCTGGATCCAATTCAAATGACCTGACCCTATTATATGCAAACTGATGGACTTTCAAACGACCTGATGAACTTTTGACAACTTTGAACTCCAAACCGTACGAACTGGAACTAACTTTCAAGCGAATTGATGACTTTCAAATGAATTGGACCTTTTCACGCGACCTGACCACACTAAACGAACTGGAATACAACTCAAACCATGTGTACTTGATAGCCTGAATTGAGAGAACACAGAGAGAGAGAGAGGGAAACCCAAATCAAGCATGGTTGTTAGCTTGTGGGTGGTTTGTCTTTTATTAACTGCCATAACAAACTCACATATACAAAGTACAACTTTAGTCCCTCTACTATTATTCTATTACAAAAGTAGTCTTTAGACTATTAAGCTATTCTATTATGTAACAATACCCCCTCCTTATCAATATTTTTGACCTCAAAAAGTGAAATCGGGGAATCTAATTTGCATATCTTCCAAAAATTCCCAGGAAGCTTCAGTTACAGGCAGCCCTTCCCAATGAACCAAAATCTTCATAGCTGCTTAGTTTCCCCTCTTAACCAACTGCCTATCCAGCACTGCTCTAGGCTGCAACACAAATCTTGGACCTTGTGGTAAGTCAGTAGTAGGTGTAATTGACCCATGAGCCTTCTTTAGTAAAGACACATGAAAAGTATGGTGAATTTGAGCAGTGTCTGGCAGGTCCAGCTTGTAGGCTACCTTCCCCACCCTTTGAAGGATCAGAAATGGCCCAAAGTACTTAGGTGATAGCTTCCTGTTATGATGAGTCCTTAAAGAGTTCTGAGCAAAGGGGTGCAGTTTTACATAGACCCATTCTCCCACCTGGAATTCTCTATCAGTTCTGTGAACATCAGAAAGTTGTTTCATTCTGTTTCTTGCAGAGTTTACGTTCATCTTCAGTTTTTGTATCATGGCCTCCCTTTCTCTATGCAATTCTTCCACAGCAGCTATGGGGGTATCACCAGGTATGTAGGGAATATGAAGGTTTGGTTTGATTCCAAACAAAGCTTCATAGGGGGACATTTTAATAGAGGAGTGCCAAGAGGTGTTATACCACCATTGAGCAAGGGGCACCCATTTGACCCATGTTAAAGGAGCATCCATACATATGCTTCTTAGATAAGTTTCCAGGCATCTGTTCAGTACCTCTGTCTGCCCATCAGATTGAGGATGATAGGCTGAGGACATTGCCAATTTTACCCCTTGGAGCTTCATAAACTCCTGCCAGAAAGCACTAATAAACACTGGATCTCTGTCAGACACAATGGTGTCAGGATTTCCATGGATTTTAAAGATATTGTCCAAAAACACATTGGCTACTTTAGCAGCTGTATAGGGATGGCTTAAAAGTATGAAGTGACCATACTTAGTAAACCTATCCACTATCACCATGATTGTGTCTTTACCCTGGATTTTAGGCAATCCAGAAATGAAATCCATTGAGATGTCACTAAAAATGGTTTTAGGAACTGGTAAAGGTTGAAGTAGTCCAGGGTAGGCTACTGTTTCATACTTAGCTCTTTGACAAACTGAGCATTCTTTCACAAACCTTTGTACATCTTTAGCATAACCTTTCCAATGGAACAGTTCCTTGATCTTTACCTTGGTAGGAATTACCCCTGAATGGCCCCCCATAGGAGATGAATGATAAAGGGTAATAATGTCTTTTTTCAGCTCTTTGTCATCAGCTATTAACAGTTTATTCTTTCTTTTCAACATTTTCCCATCCTAAGTTCTATTTTTAACCACTATCCCCTGTTGTAACTTGTCAATTAGATCTTTGGTGATGGGATCTTTTTGCCATGATTCTTGAATCCTTGGCCATAATACAGGATTCACTGCACTAATGCTTATTTCAAACAATGTCATACCCTGTACCCTTGACAAGGCATCTGCCACTACATTCTCTACCCCCTTCTTATAACAGATTTCATAATCATATCCCAGCAGTTTAGACAGCCACTTTTGCTGTAAAGGAGTGACTATCTTTTGTTCAAGCAAGTGTTTCAAACTTTGATGATCAGTTTTGATCACAAAGTGTTTGGTCACCAAGTAATGGTGCCAACACTTTACTGCCATAATGATGGCAAGTAATTCTTTCTCATAGACAGATAAACTCTGTTGTCTATTAGAAAGAGCCTTGCTAATGAAGGACAAAGGATGTCCTTCTTGCATTAAAACTGCCCCCATTCCCTTGGTTGAGGCATCTGTTTCAATGACAAAAGTTTTTGAAAAATCAGGCAATTTTAACACAGGTGGAGAACTAAGTACCTGTTTCATGTGATCAAAGGCCTTTTGTGCTAACTCATTCCACTTGAAGCCTTCCTTCTTTAACAAATCAGTCAAAGGTCTAGCCAGGAGTCCAAAATTCTTAATAAATCGCCTGTAATAGCCTGCCAAACCCAAAAATCCCCTTAACTGTTTGACATTGAGAGGGATAGGCCACTCTTGTATTGCACTAATCTTGGCAGGATCAGTTGATACCCCATCTTTGGTAATGATATGCCCCAAATATTCAACTCTTTCACCAGCAAATGAACACTTAGACTTCTTTGCTTTTAAGGAGTTTTGCCTCATTAAATCCAATACAGTCCTTAAATCAGTCAAGTGTTGAGTCCAACTATTGCTGTACACTAATATATCATCAAAGAACACTAATGCACACTTCCTTAAAACTTCTTTAAAAGTAGCATTCATTAATGATTGGAATGTGGCAGGGGCATTTGTTAGACCAAAAGGTAACACTAGGAATTCATAATGGCCCTGATGAGTTTTGAATGCAGTCTTATGAATGTCAGGCTCATACATTCTTACCTGATTGTAGCCTGATCTGAGGTCCAACTTTGAAAAAATTACAGCCCCTTGTAATTCATCTAGCAGTTCTTCAATGAGAGGAATGGGAAAGACATCTTTCACTGTGGCTTCATTAAGTCTTCTATAATCAACACACATTCTCCAAGAACCATCTTCTTCTTTACAAGGACCACAGGAGCTGCGAATGAACTGTTGCTGTGCCTAATTACCCCTGAATCCAATAACTCTTGAGTCATTTGCTCAATCACATCTTTCTGAGCACTATGGTATCTATAGGGCTTCAAATTTAAATTGGCCTTTTCATCCTTGAGCACAATCCTGTGATCAAATGGTCTTGCAGGGGGTAGCCCTTTTGGTACATAAAAAATGTCTTCATAATCTTTTAACAAATTAGACAACTCTTCATTTCCTTGCCCATTACTAATCACTGGTTGATACATGCTTTGAGAACCAGCTGAGTCTTGAATCATGAACAACTGAGCCTGTACCACCTTCTCCTCATCTTGAATCAAACTTGTAATTTTCTCCATAGAAGATAGGCCCACATTCCTCCTTTTTGTTCCTTTTAACTCAAAATCTTGGCCAGCCACATTAAATTTCATAGTGAGATTCTTGAAATTCCACACTATGTCATTCAATGTTTCCAACAATTGTATGCCCAACACAATATCATAATTGTCTAAATCAATGACCATCATATCATCTGTAAACCAATTTCCCTGCATGACCCATTGGAAGTCTTTACACAGGTTAACACACTCCACTTTGTTACCATCAGCCACTGTTACTTGCACATTGGGAATTTGTGTTATGGGACATTTTAATTTCTGAGCCAAAGCTTTGCTCATGAAATTGTGGGTTGATCCACTGTCCAATAAGATGTACAAATATCTTGTTCCAACCATACCCACTACTTGCATAGTTGAGTAAGATGGAATTCCCATTAATGCATTTAATGAAATTTGTGGTACACCTGGAATCAGTTCTTCCTCTTATATTGACTGATCCTCATTACTCTCTTGATATTCCTCAACCTCAACCAAGAACAACTGTTTCGTTCCTTTACAAACCCTACTATGACCAGCCACATATTTCTCATTACAAAAGAAACACTCCCCTTTGGCTCTTTTATCATCCATGTATTTATTACTTACTTTCTTTGGTACAATAGCATTGGAAGGAGCTGTATTGACAGGGGTTGCCAAAACAGGTTGCTTCCCAATGTTGGTCAAATTGTTAGTCCTTGAGGAACTGTTTTTGTGGCCAGAAAATCCTGTACCACTAATACCTCCTAAACCAAGTACCTTATTTGACTGATTTTGCATTCTTGCCAAAGAATATGTTTCTCTTAATGTTTTTGGCTTAAACATTCTTACATGACACTTGATTTCTGGTTTAAGGCCTTCAATGAACAAACTGATTGTGTATTCATCAGGCAGAGTCACCTTATTCAACAACAAATCAAATTGATCACAATAGTCTTCCAACTCACCTGTCTGTGTCAGTGCCTTCAATGCACCCATGGCATCTTCTATTAAAGTTGCTGCAAATCTTGTTGAAGCATTTCTTGTATATTCATCCCAAGTTATGTCAGAAATTTGTTTTCCTGTTGATTTCATGAAACCCTGATGCCATTGTAATGCTCTACCCTCTAAATGGACAGCAGCATATCTAACCTTGTATCTTTCAGGAGTTTCGTCTATGGAGAAAAAGTGATCACACTTGTACATCCATCCTTCCACATCATCACCATTGAATTTTGGGAATTCAACCTTGGTTAGTCTGTTATTGCAGATTCTCTCCCCTTCATTACGAGGAACCATAGTCCCCTGTTTCTCAATCTTTGCAAATGCAGCTTGCAATTGATCAAAGGCTGATTTGAGACTCAACAAACCTTCTTCAGTCTGAGAAGTAAATTCATCGAGCCTACTAACATCTTTGGCTATCCTGTCAACTTCTTGATTGCGAGTAGTCATTTTAAAATGGAATCCAAAGAATTGAAAGAACGGTAAAGAACAATTAATTGGAAAAGGAAAATCTGATTACAGGAATGGACAAATCTCGAATAGATCGATCCACCGGAATCGAATGATCCAAATGATCAATTCGATGGAATGGAATGATCAAGAAAGATCAATTCCTCGTTTCAAAAAGAAAGGAAAGCTAGGAAATGAAAACACAGTATGTATTAAGAAAAGTGATAGAACAATCGAGGACGACGATCGGAATTAATGGTGGTTGGCCGGAGCTCCGATGAGAATCGGTAGCTCTGATACCAATTGATAGCCTGAATTGAGAGAACACAGAGAGAGAGGGAAACCCAAATCAAGCATGGTTGTTAGCTTGTGGGTGGTTTGTCTTTTATTAACTACCATAACAAACTCACATATACAAAGTACAACTTTAGTCCCTCTACTATTATTCTATTACAAAAGTAGTCTTTAGACTATTAAGCTATTCTATTATGTAACAGTACTGACGACCTCACACGATCTCATGCGATCTGATGATTTTAACCCACTTCGAGCCAACTGAAACAATCTTGTAAAATCTGATTTATTTCAAAATAATCTTTACCCAATTTGATTGGGCCGAAGCAAGCTATGATAGGCTTAGACAATCTTTGAATTAACAATCCACTTTAATTGAATTCACATGGGCCGACAACAGTTAACACTACACCATTTTCTTATTGTGCCGATAACCTAATATGGATCAGACCAAAAACACACTTGAATGAACCGACAACTTTATCTTTCAACACAATTCTCAAAACACATGGGCCACATATCTTTATTCTAATTTGACCTCACATCAATTGAGCCGTGTGCAATCTGTTCGCATGCAAATTCTATTGAAACAAGAACATTTTGCCGACAACATTAAGAACATTAAATTCTCATTGGACCCTTCACATGAATATGACAATTGATTACTTCTCACAGTCAATTAACTCTATCACATGCAAATTTGTTATTTTCAAAAAAAAAAAACCTTACAACATTCTCATTGGACCTCCCTTTTGAATCACATGCAATTACTTGATTTTATAGCTGACACATTCAATATTACTCAATTCTCATTGGCCGATGACAATACAACACGTGAAGACTGTTGGTTTTTCAAACTGATCTGATGTAAACTGAATCAGTTTTTCAAACGAAATACCAATTGAAGCGGAATACTCTTTTTATGCGAAATAATACCTTTCAAATGGAATCACTTTTCAATCTGAATATGTAATTTCAAGTGGAATAAGATGTTTTCAAACGGAATTACAATTTCAAGCGGAATCTTCAATGAAGTAAGCACACTTCAAACGGAATATGTCATTTTCAAGCGGAAATAGATGTTTTCAAGGAAAATTATTGTGTTTTTCAAGCGAAATTAGGCTGTTTCAAGCGGAATCAACCTGAGGTCACTCGATATCGGACCAAAAACCTTCGATTTCTCTCAAATGGCTGGGAATTAGGATCTAAAACTTGGTAGGGCTATAGATCAGGTGTTTTCGCACAACATATAAAAAAATCAGCTAATTTGGATCGTAAAAACCCGTTCAATTTGACGAAAATCAGTTAAAAACGTGAAAGAATGAGTAGAAATCAGATTTTTGGATGAAATCAAGCTGAATCGGTAAGAACTCTTCCTCCTGAACTCTGATACCACTTGTAGGATCGAGTGACGACCAAAACGAGTCTTTCAGAAGAGATCTAGACCAAAACGAGAGGCAGAATCAAACGTTTCGGTGTCGGTTCAGCTTGATTTGCACCTGAAAGTAGTTTAACCGTCTTGTTTATTGATGTGACACGTTTACAGACCTGTAGACACTTCAGCAGAGCTTCGCTGCTGGAATGGGAGAAGTTACAAATGAAATGACTAAACTCCCTATTTATAGAGTTTCTAATTCCCCTTGAAAGTGCCATGTCTATTTCGTGGGGAATAGACATTTCGTGGGAAATGATCTCTAAAACTCTATTTTCCTGAACTACGTGACTCGATCTAACTATTTTATTACAAGACTCGATATAAGACGAAGTCGACAGACGTATGCACCAAAAATTTTCTTAAAGATAGAGAATTAAAGTGTAATCTAGATGAGATGATTAAACTAACGGTATTTGATCACTTGACATTCTGTACTTTTGGATTTTTTAAACATTATAGTTTATAAGATATGACAAGAATACATAAAGGAGTTATAAATTTGTTATGGAGGGGGGAAAGTGTAACTAATTACCCATAATTATGATAGACTAAGAGATTTAAGTGTAATAAGATGAGGTTCTAAAATATAATTATTGTTTAAAAGACCAATTTACCCTCATTTTAGGGGTTTATTTATAAATTAAGAGGAAAAGTTCTTATTTTTTGGGTATCTTAAAATACCCCTCACTCATGCGTTATAATATATACTATAGATAGTTGATTTATAGTAGCTAACCGGATTTATAGGGTTGTCCAACTAGCTCGTGATTCACAACTCGTTTATAAGTAAAAGTTCATTCATAAGCCCAGTTAAGCTTATTTGAGTCGAGCTACTTGGCTTGTATAACCATTAGAGTCAAGTTTGAGCTTCTGGTAGCTCGCTTATTGGGTTGCTTGAATCGATTTTCATCCTTAATATTTTTTGATATGTTGGTGGTTAGTAGGGGTGCAAACGAGCCGAGTGGCTCGCGAGCTACTCGAGATCGGCTCGTGAAAAAGCTCGAAACGAGCCGAGCCTTATCGAGCCCGAGCCGAGCTTGAGCCTCAAGATAAAGCTCGTTTGTTTATCAAGCCTGAAGGGGTATGGTCCTAAAAAGTTACGCAAGCCTTCCTACAGGTCGCGCGCGAGACCATACTCCTTACTCAGTAAGATGTTCAATTCCAGGCTCGCGCGGGTTACTACAACAAGGACTGACCTCGCGCAAGGTCTGAACAAGAATGAGCATCAATTTTGTACTTAACATTCTGAATAAGAGTGTGACGACCCGTAATCTTTAGGTGTGTCTCTAATTCCGAATCACTTTCTGTCACGATTGGTTTACATTGTAGCTAAATATGCTCGCGCGTTTGCTTGTTTAACTTGGTTTGTTTAGATGTTTCGTTGCTTGTATAACTCGGTTAAGTTAGGATTGGTGTTTAATTAACCGAATGTTAATTTGGGCCGGCCGCATCTTCACACATACACCCGTAGCCCAGTTCGAACACATTGCATATCGAAATCTTGTTCGGGCCAAGTGGGCATCGTGGTTGGGCCGGTTATGGTTTGAAAACAAACACACCAATGTGTGGCCTTAGCTGTATGAGCCCAATCAGGTTTGGCAATGGGCCGGTTGTTTGATAAGGGTCGGTTAGGGAGGTTAGAATGTTATATTTACATAACACGTAATCTAATAAACCCATAACTCAAATAAACAAACCCTACCCCGCCCCCCTCTAACCGAATTGTGGCAGTAGCAACCCCACCCCCCTCCTGTTTGTGTTTTCATCTCGATTAAGCAGATTTTCGGATTTGGTTGACAGTTTGGTTAAACGAGTAATCAATTCTACCGAGCACTCTAAGGTGAGTTCACTACTTTGAGCATGCGTCCCGGTGGTTTGGGACAGTCAGTGGGTATCCCGGAGGGATAAATCTTTTGGGTAAAACTGGGATGTTGGATAATATTCTCACTCTCTATCTTTTAAGTCCCATATTTTGCTATCGTGGGTGGTAGCGGAGTTTAGTTGGTAGCACTACTTAGGTTTGGCACCCTCACCCCGTTCCTGAGAGAGGGCGGGTGTGAACTAATGACCCAGTCGGGCCCAGTGCTTTGATAGGAGCACTGGGAACGGGCAAAACATACATCAGGAGCCGTCTTGTTCAGTATCGAGATATTCTCAACATTGCTTTCGTAACTGTTAAACAAACTGGATTAGATACTTGGCAACTAACATTTTATTAAAACTGTGAACTCGCCAGCTTTGTCTGATACACTTGTTGCATGCTCGCAGGTCGATAGGTTTCTTGGATTTGGATACTTGCTATCTGGAGTAGCAGGAGTGATTCATGGGTCGATTGGAGAGATTGATGTGATCGAATTCTTGATACTATACTTTAGTTTTAAACAGTTTAACTTTGGTTTTCTTTTGCTTCCGCTGAACGTATTGGTTTTCGTATAAACTTGTGATGGTATTTTATTAATGGTTGAGAACTTTATTTTGAAAACTTATATGGGTTCAATGTAATTAGTGGCTCATTGTCATTACGTCACACGCCTATCAGGGACACTCCCTAGGTGGTATTTTGGGGGTGTGACAGTTTGGTATCAGAGCCACTGGTTATAGTGAACTTGGTTTTAAAACGATTTCTATAAAACCAGACTATAGCTGAACTCATCCGAAATTGACTATGACACTCAGCTCCAGACTGCAAGGTTCGCCTCTTATTTACTATTGCGTAGTATATCTAGTGTTTGCTTATGAATAACGTCATGAACTTTTATGTTACCAACCCACGTTACGTGTTTTAATAGTGCAACTTTTCTTGAACTTTCATGAACTATGTTGTAGTGTCACCTGCCCTATTGCTTGAATTCGGGGAACCTTTCTAACATGAATTGAGTGGAGCCGAGATGAACATGCAAACTGACTTATTATTGTGGGTGCACACATAATAATAATGTGGGGTGCATGTGAGTCCCAGTGAAACTTGACAAGTGTGAAAAAGGATTCTGCTCTGCTAGTTGATGCTATGATAGAACTCGGTAATCTATGGGAGGTTATATTAATGCTTGACTCCTACTTGTACTTGCATGTTAAATCCTTCCTTTTCTTATATATAGAGTCATGAACGGACGCGGCGGACGTAATGGTGGATGTGGTGGAGGCCGCAGTGGTGAACGTGGCCATATTGCTATGACTCAAGCTGAGTTAACCGATCTCATCAACACTCGCGTGGCTGAAGCCTTAGCGGCTTATCAGGCTGGTACGATATGTGCCAACCACTTTTATCCCTTGTGTCGTATGCTTGAGTCTTACTTGTTTATTTTATGTCCTTTCGTTGATAGGTCAACCGGTGCAACAGAATCTGCACCATCCACCTGTTTGCACGTTCAAAACCTTTATGGATTGTAAGCCGCAGACCTTCAGTGGGACTGAAGGGGCTGTAGGACTCCTGCGTTGGTTCGAAAAGGCGGAGTCCGTATTCGCGATGTGTAACTGTCCTGTTGGGGACAGAGTGAAGTATGCTACGGGCACGCTCGAGGATGGTGCCCTGACGTGGTGGAATGCCCAGGTTCAGCTGTTGGGCATCGAGGCGGCGAATGCCACTACATGGGACGACTTTAACGAGTTGATGAGGGAGGAATACTGTCCTCGTGATGAGATACAGAAACTAGAGAACGAGTATTATGATCTGAAAATGGTGGGATCTGAGATTGAAGCATACGTGAAGCGGTCGTATGAGTTGGCTGACATGTGTCCGAATTTGTCCCGACCTATGTCTCGAAGAATTGAGTTGTTCATCAAGGGATTACCTCCACGAGTGAAGGGTTTGGTTACTACAGGAAACCTCAATAACTTAACTCAGATTGTCCGTTTGGCTCACAAGATCGTTGATCAGGAGGTGGAGAATAATTCGCTGCCACCACATGTTTCTGCTACTACTACTGCCGCTACTACAGCTACTACTCCTGCCACTGACGGTAAGCGTAAGTGGAGCGATGTGGATAAGGCGTCCAATTCAGTGCAGTCATAGAAAAGACCGGATACTGGTAGCAATCGTGGTTTCAGCCAGTCTTCTTCGGTGAATCAGAATCAGAGTAACAGTTCAGGTCAGGGTTCTTATGCGGGGAAACTACCAAAGTGCAACAAGTGCAACTATCACCATCGGGGTCAGTGTACTCGTATATGTCACAGGTGCAACAAAGTGGGGCATATGGCCAAAGACTGTTGGGTTTCACTTCCGAGACAGCAGCAGCCACAACAACATGACAGACAGCAACCTCAGCAGAATCAGGGTAATCGCAAGAGTTGCTTTCAGTGTGGTGACGAGGGTCATTTCAGGCGGGATTGCCCTCAGTTGAATCAGAATGCGGGTAATAACAAAAACAATGGGAACAACGGGGGAAATGGTGCGCGTGGGCGCGGGTTTACTATTGGAGCTGGGGAGGCTTGGAATGATGGCAACGTAGTGACTGGTACGTTTTCAGTAAGTAGTATAATTGCTTCTATTTTATTCGACTCTGGTGCCGATTGGAGTTATGTATCTTTGGGGTTCAGTCGTCAGTTAGGGTTGAGTCCTACACCACTTGTAACTAAACACATAGTAGAGTTAGCTGATGGTAAAACAAATGAAGCATCACACATCCTAGTTGGGTGCAAACTCGACCTCATGGGTCAAGTGTTCGACGTTGATCTACTCCCTATTACTCTTGGAAGTTTTGATGTGGTTATCGGCATGGACTGGTTGTCCAAACATCAGGCAGAAATTCTCTACAAGGAGAAAATCGTGCGTGTTCCTCTCTCTAGTGGGGAATTTTTATCGGTTCAAGGTCATCGTAGTGGAGCCACGGTTAGCATTATTTCGGCAATGAAGGCTCAGAAGTGTCTGCGTAAGGGCTATCCTGCTATTTTAGCCCTTGTTACCGATTCGCAGTCTGATGAGAGAAGGATCGAGGATTTTCCAGTAGTTCGTGAGTTTCCTGATGTGTTTCCTGAAGAACTCCCTGGTTTACCCCCACATCATCAGGTGGAATTTCAGATCGACCTCATGCCAGGAGCAGCCCCGATTGCTCGTGCTCCTTATCGTCTTGCGCCAGGGGAGTTGCAGGAGTTGCCAAATCAACTCCAAGAGCTGTTGGATAGGGGCTTTATCCGACCTAGCTCTTCGCCTTGGGGAGCCCCGGTACTGTTCGTGAAGAAGAAGGATGGGTCCTTCCGGATGTGTATAGATTATCGCGAGCTCAACAAAGTGACGGTCAAGAACCGTTATCCTTTACCCCGTATTGACGACCTGTTTAACGGCTGCAAGGGTCAAGTTTTTATTCCAAGATCGACTTAAGGTCGGGTTATCATCAGGTATGAGTTAGAGAGGAGGATGTTCCCAGAACGGCTTTTCGGACGCGGTATGGCCACTATGAGTTTTTGGTTATGCTGTTTGGGTTGACCAACGCACCAGCGGTTTTCATGGATCTCATGAACCGTGTGTGCAAACCGTATCTCGACGATTTTGTTATTGTGTTCATCGACGACATCTTGATCTACTCCAAGAGTAAGAAGGACCACGAGCGACATATGCGTCTTATCTTGGAGCTCCTGAGGAAGGAGCAACTCTACGCGAAGTTTTCGAAGTGTGATTTCTGGATTCAGGAAGTACACTTTCTTGGGCATATAGTTAACGAAATGGGTATACATGTGGATCCTGCTAAGATCGATGCTATTAGGAATTGGGCGGCACCAAAGAATCCTTCGGAGGTGTGACAGTTTCTTGGTCTTGCGGGGTACTATCGTCGGTTTATTCATGATTTCTCAAAAATCACTCAACCTCTCACCTCCTTGACACAGAAGAACGTTGTTTATTCTTGGGGAACGAAACAGGATGACGCTTTTCAGCTTTTGAAACAGAAATTATGCAGCGCGCCGATTCTATCTCTACCAGAGGGTACCGAGGATTTTGTGGTTTATTGTGATGCTTCGATTCAGGGTCTTGGTTGCGTGCTGATGCAACGCGAGAAGGTGATAGCTTATGCTTCTCGTCAGCTGAAGGTACACGAGAGGAACTATACGACTCATGACTTGGAGCTAGGGGCTGTGGTTTTCGCGTTGAAGATCTGGAGGCATTATCTGTACGGTACCAAATGCACCATCTATACCGATCACAGAAGCCTTCAGCATATCTTCGACCAGAAAGAATTGAATATGCGGCAACGGCATTGGATAGAGCTTTTGAACGATTATGAGTGTGCTATCAAGTATCACCCGGGTAAAGCTAATGTAGTAGCTGATGCACTTAGCCGAAAGGAGACGAAGCCTAAACGGGTTCGCGCATTGCAACTCACTATTTATTCGAACCTTCCTGATAAGATTCGTACGACTCAGACTGAGGCATTGAAGGAAGAAAACATTGAAGCTGAGGGTTTGCGGGGTATGAAAAAGCAGCTCGAGCAGAGATCTGATGGCATCTATTATATTATGGAAAGAGTATGGATTCCTCTGTTTGGTGATCTCAGAGAACTTGTGATGGACGAAGCGCACAAGTCACGATACTCTATTCATCCGGGATCGGATAAGATGTATCAGGATCTTAAAGTTTTGTATTGGTGGCGGAATATGAAAGCTATCATCGCCACATACGTGAGTAAATGCTTGACTTGTGCTAAAGTCAAAGCAGAGCATCAGAAGCCCTCGGGTCTGCTTCAGCAGCCAGAGATACCCACGTGGAAGTGGGAGCAGATCGCCATGGATTTCGTTACAGGGTTACCAAGGACTCAGGATGGGAACGATACTATTTGGGTGATTGTTGACTGTCTCACGAAGTCAGCGCATTTTCTGGCAATCAAGGAAACAGATAAGTTTTCATAGCTGGCAGCAGTTTATCTTAAGGAGGTGGTTTCTAGGCACGAGGTGCCAACTTCTATCATCTCAGATCGAGATCCGCGTGTCACTTCTGAATTATGGCAGTCAATGCATAAATCGTTTGGTTCACAACTCGATATGGGTACTGCTTATCACCCACAGACGGATGGTCAAAGTGAGCGCACCATTCAGACGCTCGAAGACATGCTGCGAGCATGTGTGATAGATTTTGGGAAGGGATGGGAGAAACATTTGCCGTTGATAGAGTTCTCCTACAACAACAGCTACCACACTAGTATTCAGGCAGCTCCGTTCGAGGCGTTGTACGGGCGGAAATGTCGTTCCCCTCTCTGTTGGGCTGAAGTGGGTGACAGTCAAATCAAAGGCCCAGAGCTGGTACTTGAAACTTCAGAGATGATTGTTCAGATCAGGAATCGTATGGCGGCAGTGCGAGATCGCCAGAAAAGCTACGCCGACAAACGTAGAAAGCCTTTGGAGTTCGAAGTTAATGATCGGGTCATGTTGAAAGTTTCACCGTGGAAGGGTGTTGTACGCTTCGGGAAGCGCGGTAAGATTAATCCGCGTTACGTTAGGCCATTTAAAATCTTGGAGCGTATCGGTAAAGTCGCTTACAAGCTTGAATTGCCTGCTGAGTTGGGCAATGTTCACGATGTCTTCCACGTCTCACAGTTGAAGAAGTGTTTGTCTGATGAAACACTGGTTGTGCCGTTTCAAGAGTTAAAGATCGAAGACAAGTTACAATTTGTCGAAGAGCCTATTGAGATCATGGATCGGGAGGTCAAAGTGGGTAAACATAGTCGTATTCCGATCGTTAGAGTTCGTTGGAACTCAAGACGTGGACCAGAATTAACATGGGAACTGAGGATCAAATGAAGCTCAAGTATCCTCAACTTTTCCCTAAAGACAAGTCTAAATCTGGTAAAGCTGGTAAATTTCGGGACGAAATTCCTTTTCAAGTTGGGGATAATGTGGCACCTGGAGAATATCCCCAACAATCTTGATTTATTAATTCATCATTTGTGCTTACTTGTCAAATTTCGGGACGAAATTTCTTTCAAGTTGGGGATGATGTGATGACCCGTAATCTTTAGGTGTGTCTTTAATTCCGAATCACTTTCTGTCACGATTGGTTTACATTGTAGCTAAGTATGCTCGCGTGTTTGCTTGTTTAACTTGGTTTGTTTAGATGTTTCGTTGCTTGTATAACTCGGTTAAGTTAGGATTAGTGTTTAATTAACCGACTGTTAATTTGGGCCGGCCGCATCTTCACACATACACCCGTAGCCCAGTTCGAACACATTGCATATCGAAATCTTGTTCGGGCCAAGTGGGCATCGTGGTTGGGCCGGTTATGGTTTGAAAACAAACACACCAATGGGTGGCCTTAGCTGTATGAGCCCAATCAGGTTTGGCAATGGGCCGGTTGTTTCATAAGGGTCGGTTAGGGAGGTTAGAATGTTATATTTACGTAACACGTAATCTAATAAACCCACAACTCAAATAAACAAACCCTACCCCACCCCCCCTCTAACCAAATTGCGGCAGTAGCACGACCCCCCCTCTCCTGTTTGTGTTTGCATCTCGATTAAGCAGATTTTCGGACTTGGTTGACTGTTTGGTTAAACGAGTAATTAATTCTATCGAGCACTCTAAGGTGAGTTCACTACTTTGAGCATGCGTCCCGGTGGTTTGGGACAGTCAGTGGGTATCCCGGGGAGGGATAAATCTTTTGGGTAAAACTGGGATTTTGGTTAATATTCTCATTCTCTATCTTTTAAGTCCCATCTTTTGCTATCGTGGGTGGTAGCGGGGTATTAGTTGGTAGCGCTACTTAGGTTTGGCACCCTCACCCCAGTTCTTGAGAGAGGGCGGGTGTGAACTAATTACCCAATCAGGCCCAGTGCTTTGATAGGAGCACTAGGGAACGGGCAAAACATACACCAGGAGCCGTCTTGTTCAGTATCGAGAAATTATCAACATTGCTTTCGTAATTGTTAAACAGACTGGATTAAATACTTGGCAACTAACATTTTATTAAAACTGTGAACTCGCCAGCTTTGTCTGATACACTTGCTGTCTGGAGTAGCAGGAGTGATTCATGGGTGGATTGGATACTTGCTGTCTGGAGTAGCAGGAGTGATTCATGGGTGGATTGGAGAGATTGATGTGATCGAATTCTTGATACTATACTTTAGTTTCAAACAGTTTAACTTTGGTTTTCTTTTGCTTCCACTGAACGTATTGGTTTTCGTATAAACTTGTGATGATATTTTATTAATGGTTGAGAACTTTATTTTGAAAACTTGTATGGGTTCAATGTAATTAGTGGCTCATTGTCATTACGTCACACACCTTTCAAGGACACTCCCTAGGTGGTATTTTGGGGGTGTGACAAAGAGCCTTCAACCACCCATACCCTGCGTGGGCTAGTTACATGTTCAGCAAGGGTCGCGCAGGGCTATGGCGCAGGGCCACTTCAGAAGGTACACAAGGTACAAGTGGCAGAAGAAAAGGGCCAATCCGCGTCCTCCAGGTTGTGCTCAATCTCTCTCCACGATCGTCTGACGTGCAGGAGACATAGAGTACATAAGGATGCCTACGTGGCACCAATCAAGGGGCGGCGACACCTGTCCCACGATCTCCACTTACCTGCTGATGGCAGAGGGACAACAAGGCCGACAACAGTGACACGTGGCTCCAATCATAGTGCACCAGCATCGGAGAACTTCTAGAAGCCACTAACGGTCGACACCAGTGAGACAAAGAGCATATCCTCTAAGTTGTCGCCTTCTGGCCCAAGGCCCATCAGCCCATCTCCTCTTACACCTCTCCGGCTATAAATAGGACCTTCATTCACAGGTTAAACCATTCTGTTCTCTTCACTCTCACTCTTACCACACACTTATTTCCTCAAAGTAGATACTTATTCTCACGCCGAAGTCTGGTTAAGAGGGAAACCCCCATATTCCCCTCTTAATGAGCTAACGGTATTCTGTTTTGTAGGATTATCAGGCCATTAAGGAGCTCAGAAAGTCATAATAAGATTAACCCTTATGGTAGAACCATAAACCAAACTAATTAATCCCAAAATTAGTTCCGTGTTTCTTCATTGGCGCCCACTGATTTTCACAATCATTTTCATCTTCTTTTTTCTGAGTCTTTGTTGAGTTTCTTGTTGTTTTCTTGGTCATGGCTGGTCAAGGAATCATTCCCGATTTCGGTTTTGGCACGAACTCTAACGCAAGACCGGTTGAGGACATTCATAATGTCCAAATCCAACCTGCCAAAGAAGTATGCGAAATCGAAATAACAAACACTGGGGGACCCCACGCGAGCATCACTCGCATCACTCAGACGGTAACCCCAGGAAACAATGTTGCTGGACCTTCAAACCCAGCTCCACCTCAGAACATTTCAGCGCTATTAAGGTTACCTGAAGGCGAAACTCCAGCCTCTTGGTACGCCAAGCAAATTGCTACCATCAATGCTGCGTATTAGTCTTTGAGCGCTCAGAAAGCAGTCTTACAAGCAGAACCATCTTTAATTACACCTCCGGGTACGAGTCAGGGGGCACGCCAGATACCCCCACAGCAAAACTTCCAAGGAAGAGTGAACAGGCCTCCTCCCCAAAGAAGACCAAGCGTGCACGACACGCGCGACACACGGGGAGAGACAGAAAGCTATTATGACCATCCGTCAATCGTTCAAAGGGGTCCAGTTCATAGCCGGCTTGGGCCGCGCAACATGAACAACGAATGGGATGACACAGACCCAAATGATCCAACTTGGCAAGATGATGAAGGATCCTCGGTCTTCAATTGCTTGAAGAGAAATCATTAGTATTACAAGCCAAGGCAGCACATCGCATACAGCAAAGAACCGGAACGAGACTTCCGTCTCGCCTATAGACCAGCAGAAGTTGCCGAACATTCGAAGTTCATTCCAAAGATTGCTCTAGCGCCGCTATCAAAGGAAAAATTGCCTCCAACAGTCGGAAAGTTTAATGGTCTAACTGATCCGGATGATCACGGTAGGGTATTCACAAGCGTTTGTTGCATGGGAGGATGGAACATGCCTATGGGGTGTCATCTGTTTATCTAAACTTTTACAGGGGTTGCTCACGCCTGGTTCGACAGCCTTCCACCAGGAAAGATCACATCGTGGGTTGATTTCAGAACACAGTTTGTGAACCACTTCAGCCAGCAAAGACACTATCAACGAGATACGTCGGAAGTAACTGATATCTGGCGCAGAGAAAACGAAGGTTTGGAAGACTTCATCACCCGCTTCAACAAATAATGTCTGGAAATCGGCGGTGTAAGCGAACAGCTCATGCGCGCTCACTTTAAGAAAGCTATTCGGTGTGATAGTCTCATCAGAACTATCACTGGAAAGGATGGTATACCCAAGGAATGGGACAAGCTGATGGAAGACGCAAAAATAGTAGCGCAAACTGAAGAGTCACTTGCCGGAGCCAAGAGCTCTTATATCGAAGACCGTTTTTCCAAGAGAAGCTCGCGCGACTATGGCAAACGCAACAAAACCAAAAATCATGAATGGAAGACTGGACAATCCAGTGGTTACGAGGAAAGATCGCGCTACAAAGAAGACGCGCGAGAAACAATTGACAAAATCGGTTATCGAAAGGCAGTCAGGAATGAGAATCGAGAAAAGCACTGGACTCCGCTCATCAAGACACCAAAAGAGGTGCTCATGACGGAGAACCATGATTTCAAGGCTCCAAGGCCTATGACGAACAAGAAGGGGCAGGACCCCAACTTGTACAGTGACTTTCACAAGGATACAGGTCATCTGACAGATGACTGTATCAGCTTAAGCAAGAAATTGAAAAAGCACTAAAAAGCGGGAAGCTAAGCCATCTGGTAAAAGACGTGTGCAAAGAGACACGTTAGATTCAGCGCAACGATGATGGAAGCCAGAAAAAGGTTAGACGCTTGGAAACACACATGGTCAACGGACCAAGATATAGCGCAAGAGATAAAGGCAAGTGACCATTCGAACCTGCATGGCTAGAGCAACAGGTTATCTTCCCGGTAGTACGCAGGGGTCCACGCGCCACGCGCCCCATCGTTATTACCGGTATTATCGGCCATTACGAAATAGAATACATATTCATTAATCCGGGAAGTACAGCTGATATCATCTACGAGCAATGTTTTAATCGGTTTGACGATGAAGATAAAGCGAGACTCGAGCCGGTCGACTATCCTCTGTCAGGATTCTGCAACGAAATGGTCTTCCCACTAGGCCAAATCAGCTTCCCCGTCACGCTATCTGACGGGAAGCATTCAAGAACCACAACTGTCAACTTCATGGTGATGCCTGTCAAATCAAGGCATGATGTTCTGATCGGTAGAGAAACCCAAGGTGAACTAAACATGGTAACCTCCACTCCCCACTCAGCAATCGGGTTCCCAAGCGAGACAGGGGTGGCGATTATATATGCGAAGAAGGAAGTAATGTCAGCAAAGGATGCGCGCCCAACCAAAGCGGCAAAAGTTTCAATGACCTAACCAGAAAAGTAGGTTTTAAACCGCAAATACCCAGAGCAAACGGTGACGATAGGCCACGCAATCTCACCAAACATTAGAAAGCACCTTAAATAACTTTTGTTCAGGAACATGGACATTTTCGCCTAGACTCCGGCAGTGTAAGGACTTTCAAAAATGTCCCTAAATAACTCGTAACTAAAAACCTAGACCCCTGAAACCCTAATCCATACCAAAAACCAAGAAATCTAGAAAATTGGTCTTCGGGCGGGCCGCGTAAAGGTAAAGTAAACCTTACGCGGGCCGCGTCAACTTGAAATTCATCCGGATAAGCATCCAGGCCACGTATAACTCATCTGTCAAACCTAAACCCATGACCCATGCAACCTATACGTAGACTAGGCGGCCACGCGGGCCGCGTAAGTGTTACCCTTAGATTTACGCGGGCCGCGTAAAACACAAATTCAGTCTATAAATAGCCTAGCTCAGGGACTTTCATTCTGTGTCGACAAAATCTTTCATAAACGAATTCTCACTGCTTAAAAGCTATAATTTCATAATAGCGAGGTGCTGCTACGATACCGGGTATTAACTCGATCGCTGTTACAATTCAATGTCCGATCGATTAAAACTATCTGATGAATGTTTAAGTGCTGCTCAAATTAGGGTTTATACTTTGTCATTCATCGTTAATTCGATGGATGTTTAAGTATTGCACTTTGTCATTTATCGTGAGGGTTTAATCTCGTGAGTTATCATAAAATGTTGTATTAGTTACTGACCTGGTTCGTGTGCATTGTTATTTAAATTAGGTTATCAGGCTAATCAATAGGCTAAGCTCTGCCCGTATAAATCTGCAAGGTGAGTCATTCTCTTTTTATCAAATTATTTCCAAAACCCTATTTATTTTCAAAGTTATAATTACAGGGATTAAGTCTTTGTAATCACCAAGTTACAGCCGGTATGTGGGGTTTTGTATACATTACTTGATAACCGTCACCATTGGACAACGGGTTAGCCAAGGGGTGATATGACCATAGTCACAGACACCAATTGGACAACGAGGTAGCAAATAGGTGGTCGAGTGACAAATACCGTGGGTATATGGTTGATAAACAGAAACATTGTAATCGCTCTTAATACTGTAAATTATAACCAAGTACATTTTAAAAAGAATGATTCACTCAGTATTTCCCCGCTGACAAAACCTTTTCCAAACATGTTTCAGGTAATCTGGTGTGATCCAGGAAAAAGTGCCATGAAGCACTACAAGCTTAAGGAAGTGGCTCAATAAAAAATAAAGAAACATGTTTTGTATAAAAGATTTCCCAGTGAAATCACGTTATTGTAAATTACGGATTATGAAATAAAACGGGCAGTTCAACCTTTAAAAAGATCCGGTTAAAATCTTCCGTTGTCGCATTAATTAAATACCACGGGGTTCCTGTTCCGCGGCTCCTGACCGGGTCAAACCGGGGCTGGGGCCGTGACAGGAAAATGTGGTATCAGAGCCACTGATTTAAGCTTATTAAAGTATTTGGGGAATACTTAAATTTTCTGATTGCCATTATGTGATTATGTGTTTCATTAACTGACTATTTGTTAGTTACAGTATGGGTAAACAAAGACTTTCGGCTAACTACCATAAATTAGATATTTCGCCTAAAGAAAAAGGAACTTCATCAAAATACCCAGCAGTTATGGAAGAAGGAATGTTTGTCCGTAAAGCACAATATGAGAATCCACTTGTGACAACCCTCATAAAACCAGGTATCCGTACGACTTAATTAAATATTAATTGTTGCCTAATTACTGTGCTTAACTGAGATTTCTGATAAACTGCTACTTGATTGTTGATACATGTACATGTCTGCATCATACTTTGATTTTTCCTGTCACTACATTACTTATTTACTGAACTTTAGTGACAAACATGATGCACAAAAGCACAGTAGCATTTGAACAGATAACCTATTTGACATGCTGATATAGCCAGCATCAGGCAAACACTGCCTCTAAAGGCCTGTATGAGCCAGAAATATTTCACTACACCCAAAGTGTGTGTAAGGATACAAGGGTTGTATAATTACGTCTCTAGGAATAAGATACAGAGATTGGATGTGCCTAAAACGTACTCTAAGCACAAAACACAGCACTTCTGTCAACATACTAGCTTCTAGCTAATTAATAAAGTGCCAAAGCATGAGGAAAATATTCCTGACACTTTGCCGAATAAATTGTGTCGCTAAAAATATTATTTACGACGCTTAAAGGATTACTTAAGCACTTTAACGGATTACTATCCAACTGAACAACCGGACTATACCCGGAACATAAAAAATATTGCCAGAAATATTATTAGTATTTTTCTGAGCCAGTTAGGGTCCCTGATTACCCTAACACCCGCTTTATAACGCAACACTTAACTAACGGAGTTAAACTCTAAACTAACTTGGTGAACGTAACTAAACACTAACTGTTTAGTTGGAATTGAACCGGGTACCCCCCCCCCCATTACAATCGGCCACCTAAAGGGGAGACAAGGCCCGAATTCTTTTTAATATTTTATTGCTTTTGCCTAATATCTAGAGAGCATGAAATCCGTTGGACGATAATCCTAATTTTGTCTATAAAACCCTCACAATGCACACAAGAGATTACACACTCAAAACACCAACACACTATCCTCCCTCTTGCTCCCCCACCTTCGGCCGAACACCCCCTTAGCACCCACCATATTTTCGAGCTTCCATCTTGCAATTCCAAGTCCATACAAGTCTTAAGGGTCACCTACAACGGAGCTTGGAGCAAACGGAAGTGGAAGGACCTCGCTACGTTGCTTTTATCCACGCCATTTTCGACTAGATTCTTCCCTAGCCCCGAGCTAGAGGTATATTGTTTAAAAACTCACTCTTGAACGTATCTAAAGTGGTTAAAAGGATTTTTAACGGTTAAAAGTCGGTAACCCACCTTTTGAATCTAAAAAGTCTACTAAAACTCGAATGTCGTTGAATAAAAGGTCATGTCTTGTGTAAATGTCGTAGTATTTGAATATGTTGATTGTTAAGGCCCGATCTACGTTGTGGTGGCTCTTATCATCGTTTAACCCGACTTTGTTAAGATCCCGAATCTTGACATACACTTGTTTCTTTTGTACAAGGGTTAAAAGGTGAAACTCCACCACATGGGAAACATGAACTTGTGTAAAAGTGTTTTGACATGAAAAATAGTATTTAAAACGAGCCGATCTACGTATGTACAAGTGGTATATTCGTAGAACCGGGTGTCGAGAAAATCATGTTTTTATATAAGTTGGATAACATGTTTACAAAGGTGATTTTTATAAACTACAAGTGTATGAACACTTGTGAAACGAAAGATCCGACAAAATAACAATTTTTACAAAAATTGTCGGGAAGTTGTAAAGAGTGATTTGTTCTAAAAACGGGGTTTTTACAAGACTAAACTATTATATATATAGATCCACTAAATATAACGAGATCTACACAATAGTTTTAGAAAAACTACAAGTTCATGTAATAATGTGATTTTACATACTAGTCTACGAGTTAATGTGTTGAAACTAGTTTAATGTGTTGGAAATTGATTGGTTGATTTGAAGAAATTGTTGGAATGATTTTGTAAAAGAAAATGATACGCTTGAAAGCGTGGCCACCTCCAGTTACAGGGGAAACTCTGGCGAAATTTTTCTAAAAATCTAACACTTAGAATTATTTACAAGTGTTAGAGTTATTTTTGAAATGTTTACAAAATATATTTCGCCATGACTTTATTTACAAATATTCGGAGGTGGGGTTTTCACAAAAACTAAACGTGATAAAATTTTATTCGATAAATATATTTTTCACAACACTGTTTATGATTATTTTGTGAGAATGTATAAATATTATTTTTAGAGTAAAAATAATATTTACTAACTTTGTCGAACCCAAAATAATACCAACGCCTATATGACAAACATATAAGTTACAACGGTAATTACTATTACCACCTAATCGCCAAAACGTAACTTACGCCTTATTCGGAAATATTCATAAATGCGGATATTGTCAACGTATTATTTTGGAAAGTGTTGTGTAAAAGAAAATATATTATTTTTGAGAAAAATAATTATATTTTGGAATGAGAAATAAAATATATTAAGTGAGACTTAATATTATAAACACACATGTATTAATTCCCCCATCCTTGGGAAGGAAATTAACTACCAAGTATATACACGGAACGGTTGTCTAACTGTTTCCCGAAAATGTAAACTATAAAGCTAAGGCACGGCCATCCGTCTAATAGAATTAGCACATGTAGGTCGTTGCGCAGCAGTTGGATATTTGGATTACTTGGTATTGTGACGCACTCACTGTGAGTTCATGTCCCCCTTTTCTCTTAACTGTTTTCAGTTTTATAAACTGCGGGGGTGAAATACATGTTACTATGATTATGAATACTTGATACATGGTATGGTTAGCGTAAGGAGGTTTGTTACTCAGATCATGTGAGTGGGTAGGCACAACTTGAGGCCATTAATCCTCGTAGTAGGACCGAGGGACAGGAGCGGTAGATCTATCTGGGTGTAGCGAGCCCAGCCCCAGGTCCAGCATAACGGACCTCGGGGTGACTTAGTGCCCGACGCATAAATCCGCTAGGTTTGAGTCATCCCTACTTGCACTTCACACATATCAATGGCCTTGCAAACCATTGGTGATCTCTTTTTCCTTATTTGCTACATACCAGGTTTTTGATAAAGATAAAGGTTTGTTTACTCACTATTCGCATGAACTCGCTCAACATTATTGTTGATTTTTCAACTTACATGTATTTCAGGGAATTAACGATCTGGCGCGGTATGGCTTGTTTTCCGCTGCATTAGGCCCGAGGTCATCCAGGGTTCGAGGCTTGTGACTCTTTCCTGGACAAGTCACAGTCCTTGAATCACGTTTATGTTAAGTTTGCATTTGTAATGTTTAGACAAGTTTATGGTTGTCGGGTGATAACCCGTTAAGACAATGTTTTACTATTTTATTTTCAATGGATGATCTTGCATATTTTAATTCATATAGCTTGTTATGATTAAGCTATGGTATTAAGAAGTCACACCAAATTAACCACGCTTTCGCAAAGCCAGGGTATGACAGCTTGGTATCAGAGCTCTGATCATAGCGAACTAGGATTCTTTCTCGAGTCTAGACTATGATCACTAGGGCTCTCACGAAAACATTTTTCTGCATACCACTTAAGTCCAGATCCAAAACGTTTTTATAAACAAATGTTGAGCATATTTTATTTATTATTTTTAGGCTCAGTCTGGGAGGCTGAGGCTCGGTCTGGGAGACTGAGGCTCGGTCTGGGAGGCCGAGGCTCGATCTAATGGATCGAGGTAGTTGGCTAGTGGGACTAGGGAGTCAGTCTGGGAGGCTGGGAGAATTTGCTAGTGGGACTAGGGAGTCAGTCTGGGAGGCTGGGAAAGTTTGCTAGTGGGACTAGGGAGTCAGTCTGGGAGGCTGTGAAAGTTGGCTAGTGGGACTAGGAAGGACAGTCTGGGAGACTGGGAGGCTAGTGGGACTAGGAGAATTATGTGACTATTATTTGGTAGCTTATGTGATTATCTGATTTACTGATTATCTGTGCATACTTGTGATTGTGTTACAGACACATGGATACATCAGACACCGGAGACTCAGATACCACTGGACCTCTACCCATAGTGTCGGATGACATTGTGTCATCGGAGCGTGAGGTGCATACCTCAGACTACACGAGCACGGATGATGATGACTTTCAGCCATTCGCTCTACCCGACGACATTGATGAGCATGCTGATGACTCCTTGCCCTTCGCATTACCCGAGGGTGCCTATGAGCCTATTGATGGCGATCCTGCTGAGTATCTTCCCCTTGTTGTGATTCCAGCTCCGATTCCTCTTGCTTCTTATCCAGCACAGGAGCTATTACTAGACGCCGAGGCTGACGGCGACATTGATCTCTACGAGGACGAGCCTTTTGAGGACGAGGATCCTGATGCAGCCCCTTTACCCGCTGGCGGTCTCTGGATGATTGCTGATGCCCCAGCTGGAGACTCGCCCGTCCACTCACCAGTCCCAGACTCTTTTGAGTCTGTGGCTTCTGCTCCGCCTCACGAGGTGAGCATTCAGCATTTTGTTCATGACTCGGACCCTGATCAGGCATCTTCTGCCGCCCCCATTCCGAGCCTTGTATTTGAGCACGACGATATTGAGGACTCCGATCCCGTTTTTCCTCCAGGATTTGATCCTGACCGCGATATTGAGTATATTCCTATGGACCATCATATGGAGGACCCTGTTGATCCCGTCGATCCTATCGATCCCTTTGATCCAGAGTTGGATTTTGACATGGCTTCTGACGACCTGGAGCCTGCCGTAGCCCCAGAGTAGGCAGCTGCTTTCGATCCTGTACATGAGCATGACTTGGTACATGCTGACGTTCCTGTTGAGCCCGTTTTGGCTGACCCGCCTGTTGACGATCTTCCTGTTGACGATGTCCCTTTGTTAGTTGCTGATCATGCTGTTGATCCTTTTGTTGACCCACCTTTGATTGCTGACGTCCCTGTTGACCATCATATTGATCATGTTGATCCTGTCATTGCTCCTTTTGACCCTGTACCCATTGAGCCTGAGCACGCTCTTTTTGCAGAGCATATGGATCCACCTGATGAGGAGGCTCAGCACGGTTGGATACCGGCTGACGAGGATGTTCCACCGCTTCCACCACACCACACTGAGGCACATCATACTGATTTCTCATTTCAGATCCCACCGTTTGTACCTCCAGCAGGGCCTGGAGAGGGCTCTTCAGCCCACCCCTTTGGGCACATCCCGATGCCTATGCCCTTCATGCCTCAGATGACACCTGTTCCATCTTCTGCTCATGTAGCACCATTCGATCCCACCAGCATGCCACTGCTTTGGTCATCTTCCTCACCGATGCCACCCACTGATCCATATCATCCATTCCATATGGGACATACCATTGAGGACGTCTTGATGTCCTTTGTCCATCAGCATGATTCCCATACACAGCGACTCCAGGAGCTCGAGAGAGCTCAGCTATCTTTTGGTCCATATCTTGGTCGGACATCCTCATCTTTTCAGCCTTTTCGATCATTACCTCCTGACTTTGCTGCCCGACTTTCGACTATGGAGCAGCAGATTGCGTCTGTTATTCGCACTCAGCAGGCGATGGAGTAGGATTGGCTTCATTTACGCCGCTTACTTTACGCTCACTTTCCCCCTCCTCCACCCCCATCCGCATAGGGCTCATTGGTACCATAGTGGTAGGCGATGGTGAGACGACCGTGATTGTGACTGCACAGCCTTTTGGAGACCATCTGACGATACTGATTTTTGTTGATATTTGTTGATGTACTGGATGTATGTGACACTGATGTGATATTGTTTTTGACAGGGGTGATGTAGCCCCTATTTGATTTATGATTGTATGATACAGTGACGTACTGATACCCTTACCACATTATGGTCTCGATATATATAACAATCGCCGTATTCTCACCATGTCTGATTCACTTGATTTCTTATTTATGTTTTGTGACATGGGATGTTGGGACATGGGATGTTGTATGATATTTGCAACATGGGATGTTGGGACATGGGATGTTGTATGTATGATATTTGCAACATGGGATGTTGGGACATGGGATGTTGTAGGTATGATATTTGCAACATGGGATGTTGGGACATGGGATTTGTGACATGGGATGTTGGGACATGGGATGTTGTGTGTGATATATAGATAACATGAGATGTTATATGCTACTATTATTACTATATACGTATGTTTATTATGGCCTAATCGACGTACGCATCTTTAGAAGATGGCACCAAGACGACAACCTCAGCCGATGCCCACTACTCCCGAAGAACTACAGCAAGTTATTGCTGCCGCCATTGCTCAATATGCTGCCTCGCAAGGAGGACCAAGCGGAAGTAGCTCGAACATCAACGGCAACCAAAATCCTCCTCATGGTAACCCTAAGTCATTAAGACATACCATGGCCTAAATGGATTCCCTTAGCAGATGCTAATGCCGTTCCTATGATGTAATGTATGTGCAGGGTGCACCTACAAACAATTTTTGGACTGTAAGCCCATAAACTTCGACGGCACAGGTGGTGCCGTTGCTTTCGTCCGCTGGGCAGAGAAGACAGAGTCCGTACTTCGCATGAGCAAGTGCGTTGTGGATCAGCAAGTCACTTACATCTCAGGGCTATTTGTGGATGGAGCCCTATCATGGTGGAATCTACAGGTCCAGACCCTTGGCGAAGCTGCAGCTTACGCACTGACCTGGACAGAGTTGAAAGAGCTTATGCGCAAGAAGTACTGTTCTCGTGCTGAAATTCAGAGGTTAGAGACCGAATTCTGGCACCTAAAGATGGAAGGTTCCAAGATAGGTGAGTATGTCCAGAGGTTCCACGATTTGTCGCACGTGGTACCCTACATGGTTACACCGGAGTTTAAGAGGATTGAACGCTTCATCTGGGGATTGGCTCCTTAGATAATCAGCATGGTGACTTCTTCCAAACCTGCAACCATCACAGAAGCCATTGATCTGAGTGTGGCTCTCACCGAAGAGGCGATTCGGTTGAACAAGTTTGATGGGGTTGAGCCCAAGAAAAAGGAGACTCATGTGGAGTCATCTGGAGGTAATAAGCGAAAGTTTTTGAGTTTCAAGCAGAGCACCTGGATGGTGGTTAAGAAAGGAGAATCGAATGCGCCAGCTCAAGATACGACTGGTGGTAGAAAGAAAGGGAAGGGATACATGGGTGCACACCCCAAGTGCAACTCATGCCAAAAACATCACTCTGGTCGTTGCAGTCTGAGAGTTTGTGAATCATGTGGGAAGACTGGTCATACGAAGGATTTTTGCTGGGCTAGTGCTGGCCGGGGAGGCCAAGGAGGAAATGGGAATAGGAATAACCGTGGTGGTGCTGGGAACCGCCCACAAGGAAACCTGGGAGGTGATGGAAATCGCGCCAACAATGCTAACCAAACAGGCACCGTGAATAGAAACCAGGGAAACCATCAAGCTGGAAACAATGGTGGGAACGGGCAGAGGCCCGGATGTTTCAATTGTGGAGATCAAGGGCATTATAAGAGGAATTGCCCAGAATTGAACCAGGCACGCGGAAGTGTGTTTAACATGGAAGCCAGGGAAGCGCGCCAGGATCCCAATGTTGTCACTGGTACGTTCCCTGTAAACCAACGCTATGCATCCGTTTTGTTTGATACTGGTGCCGATTATAGCTTCGTATCGCTAGAATTTAGAAACATGCTTGGTTTAGCCGCCAGTAAGTTAGATATTCCATACTCGATCGAATTAGCGAATGGGAAGTTAGTAGAAGCTAACGAGGTGATTCGAGGTTGCGTAATCGAGCTGGGAGAGCGTGAGTTTGCTCTCGATCTACTACCAGTCCAGTTGGGAAGCTTCGACGTGGTAGTAGGGATGGATTGGTTATCGAGTAAGATAGTTTGCCACGAGAAGATTATTCGAATCCCGACCGATGATGGTGAGACCATTGTTGTTCATGGGGAGAAGCGTGAGACGCCGTTAAGGATGATTAGCTGCCTGAAAGCAAGGAAGTGTTTGAGGAAAGGATGTGTTGCGTTTCTAGCACACATTGTAGATAAGAAGGCTGCTGAGCCAAAGATCGAAGACATCCCTGTCGTGAGGGAGTACCCAGAAGTCTTTCCAGAAGACTTGCCTGGCTTGCCGCCTCAAAGGCAAGTGGAGTTTCGCATCGACTTAGTTCCAGGCGTTGCGCCTGTGGCTAAGGCACCCTACAGACTTGCTCCGTCTGAGATGCAAGAACTGTCGACACAACTTCAAGAGTTGTTAGACAAGGGGTTTATCCGACCAAGCTTCTCGCCTTGGGGAGCTCCAGTTTTGTTTGTGAAGAAGAAGGACGGTAGTTTCCGCATGTGCATTGACTACAGAGAGTTGAACAAGCTGACGATCAAGAATAGGTATCCCCTGCCAAGAATCGATGATCTGTTCAACCAGCTTCAAGGTTCAAGCTTCTATTCAAAGATCGATCTTCGATCTGGATACCACCAGCTACGGATACAGGAGGAGAGTATCCCGAAGACAGCCTTCAGAACCCGATATGGACACTACGAGTTTCTGGTTATGCCGTTTGGTTTGACAAACGCACCTGCAGTGTTCAGGGATTTGATGAACCGAGTTTGTAAGCCGTACTTGGATAAGTTCGTGATCGTATTCATCGATGACATCCTGATTTACTCGAAGACAAAGGCTGAGCACGAGCAGCATCTTAGAGCCATTCTGGAGCTGCTAAAGAAGGAACAATTGTACGCCAAGTTCTCTAAGTATGAGTTTTGGCTACGTGAGGTGCAATTCCTTGGGCACGTGGTAAATGAAGGTGGGATTCACGTGGACCGCACCAAAATCGAGGCGATCAAAGATTGGGAAACGCCAAAGACGCCAACCGAGATTCGGCAATTCTTGGGTTTGGCTGGCTATTATCGAAGGTTCATCGAGAACTTTTCAAAGATCGCTCAACCGTTGACACTCCTCACGCAGAAAGATAAGAAGTTTGATTGGGGAATCAAACAGGACGAAGCATTTCAGATATTGAAGGATAAGCTTTGCAACGCACCGATCTTAACTCTACCAGAAGGTACTGACGATTTCATGGTATACTGCGACGCATCGCGTCAAGGATTGGGTTGTGTGTTGATGCAACGCCAAAAGGTTATCGCCTACGCATCACGCCAACTGAAGGTGCACGAAAAGAATTATACCACGCATGATCTGGAGCTAGGCGCAGTGGTTTTTGCTTTGAAGATCTGGAGACACTACCTTTACGGTACAAAGTGTACAATCTTTACAGATCACAAGAGCCTCCAGCATATATTCAACCAGAAGGAGTTGAACATGAGGCAAAGACGATGGGTCGAGTTGTTGAACGATTACGACTGCGAGATCAAGTATCATCCAGGGAAGGCGAATGTGGTCGCTGATGCCCTAAGTCGTAAAGAGAGAATCAAGCCCATAAGGGTTTGGGCTATGGAAATGATAATTCAGACCGACCTTTCCTCGCGCATTCGTGCAGCACAGAAGGAAGCTCTCAAGGAGGGAAACCTTGAGGAAGAATATCTCCGTGGGATGGAGAAGATATTGGTGCCAAACAGGGAAGGTACATTGTGTTTTGGGAAAAGGATTTGGGTTCCTCTGTTTAGTGGTTTAAGAGAGGTTATCTTTGAAGAAGCTCATAAGTCACGGTACTCTATCCACCCTGGAGCGGATAAGATGTACCAGGATCTTAAAGATTATTACTGGTGGCCTAGGACGAAGGGCGAAGTTGCTATTTACGTGAGCAAATGTTTAACTTGCGCCAAAGTTAAGGCGGAATACCAGAAGCCTTCGGGACTTCTGCAGCAACCAAAAATTCCCCAGTGGAAGTGGGAAGAAATCTCCATGGATTTTATTACGAAGTTGCCAAGAACGCCAAAAGGCCATGACACTATCTGGGTGATAGTGGATCGCTTAACAAAGTCAGCACACTTCTTACCTATCCGTGAGAAGGATAATACAAGCAAATTGGCTGAAATCTACATGAGAGAGATTGTTACACGCCATGGAGTACCTCTCTCGATTATTTCTGATAGAGACGGGAGGTTCGTATCGAGGATATGGCAATCCTTCCAGGAAGCTTTTGGCTCAAAGCTGAATATGAGCACAGCTTTTCACCCGCAGACCGACGGCCAAAGTGAGCGGACGATTCAGACGTTGGAGGACATGCTGAGAGCATGTGTGATGGATTTAGGCGGTAGCTGGGATAAGCATTTACCCCTGGTTGAGTTTTCCTACAACAACAGCTACCACACCAGTATTGGTGCCGCGCCATTCGAAGCTTTATATGGACGCAAGTGCAGATCACCGCTTTGTTGGGCAGACGCAGGTGATAGACAATTAGTAGGTCCCGATGTAGTTCAGGAAACTACAGATAAGATCGCGCAAATCCGAGATCGCATTAGTGCGGCTCGTGACCGTCAGAAGACCTACGCAGATCTGAAAAGGAAACCTCAGGAGTTTGAGGTTGGGGATATGGTTTTGTTGAAGGTATCACCCTGGAAGGGTGTGGCACGATTTGGGAAACGTGGGAAGTTGAATCCGCGCTACATTGGTCCTTTCAAGGTTTTGGAAAGAATTGGGACCGTAGCATACAAGTTGGATCTACCTGCCGAACTGAATAATGTTCACGATACATTTCATGTATCCAATTTGAAGAGAAGTCCAACTCAAGTTAACGTTGCCATTCCTACCGACGAAATTCATGTTGATGACACGCTCCACTTCGTTGAAGAACCTGTCGAGGTCACGGATTGGAAAGTTAACAAGACCCGCCGGAGCAGTGTCAAGCTCGTCAAAGTACGCTGGAATGCTAGACATGGTCCTGAGTTCACCTGGGAGCGTGAAGACCGAATGAAGGAGAAATACCCCCACTTATTTCCTGAGAACCCTGCTTCTACAAGCAGAATTTAAAATTTCGGGACGAAATTTATTTAACGGGGGGAGAATGTGACAACCCTCACAAAACCAGGTATCCGTACGACTTAATTAACTATTAATTGTTGCCTAATTACTGTGCTTAACTGAGATATCTGATAAACTGCTACTTGATTGTTGATACATGTACATGTCTGCATCATACTTTGATTTTTCCTGTCACTACATTACTTATTTACTGAACTTTAGTGACAAACATGATGCACAAAAGCACAGTAGCATTTGAACAGATAACCTATTTGACATGCTGATATAGCCAGCATCAGGCAAACACTGCCTCTAAAGGCCTGTATGAGCCAGAAATATTTCACTACACCCAAAGTGTGTGTAAGGATACAAGGGTTGTATAATTACGTCTCTAGGAATAAGATACAGAGATTGGATGTGCCTAAAACGTACTCTAAGCACAAAACACAGCACTTCTGTCAACATACTAGCTTCTAGCTAATTAATAAAGTGCCAAAGCATGAGGAAAATATTCCTGACACTTTGCAGAATAAATTGTGTCGCTAAAAATATTATTTACGACGCTTAAAGGATTACTTAAGCACTTTAACGGATTACTATCCAACTGAACAACCGGACTATACCCGGAACATAAAAATATTGCCAGAAATATTATTAGTATTTTTCTGAGTCAGTTAGGGTCCCTGATTACCCTAACACCCGCTTTATAACGCAACACTTAACTAACGGAGTTAAACTCTAAACTAACTTGGTGAACGTAACTAAACACTAACTGTTTAGTTGGAATTGAACCGGGTACCCCCCCCCCCATTACAATCGGCCACCTAAAGGGGAGACAAGGCCCGAATTCTTTTTAATATTTTATTGCTTTTGCCTAATATCTAGAAATCATGAAATCCGTTGGACGATAATCCTAATTTTGTCTATAAAACCCTCACAATGCACACAAGAGATTACACACTCAAAACACCAACACACTATCCTCCCTCTTGCTCCCCCACCTTCGGTCGAACACCCCCTTAGCACCCACCATATTTTCGAGCTTCCATCTTGCAATTCCAAGTCCATACAAGTCTTAAGGGTCACCTACAACGAAGCTTGGAGCAAACGGAAGTGGAAGGACCTCGCTACGTTGCTTTTATCCACGCCATTTTCGACTAGATTCTTCCCTAGCCCTGAGCTAGAGGTATATTGTTTAAAAACTCACTCTTGAACGTATCTAAAGTGGTTAAAAGGATTTTTAACGGTTAAAAGTCGGTAACCCACCTTTTGAATCTAAAAAGTCTACTAAAACTCGAATGTCGTTGAATAAAAGGTCATGTCTTGTGTAAATGTCGTAGTATTTGAATATGTTGATTGTTAAGGCCCGATCTACGTTATGGTGGCTCTTATCATCGTTTAACCCGACTTTGTTAAGATCCCGAATCTTGACATACACTTGTTTCTTTTGTACAAGGGTTAAAAGGTGAAACTCCACCACATGGGAAACATGAACTTGTGTAAAAGTGTTTTGACATGAAAAATAGTATTTAAAACGAGCCGATCTACGTATGTACAAGTGGTATATTCGTAGAACCGGGTGTCGAGAAAATCATGTTTTTATATAAGTTGGATAACATGTTTACAAAGGTGATTTTTATAAACTACAAGTGTATGAACACTTGTGAAACGAAAGATCCGACAAAATAACAATTTTTACAAAAATTGTCGGGAAGTTGTAAAGAGTGATTTGTTCTAAAAACGGGGTTTTTACATGACTAAACTATTATATATATAGATCCACTAAATATAACGAGATCTACACAATAGTTTTAGAAAAACTACAAGTTCATGTAATAATGTGATTTTACATACTAGTCTACGAGTTAATGTGTTGAAACTAGTTTAATGTGTTGGAAATTGATTGGTTGATTTGAAGAAATTGTTGGAATGATTTTGTAAAAGAAAATGATACGCTTGAAAGCGTGGCCACCTCCAGTTACAGGGGAAACTCTGGCGAAATTTTTCTAAAAATCTAACACTGAGAATTATTTACAAGTGTTAGAGTTATTTTTGAAATGTTTACAAAATATATTTCGCCATGACTTTATTTACAAATATTCGGAGGTGGGGTTTTCACAAAAACTAAACGTGATAAAATTTTATTCGATAAATATATTTTTCACAACACTATTTATGATTATTTTGTGAGAATGTATAAATATTATTTTTAGAGTAAAAATAATATTTACTAACTTTGTCGAACCCAAAATAATACCAACGCCTATATGACAAACATATAAGTTACAACGGTAATTACTATTACCACCTAATCGCCAAAACGTAACTTACGCCTTATTCAGAAATATTCATAAATGCGGATATTGTCAACGTATTATTTTGGAAAGTGTTGTGTAAAAGAAAATATATTATTTTTGAGAAAAATAATTATATTTTGGAATGAGAAATAAAATATATTAAGTGAGACTTAATATTATAAACACACATGTATTAATTCCCCCATCCTTGGGAAGGAAATTAACTACCAAGTATATACACGGAACGGTTGTCTAACTGTTTCCCGAAAATGTAAACTATAAAGCTAAGGCACGGCCATCCGTCTAATAGAATTAGCACATGTAGGTCGTTGCGCAGCAGTTGGATATTTGGATTACTTGGTATTGTGACGCACTCACTGTGAGTTCATGTCCCCCTTTTCTCTTAACTGTTTTCAGTTTTATAAACTGCGGGGGTGAAATACATGTTACTATGATTATGAATACTTGATACATGGTATGGTTAGCGTAAGGAGGTTTGTTACTCAGATCATGTGAGTGGGTAGGCACAACTTGAGGCCATTAATCCTCGTAGTAGGACCGAGGGACAGGAGCGGTAGATCTATCTGGGTGTAGCGAGCCCAGCCCCAGGTCCAGCATAACGGACCTCGGGGTGACTTAGTGCCCGACGCATAAATCCGCTAGGTTTGAGTCATCCCTACTTGCACTTCACACATATCAATGGCCTTGCAAACCATTGGTGATCTCTTTTTCCTTATTTGCTACATACCAGGTTTTTGATAAAGATAAAGGTTTGTTTACTCACTATTCGCATGAACTCGCTCAACATTATTGTTGATTTTTCAACTTACATGTATTTCAGGGAATTAACGATCTGGCGCGGTATGGCTTGTTTTCCGCTGCATTAGGCCCGAGGTCATCCAGGGTTCGAGGCTTGTGACTCTTTCCTGGACAAGTCACAGTCCTTGAATCACGTTTATGTTAAGTTTGCATTTGTAATGTTTAGACAAGTTTATGGTTGTCGGGTGATAACCCGTTAAGACAATTTTTTACTATTTTATTTTCAATGGATGATCTTGCATATTTTAATTCATATAGCTTGTTATGATTAAGCTATGGTATTAAGAAGTCACACCAAATTAACCACGCTTCCGCAAAGCCAGGGTATGACACCACTTACCCCAAAGAAAAGAAATTTAATTATTAGGAAAAGCCAAGAGAAAATAAAGTAGCCAAAACAAGTCAGGAAGCCTAAGGAGACCCAGGAAATAAGCAATAAACCACCCTGGGAAGATAAGTTAGATGAAAAATGGGCAGATCTCTATATGTTAGCCACCGTAGCAGTAAATGCTAACCTTCAAACTGCCAATACCCTGGCCCAGTAATAGCACTCTTATCATCTACAATCCAGAAACCCTAAAGAAAGTAAATAAATAAATAAACCCTAGTGTGTTTTAAATTTTAGTGATCCTTTATGTAAAATTTGTCACACGGTATGCAATAATACTTAAATGGTTATCTGTGAAGTTTATTATTATAAAATTTTAACTTAGCCTTTTATCTGCTAAACAACATGAATGAGTTATCTGATGCCCTAGAGAATCTCAATCTCTATCCTGTGAAAGTAGAAGTTTCCAGCGACTTTACTGGTTACTTTGCCGATATAGAGGAACCTATGGAATTTCAAGCTCCACTTCAAGAAAAACCAAAGCCTAAGAAAAGGAGAAGATTTGTAGGATGGAGACGTGTGCGCAGGAGGAAACCAGCAACTAGGAAAATTCCCAAGATAGAAATTCCCATGGATAAAGGAAAAGGGATCGAGATCAGGGAAAGTTCTAAGCAAGCAGGAAAAGAACTCGGGGAAAGTTCTAGGCAAGCAGGAATAGAAATTGGGGAGAGTTCTAAGCAACCTGAGGAATTACCATTACAAGAAGAATTAGATCGCATACTGGAAAGTTGTGATGTCATTAGACCTATCAATAACAACCTCTACCCTTATTCTGCTGAAACCCAACTTCCAATAAACTTGGAACCAGCTATACCAGAACCTTTAATCCATACCCGACCTTTAGGAGAAATGGACGAGTGGTGGACTAACGATTGGCAATTCCAAAACCTACTAAATAGTCCTTATACCTTTTTCCCTCAGTTCGACCCAGAACCTATACCAAACCCACCAATGAGCAATGAAAACCTAGCAGAACTCCGCCATTTTGGAGAAGAACTGGTGAGTGCAAGGAATAGGATCAGGGAGGTAGGAGAACAAATCTCCTGGAAATACGACGAGAGGGAACGTCGCTTCTAAAAGGTGCTAGTTGACCAGGGATAGTGAGGTTGGAAGGCTGTAGTTGTATAATAATAAAAATATATTTCTGTAAAATAACTTAAAAATAAAACTTCTGTAAAATAATCAGTGTGTACAGATGCCTAATATTATCTATAAAAATGGTAATCGAGAAATCGATAATTTTGGTTATACGTGTATTGAAAGAATTGTGTGATTATGTGCAACTGTTTTGCTATATTTGGTTATGAATCACTATGCTAATTATCTCTATAAATTAAATTACCAGATGGAACCTGCTAATAATGAACCAGTTAATGAGATTAATCAATTTGAGCATAACAATGAGGATCACTTCCTCAATAGGCAAGATATCGAGAATATCGTTGCTCAAGGTATAGCCAATGTTATTCTAGCAATCCTGGCTGCTGCCCAGAAACCTGTTGAACCTCAACAAATCATTCCTAGTAAACGTACTCAAGAAGATAACTTTAGTAACAGCATAAACGGAGGCGGCAATCATGATAATCACGACAATGATCCACTGCAGGCCCCACTCCTTAAGAAAATAAAAGCTGCAACGCCTGGTTGCACTTACAAAGAATTTCTTGCCTGTAAACCAGCTGAATTTGCAGGCAATGAAGGGGCAACTACGACATTGCGTTGGTTGGAGAAAACTGAAGCAGTAATTATGATAAGTAAATGTGCTGAAGACGACAAGGTTATGTATGCGTCGCATCTTTTCAAAGAAGGGGCGCTAGAATGGTGGAATACGGTACTTCAAGCAAAAGGAAGAAATATGGCCTATGCCATGAATTGGGAAGAATTTAAACAGTTAATGGAAAGAAAATTCTGTCTTGAATATGAAAAAGAACAAATGGCAAATAAATTCCTAACCCATAGGATGGTGGGTGTAGATTGTCGAGGATATACGTCGACCTTCTTCGAATATGCTAGAGTGGTACCAACACTGGCTTCGCCAGAACCGGTACTCATTTCTCGTTATATTTGGGGATTAATTGGCGAAATCCGTAATATCGTTAAAGCTGCGAGACCTCGCACTATTGACGATGCGGTAGAATTAGCTAACACCCTAACTGATGAGCTGGTACGCACAAGAGAAGAAAATTGGAAGAAGGAGTTGGCTCAGAAAATTACCCAAGGATTTCGTATGGGTAACAATAATAAGTTCAAGAAGAGGGGAACCGGGCAATCTTCCACTCCGCCTTTCTGTAGGAATTGCAGAAAGAAACATTTTGGAAAATGTAATGAAACCTGCAACTTTTGCAAAGTTGTAGGACATCGTGAGGAAGATTGTAGGAAGAAGACCAGAATCTGTTATAACTGTGGAGAAGCTGGGCATTTCAAAACTGAATGTCCCAAATTGGTCAAACCAGCAGACAACAAAGCCAAGACAACTGACGGAGCTACTAAGAAAAATGCTAGAGCATTCCAGCTGACCACTCAAGAAGCATAACTCATTCCAGATGTGATAGCCGGTACATTCTTAGTGCATAACGTGTATGCAAAAGTATTATTTGACTCTAGTGCAAACCAAAGTTTTATCAATACTTCATTCTGCCAAGCTCTTAATTTACCTTTAACCAACCTTAGGCAGATTTTTACAGTTGAAATGGCAGATGGGAATTCAGTTAACATAGATAAGGTTTTGCAAGAAGGAAAAATAGACCTATTAGGCCATAAATTTTCTGCAAACCTATTACCCATGAAATTAGCCGGATTCGATGTAGTATTAGGAATGGATTGGTTAGTAGCCAACCATGCTCGAATCCTTTGTGATAAGAATTCTGTAGAAATTTGTACCCCACAGGAGAAGTAATTTTAATTACAGGAGATAAACCACGTAAGCCACTGAAATTCATTTCAGTAATGAAATTGGCCGGTTATTCGAGAAAACAAGAAGTAGTGTATATGATTTCAGTAATCATTAACACGAAAAGTAAGGAACTCAAGGAAATTCCAGTAGTCTCAGAGTACGCCGATGTATTCCCAGAAGAACTACCTGGATTACCACCCGACAGGGAAGCAGAATTTAGGATTCATCTAATTCCTGGAATTACACTGATTGCTAAAGCACCTTATCGATTAGCACCCATAGAAATGCAAGAATTGAAAAAGCAGTTAGATGAATTGCTAAGTAAAAGATTCATACAACCTAGTTCATCCCCATGGGGAGCACCAGTGTTGTTTGTGAAAAAGAAAGATGGATCGATGAGAATGTGTATCGATTATAGGGAACTGAATAAGGTTACAATTAAGAATCGATATCCATTACCTATGATCGATGATCTTTTCGATCAACTTCAAGGAGCTAGATATTTCTCTAAGATAGACTTACGCTCCGGATGTCACCAATTGAAAGTACAAGAAGAAGACATACCTAAAACTACTTTCAGAACTAGGTATGGTCATTACGAGTTTACAGTCATGTCCTTCGGACTAATGAATGCACCTGTGGCATTCATGGACATGATGAATAGAATCTGTAAACCGTACTTGGATAAATTCGTAATTGTCTTCATTGACGATATACTTATTTATTCCAAAAGTCAGGAAGAACACTGTAAGCACCTACATGCACTCTTAACTCTATTAAGAAAGGAAAATCTTTACGCCAAATTCTTGAAGTGCGAATTTTGGCTGCAAGAAGTGCAATTTTTAGGTCACATGGTGAATCACGAAGGTATTCACGTAGATCCTGCTAAAATAGAAGCAGTCACCAAATGGAAAGTCCCGCAATCAGCCTTGGAAGTTAGAAGCTTTCTAGGATTAGCTAGGTACTATAGACGCTTTATTAAGGATTTTTCTAAAATAGCTGTGCCATTAACTAAACTAACCTGTAAAGCAGTTAAGTTTGAATGGGGACCCAGGCAAGAAGAAGCTTTTAAGATTCTGAAGCAAAAACTAACAAACGCTCCAATCTTATCCCTTCCAGAAGGAACGGAAGATTTTGAAGTTTACTGTGATGCTTCTAAGCTAGGATTAGGATGTGTATTAATGCAACGCAAAAAGGTAATTGCGTATGCATCAAGGCAATTGAAGAAGCACGTCGAAAATTATACGACACATGATTTAGAATTAGGATCAATAATTCTTGCCCTTAAAATTTGGAGACATTATCTGTACGGAAGTAAGTTTACTGTCTATACAGATCATAAAAGTTTAAGGTACATATTTGGGCAAAAAGAATTGAACATGAGGCAAAGAAGATGGATGGAAATCCTAAGTGACTACGACTGTGATATTCAATATCACGAAGGAAAGGCAAATGTAGTTGCAGATGCCTTAAGTCGTAAGTACCATGAAAATCAACGACGAGTTCGTACTCTTAGGTTAAATCTACAATTAGATTTAATGGAACAATTGAAGAAAGTTCAAGAGACAGCAATCAAAGACGATGCTGAAGAAATGAAAGGGTATATAAAGGAACTAGAACAAGGAAATGATGGAATTTGGAGATTCCATAAGAACAGAATTTGGGTACCTAAGCAAGGAGAATTAAGAAATAAGATTTTAGAGGAAGCCCATAAATCTAGGTACACCATTCATCCCGGTAACAATAAGATGTACCAAGATTTAAGGAATAATTTCTGGTGGATAGGTATGAAAAAGGACATAGCTAGATACGTATCTAAGTGTCTTACTTGTTCACAAGTTAAAGCAGAACACCAGAAACCTTCCGGACTACTACAACAATTAGAAATGCCTGTATGGAAATGGGAACTCATAACAATGGACTTTGTTACTAAGTTACCCAAAACAAGAAAAAGTAATGATACGATTTGGGTAATTGTAGATCGATTAACCAAATCAGCTCATTTTCTGCCTATGAAGGAAACCTTTAGCATGGAAAAGTTAGCCAAGTTGTATGTAGACGAAATAGTATCCCTACATGGAGTTCCACTATCCATTATATCGGATAGAGATAGTCGTTTCACTTCCCATTTCTGGACTAGTTTCCAGGAAGCAATGGGAACCCGACTAAATTTAAGTACTGCATATCATCCACAAACAGATGGACAAAGTAAAAGGACGATACAAACTTTGGAAGACATGCTCCGAGCATGTGTAATAGATTTTGGTGGAAACTGGGATGATCACCTACCTTTAATTGAATTCTCCTATAACAATAGTTATCATTCAAGCATCGAAGCTGCCCCATTCGAAGCACTGTATGGACGCAAGTGCAGAACTCCAGTTTGTTGGACAGAAATAGGAGAAAGTCAATTATTAGGACCGGAAATAGTACAAGAAACTACTGACAAAATCACTCAAATCAAGGAAAGACTGAAAACGGCTCGAGATCGCCAAAAGAGTTACGCGGACAATCGATGCAAGCCATTAGAATTTCAAGTTGGAGACAAGGTACTCTTAAAAGTTTCTCCTTGGAAAGGAATAGTACGATTCGGTAAGAAAGTAAAGCTGAGTCCAAGGTATATAGGACCATTCCAAGTTATTCAACGAATAGGACCAGTTGCTTATCGTGTACAACTACCAGAAGAACTAGCTGGAGTACATGATGTGTTTCATGTATCCAATCTCAAGAAATGTCTATGAGACGAATCCCTGGTAGTACCTCTTCAAGATCTAGAGGTAAATGAAAAGTTAAAATTTGTGGAGAAGCCACTACAGATAGAGGACAGAAAAGTCAAGTTTCTCAAACACAAACGACTAGTGCTAGTCAAAGTCAAGTGGGATTCAAAGAGAGGACCGGAGTACACTTGGGAGCTGGAATTGGAAATGAAGCGAAAGTATCCTCACTTATTCCAATAAATCTCGAGGACGAGATTTTAATTAAGGTGGGGAGGATGTAAGGACTTTCAAAAATGTCCCTAAATAACTCGTAACTAAAAACCTAGACCCCTGAAACCCTAATCCATATCAAAAACCAAGAAATCTAGAAAATTGGTCTTCAGGCGGGCCGCGTAAAGGTGAAGTAAACCTTACGCGGGCCGCGTCAACTTGAAATTCGTCCGGATAAGCATCCGGGCCACGTATAACCCACTTGTCACACCTAAACCCATGACCTATGCAGCCTATACGTAGACTAGGCGGCCACGCGGGCCGCGTAAGTGTTACCCTTAGATTTACGCAGGCCGCGTAAAACACAAATTCAGGCTATAAATAGCCTAGCTCAGGGACTTTCATTCTGTGTCGACAAAATCTTTCATAAACGAATTCTCACTGCTTAAAAGCTATAATTTCATAATAGCGAGGTGCTGCTACGATACCGGGTATTAACTCGATCGCTGTTACGATTCAATGTCAGATCGATTAAAACTATCCGACGAATGTTTAAGTACTGCTCGAATTAGGGTTTATACTTTGTCATTCGTCGTTAATTTGATGGATGTTTAAGTATTGCACTCTGTCATTTATCGTGAGGGTTTAATCTCGTGAGTTATCGTAAAATGCTGTATTAGTTGCTGACCTGGTTCGTGTGCATTGTTATTTAAATTAGGTTATCAGGCTAATCAATAGGCTAAGCTCTGCCCGTATAAATCTGCAATGTGAGTCATTCTCTTTTTATCAAATTATTTCCAAAACCCTATTTATTTTCAAAGTTATAATTACAGGGATTAAGTCTTTGTAATCACCAAGTTACAGCCGGTATGTGGGGTTTTGTATACATTACTTGATAACCGTCACCATTGGACAACGGGTTAGCCGAGGGGTGATATGACCATAGTCACAGACACCAATTGGATAACGAGGTAGCCAATAGGTGGTCGAGTGACAAATACCGTGGGTATATGGTTGATAAACAGAAACATTGTAATCGCTCTTAATACTGTAAATTATAACCAAGTACTGTTTAAAAAGAATGATTCACTCAGTATTTCCCCGCTGACAAAACCTTTTCCAAACATGTTTCAGGTAATCTGGTGTGATCCAGGAAAAAGTGCCGTGAAGCACTACAAGCTTAAGGAAGTGGCTCAATATAAAATAAAGAAACATGTTTTGCATAAAAGATTTCCCAGTGAAATCACGTTATTGTAAATTACAGATTATGAAATAAAACGGGCAGTTCAAGCTTTAAAAAGATCCGGTTAAAATCTCCCGCTGTCGCATTAATTAAATACCACGGGGTTCCTGTTCCGCGACTCCTGACCGGGTCAAACCGGGGCTGGGGCCGTGACAGGCAGACATGATCGGTGTCCCACGCGACGTTACTGAACATTGTCTGAACACTTATCCCTCTGTTGAACCAAAAGTACAAAGAAGGCGCAGCTTAGGGGCGGAAAAGACTAAAGCGATGAATGAGCAAGTGTGTGAGTTGTTAAAAGCAGGAATCTTGAGAGAGGTGCGCTATTAGAGCTGGGTCGCGAACCCTGTCATGGTCGAGAAGTCAAATGGAGGATGGCAAATGTGTGTCGATTACAGCGATCTCAACAAAGCATGCCCCAAAGACTGTTATTCGTTTCCGGAGATCGACAAAAAGATAGACTCTCTCGCACCATACAGGTGGAAATGTTTTCTGGACTGTTATAAAGGATACCACCAAGTCCAGATGAAGCTGGAGGATGAAGACAAGACAACTTTTCGAACCGACCTCGGAATCTTCTGTTACACAAAGATGTTGTTCGGCCTCAAAAACGCTGGCGCAACATACCAGCGTCTGATGGATAAAATCTTTGCTGAAGATATTGGGAAACATATCGAGGTTTACATTGATGATCTCGTGATCAAAAGTCCTGAGGAAGACCAGATGTTAAAGGTTATAGAGAAGACTTTCCACTCTTTGTGAAGCGTGAATATGAAGTTAAATCCAGCCAAATGTTCCTTTGGTATGGAAGAGGGAAAATTCTTGGGCTACGTGGTCACAAATGGCGGCTTTAAAGTTAATCCAGAGAAAGTTCAAGCAATAGAGCGGATGCCGTCACCTCGAACAATCAAAGAAATGCAATGATCGGCCGGCCGCCTAGCCGCGCTTAATCGATGTATATCAAACCACGCTGCAAAATCATATCCTTTCATCAGAACTATGCGCAACTGCGTAAAGAAGTAAGAATTAAAATGGACGCCAGAAGCAGAAACTGCATTCCAGCAAATGAAAGAATGTTTGATAAAGCTCCCTACTCTGACCATGCCGTTTGAAAAGGAACCACTCATTCTGTACCTGTCCTCTTCGGACAAGGCAGTTGGGTCGGTATTGTTGGTAGAGAGAGATGGAGTTCAGACTCCAATTTATTACGTCAGTAGGGTGCTAACTGATCCAGAAACGAGATATTCAACAATGGAAAAGTTGGTACTTGCGCTGCTACATGCCTCCAGAAGGATGCGCAGATATTTTCCAGGGCACGTGATCATGGTACTCACCAACTTTCACATCGGTACCATATTACAAAAGCCAGAGACGTCAGGTCGCCTAGCGAAGTGGGCAATCGAACTGGGGGCCACAACATTCTCTACAGGCCGCGCCCAACCATCAAGGGTCAAGTTCTAGCGGACTTCATCGCAGAAGTCCCAGAGGATAAAATCAAAGATTGTGAAGTGGTGGATACTCCTATCAAGGATACATCAGACGAACTGTGGTTGCTATACACTGATGGGGCCTCAAACGAAGATGGCGCAGGAGCTGGATTGCGCCTTGTTAGCCCTGAGAAACATGAATTTACATACGCCATCAAGTTGGATTTTAAGAATACCAACAATGAGGCGAAATATGAGGCATTCTTGGCAGGCCTGCGTCTCGCCATCAAAATGGGAGGTCAAAACTTACAAGCACATGTTGACTCTTTGCTAATCGCAAGTTAAATCAATGGGTTCTATGACGCGAAGGGTGAAGTTATGGCCCTGTACCTAGAGCAGGCGAAGGAGTTGCTCCAACAATTCAAATCGTATAAAGTTGTTCATATCAATCGATCTGAGAATAAGCCAGCAGACGCGCTGAGCAAACTTGCTTCAACTGCCTTCCAACATCTCGCCAAAGATGTCAGAATCGAAGTTCTAAAAAACCCATCTGTTTTGTTGCGGCAAGTGAATGTAATCGAGATAGGGCCTCCATCATGGATGACTCCTATCATCCAATATCTTCAAGAGGGAATTCTCCCTAAGAACAAAGCGGAAGCTAGAAAGGTACAGAACAAGGCTTTGTTCTACGAGATGAACGGTGGAATCTTGTATCGAAGATCCTTCTTGGGGCCACTGTTGCGCTGTGTGGATCCCCAAGACGCAAGTTACCTGATAAGGGAGATTCATGAAGGCATTTGTGGCATCCATGCAGGCCCGCGCATGGTTATCGCGAAAATAATGAACGCTGGTTACTATTGGCCAGGGATGCACGTTGACGCTCTAAAGGAATTGCGCAAATGCGACTCCTGTCAAAGGAACGCCCCGAAAACCCTGCGCCCGAAAAATGATCTCATCCCTGTGTCCACTGCATGGCCTTTCCAGCAGTGGGGAATTGATATGGCGGGACCTTTCCCTGAAGCCCCTGGAGCTGTGAAGTTTATAATTGTTGCCGTGGATTATTTCACCAAATGGGTGGAGGCCAAAGCACTCGCTTCAACAACTGCAATGATGGTGCACAAGTTCATCTGGGAACACATCATTTGCAGGTTCGGTCTCCCACTCAAGATTGTAACAGATAACGGCACCAATTTTACTTCTAAAGACCTTCAAAAGTGGATGAAAGAAATGAATATCAAACACACCTTCTCAATAGTTGCGCATCCTCAGGGCAACAGACAAGTCGAGAGTGTTAACAAGAGTATCGTTGAAGGGATAAAGGCCCACCTGGGCACTAAGAGAAGAGGCTAGGTAGATGAGCTCCTGAGCATCCTATGGGCTCATCGAACCATGCCGAAAACAAGCACTGGCGAAACCCCTTTCAGCCTAGTCTATGGCTCAGAGGCGGTTATCCCAGCCGAAATTGGCCTGCCTTCGCCACACTTGACATCAGTCAACACAATCGATAACGAGGCAGGGTGTCATCTTAACTTGGATTTACTTGAAGAAAGGCGCGAAATAGCGCGAATCAAAGAAGCCAAGTACAAGACACAGCTGGAGAGGTACTACAATACAAGAGTACGCATTTGTACCTTCACTCCAGGAGAATACGTCTTTAGAGACAATGAAGCCTCCAATGTAGAACGCCCTGGGAAGCTAGCATCCAAGTGGGAAGGCCCATACTTGGTACATGAAGTGCTAGGAAAAGGTGCATACAAGCTACGCACACTGGATGGATACATCGTCCCGCGCACGTGGAACGCGCAACAATTGCGCAAGTGTTACATGTGACTACTCTTGGCCTTGTGCCTTTATCCACTTATGTTGGCCACGCGCCTTTCTTAATTTCCTATGTTGGCTATACGCCCTTTATCTTACTTACACGATGTATGTTGGCCTAAGCGCCTGTTTCTTAATTAATAAAAGCATATGCCTTATGTTTTCTTTTACCATGATGACTTCTATATTACAAATGCATGTTAAACTTTTGATTAGCACGAAAACACTTCAGTAAATTACGAGCTCTTGAGTTATGCCTCCAAGGTCCTCTACGAACATAGCACGAGACCGGGTAGTTACACTCACACAAGAGCCACACTTACATTTATTCGCACTAACTTAACCAAAGTTTGTAACAACAATGCAATAATTGTAACTTGACAAAGGGAAAGCAAACATAAACATCATATTCAAACAAGCGCAACCGCGCAATAGTTACATAGAAACAAAACATCGGTTAAATTCAAAAAAAGCGCGCCCGAGCGATGAGTTACATTTAAATCTAAAAAGAAAATTACAAGGCATAAAGCCTATCAACACTTATCTACTCATGGCCATCACCATCGCCATCGCCATTACCATCATCATCACCACCGGATGGTTCCTCATCAGACAACTCCACGGTTTCTGGAGGGTCGAGAATTTGCTTTAACCGTTGGCACCAGTCATCATGCTCCAATGCTTTCGCGACCGAATCCATCACAGGCAGTGATAAATGGTCATAGTCCCTTTCAGCGCGGGTAAATGCAGCATTAGCCTGATCGGTCACCGAGCAGTGGCTAGCATCAAACTCTTGTCCTAATGCTTCTTCTACATGTTGCGCACACTCTAGATAACCTCCACGATGACCAACCGCGCGCGAGGCATCTATGAAAGCAGGAACAGCTCGATCCAGCTCAGAAGCGTTCAAAATAGAGTTGGCCATCTACAGCGAAGGCAACGAATAAGACAAGTTCTGACAAATAAGGACTAAGTTAAAAAAGAGAGCCATACCAGAACTACCCCTCAGCCGCGCATCCATTCAGCCTCAGCGGCCAGCGTATCAACGATGCCTTGAACCTCGGAATAATTGGTTTGCGCTACATTGAGGACAGATGTACTCACGTCTCGTGCCTCCTCATCTTTCTTTTTGGCCTCCTCAGCAGTAGCAGCCTTCACTCTTTCAGCTTCGAGGTCAATCTCCAAGGACTCGCTTTTATCAGTTTGCTCTTGCAAACGACGCTTCAGCTCTGCAATCTCCACGTCCTTAGCCGCCAGGTCCTTATCCTTACTGGATACCTGCGCTTTCAACTCAGCCTGTATAGGGAAAAACAGACTTAGATAATTTCATAAGCAAAAAGCATAAAGGGAAAAAGGTTTAACACTGATCAAACCTCAACGCGTTCCTTATCGGTTCGCTCATCCTCAACCTTCCCTTTCAGGTCAGCAACTTGAGCCTCAAGGTCTGTGATTTTAGAGCACGCGGCATACATACGTTGATTGTCTTTTTCACATAACTTCTTCCACTCCGCGTGCTCCTTCGCCAACAGATCTTCAGCGGCACGAAGCTTGCCCTTAAGGCCTTCTCGGCCCCATTCCTCTGATTTCTTATCAGATTCAAACTTATCCTTCTCTTCGGAAAAGGCAACCTTAGCTTTCTCATAATCTTTAACTTGCCTCACCAGGCGCTCGCGATACATTTCCCAGTCCGCCCGCTCTTTCACCATCGTACGCCACTCGCACACAATTTGATGGTTAGCGACGCGGGTGTTGGCTTCTCTTACCACATAAGCGTGGTACAAGGCATCATGAGTTCGTGCCCTTTGCCGATTAACTTCCCCTGGAGGGAAGGAGTTCAAGAACTAGTCGTGGCAAGGTGCGAACTCCAAGAAGGTATCCTTCTGCTTCAAACCCCATGGAGCTCGGTGGGGAGCATCGCCGCGAGCCTCCTCCGTGTAAGTTTTATAATAAATATCACCCACAGTGTCATTAGGGCTGATGGGAGACTGCGGCATAGACCCTCCTGCGCCACCGGCAGCAGCGGTTTTTTCCTTGTGAATAGCAGAACCTGATCCCCCAGTAGAAGAAGTTACTTGAACAGTCCGAACGGGGGCATCAGGTTACGCAGGCTTAGTCGGCTTCTCAACCTCAGGTCCCTTCCTTTTCTCATGAAGGGGCTGGTCAAGCCCCGTGATATGGACGACCTCCGGACCATGCGCTTTCTCCTGAGCAGTAGTCGCAGCGGCCTCGGACTCCTTGGGATCCTCACCAACAGGCTTTTCAGAAGCCTTCTTTTTCTCCTTCTCCTTCTCTGCAGCCTTGTCAACAGGCTTCTCAACAGCCTTCTTTTTCTCCTTCTCAGCCTCTGACCCAGCAGTCTTGAAAGGCTTGATTGTAACCTTGGTCTTTTTCGGCGCTGGCTCTTAGGGGTCTTTAAGCACAACACCCTTCTTTTTAGGGGTCTTTTTCTTGGCTTCTTCAGAAACCAAGTGTTAAAAAAGGAAAGGGCAACAAAGAGAACAAGGTACTCAAAAAACTAACCGGGAGAAAATTTATAAAAAGAGCGCAGATTGCTCTGTTTCTCGATTATGAGACCCTCACCAGCCTTCTGCGCCACAGACCATACTCCTTACTCAGCAAGATGTTCAATCCCAGGCTCGCGCGGGTTACTACAACAAGGACTGACCTCGCGCGAGGTCTGAATAAGAATGAGCATCAATCTTTACTTAACATTCTGAATAAGAGCCTTCAACCACCCATACCCTGCGCGGGCTAGTTACGTGTTCAGCAAGGGTCGCGCAGGGCCACTTTAGAAGGTACACAAGGTACAAGTGGCAGAAGAAAAGGTCCAATCCTCGTCTTCCAGGTTGTGCTCAATCGTGCTCCACGATCGTCTGACGTGCAGGAGACAGAGAGTACATAAGGACGCCTACGTGGCACCAATCAAGGGGCGGCGACACCTGTCCCACGATCTCCACTTACCTGCTGATGGCAGAGGGACAACAAGGCCGACAACAGTGACACGTGGCTCCAATCATAGTGCGCCAACACCGGAGAACTTCTAGAAGCCACTAACGGTCGACACCAGTGAGACAAAGAGCAAATCCTCTAAGTTGTCGCCTTCCGGCCCAAGGCCCATCAGCCCATCTCCTCTTACACCCCTCCGGCTATAAATAGGACCCTTCATTCACAGGTTAAACCATTCTATTCTCTTCACTCTCACTTTTACCACACACTTATTTCCTCAAAGGAGATACTTATTCTCACGCCGGAGTCTGGTTAAGAGGGAAACCCCCATATTCCCCTCTTAACGAGCTAACGGTGTTCTGTTTTGCAGGATTATCAGGCCATTAAGGAGCTCAGAAAGTCATAAGAAGATTAATCTTTATGGTAGAAACATAAACCAAACTAATTAATCCCAAAATTAGTTCCATCTATTTAATGCCAACTTTGGGTGTCAGCCAATGATTACCAATGATTGGGGTGTGTGGAACTTTATTTTGATAGGGTATTTGTATGGGGAAGTTGTGAAATATTAAGAAAAATAATTTTTTTTTTTTTTTTTGTAAAATGTTGTTATAAAAAATTGTGTTAGTATTATAAAAACTTCATATTTTTATGAAATGAATTGTGTATATTATTAAATGCCAATTTTTTATAAATATTATTAAGAGTAAATTGCAAGTTTTGTCCTTTATCTTTGGGCCATTTTGCAGGCGGTGTCCTTTATGTTTAAATTTGACGAGTTTTGTCCTTTATGTTTAAAAATCAAGCACGTTTTACCCTTTGTAGGTTAATTGTAAAAATTACTCTACAAATGATTTTATAGGTTAATTATAAAAATTACTTTACAATTGTATCAAAATTACTCTACAAGTTTATCAAACAACATACAATTCAAAATTAACCTACAAGATCAATATTATTATCAGGGCCGGCCCAAGGGTAAGCCAAATGAGGCGTGGGCCTTGGGCCACCAAAACTATAGGGCCTCCACAATTTGATTAAACCACAGTACATTTATAAAAGATTTAGGGTGTGGGTTATCAACAGATTGATGGTTGGTAGTGTAGTGGTTTTGTGTATGTATGGATGTTGGTGTGACCCGGGTTCGAATCTCTGGTTCACCATTTTTTTCCTTGTTTTTAAATTTTAACACAATCTTTCAAATACTTACACTTGGGCCCTTCAAGTTTAACTTTCAATTACAAACATTTTTTTGGGAAAAAGGCCACTAGATTTTACTTCGCCTTAGACCACCAAAATGGTTGAGCCGGCCCTGATTATTATACAAGATCATTTGTAGAGTAATTATGATACTCTACAAATTAATCTATAAGATCAAAATTACCTTAGAAGATCATTTTACAAAATTACCCTACAAGATAATTTGTAGGGTAATTTTGACAATTATTCTACGAGTAGATAGTTACAAAAAATGTCATCGCGTTTTTTTTTTACCTTTTCACTCTATTCATACGTTTTATATGATAAAGGTATTTGTATTTGATCTTTTGTCGTGTTATATATCTATATACTATATATAAGCATTTCCCATGTCTAGAAATGTAATTTCACCTACAATTTTTAAGATGGCATGTGAAAAGTCAGTTAAAATCCATAATTCTTTTGTCATTTTCTCCCATAATTGCCCCTCCCCCTAACATACGACCTCCCTCTTTCCCATCAAAACCCTATCACATGCCTTCACTCTTCAATTGCAGATGAAGCGTCTCGACTTCCGGCGGTTTCCATCGCCCCATCTACTCCATAATAACTATGCAGACTAGAGAAAAATAGAGAGTTGGAGAGAGAGATATGGAGCTATAGATGGAGAACAGGATAATATGAGGCATCCAATCGGTGGTTCCGACGACCGTTCTACGGCGGCATAGCCACCACCACTACGACAACATCAGCGACAGGGTAATCTTCCATCACCACGCTTAGTTTCAAACCCTATCAATTTCATGCATTTTGATTCAATTTTGGTTCAATTTCATATTACTTTTATTTCTTAAAGGGTTGTTCAGACTAGAAGAAAAAAAGGCTCAGCTACCATTAGTGTTAATCAAACTTTCTTAAAGATTCTATAGACAGAAACTAAAGTTTTCAATGGCGACGTCGAAGCTACAGGCTCTCTGGAATCACCCTGCTGGCCCCAAAACCAGTGAGTCTTTTCTTTTAAAACTTTTTATTTCGATCTTAATCATGATAATTACATGAAATTAGGTTATTTAGCTTTTATTCGTTGATAATATGATATGGAGTGTAATAGATGTGCCAAATAGATAGGGATTTTGGTACCATTTCCCCCAATTAGTTAAAACCAATTTATATTTTGATAATTTTTTTCTGGGTATTAATCCTTTTGTGGAAATATTCAGAGCCAACAAAGAATTTTTTAGAGTTGGCTGGTACCAGTTTCGATTGTCAAAGTCAAGGGATAAAGCCATGGGGATCTTTGAGGATATAACTTTTGTGTATGCAGGTGAGGACTAGAATTAGTTATGCTAAAATTTTATTAAAACATATTGAAGTTTGATGGTATGTATTCTTAGAGAAGGAAATGACATTTGCTGATATGTTTTGAGGGATAGGTTGAAGTTATTTTTGTTAATTTTGATTGCAAAAAGTATAATTCAACGATATAGGAGGTGATATGAATAAAAAATTCGACGATTTTGAATGCATTCGGCGCATTAAACATGTTTTCCCTTTAGCTATATTTTTAGTGGGGCGTTTGAAAAAAGAAAACGAACATTTCAGGTCATAATAATATTAATTCAATTGTTTAAGCGTGCAGATTATATCCTTTTCTTACATCTATTATTAGATGTACTGAACAAGAGTAATGCGAACATACTATGGTTGAAGCTACAAGATGAGAGGTTACACCTTTACTTCATGTGCTAACAACGATTTTCTTAGAGAACGACAAAGCGAGAGACAATGGAGATGGGAGACCTGCCTCCGGCTAGCCACCTTAAACCGGTTATACTTCTTTACATTATTTTGACTTGTTGAAAATGCTATTTTGAGGTTTCCAACAGTTCATAATGGCCATTTTGAAAAGTTTAAAACAAAGTTAATGGATTTAATCACACCGGTAAAACTGTATATATATATGTATATATATATATATATATATATATCTAATTTGAAATATTATTGGGTTAATGTCAAGATGAGAGGGGCTGGAGTTAGTGATGTAATTCTAGGTTATGCTCACTGTGGAATGGTTGCAGCTGCCCGATGGATTGCCAAGCTGGCAACTCCAATCCGATGGATTGCCAAGCTAGCGACTCCAGTTCTTCTAAAAGCATTGCAAAATCATCTTGATTATAAGCTACAGGTATCGAGCATAACCTGATTTTCCTACTTTTCCATTATTTTTCTGATGCACACGTATTTAGTTGAGAAGAATTAATATCTAATGCAGATAGTTGGACACTCTTTTGGGTGGTGGAACTGCTGCACTTTTAACTTATGTGTTGCGGGAGCATAAAGAATTAATTGTTTATTGTTTCCATATTTTGAACTGTTATTTTCTTCATTTTGATCATTTATCATTCAATTGTTATTCTTTATCTTCCTGTAAATAAACTGCTTGTCACACCCTGCTCGTAGCGGAAGCGCGAGGTGTGATCTGTTGGTTCTCATTGCATAACGATATAAGTAAACATACTAAATGAATAAAACATACTCCATTGCCATTACCATAATTGTTCAAAAGATGCACAACATACATTAAGTTTATAATTTACAAACCATTCAAAGAAACTAAGTTGTTATTATTTCATACATTCAAAACGAAAGTTTTAAACACTAAGGCTTTGTCCACTATATCACCGCAAAGCGGCAGTATAATAGATAAATCCTTCAAAAGATGGCACGGAGTCTTGATACTTGTTTCCTGAATTAGAATCCCTGACAAGGTCCACTAATTCCCTGAAATACATGTTTAAGTAGAAAAATCAACAAAGGTTGAGCGAGTTCATGCAGTTTAGTTGTGTATGATACACCCGAAAAATGAAAAATGTATTTGTATTTGAATCAAATATAGTATGAAAAGCGTCAATGAAATCATGATCATTAATGTTTTGCAAGGACATTAATATGTGTGACGAAATAGGAAGCAGACCAACCCTAGACGATTTTAATTGTATCGACACCATGTCGTAGGGCAACAAATGCACTCCTAGGCAAAATGGCCATGAGTGAGGCTCGCCAAAACCCATTAGATCTAACCCTTTGTTCCTTGGTCCAAACTAGGATTAATGATGCTTTAGTTATGGCCCTAATTTCTCACATGATCTAAGGTGTTTCATTCCTTGACTTATCATACTTATTGTACATGTATTTTCCCCGATAGTTGTAAAGTTGTAAAGCATTTAAAATAAAAAGGGGACATGAACTCACAGTATTGCTTTAGTGAGTAGAAGTAAATATGATTTCACTTGCGGTAGTCCTGAACAGTGTTGCGACCTACAATCGTTGTTATGTTTGTTAGATACTTCGGTTTTTGTAAATAACTTGAGTACAAGTCTTATGTCTTAAATATGTGTAAGACTTGTATGTCTTTATTGTTTGTTGAACTTTGTTTAATTGTATTTCCTTACAATTTATGTGATTGGACTTAGCCCAATAAATTATGATATTGGGCCCAAATAGTGTTGGGCTTAAATAAGGTTGGGCTTTTGGGTCCATAAGTTTGATATTGGGCTTGGCCCATGAGTTATTTGCTATTGGGCTTAGTCCAAGTATTTAGTTTAAGCCCAATATAATTTATAAAAATTATAAGCCCATTTTATATATATATTTAGCCCATTTGCAAAAGATAAGTTTTTCATTTTTATAAAAACAATTTTATAAAAATTTACTAGTTATACTTTTTAGGAAATAAACACATAATACTTTTTATAAGTTTTCAAAATGTCCGAAGTTTGTTAATGGTAACGCAAATTTTGTGTCCGTGTCGAAAGATCGTCTAGATGTCGTATTAAGTCCTCGGATTGGTAATATGTCCATAAGCTCATCTGTCGTCCGTTTTGTCCATAACTTATGTCCGATTGTTCGTAGTGTCCGTAATATGTCTTTAAGGCGTATTTTGTATGAAATTTTGTAAGACTTTAATTCTAAAGTCTCTTGAGTTTATTATCACCATTTTAATCAAGTTCCTAGCTTTGATATATATAACTAATACATCAATTATTACATATCACATAACTTGTTAAAATGAACAAATATATATATTTTCTCAAAAATATATATATTTATCTAGTCTTTTCTTTTTATAAAAACCTTTCTTTAAATCTTTGTAAATCTTGTAAAGATTTAACCAAAATGATAGTTTTTATAACATAAAGTTTTTAAGAAAAATTTGCCATATAATCTTTGTTTTAATCACTTTGCCATGTTTAATAAACATATCTTTTTCTTTTTAAATCAACATCAACAATTTACTCCTACTTTTATAAACAATATACATAAGCTTTATAATAAGATTTATAACATAATCTTATCAAGATGATCTCAACATCATGTAGGGTTTTGAACATGATCATAACATATGTTAACTAGTTCAAAAACCAAGTTTACTTCTAGTTTTAACAACTTTTATAAAAATCTCATGTTGTATGTTACTTTTTATAATCTTGTAAAAAGTCATGTTTTTAATTAAAAACCTTAGATACTTTAATTACACCATAAATTTTGATCATCCATTACCTTTTAAGTTTTAAAAAAAAACTTTAACATATTCATGTATACTTGTTAGATCATATTTTTAGAACATCATCTAACAAGTTATACATGTCTTAATCATCTCAACAAGATCAAATATGCAAATAACAATCTTAATCACAACATAAACAAACATATACATATCATGATTTGTATTTTTGCTTCTTTGTATCTTCATATTATTATGTAAGATTAGTTTGTTATTTCACTAGTTATAATAATAATAATAATAATCATAACATAAATAAGTAAGAAAAATAAACTTAGAAGCTCACTTCTAGCTCTAGGCTTGGGATGATCTAGATGATGTTAAGATCCAAAGAAGATGAAGATCTTGTTGTTAGAAGACTCTTGGATGGATGAAAAAAATTGCTTTAGCTTGTAGGTGCTTTAGATCTTCTTATGTTCCATGAAAATCCATGTTGATTATAAAAAAATGAAGATGATGAAGTGGGTTTCTATGGTGTTCTTGGTGGGATGATGAAGATGAAGAGAGAGTTTGTTAAGTGTGTGAAAGTAAAGGTGAAAGTAAGAAGGAATTGTGTTAGTGATTTAGGAAATGTGTTATAAGTCTTACACCTCATTACTAACCCTTCCACCTCATAATCCACCTTAGCTTTGGATAAGTATCCATTAAATAAAATTAAAAAAAAAAAAAACAAAGAGTGGGGGGGTCTACATGGTAAAAATGTGATGGTGAATTTTTTTGTTAAGGTTAAAAGGTTTAAATGTTTAGGCTTTTATGGATTACCAAGTTTCAAGATGTTTCAATACTTAAAATGATCAAGAATATGATGAAAATGACCAAAAATAATGTTCACTAGTTCACTACATATGTCAAATTGTAGTTCGGATAGTCTTTTGTCGCTTGTTCCGCAAGAAGATAGTCGAAAGGTTAACTTATATGAATTATAGGGAAAAATTTGGTTATTTATTTATATAATGTTCCCTATGTATTTTCATATGGAATTTGAGTTTAAACAATCCATTTTGCACTTTGTAGTAAAAATACTAATGCTGAATTTTGCGGAAAAACATTGAAATGGTCATTTTTGGTGCTTTTTGGCAGTTTTCGGGCAGTTTTTGTGCTATCGGACATTGGTAATATATTAGACCAAACCCTTGCATTTCCAATTAGGGTTTATTGTATAATTGATGTTGGACTTTCGTCTGAGTCCTAAAAATATCGTTACACTAGTTTCTGCGGATCCTGAGTTGTTGTCAGCACGCTAGTTTACAAGGCAATACTCTAGTTGTTTCGATGCACTGTTTACACTGTTTCAAATGTAACCACTAAAAATGAATCATGTGCATCATAAATGAATATTCCATAAGTATTCTAAGATGTATATCATGAAATCATGCATTTCGGATATTCTAATCACGTATATGTATAATGTAATTCATTGCTTTAAATGTACGTAAATTACCAAAAAGTGGCAGTTGTCACACTGCTGGAGGTGATTTGTTCACAAGAACTATTTTGACTTTTTACGGCATTAGGGTAAAATAAGGGGTGCAAACGAGCCGAGCAACTCGAGCTCGGCTCGAAAAAAACTCGAACGAGCCGAGCTTAAACGAGCCCGAGCCTAAAAACAAGCTCCTAAGCTACACCTTGTCCATATTTGAACCTGAGTACTCTCTAAAAAAGCTTTTTGACTTTTACCAGTGGGCTACAACCCAAGTGGCTTCTTTAAAGTTAAGTAATTTAATATAAAAATTAGAGTAAACCACTAGGACCATTTATGAAGTTTACTCAAACAATTACTTGGTGACTTTTTCATGTATGTTCTACAAGTTTTGAGACTTTCTTATCCTAAAATTAGGTTATAGGAACCTTTCTTCGTTACAAAAGTAGTTTGTTATGTATCAGTTCCAAAGTCTTTGAACACTTGTGTCTCATGCAATGCAATGAAAGTAGCACTTTCCTTTAAATAAACTAATAAAATTCAATGCACACTTTCTAAAGGGCCAAAATCAGAGCTTTGAAACTAGGGATGGTATCATGCGGTAAAAGTTAAAGTAGTACATTCTATTTACCTTTTGTTTGACCTTTGACCTTTGACCATCTTTAGTTGACTTCAATTTGAACCAAACTATGCAGATTTTGGCTCCACTCCCAATCGGGTTCGTTGTTTTCTTGGTCTATTTGGCCACCATCCCCATTACCGGAACCGACATCAACCCTGCGAGAAGTCTCGGTGCAGCCATCATCTACAACAAGGACCATGCTTGGGATGACCATGTAAGTCCCTCATTTGACTACATTTGACTTTATTGAAATTGAAAAGAAAGTTATTTATGCGATAGGTTTAAGGCTACCTATCATATCCTGTTTGGCTCATCTTTTCTAAACTATATTATATTTCTAATAATATATGCTTAAGAAGACAATATCCGTGTTATTTTGAAATCAGGGATTCAATGCTGGGCTCTTTGATTATTTGATTGCAACCTATGATAGTGAAATAGAAGAGAAGGAACAAACTGATGGACACAAGCAGGTTGAGAGGAAAAAGTCAGAAACGTAAGAAGTGAAAATTGGACTTTTGAGTTTGGGGTTATTAGAGGCATAGGCTTCAAAAACGTGTATACAGTTTTTTTTATAATTAAGTTACTTATGTGTTTTTAGATGGATTTTGGAAATGGTTTTGTTAGTTCTTGTATCAGCTATTACATTCTTAGCTTTGATTATTATTAGTATTATTTTTTTTTGCAATTGGTCATAAATTTTGTTATGCCTGTAAGTGCTGCAGGATATGTTCATCGAATCGAGTGAACTGGGCCAGCACATACACGGGTCAAAATAATACATACAATAACAAAACTTCAGTAGTGAACATATGATTCTTTGCCGTTTTAATGTTGGAATTATGTTCCCGCTTCGTATTGTCGCCTCCGCCGCAACGTGCGGGTTTCCCACCAGTGATCTTAAAAGAAAAAAATATTTAACTAAAAAAACTTTATAGTATTATTTCTATTTCTATTTTAAGATACAAAGTTATTATTATAAAATATAGCCACTAATAATGTCTAATAAATCAACCAACACGAGTTGGATTAACTTTTGTCAACATATTTAGTTCAACCAATGAAATTGTAAATCGTGCTACAAAAGTATTTGGTATTATAATAATATAACCAATCACAATTAGTCCACTAGACTTTAAATAAATACAAATAAAAGCTAATATCATCATTATAAGCTAAACTAGGAATCTTATTTGTTAGACCGGGTGTGGTATACCGTCTTTGGCCAAGTCAGCATGTTTGGCATCCTATAGCGCCCCTCTCCTAATTTTTAGCTACCAAAAGGGGCGCTATGGCATGTCTCCGCCAGTGGGCTAGCGGGCGTGAAAGAGGAGAGAGAAAGAGAGAGTAATAACCAATCGGATTTCTTCTTTTCTTTTTTTTTCTTTCCTTATATATAGTAAATAGGGGTTTTAAAGGGCTTTATTCCACATCGTGCAAGTTAACAATAACGCTCCTCGATTACGTGTCACCTAGAGATGGACCTAATAATCGGTTCCAAACCCGACCTGGAACCGGTTCCAGTTCCTACCCGCTTTATTGAAGAACCGGTTCCGGGTTAAAAAAACTCGTAGGTTCTTACCCGGTTCCACTCTTTATAAAAAAATTGATCCGTACCTGGTTCCTACCCGGAACCGGTTACTCCGTAACCAAATCGGACCCGGTGCATTAAATTCTTGATGATGTTACCGTTGGAATCGATTTCTAGCCGTTTCAACCAAGCTCTTCATACAATGCAAAGTTTTTATTAAAACCGGTTACATTACATGATAACACTAACACTAAACGTTTATTAACGTAAAACACACTAAATCCTACAAATCCTATATTACATAAAACACTAAATACTCGAACAATCGGTTCCAGATCCTTCACCGGCTTCATTTTTCTTCGCTTTGTAACCGGACAATGACTCTACTTTGTTAATGCACTAAATTTTGTCTAGGACGCATCATTCTTTAGCGCATTCGTCAAAGATAATATCCCTACGTTAATTTCACCACACTTTCCCCCCTTCATTTCAAGAACAAATATTTGCACCCTACTATTGGCTCAAAATCACGTCAATATCCACGTGGCAACAAGTTCCCTAATCAAATTCTTTTGTTACTTGTAATGGAAAGAAACAAAATAAAAGAACACCTTAAAAAATCGGACTCTCGTTAGGAACACCATTTTTATTAAAAAACCAAGAACAAGGTGGCGCCAAAACAATGAAACATTGGCCACCACCTTTTATAAGGTTCTAATATACATTCATCATGAAGAAGAAAACCCAACCTCACCACGACCAGAACCGAAACCACAACAACAATCGTAGCAACAATAACAACACGGTCTTTGGTGTATCGAAAGGCCTAATATTATGCCGCAATCTTCACCTTGGCAGCCATCTCCTCCCTTTCGTGTCGGGCCTCATCGGGTGTTTTCTATTTCTTTTGGCCCTTGTATCATTTCTATCTCCGCCAATCAACCACCACCGTGTTCACCGTGTCCGTTGTAACCATAGCATGGTAGTAACTAATAAGTTTCTAATTCCTAGATTGCATGATTTGCATTTTAATCGTTAATTTTTTTTTTGTTAATTCAATTTTAGCATCCAATTCACCAGCTTGATCAAGAGGAAATTAATTTTCGGTCACATATTGGAAATACCTCAACTTTTCTTGTTCCCGTAAGCATTTGATTAATAGTTTTTATACTTATTTATTGATCCCATTAATTAATTAATTAATTATATTTATTTATGGAATTTAAATTATGCAGAGAGGAGGAGGGAATTTAGAAGATGGAATATGGACGTCGAGTGAATCCAACATATATTATGGTTGCTCCCAAAAAAGTGAAAAATTCCTAGGTAAAACTTGTAAAATTTGATTGAAATTGTTGATGACTTTTGCATAAACTTACGTAAAACGTGTAGATGCTGATGTTAAAACAAACCCCGACCGGTTCTTGATGATTATTACAAGTGGTGGATTGAATCAACAACGAACTGGGGTACGTGTTCTTCTTGGACAGGGTTTGTTTTTCATAAAGTAAAGGATAAACAAATGGGTGATGTATTTGGTACCATGGGACATTTGTGTTAATGAAAAATGTTAAGAAATACTGTGGGTTTGTTAATATATATTCATAAGTTCTGATATAATTGTATATAGTCATATTTTCATTTCTTAACGAGATGATGAAACAACCTTTCATAGTATATAATTAGCCTAAACACAGAGGGAAACGTTTTAAAATGAACATATGACTATAAAAGTACTTCAAAAGAAACATTTACGTTTTAAATTCCAAAAATTACATTAGGTGCGAAAATGCATTTGACGTGTTAAATTTTTGTGCGAAAAAACTCATTTTTAATATCACTGTGTGGGACGTAGGGATGAGATTTTTTTATCGAAATACCGATACCGTACCGGTAATAGATTTTTTGAAAATCGGTATCGCTAAAACAATTTTCAAAGGCAACGACGGGACACACGAAAAACAATTTTCTAAACCCAAGAGGGTACTTTTTTTCTTCGAAGTGCGATTTGTTTCCACGTGACATTTTTTTGTAGTTTGGAAAGTTAATGCCCATTTTGGAGTACTTTTCTTGTCATATGTTTATTTTTGAGAAATAACACCGTACTTTTTTTATATCCTTCTACAAAGTAAATTTAACTGCTCTTTATCCCATCATTGTATTATAACTGGAATGCAGATAACTGATGCTGTTGTTGCAGCTTATATACTTAACTCGACGTTAGTTGTTCCAAAATTAGATAGTAGATCATATTGGAAAGATCAAAGGTAGGCATATAAGTAGCTATTTTTATCTTGAAATTAAGGAATAGCTATAGGGGTGAGTTGTTTGCTAGAACACTAAATATGACGAGAACACACATGACAAGGTAAAAAAATGCAATTTTATTCATTTCTCCTTGAGTTAAAAAAAAAAAAAACAATACTTTATAAACAAATTTTGTTTACATATATAACCTACACATATGTAAGTTACCTACCCAAAACATTTGTGCTGGCAAACGATTAAATATTTAAAACATATGAACAAATTCGTTTGATGGTTTTTAAGTACATAAAGATACACATTTGTAAGCAAGAAATACCAAATTTGAAAAATATGAACCATTCATCAGATAATTTAACTTTAGGTTTGTTCAGTGTTCTACAATCAAACTCATCCGTTAGCTATATAATAGTTATTCATATTCCTCACTGTGTAGCAACTTCTCCGATATCTTTGATGTTGATTGGTTCATATCGTACCTATCAAAAGATGTTAACATCGTAAAGAAGCTTTCGATGATTGATGGAAAATTCTTTACTCCATATCGAACTCGCATACCACGCAAGTGTGATTTGGAATGCTATGAATCTCGAGTGTTGCCTCTTCTAGAAAAGAAAAAGGTCGGTTCTTGATCATTTACGTTTTATTTTTTGATGATGGAACTGATAAAGAGTTTGTGATGTGTTTCAGGTTGTTTTGCTTACAAAATATGATTACAGGCTCTCAAATAACTTGGATATGGATCTTCAGAAGCTGAGATGTCGAGCAAATTATCATGCATTGAGGTATACGGATCCTATTCGTGAGATGGGCAAAAGATTAGTCGAGCGAATGAGGATGAAAAGTGACCGTTATATTGCTCTACACTTGAGGTAAAATCTTTTGTTTCAAAGACAAAACCCATTCTAAGATGAATGTTTCAGATCAATGTTTTTAAAAGTAGGGCTTTTTTTTGTTTGTGTTTTACATGAACTTTAATAAGTTTACAATTAGATTATGAATAATTTTCATCAATAACAGATACGAAGCTGATATGCTTGCGTTCTCTGGATGCTACTTCGGTGGTGGAGACAGAGAAAGACGAGAACTAGAACAAATACGAACGCAATGGGAAACATTACCTGTAAACCGCTCCTTGTTCTATATTCATTCAATCAAACATATGCATACATACATAGATTGACACATTGAATATGTACATGTACACAGAAACGAGACCCTGATACAGAACGAAGGGTAGGGAGATGTCCATTGACACCCGAGGAAGTTGGGCTTTTTCTAAGAGCCTTGGGCTATGGGGAGGATGTTCATATCTATGTGGCCTCAGGTGAAGTTTATGGAGGTGAAGATGCATTATTGCCATTAAAAGAACTTTTTCCAAATTTCCATTCTAAGGACAGTCTTGCAACCAAAGAGGAGTTAGCACCATTCGCATCATATTCTTCGCATATGGCCGCTCTAGATTTCATAGTAAGTAACGAGAGCAATGTTTTTGTTACCAACAACAATGGTAACATGGCTAAAATGTTAACTGGTACAAGGTATAATACCATTAAAACAAGTTCATAATTTTTCCCATTTAAAATCACTGCACTACATGTTTATTTTCTATCCAGGAGATACTATGGGTACAGGCCAACGATCCGACCAAACTCCAAGAAGCTTTATCGGTTATTTTTGGATCGTGGTAACTTAACTTGGGAGGAATTCGCATCACAAGTTAGAACTCATCAGATCGGATTCACGGGACGTCCAAACGAATCTACGCCTGGAGACGGTCAGTTCCATGAAGATCCAACAGCTTGCATTTGTGAGGATTCAAATAATCAAATTCAAAGTCACAATCAAAGTGAGCCTAGTAACCACACTGCTCAAGAACGCCATAGCCATGGAAGTAAGTTGGAAATTATTGCCCAGGAACAACTTACTAACAAAGCACACAATGTTTCTTCCACACAATGCAACAGGAACCAAAATGGGACTCGAGCCGAATTACCAGTAAGAAATAGTTTTAACGCTGGTCACGGTGGAGGGGAAGAATGCCATCCGGCTAACTCATAAGTATTAATGGCGTCAATAATATCACATAATATTAAAATGTAGTCAAAATGTATTTTTGGTTAATATTGTGTATATAAAATCTCTCCTATAATCATGTAATATCTCAATGTATATATGTTTACAAAATCAATAGAATAAAACATAGTTTCATATTCTCACAAGTATTATATCAATTTTATGTTCAACGAAGAACAAATACATTGCAAAAATCTTGAGACAAGGTTGTGAATTGCTCATGAGAAGTCACATATTAGTAGCTTGAGATATCATAAATATTGCCAATAATATATGATTGGATTAGATAATTAGATCAGTAGTTTGTATAACTATAATGTTCACATATTCATCGCTTGAAATATCACATATAATGACAAATGGTATATGACTGAGATTAGATACCAAGATTAGGACTTTGTATACTTGTATTGTGTAAGTTAAATGTACACATTAATTTTGTATGAAATTATATTTTTACGAGAATATATTTTAGTATTAGACTAGGAATATTTTATATTATAAATTGTGATTTGTCTAGAGTGTAAGTTGGTCAATTATAAATTTATTGCGTCGATGAAAATCTTAGCATGATTTCGAGTCGATCTATTATGGTGTCAGAGCTAAATTTCTATAAACGCTAAACCCTAGCCAACCCTAATCTCACCGTCGGCCTTTTTCCATGTCGACAACCCTCTTCATTATAAATTGTCCCGACATCTTCATCTCGTTCTTATCCAATGGCTAATATACATCTGATTATAATTGTTACCAACATCTGTAACTTCATCCCCATTACTTTGAAGATAGGAAACACATAATATAAAAGCTTCTTGGGTTGAGCTTTTCAAGATATAATGAAGAGCAATCTTGGTTATTGAACACAACCTTCCCAATGAGTCTTCTTCTTCATCCTCTAAGTTCATACACAAAGAAAAACGAAAAAGTAGCAGTTGATGATCCCTAGCCTTCTTTAGATGTAATTTTACTTCAATGGATATACGATCCAGTTTCGGAGACTGGATACCTAGTATCAGTGCGAACATAAAGAGCCTTCCGACGGGGATACTGGACTGGAGGGTGAAATGGGTACGGGTTCAAAGCGGCGTGTGTTGAACCCCACCCCGTGGTAGCTATTCTGGCGAAACCAGTGCGCAGTTTTCGTGAAAAACCCCATGGAGAAGCCGGGCCAGGGGACATCAGCTTAGAACCAAAAGATTTGACACGAGATGAGCAGAAAGTGTGGGCATTTGTTTTCCGCAACAGGGGTATGGACGCGTGGAAGAAACGAACAATACTAGAACTACGACTCAGGTAAGTCAAGTCGACCAAACCCCAGTGCATGTCCTTCATGCATTTTTTTACCGCGTGGATATTTATCACATTTTTCCGGATGGCTTTGTGTAAGGACCCAACAACAAATGTCCCATCGGCGGATGTCACATAAGAGTTCCCATAAGTTAATGGAAAAAAAAAATAATAACAAGCCCTTTATAGAATTTACTAAATGTGTAAAAAACCTTAATTTTTTACATGTGTAATATTTTTGTAGGTATGTGATGTTTGACGAGCACTATGGGAGCCATGTTGTCACACCCCAACCGATGGCGGAATTATCGGGGTGTGGCACTGAGCGAAACAGATTGTCCAAGAGAATCCATAACAATTATTAGTGACAATATATTTAACGTTTACATTCCATACCATAAACATATAAAGCATAAACATTTATTACAGATATTATTCTCAAAGTCAAATAACAGTTCCGACAACTCAGATTTTTATTCGTGGGTTTCTAGACCACCTAACTTGATTCCAGAAACGATCAGCAAACATAGCATCCTAGACACCTGTCACATACGTTAAAATAAAGTCAATACACATAGTGTAAAGGTGAGTACACAAGTTTAATAGCATATAGTATAGAGAAAGCATTTACGCAAAACCAGCATGCAACACGTAGAAATGTGAAGCAAGTAAGCTATCAACAATGACATATGCAACCGGCATGACTGCGAGTGTAGAATGCGCAACACATTATCACCACTGTGACCATGTGAAGTAAAACCCTTAACAACCCCTGTCCACGACAGGTGCTGAGTCCAAACTATAGTACTATCGTTGCTAACGTGTCAAGCAACAATCACTGTGTAAATACAAGCATTCATCGAAAACACGTATGACATGCAAGGGCGGTTAGCGTTAAAAGTGTTTGCGTTGTGTGTTGATGTGATTTGATCTAGGTAACGTATGTAACACCCAAAAGTGCGTTAAGCAAAAAGGGATAGAGTATACTCACAGTATGTGTTTAGTACATAAACACAATCTTGGATTGAAGGGAGCGCGTGGAATATTAGCCTGATCTTAGAACGATAGCGTAAGCATTGAACAACGTGTAACAGTGCGTCGAACGAAATAAGTGTCGAATGGTGAGTCGATCGGATGACCGTCCGGACAGATGGTCATCCGGACTGATGACCATTCGGTCGGCTGGTCATTCGATTGGAGAGGTGTGTTTGTAAAATGTTTGAACTTTTGAAGTTTTCGTTGTAGTATGATTCAAGTCATTCGATCGGATGGCTATTCGATTGAAGGCTGATGTTCTTTGAAGTTTTGTAAATTTGTTTAAGTATTGAACTTACTGATAAAGGGCGAGTCACCTATCGAATAGTCGTTCGATCGGATGGCTATTTGATCGGCGATCAGATGTTTTGTAAAATTTATGAAATTTTCTAAGTTAAACGTCTTGAGTTTTGACGGAGACGGTATGATGACGTGTCAAACAATGGAAACCACTCCAAGTTCAGCTCAGCCGATTGGATGGGAACCACCCCATTCGATCATACTTAACTGGTCTTGACGGAGTTTCATGTTCAACCCCGTGAATCGGTCGTCTCTTTGGTAGAAATCCGTTCTCAGACCGGTTCCAGATTCTAACGGTCTTGGGTAAAAAGTGAAAAATGTTGAAGAAAAGTTTGAATCCAGTTGAAAATGTTTAGATCTTGTCAAAATTAGTGTGAAATGATGTGGAAATCCTTTAGATCTGGACTAACTTTGATGAGATGATGTCACACTTCAGTGTTCATAAGAAACCGAGGTGACGTCACCTTAAAGTGGCCCAAATCCGGTGATTTCACGGTGAAAATGTAAGATTTGATGGGGAAGATAATGAGAAAGTGTGTGCTGGTCGGATAGGGCTGTCACATCAATGAACAGTTGATGTGATAGGGGGTATTTATAGGTGAGAGGAGAGAAAGGCGGTGGAGAGTTAAGTGGGTCGGATGGCCATCTGATCGGATGGCCATCCGATCGGATGGTCATCCGGTTGGATGATCATTCGATCAGTTGGCTCGTGCGGGTTAGTTTTCAAACTTTTGTTTCGTGCGTTGAGTGTTGCGTTACGTTCAAGCGAGTTGCGAGTAAGCGATGCGATAGTATTTAAACATATAGTTACACAAATAACATAACACATAAATTGCATAAAAGTAAGCCTGTGTTTCGGGTTTGCGATGAGATTGCGTTGCGATAGAGTTGCGATTGCGTTTGTGAATATCATCCCAAAACACATACAAGGCACACACACAAGTAAAGCACATAATACCACACAGAACAATACCAATAGTTTGAGAATGCGATGCGATAGCGATGTGATAGCACTTAGTAACATAACGTTTAGTTGTGATTTCTGCGTTTATCGCATTGTTACATCACATAATAATAAATCGTAGTTTAAAATAGCATCAACTAATACATCGATTAACACAAAGGGCTAAACTATTTATCGAGTCTCGAGAGTACAAGCAATAATTAAGTAAGAAAAGACATATCTGAATAACAACCTGACTTTTACTTTGACTTTGACTTGTACTTTGACTTTGACTTCGGAAAGTCGGGTTGTTATAGCCTCCCCAACTTTAGGGAATTTCGTCCCAAAATTAAGGCGCAAGTGTAACGAAGAGATGTGGATATTTAGCTTTCATATCACTCTCGAGTTCCCAAGTGAACTCGGCGCCGTGTTTACCTTCCCAGCGAACCTTCACTATAGGAATGCGTGAGCGTCGGAGTTTCTTGGTCTCTCGGTCCATGATCTCTACTGGCTTTTCCATGAAGTGTGTTGGTGCATCCGTCTGTCAACTTCTTCTTGTATCGAGTCTTGTGCAGAACTAGATAGATCAGGGCACGAAAAACAAGAAAGTGGAAATTAGAGGTGATTCCGCTTGAAATGACATCAGGTCATTTCAAGCGAAACCTAAATGATTTTAATTTCGCTTGAGATAAACATGCATATTTTGCTTGAATCAATGATGATAATTCCGCTTGAGACATGTTTAAGCGGAATCAGGATGCCTATATATAGGCCATTCAAGCGAAATCAGAGTATAGTATTCCGGTTTGAGCCACGAAGTGCTGCCGAAGTGTCGACTCGCTGTAAAACGTCATTATATCAATAATATCGACAGTTAAAGTGTATATCTAGCTGAATTGACCTCAATACGTCTATTTCCCCGTTTCGTATTGAGAAAAACTCTTCTGATCGACTCGTTCGGGTCAGAAAACGATCCTACAAGTGGTATCAGAGCTCAGGAAGAAGAGTTCTTACCAATTCAGCTGCAATTTCTGTTTTCTACACCTTCATTTTCAAAAATTACAACTTTTCACGGTCAAAATGTTTTGATTTTTACACGTCATACTCGGAATAGTGTTTTAACTAATCCTTGTGAAAATTGGACTTTAATTCGATCTAAAACAAGTAAAATCTATAATTCCGCTTCAAAATCAGCGAGAGAATGATGACATCAGCAGTATTTCAGGCTTGATTCCGCTTGAAAACCAGATTCCGCTTGAAAATTCTGGTTGTTTCCGCTTGAAAATTCTGGTTGATTCCGCTTGAAAATCAGAGTCCGCTTGAAATTCTGTTGATTCCGCTTGAAACTGTATTCCGCTTGAAAGGTGTTGATTGATTTCGCTTGAATCAGAGGTTCCGCTTCAAAGGATTTCGCTTGAACTTGTTATCCCGCTTGAACAAGTATTTCGCTTGAAAGACAGTTTTGAGAATTTCTTGAAATCCGAAACATGGCAGAGGAATTTTATAACGCGTTTGCTACCCCGATCACAGTTGCTCAACAGACAATGTTGGAAAATGAAACATGCACTATGCAAAAACCACCCAAACTCATGAACATTGAGGAGTATAAGGGTTGGGAAGAACGTTTTGAGAACTGGGTGCAAGCTAATTACTTGGATGCTTGGGAATACATTGAAACAAAATACGTTAGTCCAACAAATGATGACGAAGATGTGATTCCTATCAAAGATCTTAGTGCCGAGGAGAAAAAGAAATACAAAAACGAGAAAATGATGATCAGTTTACTTCAACAGGCAGTTAAAGAGGATATCTTGGTCTTATTACAACACACTGGGAGTGCATATTCGATTTGGAAAGCATTACGATCTAAGTTTGTTGGAAGCCAAGAGATGATCAAAAACAAGAAATCACTTCTAAAAAAAGAGTTTGATTTATTTCGTGGTCTGAAAAATGAAAGTACAAAGCAGATAATTGAAAGATACAACAATTTGTTGGTAAACATGAAGAGAGTTAGCATTAACAAAGAGAATGAAGAATTGATTGAGAAACTGGCTGATGCATTACCACATGAGACTTGGGGTACATACTTGATGATGCTAAGAAACAAAAAAGGTTTCAACAATCTAACACTGAGCAAGTTCATTGAGAAGCTTGAAGCACAGGAAATGGAACAGATAAAGATTTCAAGAATGAAAATGTTTGATGGTGAACAAGATATCAGTTTGTACTACAAAGCAGGATTGAATGAAAAGACAAACATGTCACCAAAAGTTGAAACTGCTTTCAATGCAAAGGGTTCATCAAGTGGTTCATCTAAAGGATCAAGCAGCAAAACGAGTTTTTCTTCATATCCGTCATTTGATCCGAATTTGGCAACAACAAAGAATGCCAGGAAATTACAGTGCAATATTGTTTTGACTCTTGAAGATGATCAAGATTATACAGAAGAAGTTGCAAAAAGCCACGTGTCTTTGTTGGGGATTGTTTTAGAATCATATGGTAGTTTTGTTGCAGGTCGGATCGGGAATCCAATGCTGACTAAGGAGGATTACGACCAGATCGATGCTGAAGAGATGGAGCTAATGGATATAAAATGGTGTTTGGCTAGTGTGTTGAGGAGAGCTGAGAAATTCAAGCAGATCACAGGAAGAGATGATCTCCGTGAGGCTAATGTTTCTACTTTAGGTTTTGACAAATCTAAAGTCACTTGTTTTCGTTGCAGGGAAAAAGGACACTTCAAGAGGGAGTGCACCAATCGCGAGGCAAGTGGAGCTCAAAATCCATTTAACAACAATGATTACTCCAGGAAGGCCATCTACCATCAAGTTGCTCAACAACCAACTCAGCAACAGGCACAAACAGCACATGGAAGAATGTGATTGAAGAATCTTCAAAGAGAGCTTGTATGGTGAATCAAGATGAAAGGAAGCCATCAACAGGATTCAATTGGGATAAATATATACCAAATGATGGTAAAGCATGTGTGATAGACCAAGATGATGAAAAGTTACCTGAAGGGTTTAGCTGGAAAAATTTCAATTGGGATGATTATGATCCTAACAAAGCTCCAGTTCACACAGCTTTTGTTTCCCGAATTGAAGAAGATAGTGATGATGACACTGAATATTATGCAAAAAGAATGAGAGATCATTTGAAAATGCTGGTAGAAAGTGACAGTGAAGATGAAAAAGCGAAACAGAAAAAGAAAAAGGTTAAAACACCGCTCAGCAGTGATGATAAAGATGTTCCGGTGGTCAGAAGAAAAGTGAAAGAAGTTCCAAAGTTCAAGATTAGTGAAGAGGTTGATGCTAGAGAGATTCCTGTGAATTGCGAAACCTGTGAGATTATAAAGAAGAAAAATAGTGAGTTGATCAACAACATGAACTGGTTAAAGGAATTTTATGATGTGTTAAACAAAGCAATGAATATGTACAATGACACAAGTGAAGAACAGGCAACAGCAATGAAGACACTTCAAGGAGCGTTCATGATTAAACAGAAAGTTGTGAACAGCTACATCGAGAAGTGTGCTGCTCTAGAACAAAAACTTGAGACTCAAAGAATTGAAACTGAAAGAGTTAATCGTTTGTTGAAAAGTTACTCATGTACTTCTTATGTCATTGACAGGATTTATCCAACTGTTGAAGGCATGAAGGTATTTGAAGAGGATGAAGTGACAGAAGAACAGACTGAAGAAAAGACTCCAAAAAAGAAGAATGACACAAAGAAAAAGACAGACAGGAAGAATTCTGGTAAGAAACAAGGTGTCAGTTATAACAAGTGTCCACCCCCTTTGGTAAATGGATATTTGCCCAGAAATACAAATTCTGAAAGAGTCCAAAAGACAACAAACTTACAGTGGGAGTCGGAGTCCTCAGTCAATTTGCCAGAAAATATTGATGTCACGTTTACATCGTCTGACACTGATCAACAATCTCAATTGATGAAGAAAGTGGTGGATCATGTGTTAGATAACGATGAAACCGAGGAGTCAAAATTGGAGTATATGTCGGAGTTAAAGTCTGAGTCCAACACTTCGAGTCAAACCGAAAAACAGGGCAAAAGAGTTTACAACAAAGAATTTCTTCTATCAAAATCTAATTTGGATGATGAAACGTTTAGAGTTGCATATACTTTGAATGATTCTGACAAATTATATTCTGATGAAGAATTTCCAATAAGAGGTGTTAAAACTGAAATGATCAAAAAGGTTTTCAAATTAACAGAAATCAATATTTCTGAAATAAAGGATATAAATCTTACTGATAAACCTAAAAAATACACCTCAAGAGTGCAACAAAGATTAAACAAGGGTTACGGTTCTGGTTCAGGTTTTCAAAAGAAACCAAACCATAACGGTAATTTCAAAAAGAAAGGTTTAGGATTTATTCCACCAGAAAATCAGAAAATGAAAAATATGTTCGAGATTTTAAATCAAAAATGAATTTTGTTTCAGGAACAAGCTCAGAAGAAGAGATGAAAAGTCCTTTCTGGAAGCAATCAAATAGGGATTTCCTTGCTAAGAAGCAATAAGAGATGAAGTTTGCTGTTCAGAAGAAAGATACGAGAACCTGTTTCCAATGCAACTCTATTGGACATATTGCCAGAGACTGTTCTAAGGCAATACAATCAAAATAGGGAGTATCTCGTAAACTGAAAGAGAAAGTGATGGAGTTTGAACCGCCAATTGATAGAACCAAACTATTCAAAAATTCAAAATTTGAAATTGGTGAATGTTCAAACAGGTTTTACAACAAAAGAGCTAAATCTGACAACCAGAAATGGGTTATTAAGAAGTATGTTGATAGTTCTAGCGATGATTCTGATAGGTCAAAATCAGAGGAGCTATCTTCTGGTGATGAATCTGATTCCACAAAATCAGAGGAGCCACAGACTGTAGAAAATGATGAAGAATCAGTTCCGACTGTGGATAATGAGAATTTTCCACCACTTCGGGCTGAAAATTTTAAGAAGAAAATTGGTAAAGTTGAAATTTCAAACCAATTTTATTCTGACAAAAAGGTTTTTGATGTTGAAAAGGCCTTTAACCCCAAAGTAAAACATATCTTTGGAAAAATGATTGACAGAAAAGTCAAAGGGGTTAAAGAGTTCTATGAGAAGAAAATGGGAGGTAAGAAACCAAGCGTTGGTAACTCGGTAACACCCAAGGCTTGTCAAGCTTGGGTGGATATATTCTTTGAATGAAAAACCTGACTTGCCGGAGATCCCAAGTTTGTAATCGTGGATCAGGAATCGGCATCATTCTTAAAAATTGTTTTTGTAAATGAATCTTAAAATGGTTAAATTTTTACAGGTTGTGACTTGCCGGAGCATCCAGGTTGGTAAGTGTGAAGCATGAATCGGCATCTTTAGGGTAAAATGATTCTGTGTAGATGTTTTATTCCTACATGAGGTAAATAGGTTTGGTTAAACCTACAAGTGGTAAATCAGGGATATTTAGTTGTATCTGTGTTTCCTACATGTGGTACGAGGTTGGATCTTACAAAGCGATTAATCAAGGTCATTAATTTGAACTTGATGTAATCTTCATACAAGTGGTTGAAAACAAAATGATGAATTGATCCCCATTTCTTACAAGTGGTAAAATCAACAAAACTTATTTTCCGGAAAAACCATTTTGATTAAAACAAACTTAAGTGTTTTGAAATCTTAATGGGAAAATAGTTTGTTGAGAGGGGGAGTTCTGATTGTTTATGCCGAATGGATGGCGATTTGAAGCTATTCACAATAGTTGTCAATTTACTTGTACAGTTTGTTTTCAAATTTCTTTTAAATGTGTTTGCATTTTTGGGGGAGTAAAAATTTCAAAAATTCCTAAAACATTAGAAAATTTGAAAAATACAAAAACATGATAAAATTAAAAATGAGTTTGGTTGTGAAAAGAGGAAATGATAGTACATCAGTGGACTATCACAACATGCTAAAGAAATGGAAAGTCGAATATGTGATAAACAATATCACTGCGGATGTGCCAGTAGGTTTTTACACATTCAGTAGATTGTTTTCGAGATATAAACCTAAATTTCAAACTTACTTATCTCGTGGGTAATATTTCTTGGATATATGGGTAACCCCTGAAATCTTGTTTGAAAGGTCCCTCTTTCTGAGATACTAGGTCTTTATACTCAGTGATATCTGGGGTATTATCCCAGGACTTCTAATTTTGCGGAAGCAATAGCCTAGTCCCCGTATAATACTTTCTACAATTGCTTGAAATATAGCGTCGCCCTCAGCATAAAAAATGATGAAACATTGAAAAATGCTAATCATGTGCTGTTGAAGAAAAGATCCTCTAAAGGGGACACACCAAAAGTCGAGCCGTCATCTCTCTGGTGAACGGAAGTTCTGACCTGAGCTCTCACGGTTTAGCATTTTACCCTTTTATAGATATCATCTAGGTATACTCACCTGTAAGACTGAATATTGGGATCTGGATACGGGAGTATATTCAAGTGGTGGGACACGCGAATAAGTTTAAGTTCTTAAGACATTAATCTCGTGTCTCGAAACAGTTGAACTTTGTGTGAAAATTTAAGAGGACCAGTATACTGACAATCTAGGTGAATTGTTTAGAACTTAAAATGAAATGAAGCTTAACGGTGTTGGTGATTTGTCTCATAAACTGATATGATCCTCTTACACAAACTCACAAAAATAGTGTTTGTAAATATTTCTTTACTGCATTTCATTAAATTCAAAAATCCAAAAAGATTTTAAGTGTGTTTTAGCATAAATTTTGAAAAATTCAAAAAGATTTTCGACAACTAGTGTTGAAGAGCTGATTTTCAAAATTCCAAGTGCTAGACATGATGAACATGTGGTGAGGGGAAGTCTGTGTTTAAATGAGAATAGTTTTTGAAATAAAAACAATATTCCTGCAGTCGGTTCATCAGAGACTATAAATGATAGATCATTTTGTGATTTGCTCTACAAGTGGTAAGCAGAATATAAACTTATCAAATTAAAAAATTTATTTTTGGTTAGAGATTTGTGCAGGTTTGAGTAAGAGTTGGGTTAATCGATCCTGAGAACCTTGTGATTGAAGAGAGTCAGGTTTCGATTCTGAGAAACGTATGAACCAGGCAACGATCTTGAACCTGTGAAAGCCAGACTACGATCCCTGCTTACTGAGAGGGGGAGTCTGAATGACAAAGAGCAAGACTCATTTCCTGAAAGTTATTAGTATTTGAGGGAAGGAATCTGCTGGTGCTAATAAGAAGAGAAGATAGAGATTGAGGATACTTACAGCGTCAGATACTTTGAAAAGAAGCCCGAAGACTGATAAAGATTGAAGATCCGAAGACTCGACACTGAAGACTCCGTCAACATCCGAGGGGGAGTTTGTTGGTGCATCCGTCTGTCGACTTTGTCTTGTATCGAGTCTTGTACAGAACTAGATAGATCAGGGAACAAAAAACAAGAAAGTGGAAATTAGAGGTGATTCCGCTTGAAATGACATCAGGTCATTTCAAGCGAAACCTAAATGATTCTAATTTCTCTTGAGTTAAACATGCATATTTCGCATGAATCAATGATGATAATTCCGCTTGAGACATGTTCAAACGGAATCAGGATGCCTATATATAGGCCATTCAAGCGAAATCAGAGTATAGTATTCCGGTTTGAGCCACGAAGTGCTGCCGAAGTGTCGACTCGCTGTAAAAACGTCATTATATCAATAATATCGACAGTTAAAGTGTATATCTAGCTGAATTAACCTCAATACGTCTATTTTCGCCTTTCGTATTGAGAAAAACTCTTCTGATCGACTCGTTCGGGTCAGAAAACGATCCTACAAAGTGTAATGTTTCGTCCACTTGTAGATCCTCAAGAGGAACATGTAAATTCTGTTCGGCTAGACACTTTTTGAGGTTCGAAACGTGGAAAGTCGGATGTACGTTGCTGAGTTCCTCTGGTAGTTCGAGTCTGTAGGCCACTTTGCCAATTCTTTCCAGAATCTTAAAGGGTCCAACGTATCGAGGCACGAGCTTTCCTTTCTTGCTGAATCAGATCACCCCATTCCAAGGTGAAACCTTTAGGAGTACGTGATCGCCAACCTCGAACTCAAGGGGCTTGCGGCGTTTATCGACATAACTCTTTTGACGACTCAGGGATTTCAAGAGATTGTCTCGTAGCTGGAGGATTTTGTCAGTCGTTTCTTGCAATAACTCAGGACCGGTAATTTGCGCATCTCGGATCTCGTGCCATACAATAGGCGATTGACATTTTCTTCATATAATGCCTCAAATGGTGCCATTTGAATGCTAGAGTGATAACTGTTGTTGTACGAGAATTCGACTAAAGTTATATGTGAATCACATTTACCACCAAAATGTATAACACACGAACGAAGAATGTCTTCAAGGGTGCGAATCGTGCTTTCAGTCCGACCGTCAGTTTGGGGATGGAAAGCGGTACTGCGATTAAGAGTAGTACCGTGAGCGGATTGAAAAGTTTCCCAAAGGCGTGAGGTAAATCCACCATGGTGGTCAGAGATGATATCACGAGGTGTCCCATGTCGACAAAAGACTTCGTCGATATACATTCGTGCTAGTCGTTCAACCTTATAGTCTTCTCGTATCGGCAGAAAGTGGGCAGATTTAGTAAGACAGTCAATGATAATCCAAATGCTATCGTGATCTGATGGCGTGCGTGGGAGTTTCGTAATGAAGTCCATAGCTCTACTCTCCCCTTTCCACATAGGGATCTCAGGTTGTACGAGTAAGCCAGAGGGTCGTTGTTGTTCAGCCTTGACTTTCGAATAAGTCAGGCACTTCGAGATATAGAGAGCGATATCCTTCTTTATTCTAGGCCACCAATACCGAAGACGTAGGTCCTGGTACATCTTGTCAGCACCGGGATGAATGGAATATCAAGACTTGTGGGCTTCAGTCAGCAATATCTCTCAAAGGTTATTGCGACTTGGGATCCAGATGCGATCGAGATAGTAATAGATACCGTTCGATTTGGTGACAAGTTGAGTTTCAGCACCACACTTCTTCATTTCCTCTTTCAAGGTATTCTCAATTAAGCATGCGTGTTGAGCATCACGAATTAGGGCTTCGAGGTCGTGTTGGGCTTGAACATTACGAACGCTATGTAAATAGCTTCGTCGGCTAAGGGCATCGGCAACGACATTTGCTTTGCCTGGGTGGTAACGTATCTCACAGTCATAGTCGTTGAGAAGTTCAACCCATCTGCGTTGGCGCATATTCAGTTCCTTCTGGTTCAAGATGTGTTGTAGGCCCTTATGGTCGGTGAAGACCGTACACTTAGTACCATAAAGGTAGTGTCGCCAAATCTTTAACGCAAAAACAACTGCACCGAGTTCGAGATCGTGGGTCGTATAGTTCTTCTCGTGGATTTTGAGCTGACGAGAGGCGTACGCGATAAGCTTATCCCGTTGCATCAGAACACATCCGAAACCTAGGTTAGAGGCATCACAGTAGACTACAAAGTCGTCGTTTCCATCAGGTAGCGCGAGTATGGGAGCGTTGCAAAGCATACGCTTGAGAGTTTGAAAGGCTTCCTCTTGTTCAGTTCCCCAAACAAAAGGCTTGTCTTTATGCGCCAGAGAGGTAAGAGGAATGACGATTTTAGAGAAATCAGCGATGAATCGTCGATAAGAACCCGCCAATCCGAGGAAAGAATGATCTTCGGATGGGGTTTTCGGTGTAATCCAACTCTTAACTGCTTCAATCTTCGCGGGGTCGACGTGAATACCTTGACTATTGACGATGTGACCGAGGAATTGAACCTCCTCAAGCCAAAATTCGCACTTGGAGAACTTGGCGTAGAGGCGATTCCCTTGGAGAAGCTCGAGAACCAAACAGAGATGTTGCATGTGTTCGGCTTTTGACTTCAAGTAGATAAGGATATCATCGATAAACACGGTGACGAAGCGGTCTAGAAAGGGTTTACACACGCGATTCATCAAATCCATAAAAACCGCGGGTGCGTTGGTAAGACCAAAGGGCATAACGACGAATTCATAATGGCTGTAACGGGTTCGAAAAGCATTTTAGGGATATCTTCCTCTTGAATTCGTAACTGATGATAACCAGAGCGTAGATCGATATTAGAAAAACATGTAGTGCCTTGCAATTGATCAAACAAATCGTAGATTTGGGGTAAGGGATAATGATTCTTGATAGTAAGCTTATTGAGTTCCCTATAATCGATTCACATTCAGAACGATCCGTCCTTCTTTTTGACAAAAAGGACAGGTGCGCCCCATGGAGATGTTCTAGGGCGTATGAAGCCTTTATCAAGCAATTCCTGGAGTTGACTTGAAAGTTCACGCATTTTAGATGGAGGGAGACGATAAGGGGCTTTAGCGATAGGGTTAGCTCTAGGAATGAGGTCGATACGAAAATCAATATCACAACTCAAAGGTAGACCAGGTAAGTCGTCAGGAAAGACAGTAGGAAAATCACGAACCACAATTACCTTTTCCATCAGCTTCTTTTCCTTTTCCTCCGCTACCACGATGTGCGCCAAGAAAGCCTTGTATTCCTTTCGGAGATACTTTCTTGCTTGAATGCACGACATTAGTTTGAGTTCCTTCGAAGATACTTCGCCATAAACACAGAGTTGGTCGCCATTAGAAAGAGAGAAACGAATCATCTTATCGAAACAAACGACTTCAGCACGATTTTCACGAAGAAAATCCATACCTACTATGATATCGAAACTTCCAAGCTGCATCGGAATAAGATCAATCGGAAAGACGTGATTGTTGAGTTCGAGGGTATAATCACAAAGGACAGAATTAACTGTGACGGTTCTTCCGGTGGCAATTTCTACGTCGAACGTCGTTGGGAGGTTAGCGCGTTTACGGTTTAGGAGCTTTTCGGATTCAAATGATACAAAACCGTTATCGGCTCCAGTATCAAATAAACACGAAGCATAAGTACCATTGACAAGAAACGTATTGTTGACAACATTGTTGTCAATTTGAGCCTGGCGGACATTGATTTTGAATGCTCTGCCGTGGGTTGCTTGTTGTGCTGGCTGTTACTGCTGCTGCTGTTGATGTTGTTACTGTGCTGGTTGCTGCTGCGGCTCTTGCTTCACCACTCGATTCGGGCACACGTTTGCGAAGTGGTTTGGATCACCACATGCGAAGTAAGCTCATGCATGAGCAGCGGGAGCAGGAGCTGCTTGGTTTCCCTGAGGAGCGGGGAGCGGAGCTGGTAGTGTAGGAGGAGCTTGAACTTGAGCTTGCTGACGAGTGCTAGTGCGACAGTTCGCAGTAAAGTGTCCGTAGAGGTTGCAGTGGACACAGAAATGGCAAGCTATCCCAGCTGGATGGTAATAAGTACAAGTAGGGCACAGAGGGTGAGGACTAGTGTACGCACGCTTGGTAGGTGGTGCGTTGTGTGACAACTGTGTTCTATAATCGTTGTACAATGTAAAACAATGTTGATTATCAACAAAAAAATGTGCTTTGGTGTTATTATGTGTGTTTTTGTGTTTGGTGATTTTACAATTTAATTCAATTCCAAATTTCAAGCTTTAAATCGCTTTCTGGAAGGTTATACGGAAACTGGTGCGTAAACGTAGTCAGTATAACGCGAAAAACACTCCGGAATAGTGACATAGGCTTAACATACCTTAAATAACCTCCACATAACTTAGAAATAAGTTTTGAATGGTTTGGTGTGTTGAAATCAAGTTTCTTCGATCACAGGGACTATTTGTGTCAAACTGCGAAACTATACCGATTTGTATAGTAACGAACATTCCAGAACTTGATCATAAGTTAAACATACCCTAAATAACCTTTACATAGTTTAGAAATAGGCGTTGAGGGGTTCGGTATGCTAAAATAAACTTTATTGATCAATAGGGACTAAAAGCGTCAAAAAGTGCACAAGTTTGCATTTTCACGCATATTTTACGTTCTGAATATATCCGGATATCCAAAAATTTATGTAAGCATTAAAATATTTTATTTTACTATTTGCAATGATAAAATTCCATTCGTCGCTTAATTTGGATCGTTTTTGCGTTCATTACGACTTCCGTCGTAATTAAGCGAATAACGCAACCGTACGACCAAACGAACCGACATCCAAGAAATTTTTTAGCATGTTTTGAGTTCCCTATACTTTAACTTTATTTTAGAGCCTTGAAATGGGGTTAACGGGGCTTAAAAGTGCAAAAAAAAAATAAAGTTTTACAAGTGTAGGGACCATTTTTGAAATTTCTGACCAGATTCAATGAACCTAGTCCTTTTTGAAGTGTTGATGGTTTTAACCCATGGTTTTGCAAAACCATGGGCTGGTATTCAATGAACTAGTCCATTATGACTCATATTAGGGGCTCCCATGGTTTTAGAAAACAATGGGCACACATGTAAGGTCCAGATCAAAGCTCAGTTTTCGATGAACGATCTTAACGGTTCTTGAATTCCTATAAATACCCACCCCCTCTCCTTGCAAACTCACACTTGAATCTGATTTTGGCTCTCTAAGTTGAAGTTTATGCTTCGTACCTGAGAGTAAATCGGATCAAGAGCTTGCGGGGACCTTCTGTAAGTATTCTTTCGTTCTTTTCATTCGTTTTTATCGTTAAAGTCAAACTGCGTTTGACTTTCTGCTTTGACCAGTTTATGGTCAACACGAAGTTCATTTGAACTTCATAACGTGAGCGTAATCACGATGGTTATAGTCCCTAGTGACTATACCTACTGATTACCACGTTATCTAGGCTCAGTGACGAGTCGTAGTTTCGGCCAAAATGCGTATTTACGCGTATTTTGTAACCAAACTACTCTAGGATATCAAAACCGTTTGTTTTGATATCAAAACCTGTTTTCTAACTTAACTAAACATGTTCTAGCATGTTTAGCTCGTCAATTTTTAGATTAGTGCTTATGTAGTGTCGTAAGTCAAGCGTACTAAACACCCGCTTAGACTTTCGAACACGACCCGTTTAGTCGATCATTAGGATCCGACCAAACATGTTTAGTGACCATAGTAGCATAGGGAATAACCTTCCAAGGTTATACCTTATGGTCACCTAGTTTAGGTAGTTGTATGATAAGTAGTTTATATGCCGTAGGTAAATTACCAAAATACCCTTTTCATGCATAATTGGTAATTAAGCATATGTAACCCAAACTTTTGTCACGTAACTGATTATGTAACATAATTAAACATGTTTTGGCATATAATACTTGTCATAGGGCAAGTTAGACATCTCAAATGCGCATTGCGCGCACGACACGTTAAAGTAGTGTAAGCAACCTTAATGGGTCGCAATGGGTCGAAAGCACTTAGGTTAAGTTTCAATTTAGGATGTAGGCTTTGTTAAACCATGTCACGTGAGTTCCAACACTCATTTGGTTTACAAAACCTCATTCTATCCGATCGTCCGATTTAGGCGTCTATTGTTTGACTAGTGGTTCGATTACTAGGTGCTACTTGATTCCTTTGATTTGCTTGAGATTGTTGGAAGTTCTATTGATTGAGGATACTTTGCACTTCATGTGAGTACATAGTTCCCCTATTTTACTGTTTTCAATTGTTTTGGGGTGATTCATATGTACGAAATGGTTTCAAAGTTTAAACGATGGTTTTTCAAAAACAATTAAGATGGTTTATACAAAACTAATAACGATTTCAATAAAGTGAACAAACTTGTTGGTTGTAGTTACATAACAAATGACATTCATTAGCATTGATCAAGCCGACCAGTATTAGGTTATGGTACCATAGGATCTGACAAATCCCGTTATTTTACTGCATCCATGGTTATGTGTGGGGGTTGTGGGTAACGACTGAATATGATGTTTGTTAATTTACCCTTTGGTGGTTTGTTAACGCGAGAAGCGAGACGCGAGGTGGTCGAGTCACAAAGGTTTGAATGTTATTAGCGAGACAACCATAAATAAGTTTTCACAATTAAAACGAGGATGATTTTAAACGATTTAAACGAGTTAACGATTTGGAAACGATTTGAAAACGATTTGAACAAGTTAAACGAATTGGATAAACGATTGGTTTTTGGTTAGTGTATAGATAATGGGACGGGTGTAATGTGGTGAAAGCATGGTGGATATGCCGCTGGTACTTCCTATATATAAGTGTTTTCATCATATTACATACCGTGGCGTTATTTAGTTCACTTGGGTAAACGATTTTGAAACGATGTCACACAAACGATGTTTTCTAAAGGATATAAACCATACAAGTTTTTAACGAGTTATTATAAGATGTTTTACAAGTTGGTTTTCTAAAACAAATGTTTTTGGGGTTAAGAATCATGGCTTCGAGATTTTATAAGCTATAATCAACTTGATTTGAGTTGGTTAACTATGTTGCAATACACTTTTCAAAACGAGGTTTGTATTTTGACTCTTGAAGTCTAATAAAGTACTGCAACATATAAACGAGCCACGACTCCAACACTCTTATAAAACCTATGTACTCGCCAGCATTTCTTTGCTGACTTTGTTTTTACATATGTTTTAGGTGATGTTGCTTGATGTGATTTCTAGGATGCATGCGTCACATAGGATCTGGACAAGGCCTTAATGACATAATAACTATGATAGATGATATAAAACTTGTTTGTTCTATGTTAAGACAATGTTAATATGTAACATGATCAATTAAACAAAACTCTTTTTGTATCTATGGTTGTGAAACAATAGCTTCTGTTACAACACTCCCTGACATTTCGGCCACTTCTTGTTGTCCTACGTGGGCGGGGTGTGACACGTTGGTCACGGGTGCGACTACTTGACGGTTCTGGTTCTGGGGTTGGATAGGAACAACATTGAGAGGAGCGGCGGTTGCATCATAGTTCTTGGTGTTGTTACCCTTGCATTTGCGTCCTTGACGTGATGACTTTGAAGCTTGTGGTGCGGCGGTTTCGGTAGCGGGAGTAGCAGTGACCTGGTGGAGATTCTTTCTTGAGGTCTTAAAATAAAAAGCCAAAACTCGCTTATCATTGATCTCAGCGGCGAGTTGGTAGGTTTCCTCAAAGGTTGTTGGCTTAGTGGATTGAACAAAATCGGCAACAAAATCGGGTAGAGCGCGGATGTACTTCTTGATTGTGATGTCGAGAGTTGACATACTGAGCTGCTTAAAGCGAGCAGTAAGACAAGCAATGTCACACCCCGACCACGAAAAACAACAAATCGTCGCGGAAACGTCGGGGAGTGTCGTAACAGAATCATTGTTTCACAACCATGGATTAAATAATTTTGTGTTATTGCATTATCGAACTCATTGTTTTATTACAAATCAAATAAATACAAATATTGTCTTTCAAGTTTTAAAGTCGCTAAGGCACGAGTCCATCCTATGTATAGCATGTATCAACAATCATCACAAAGAAGCACCTGAAACAAGTGTAAAAATAGGTACGTCAGCATAAAAATGTCTGTGAGATACATAGGTTTTATTAATGCATGATTCATGACTTGTAAGTTTAAAAGAATGTTTAACAAAAATAGTCATGAACTTAAAAATGTTTTGTTTTATAAATCATATAACAAGTGATAAGAAAATCAGATAATATAAAAGAAAGATGCATAAATAAATAATTATGTAAAATGAGTTTGTATAAAATATGTTGTTTGTAAAACAATGTTTTGATAAAAAGGTATGTAGTATATATAAAAATATACTTTGGTTTTAGAAAAGTCGAATAAGTAATATATTAAAATATATTTTAGTTCCAAAATAGTTAAACAGATAGTATATTAAATATAATTTAGTTGTCAAAATAATAGTATTCAGTAGTATATCAAAACTAGACTTTGGTTTTATTAATAACATATTAAACTATGCTTTGGTTTTGTAAATAACATATTAAACTATGTTTTAGTAACTAAAATATATGTTGTTTTTGTACAATATCAGACATGAGAGCATATCAAACTATACCTTTGGGAGTATAACAAAATATACAACAAAATTGTGATTTAGAATTCATTCAAACCTTAGTGTATCAAAATACACCTTATAGACTATAGAAATACCACAAAAGCAATCTCTATTTAGACAAAAATCGGTTTCTGACATTCCATACAACAGGAATGGGGTGTCAAATCCTATAGCGCTATATCATACTACAAATCGGTCTGGTGAACATATAAAATAAGTACAATCCAATAATTAATTTTATAATCTTTGAAAAAATAGTGTTTAAACCATAAATAATCATTCAGATTGTCAAAAGATAAGTACTAACATGTATAATCATTTATACTTTGAATCATGAACATAACAATTAGGTACACATGTTTCACCCCAAAATATTGAAAACAGTAAAAGAGGGGACTATGTACTCACTTGAGATTGCTTAGAAGTCTTGAATAACAACCAAGCAAAGCTAGAGGGATCACGTAATTAAATGGCACCTAATATAGGTAACTAAGTAAATAAAATAGACCTAAATCGGAAGATCGGATAGAACGAGGTTTCGTAAACCAAATGAGTATATGAACTCATGTAATATGGTTTAACAAAGCCTACATCCTAAAACGGAACCTATCCTAAGTGCTTACGACCCATTACGACCTGTTTAGGTAGCTTACGCTACTTTAACTTGTCGTTCACGTAAAACGTGTTCAGACCGCCTAACTAGTCCTACGACAAGTATTATATGCCTTAACATGCCTAATAATGTTGCCTAATCAGTTTAGATGTAAAAATTTGGGTTACATATGCTTAAAATGAATTTATTCGTAAAAAGGGCATTTTGGTCATTTACCTAAGGCATATAAACTACCTATCATATAACAACTTAACCGAAGTGACCATAAGGTATAACCTCGGAAGGTTATTCCCTATACAACTATGGTCCCAAAACATGTTTGGTCGGATCCTAATGATCGACCAAACGGGTCGGGTTCGAAAGTTTAAACGGTTGTTTAGACCGCTTATTTTACGACCCTATATAAGCACCAATCTAAAACTGATGAGTTAAACATGTTGAAACATGTTTAATGAAGTTTGAAAACAAGTTTGATATCAAGACAAAGGGTCTTAATACCCAAGAATAGTTTGGTTGCACAATACGCAAGAATAAGCATTTTGACCGAAACTATGACTCGTCACTACGCCTAAATAACGTGGTAATCAGTAGTTATAGTCACAAGAGACTATAACCATTGACTGGTCAAAGTCAAACACTGTTTGACTTTCACGCTTAAAAACGCATAAAAGAACGAAAGAAGCTTACAAAGGGTCCAAGCTAAGAAGGTTTGATCCAAGATTTCTCAGGTATGAAGGTTTTGAGTCTCCAACTTAGAGAAATCAGAATCAAAGTGTGAAGAATGGAATGAATGGAGGTGGGTATATATAGTTTTCAGGTAACCGTTAAGATCGTTCATCGAAAACCGAGCTTAAATCTAGACCGTACAAGTGCACGCATGGTTTTGGAATACCATGGGCACCCCAAAATAGCCTATAGGAAGCTTAAAAACCATTTGCAAGTTCAAAAAACCCACCTGCTGATTTGATCAGCTTGTTTTGCTGATCTGGGCAGTCTACACGCCCTGCGTAAGACTCGGAGGGCTTACGCCTCCCGCCTGAGCTGCAGATCAGCAAACAAAGTTTCAGAAATGGCAGTTTTGGTCCCTGCATTCTTTTAAGACCATTTTTGATAAGTTTAAGGCCCGTCAAGCCACTTTCAAGGCCTTACAATGATGCCTAAGCATAGTGGACATGAAACATGCTCAAAAATATGTCAGATGTCGGTTTGTTTGGTCGTACGGTTGCGTTGTTCGGTTAATTACGACGAAACACGAACGGACGCGAAAAACGATCCAAATTACGCGATGAATTGAATTTTTCATGCCAATCACTAAAATAAAATATTTTAATGATTACATAAATTTTTGGATGTCCGGATGTATTCAGAACGTAAGATATGCGCGAAAATGCAAAGTTATGCACTTTTTGACGCTTTTAGTCCCTGAATGACCAAAAAGTTTATTTTAGCATACCGAACACCTCAAAGCCTATTTCTAAGCTATGCAAAGGATATTTAGGGCATGTTTAACTTACGATCAAGGACCGGAATGTTCGTTACCACACGAATCGGCATACTTTCGCAGTTTGAAACAAATAGTCACTGCGATCGAATAAACTTGATTTCAACACACCAAACCATCCAAAACATATTTATAAGTTATGTAAAGGTTATTTAAGGTATGTTAAGCCTATGTCACTGTTCCGGAGTGTTTGTTGCATTAAACTGGTTATATTTACGCCTTAGTTCGCGTATAACCTTCCAGAAAGCGATTTAAAGCTCGAAATCGAACAAGAATCGATATGTGCAAACGATACACATATTTATACAAATCCCAAGTATGAAACACAATATTTCATTGGTTTGGTATATGTTTTATGGTTGAAGTGACACAGGTATCACAGTCTCCCCTGCTTTAGGAAATTTCGTCCCGAAATTTAATTTTAGAGGAAACTTGTAGAGACAACTGTGATTATTTTGCTTTCGAATGAATCCCTAGAACCTTCAGTAAAATCTGGGTCATGTTTGGATTCTTAACGAAATTGTCAATCATCAAAGTGAAGTCCTTGAAGTAACAAAACATGGAGTTTCGAACTACGGACAGAAGAACGTTTCTTATGAAGACTATCATAGGAAACTTGTGTGTGCTCGAAATCGGAGATTATAAAATAAAAAGACATTGGTCAAGGTCCAGGACTTCTAGTAACTTAAATAACGTTGCGTTTGCAATGTAATAAGGAACACTTATATATAGGAAGTACCAGCGGCGTATCCACCATGCCTCTTTCTACATTGTTCCCGTTTCGTTATTCTCATCACTATAGGTCTTAACACATGACGAAACTTGTTGTGGTTTCTGTGCCCTGAATTCCGTAATTATATATGCATCCATAATTATGTAATTCCTTACACAGTCCGCACAGTTCATTTCATAATGCGCAAGGGAAAAAAACAATTGAATAAACATGAAGTGACTTGACTAGACCACCAAAGGATCTTTTTAACTAGATCAACGAACGATCTTTTTAACTAGATCAACACATGATCTCCTTAACTAGACCGTCATACGATCTCCTTAAATAGACCACTTAAGGGATCTCTTCAGCTATATCATGACATGATATTCCTAACTAGATTTTTGAACTAATCTATTTAACTAGACCACTCAAGGGGTCCAATTAAAGAATAGTACTTCATAATCCAAGGGACTTAAGTATAACGTAGAAGCCCATTAAGGATTTAAGGTAGTACCTTTGGATATCCTACTATGAATCCCTCATATGGAATATTCTATGAGGATTTGGATAATGAATATTCGGATTACACAAAAACATAAGACATAAAGGAAATCACATAAGCACATAATCACATAATTGATTAACTTGATCTTCATTTTGTTAATTTTCTTGTTAATTGAGCACACGAGTATTTAAAGCACACCAGAAATCCAATCCGTGAATTCCGTTTGGCACTTTAAACATTTTCAAGAATCTGACTATGAAGACAGGAAGATCTTAATAGGAATTTGGCTTTGTTTCTTAAAAGAAATGAGTATTTAAGATTTTTTTTGGGGAGATCACAAGTGATCATACAATGACAGAACCACACGAGTAGTTTGTCTTTTGTGTCGGCATCATAGGGTTGTATTAAACATACACACAATCGTATCAGTTTCGTAAAATAAAATTGAAACAACAAATTTTATTTATATAACAACTGAGTCGATTTAAACATCCAAAAGATAACATTCAAGGAAATATAAAAGACTAATTATTCACTGCTGCATTGTCATCTGCGTTTGCCTCATTTATGTTAAAAACTCGTCCACGTGCTGGATTTTCGTTAACAAGTCTTGGGCAATTGTTCCGGTAGTTAGAAAGGTCACCACAGTTATAACACGACCCAGGTGGAAACCGTGCTTGAACAGCAGTAGGCTTTGCAGCAGCTTGGTTTTGGTTGGCATAACGGCACTTCCTCCAGATGAGACGGTTGCATTTGTTGCACAAAGGTGCAGTACCAACATAATTTTTCCTTTTACGAGGTTGTGCTTGCTGGTTTGGTGCAACCTAATTGTTCTGAGCAGTTATTGCGCAGTTTTGAGAAGCCTTACGCTTCTTCTTCTTGGATGTCCCGGCCTGTTTTTCCTTTGGTTCAACTTGTGCAGTCTTGTCAGATGGTCTTGGGTCGCCCTTTCGAAAAAGCTTACCCTTCCTGATCTGGGATTCAGTCAGGGTAGCAGACAATTCAATGGCCTGTTTGACGGTAGTAGGGTTGCTGCCAGTAACGATATCCTGAACTAAGTCAGGAAGACCATCAATGTACTTTTCAATCGCCTTCTCCACAGGCGTAACCATGGAAGGACAAAACAGGCTCAGTTCCTCATAACGGTCAGTATAGGCTCGATGTTCACCGCTGTCTTGCTTTAAATCGTCGAATTCCCTTTCCAACGCCCTAAGCTCATGACGAGGACAAAACTCCTTCATCATTAGAGCTCGAAGCTCTTCCCAAGTTTGAGCTAGTGCCACATCAGCACACTTATCACGCATCACACCGTTCCACCATGTAAGAGCACGCTTGTCGAATGCACTGGATGCAAACTCAACCTTACGCTCATTCGGACATTGCACATGTCTGAATGTGCTCTCCAAACTTTCGAACCATTACAGGAACGCGGTTGCTCCTTGAGACCCAGAAAACTTCAAAGGTTTAGCAGAATTGAAGGTCTTGAAGCTACACTGAGCATTGTTGTTGTTATTGTTGTTGTATAACTGATGGATCTGGGTTACTATGCCTGGAAGCACAGCAACCATTTGCTGAGCGACAAGGGCTGCGACTTCTTCATTAGTTTGAGGTTATGCATCTCGTCGAGGAGGCATTGTCTAAAAAGAACAAGGAAACATGAGGGAAAACAAGTGAAATGGCATTGGGTAAGAATAGGATATTACAATTACCAACCAAAAAGCATGGGTGATGGTCATTTGTTCGAACCACGAAGCAAACAAACGACACACAAAAGCTGAATCAAAGTAAATAGGTCCTCACAATGTATCGCGAAGACATGCTTTAGCCTATAAGTGGACACTCACCCCAAGAGTTCCTAGGTAAGAGTGACTAGTCCGATTATGTGGATTTGTACGAACACTCTAGCCTTAGACAGAAAACTCAGGATACAGGCATCCACCCTTCCAGATTGCACGTGTTCACATTATAAGACCCAAACTTTGACGAGATTTTGAAAACTTAGAGGGTTCAAAACCTTATAATAAATCATCCTAGAACAGATGATTAGTTTTCAAAGCGGATTCGAAATTTGTGTTCTCGTTGTGGTTGTCACCTAAAGATAGGCGACGGTATTGTTTTAAAACAAAACACAAGATAACTTGTGTTAGGGTCCTAGGAAGGTTATAGTCTAGGTCAAATCATTACTAATAACCTAATTCCCTATAACCATTGACTCTGATACCAACTTTTCTGTCACACCCGGACCACGAAAAACAACAAATCATGGCGGAAACGTCGGGGAGTGTCGTAACAAAATCATTGTTTCACAACCATGGATTAAATAATTTTGTGTTATTGCATTATCGAACTCATTGTTTTATTACAAATCAAATAAATACAAATATTGTCTTTCAAGTTTTAAAGTCGCTAAGGCATGAGTCCATCCTAGGTATAGCATGTATCAACAATCATCACAAAGCAGCACCTGAAACATGTGTAAAAATAGGTACGTCAGCATAAAAATGTCTGTGAGATACATAGGTTTTATTAATGCATGATTCATGACTTGTAAGTTTAAAAGAATGTTTAACAAAAATAGTCATGAACTTAAAAATGTTTTCTTTTATAAATCATATAACAAGTGATAAGAAAATCAGATAATATAAAAGAAAGATGCATAAATAAATAATTAAGTAAAATGAGTTTGCATAAAATATGTTGTTTGTAAAACAATGTTTTGATAAAAAGGTTTGTAGTATATATAAAAATATACTTTGGTTTTAGGAAAGTCAAATAAGTAATATATTAAAATATATTTTAGTTCCAAAATAGTTAAATAGATAGTAAATTAAATATACTTTAGTTGTCAAAAAAATAGCTTTCAGTAGTATATCAAAAGTACACTTTGGTTTTATAAATAACATATTAAACTATGCTTTGGTTTTGTAAATAACATATTAAACTATGTTTTAGGAATTAAAATATATGTTGTTTTTGTACAATATCACACATGAGAGCATATCAAACTATACCATTGGGAGTATAACAAAATATACAACAAAAATGTGATTTAGAATTCATTCAAACTGTGACATCTATGCTTGTGATATCATTCTACAAACTCTAAACAATACAATATTAATAAAACAATGTGTTTTGATCCCAATGTTTGTCATTTATGTTTTGTTTTGTGCACATATTGATTTTTGATCGATTTTGAACTCTATATCGCTTTCTGGAAAGTTATACGCGAACTGATGCGTAAACGCAGTCAGTTTAACGCGACAAACACTCCGGAACATCATCATGAACTTAACATACCTTAAATAACCCTTACATAACTTAGAAATAAGTTTTAAAGGCTTTGGTATGGCAAAAACAAGTTTATTCGCTCTTAGGGACTAATTGCGTCAACTTGCAAAAGTCTGCCGTTTCATAAGGCAACGTACAGTCCAGAACTTGATCATAAGTTAAACATACCATATATAACCTAAACATGGCTTAGAAATAAGCTTTGATAGGTTCGGTGTGTGAAAACATGCTTACATGATCTTACTGGGACTAAAAGTGTCAAAAACAGCGTAAGTTTGCATGTTCGCGCATATCTTACATTCTGGCCACATCTGGACATCCAAAATTTTTGTACACACTAAAATATTTTTATTTTAGTGATTCGGACGCGAAAATTCCATTCGTCGCTTAATTTGGTTCGTTTTCGCATCCGTTTGAGTTTCGTCGTAGTTTAACGAACAACGCGACCGTACGACCAAACGAGCCGACATCCGAGAATGTTCCAAGCATATTTTGAGTTCTCTAAACTTTATTGACCTTGTAGAGCCTTGAAAATGGCTTAACGGGGGTCAAAAAGGCCTGAAATGGACTCGAACGCATGCAGGCACCTAAGCTGTCAATATATCAAACTTTTGCTGAACTGGGGAGCCCAGGCGGGCCGTGTAAGCCCTCTCTCTTATCTTACGCGGGCCACGTCAGCATGCCTAGTTCCAGAAATTGAAATTCAGCAATCTGTTGCAACTTCAGGGGCTGTTTAGGCATTTTTTTGGAATGTTGAGTAAGTTTGTGTGATCACCAAGGCTTTGTACCTGCTTGTGACAATTGGAGGGTCAAGATTATTGCTTGATCACCACATAAAATGATCCTAATGGCTCTTGATTCCTATAAATAGCCATCCAATTCACTTCATTCTTTGCTCATTCTCATTTCTTCTCCTCTACATCTGCTTGGAAGCTTTCTAAGCTGATTTGGGACTTTGTCTTCTTTGTAGAAAAAATAGCAAGGACCCTAAGTGAGCTTCTTTTATTCTTTTATTGCTTTTTCCTTATGTTTGTGCAGAAAGTCAAACAGTTTGGCCAACAGTTTGACTTTCGGTTTTGACCATCAATTGGTCAAGTCAAAGTTCAATTGAACTTTGAAACATGATTGTAATCACGATAGTTATAATCCTTCGTGATTATAGCCGCTGATTACCACGTTAGCTAGTTGTAGTGTCGAGTCAAAGTTTTGGTCAAAATGCGTTTTAGCACGCATTTTGCCTCGGAACTACTTTAGGGTATCAAAACATTTTGTTTTGATACCAAATCAGTAGGTTAAACATGTTTTGACATGTTTAACTCGACACTATTAGTTTAGTGCTTGTTTAGGGTCGTAAGGTAAGCGGTCTAAACAACCGCTTATACTTCCGAACCCGACCCGTTTGGTCGATCTTTAGGATCCGACCAAGCTTAGTTAGTGATCATAGTTGCATAGGGAATAACCACTGAGGTTATACCTTATGATCACATAGGATTGGTTAGGCGTATGCTAGTTAGCTTGTATGCCCATAGGAAATGACCAAAATGCCCTTTTGAAGCTAAAATCCGTATTTTGCCTATGTGAACATATTTTTGACAAGTAATCTGGTTTAGTAACATGTTTAGGGATAATTGGGCATGTAAGACTTGACGTAGCACATAGATTACCATCCGAACATAGTTATACGCTAACGATGCGTTATACTGGCTTATGTTACCATAATGGGTCGAAACGGGTCAAAAGCACTTAGGTAGACTTTCCAATCAGAATGTAGGGTCTATGAAATCATACCATATGAGTTCAATTACTCATTTGATTTATAGAACCTCATTCTATCCTATCTCCCGATTTAGGAGCCGATTTATTAACATAGTTACCTATACTAGGTGCCGGTTGATTCCGTGACCCTAGGAGCTTGAATTGGTCTTATTCTCAAGACTAATTAGCAATCCCAGGTGAGTACATAGTTCCCCTCTTTTACCGTTTTCAAATATTTTGGGGTGATACACATGTACATACGTGTTACTTTTGTGCATTTCATGCTTTTATGACATAAACATGCTAGTTTCACCTAGTACATATTTAGTACATGCTTTCACTATGTTTTGCTATGTATGTTAAGCATGCTAGCACATTGATTTGTTATACATTTGTTGCATATGTTTACTTAGCATATGGAACACATGACATAAACATGCTAGTTTCACCTAGTACATATTTAGTACATGCTTTCACTATGTTTTGCTATGTATGTCAAGCATGCTAGCACATTGATTTGTTACACATTTGTTGCATATGTTTACTTAGCATATGGAACACATTGTTTTACATGACATTTCTGCTATGTATGTTTACTTAACATGCTAGCACATTGTTTTACATGAACATTTCTACTAGGCATGTTTACTTAGCATTCCTAGTACATGGTTTTCACATGCTACATTGGTTATGACATTTGGTATGTTAAATAGGGACAATAATACATTCATTAACATTGATCACGCCGCTCGGACTTATGTAATGGTACCATAGGAGTTGACAACTCCCGTTTCCGACTTCCTAGGTTTGTTTGGAAGTTTGGAATGACAGAATCCGACAACATAATTTAGATAAACCTTTAATTTGTTTAAGGGTTTGTCGCCACAGTCGCAAGGCTTGAATGTATGCAATTAACATTACTGCATAAATGTTTGTAATCATAAAGCATTGTTTTTCTGCAAAACATAACATTTGATTTAAACTTAGGTTTATTCAAAAACATTGTTTTGTACATTTTCTATGGGGTTGAGTAGCATCTAGTTATTCACCATAGATGACATTTGTTACACATGGATATTATCACATAGTTTAAGTAGATGATTTCCTACTCGCTATGCATTTCATTAGTTATACATGATACAGTTATACACATGACATTATACATGGTTTATACATAAACATTTTGACATTTAACCTGACATTTTGGTTGGTTATTGATAAGTGACTTATGTAATGGGGCTATGTGTTATATGATAAAAGCATGGTGGATACGCCGCTGGTACTTACTATATATAAGTGCTTTTATCGTATCATACATTGTTGCGTTATCTAAATCAATTGGACAAGACATGAAACATTTTTACAAAACATGACACTGTTTTACAAAGCATACATTTTTATACAGATTCACTTCTACTTGGTTATTCATTTAACCACGCATCTTCCTTTCATTATCAATTGCTTTTCATATCAATTTTCACATGGTTTTACAAAGGAAAACATTTTACAAGGTTTATGACTACATTTTATTAAACACTTCTTTCAAATACAAGTCATGAATCTGCATAAACAAAACCTATGTATCTCACAGGCATTTTTATGCTAACGAACCTATTTTTACATGTGTTTCAGGTGCTAATGCATGATGATGCTTGTGCTTCACTTAGGCGGACTCGGGCCTTAGTGACTTAAAAGACAGTTATTATGTTAGTTTAGTTTGAACTCAAAGACAATGTAACTTTAATTTTAATAATACATAACTTTAATTGCCATGGTTGTTGAAACAATAATTCTGTCGCCACTCACCTCCCCGGCGTTTCCGCCGCGGTTTGTTGTTTTACGCGGCCAGGGTGTGACAGAAGAGTTGGTATCAGAGCCAATGGTTATAGGGAATTAGGTTATTAGTAATGCTTTGATCTAGACTATAACTTTCTAGGACCCTAACACAAGTTTACTTGTGTTTAGATTTTAAAACAATACCCGTCACCTATCCTTAGGTGATAAACACAACGAGAACACAATAACAAATCCGCTTCGAAGATTAATCATCTATCCTCGGATGACTGATTATATGGTTTTGAACCCTTCCGGTTTGATTCATTTTTGGCTTAATGCCTTCTAAATTTTAAATCCCGTCAAAGTTTTGGGTCTAAAATAATGTGAACACGTGCAAAATGGAAGAGTGAATGCATGTACCCTGAGTTTTCTGTCTAAGGCTAGAGTGTTCGTACAAATCCGCAGTATCGGACCAGTCACTCTTACCTGGGAACTCTTGGGGTGAGTGTTCACTTATAGGCGAGCATGTCTTCGCGATACATTATTATGACTCATTTACTTTGATTTGTCACTGTGTGTTGTTTGTTTGCTTTGTGGTAACGAACAAATGACCACCTTCCTTGGTTTTTGTCGATTTTATTGTTATCTCATTTTCATCACATCATCTCACTCGTTTTCTCTCATGTTTCCTCTTTTAGAATGCATCCTCGACGTAATGTTCCTCAACCTGATGCCGAACTGGCAGCTATTATAGCACAGCAGATGGCTGCTATGCTACCTGGTCTTATAACTCAAATAAACCAAGCCACCAATAACAATGTTAATGCACCTGCTCCGTGCAACTTTAAACAGTTTAACTCGGCTAAACCACTCAAGTTTAGTGGTACTGAAGGAGCAACAGGGCTCCTACAGTGGTTTGAGAGTCTTGAGAGCACATTTCGCCATGTTCAGTGTCCGAACAACCGTAAGGTCGAGTTTGCTTCGAGTGTGTTTCAAAAGAGGGCTCTTACCTGGTGGAATGGGGTAATGAGAGATAGAGGTGCTGATGTTGCTTTGGGTCAGACATGGGAGGAACTCAGGGCTCTCATGATGAGAGAATTTTGTCCTTGACATGAGCAGAGGGCACTAGAAGATGAGTTCAATGATCTGAAGCTAGTCAGTGGTGAACACCGGGCTTATACAGACAGATATGAGGAGTTAAGCTTGCTCTGTCCGACTATGGTCACGCCTTTGGATAAGGCTATTGAGAGGTACATAGACGGGTTGCCAGATCCTATTCAGCATATTGTCCTTGGCAGTCACCCTACTACCGTCCGACAGGCCATTGAGCTAGCTGCTACCCTTACTGTATCGCAAATCAAAAAGGGTAAACTCCACAGGAAGGGTGACAAAAAGCAGAAACAGTCTGATGGCACCAAGGAGAGCAAAGGCAAGAAGGCTGCTGAGTCTTCTAAGAAATCGAGGAAGCGTAAGGCTTCCAAGAATTTTGCTATTACTGCTCAGACAAACCAGGCTGCTCCTAACCAGGCAGCACAGAATCAGGTTGCACAACCTGCTGCCAAAAGGCAGCATGCAGGAAATGCACCTCTGTGCAACAGATGTAACAACCACCACCAGCCACAGATGCAATGCCGCATCTGCACGAATTGTGGCAAGTCTGGTCATCTTGCGAATACCTGCCGTTTTGCTCCTAATCAGAATCAGGCAGCTCAAAACCCAGCAGTACAAAACCCTGCCCAGAATCCTGCACGACCTCACTTTCCGCCTGGTTCATGTTTCAATTGTGGGGATCTGACCCACTACAGGAACAATTGCCCGAGGTTGGCAAATGCAAATCAGGCACCGGCTCGTGGTAGAGCTTTCAATCTTAATGCAAATGAGGCGCGTGCAGATAACGAAGTGGTGAACGGTACGTTCCTTGTTAACAACCATCCTGCTTCTGTTCTATTTGATTCGGGTGCCGATAAGAGTTTTATATCCTTAGCATTTGAGACTTTGCTTTCGATGACTAGAACAAAACTAGGAAAGCCCTTGACAGTAGAAGTAGCTAGTGGTGAACCTGTTGTACTCGACTCTGTTCTTCGAAATTGCCAGTTGAATCTCAATAACCATCTTTTCCCTATTGACGTCACACCGATGCAACTCGGGAGCTTCGATGTTATATTAGGAATGGATTGGTTATCGAAGTACCATGCTGAGGTGGTATGTTTCTAGAAGTTGGTCCGTATACCGCTTTCGACTGGTGAGATCTTAGAAATTCATAGGGAGAAACTTGCTAGTAGCCTTAAACTCATGTCTTGTACCCAAGCTCATAAATACCTACGAAAGAATTATGTTTCTTTCTTAGCAAATGTCGTAGAGGATAAAGGCAAGGGTAAGACTATTCAAGATATCCCTTTTGTTCGGGATTATCCAGAGGTATTTCCTGAGGAATTACCTGGTTTACCCCCTTGTGCGCCAAGTTGAGTTTCGCATTGATCTTGTACCTGGCGCAAATCCCATTGCTAAGTCACCTTATCGTCTTGCACCGTCTGAGATGCAAGAGTTGTCTAAGCAGCTTCAGGAGCTATCTGACAAAGGATTCATCCGTCCAAGCTTTTCCCCTTGGGGCGCTCCTGTCCTATTTGTGAAAAAGAAGGATGGATCATTTAGGATGTGTATCGATTACCGTGAGCTTAACAAGCTTACCATCAAGAATCGATATCCCCTACCTCGCATTGATGATCTCTTTGATTAGCTACAGGGTGCTACTTGCTTTTCAAAGATTGATCTACGTTCTGGGTATCATCAACTTCGAGTTCTCGAAGAAGAAATTCCCAAGACAACTTTTCGTACGCGCTATGGTCACTATGAGTTCACAGTTATGCCTTTCGGTTTAACAAATGCTCCAGCTGTTTTCATGGACTTGATGAATAGGGTTTGTAAGCCTTATCTAGACAAGTTCATCATCGTTTTCATTGATGACATTTTGATCTATTCTAAGACTCGAGCTGATCATGAATAACATCTTCGTTTTACAATGGAGCTTCTAAAGAAAGAACAGCTTTTCGCCAAATTCTCCAAGTGCGAATTCTGGCTTAAGGAAGTTCAATTTTTAGGGCACATAGTCAACGAACAAGGTATACATGTAGATCCCGCCAAAATCAGTGCGATTAAGGATTGGGATACTCCTACTACTCCTACCGAGGTTCGTTCATTTCTTGGTCTAGCGGGTTATTACCGCCGTTTCATTGAAAACTTCTCCAAGATTGCGGTTCCTCTCACTGCTTTAACTCAGAAAAGCAAACCTTTTGAGTGGGGATCCAAAAAGGAAGAAGCTTTTCAGACTTTGAAACAGAAACTTTGTGATGCACCTATTCTATCTTTGCCCGAGGGTAACGACGACTTTGTCGTGTACTGTGATGCACCAACTTAGGCCTTGGCTGTGTTCTTATGCAAAGAAACAAAGTTATAGCCTATGCATCAAGACAGCTGAAAGTGCATGAGAAGAACTACACCACTCATGATCTTGAATTAGGTGCAGTAGTCTTTGCTCTCAAAATCTGGAGACACTACCTTTACGGTACAAAGTGTGTAGTGTTTACTGACCACAAGAGTCTCCAGCATATCTTCAATCAGAAAGAACTAAACATGAGGCAACGACGTTGGTTTGAACTCCTAAACTACTACGATTGTGAAATTCGCTACCATCCTGGTAAGGCGAATGTCGTGGCTGACGCATTGAGTTGTAAGGAACGTGTCAAGCTTCACTGTGTTCAAGTTCGATCGGACATTCAATCCCGCATAATTCAGGCTGAATATACTTGTATTACACAAGACTTGATGGGTAAAGAGTTATCGTGTCATACTAATCCTGAGCTTGAACTGAGAGATTTTGGGATTTTCTATTACATGGGCCGTTTGTGGGTCCCAAGTATAGACAATCTTCGCACCTTGCTTATGGATGAAGCTCATAAGTCTCGTTATTCTATTCATCCTGGTGTAGACAAAATGTATAAGGATCTTCGAACCCAGTACTGGTGGCCGGGTATGAAGAAAGACATTGCCTTATATGTTTCAAAATGCCTTACTTGTCTTAAGGTTAAGGCAGAACACCAACATCCCTCTGGATTATTGGAGCAACCAGAGATTCCGGTTTGGAAATGGGAAAACATTGCCTTATATGTTTCAAAATGCCTTACTTGCCATGGGTACTCAACTTCATTTTTGCTCAGCGTACCATCCGCAGACAGATGGTCAATCTGAGAGAACAATCCAGAAACTGGAGGATATGCTTAGAGCGTGTGTGATTGACTTTGGTGGTAGTTGGGATTCGCATCTACCATTGATCGAATTCTCCTACGACAATAGTTATCACTCTAGCATCAATATGGCTCCTTTCGAAGCTTTATACAGTCGAAAATGTCGTTCACCGGTCTGCTAGAATGAGATAGGTGAAGCTCAGCTTACTGGACCTGAACTCATTCTAGAGACTACAGATAAGGTCAAGAAGATTCGTGATAACCTACAGACAGCTAGAAGCCGTCAGAAGTGTTACGCGGATCGACGACGCAAGCGCTTAGAATTCCAAGTTGGCGATCACGTCCTACTCAAGGTATCCCCTTGGAAAGGTGTGATTAGATTTGGGAAGAAAGGAAAACTTGCACCTCGCTATGTTAGACCATTTAAGATCGTTGAAAGAGTCGGAAAAGTAGCCTACAGACTTGAGCTACCTCCTGAACTTGGAAATGTTCATCCAACATTCCACGTGTCCAATCTCAGAAAGTGTTTAGCTGATGAGAACCTCCACATACCACTTGATGAAATTCGTGTTGATAACACGATGCACTTTGTTGAGAAACCTGTGGAGATAGTGGACCGTACATTTAAATAGTTGAAGGGCAAACGGATTAAATTGGTCAAAGTTCGCTGGGAATCTAAACGTGGCCCAGAGTTTACTTGGGAACGCGAAGATCAGATGAAAGAGAAATATCCGCATCTATTCTCACAAGTTTCCTCTAAATAAATTTCGGGACGAAATTTCCTGAAGTAGGGGAGACTGTGACATCAATGCTTGTGATATCATTCTACAAACTCTGAACAATACAATATTAATAAAACAATGTGTTTTGATCCCAATGTTTGTCATTTATGTTTGGTTTTGTGCCCATGTTGATTTTTGATCGATTTTGAACTCTATATCGCTTTCTTGAAAGTTATACGCGAACTGATACGTAAACGCAGTCAGTTTAACGCGACAAACACTCTGGAACATCATCATGAACCTAACATACCTTAAATAACCCTTACATAACTTAGAAATAAGTTTTAAAGGCTTTGTTATGGCAAAAACAAGTTTATTCGCTCTCAGGGACTAATTGCGTCAACTTGCAAAAGTCTGCCGTTTCATAAGGCAACGTACAGTCCGGAACTTGATCATAAGTTAAACATACCATATATAACCTAAACATGGCTTAGAAATAAGCTTTGATAGGTTCGGTGTGCGAAAACATGCTTACATGATCTTACAGGGACTAAAAGTGTCAAAAACAGCGTAAGTTTGCATTTTCGCGCATATCTTACGTTCTGGCCACATCTGGACATCCAAAATTTTTGTACACACTAAAATATTTTTATTTTAGTGATTCGGACGCGAAAATTCCATTCGTCGCTTAATTTGGTTCGTTTTCGCATCCGTTTGAGTTTCGTCGTAATTTAACGAACAACGCAACTGTACGACCAAACGAGCCGACATCCGAGAATGTTCCAAGCATATTTTGAGTCCTTTAAACTTTATTGACCTTGTAGAGCCTTGAAAATGGCTTAACGGGGGTCAAAAAGGCCTGAAATGGACTCAAATGCATGCAGGGACCTAAGCTGTCAATATATCAAACTTCTACTGAACTGGGGAGCCCAGGCGGGCCGTGTAAGCCCTCTCCCTTATCTTACGCGGGCCGCGTCAGCATGCCCAGTTCCAGAAATTGAAATTCAGCAATCTGTTGCAACTTCAGGGGCTGTTTAGGCATTTTTTTTGGAATGTTGAGCAAGTTTGTGTGATCACCAAGGCTTTGTACCTGCTTGTGACAATTGGAGGGTTAAGATTATTGCTTTATCACGACACAAAATGATCCTAATGGCTCTTGATTCCTATAAATAGCCATCCAATTCACTTCATTCTTTGCTCATTCTCATTTCTTCTCCTCTACATCTGTTTGGAAGCTTTCTAAGCTGATTTGGGACTTTGTCTTCTTTGTAGAAAAGATAGCAAGGACCCTAAGTGAGCTTCTTTCATTCTTTTTTTGCTTTTTCCTTATGTTTGTGTAGAAAGTCAAACAGTTTGGCCAACAGTTTGACTTTCGGTTTTGACCATCAATTGGTCAAGTCAAAGTTCAATTGAACTTTGAAATGTGATTGTAATCACGATAGTTATAATCCTTCGTGATTATAGCCGCTGATTACCACGTTAGCTAGTTGTAGTGTCGAGTCAAAGTTTCGGTCAAAATGCGTTTTAGCACGCATTTTGCCTCAGAACTACTTTAGGGTATCAAAACATTTTGTTTTGATACCAAATCAGTAGGTTAAACATGTTTTGACATGTTTAACTCGACACTATTAGTTTAGTGCTTGTTTAGGGTCGTAAGGTAAGCGGTCTAAACAATCGCTTATACTTCCGAACCCGACCCGTTTGGTCGATCTTTAGGATCCGACCACGCTTAGTTAGTGATCATAGTTGCATAGGGAATAACCACTGAGGTTATACCTTATGATCACATAGGATTGGTTAGGCGTATGCTAGGAAATGACCAAAATGCCCTTTTGAAGCTAAAATCCGTATTTTGCCTATGTGAACATATTTTTGACAAGTAATCTGGTTTAGTAACATGTTTAGTGATAATTGGGCATGTAAGACTTGACGTAGCACATAGATTACCATCCGAACATAGTTATACGCTAACGACGCATTATAGTGGCTTATGTTACCATAATGGGTCGAAACGGGTCAAAAGCACTTAGGTAGACTTTCCAATCAGAATGTAGGGTCTATTAAATCATACGATATGAGTTCAATTACTCATTTAATTTATAGAACCTCATTCTATCCTGTCTCCCGATTTAGGAGCCGATTTATTAACATAGTTACCTAACTAGGTGCCGGTTGATTCCATGACCCTAGGAGCTTGAATTGGTCTTATTCTCAAGACAAATTAGCAATCCCAGGTGAGTACATAGTTCCCCTCTTTTACCGTTTTTAAATATTTTGGGGTGATACACATGTACATACATGTTACTTTTGTGCATTTCATGCTTTTATGACATAAACATGCTAGTTTCACCTAGTACATATTTAGTACATGATTTCACTATGTTTTGCTATGTATGTTAAGCATGCTAGCACATTGATTTGTTATACATTTGTTGCATATGTTTACTTAGCATATGGAACATATGACATAAACATGCTAGTTTCACCTAGTACATATTTAGTACATGCTTTCACTATGTTTTGCTATGTATGTCAAGCATGCTAGCACATTGATTTGTTACACATTTGTTGCATATGTTTACTTAGCATATGGAACACATTGTTTTACATGACATTTCTGCTATGTATGTTTACTTAACATGCTAGCACATTGTTTTACATGAACATTTCTACTAGGCATGTTTACTTAGCATTCCTAGTACATGGTTTTCACATGCTACATTGGTTATGACATTTAGTATGTTAAATCGGGACAATAATACATTCATTAACATTGATCACGCCGCTCGGACTTATGTAATGGTACCATAGGAATTGACAACTCCCGTTTCCGACTTCCTAGGTTTGTTTGGAAGTTGGGAATGACAGAATCCGACAACATAATTTAGATAAACCTTTAATTCGTTTAAGGGTTTGTCGCCACAGTCGCAAGGCTTGAATGTATGCGATTAACATTACTGCATAAATGTTTGTAATCATAAAGCATTGGTTTTCTGCAAAACATAACATTTGATTTAAACTTAGGTTTATTCAAAAACATTGTTTTGTACATTTTCTATGGGGTTGAGTAGCTTCTAGTTATTCACCATACATGACATTTGTTACACATGGATATTATCACATAGTTTAAGTAGATGATTTCCTACTCGCTATGCATTTCATTAGTTATACATGTACAGTTATACACATGACATTATACATGGTTTATACATAAACATTTTGACATTTAACATGACATTTTGGTTGGTTATTGATAAGTGACTTATGTAACGAGGCTATGTGTTATATGATAAAAGCATGGTGGATACGCCGCTGGTACTTCCTATATATAAGTGCTTTTATCGTATCATACATTGTTGCGTTATCTAAATCACTTGGACAAGACATGAAACATTTTTACAAAACATGACACTGTTTTACAAAGCATACATTTTTATACAGATTCACTTCTACTTGGTTATTCATTTAACCATGCATCTTCCTTTCATTATCAATTGCTTTTCATATCAATTTTCACATGGTTTTACAAAGGAAAACATTTTACAAGGTTCATGACTACATTTTATTAAACACTTCTTTCAAATACAAGTCATGAATCTGCATAAACAAAACCTATGTATCTCACAGGCATTTTTATGCTGACGTACCTATTTTTACATGTGTTTCAGGTGCTAATGCATGATGATTCTTGTGCTTCACTTAGGCGAACTCGGGCCTTAGTGACTTAAAAGACAGTTATTATGTTAGTTTAGTTTGAACTCAAAGAAAATGTAACTTTAATTTTAATAATACATAACTTTAATTGCCATGGTTGTTGAAACAATAATTCTGTCGCCACTCACCTCCCCGGTGTTTCCGCCGCGGTTTGTTGTTTTACGCGGCCGGGGTGTGACACAAACCTTAGTGTATCAAAATACACCTTAGAGACTATAGAAATACCACAAAGGCAATCTCTATTTGGACAAAAATCGGCTTCTGACATTCCATACAACAGGAATGGGGTGTCAAATCCTATAGCGCTATATCATACTACTAATCGGTCTGGTGAACATATAAAATAAGTACAATCCAACAATTAATTTTATAATCTTTGAAAAATTAGTGTTTAAACCATAAATAATCATTCAGTTTGTTAAAAGATAAGTACTAACATGTATAGTCATTTATACTTTGAAATCATGAACATAACAATTAGGTACACATGTTTCACCCCAAAACATTGAAAACAGTAAAAGAGGGGACTATTTACTCACTTGAGATTGCTTAGAAGTCTTGAATAACAACCAAGCAAAGCTAGAGGGATCACGGAATCAAACGGCACCTAATATAGGTAACTAAGTAAATAAAATGGACCTAAATCGGAAGATCAGATAGAACGAGGTTTGGTAAACCAAATGAGTATAGGAACTCATGTAATATGGTTTAACAAAGCCTACATCGTAAAACGGAACCTATCCTAAGTGCTTACGACCCATTACGACCCGTTTAGGCAGCTTACGCTACTTTAACGCGTCGTTCATGTAAAACGCGTTCGGACCGCCTAACTAGTCCTATGATAAGTATTATATGCCTTAACATGCCTAATAATGTTGCCTAATCAGTTTAGATGTAAAAATTTAGGTAACATATGCTTAAAATGAATTTATGCGTAAAAAGGGCATTTTGGTCATTTACCTAAGGCATACAAACTACCTATCATATAACTACTTAACCGAAGGGACCATAAGGTATAACCTTGGAAGGTTATTCCCTATACAACTATAGTCCCAAAACATGTTTGGTCGGATCCTAATGATCGACCAAACGGGTCGGGTTCAAAAGTCTAAACGGTTGTTTAGACCGCTTATCTTACGACCCTATATAAGCACCAATCTAAAAGTGACGAGTTAGACATGTTGAAATATGTTTAACGAAGTTTGAAAAAACGTTTGATATCAAGACAAAGGGTATTGATACCCAAGAATAGTTTGGTTGTAAAGTAAGCAAGAATACACATTTTGATCGAAACTATGACTCGTGGTAATCAGTAGGTATAGTCACAAGAGACTATAACCATCGTGATTACGCTTACGTTACGAAGTTCAAACGAACTTCGTGTTGACCATTGACTGGTCAAAGCAGAAAGTAAAACACTGTTTGACTTTCACGCTTAAAAACGTATAAAAGAACGAAAGAAGCTTACAAAGGTTCAAGCTAGGAAGGTTTGATCCAAGATTTCTCAGGTATGAAGGTTTAGAGTCTCCAACTTAGAGAAATCAAAATCAAAGTGTGAAGAATGGAGTTAATGGAGGTGGCTATATATAGTTTTCAGGTAACCGTTAAGATCGTTCATCGAAATCCGAGCTTAAATCTGGACCGTACAAGTGCACCCATGGTTTTGGAATACCATGGGCACCCCAAAATAGCCCATAGGAAGCTTAAAAACCATTTGCAAGATCAAAAAACCCTGCTGCTGATTTGATCAGCTTGTTTTGCTGATCTGGGCATTGTACGCGCCCCGCTTAAGACTCTTGGAGGGCTTACACGGCCCGCCTGAGCTGCAGATCAGCAAACAAAGTTTCAGAAATGGCAGTTTTGGTCCTTGCATGCTTTTAAGGCCATTTTTATGCGTTTAAGGCCCGTTAAGCCACTTTAAAGGCCCTAAAATGATGCCCAAGCATAGTGGACGTGAAACATGCTCAAAAATATGTCGGATGTCGGTTCGTTTGCTCGTACGGTTGCGTTGTTCGGTTAATTACGACGAAACACGAACGGACGCGAAAAACGACCCAAATTACGCGACGAATGGAATTTTATAATGCCAATCACTAAAATAAAATACTTTAATGATTACCTAAATTTTTGGATATCCGGATGTATTCAGAACGTAAGATATGTGCGAAAATGCAAACTTATGCACTTTTTGACGCTTTTAGTCCCTGAATGACCAAAAAGTTTATTTTAGCATACTGAACACCTCAAAGCCTATTTCTAAGCTATGAAAACGATATTTAGGGCATGTTTAACTTATGATCAAGTTCCGGAATGTTCGTTACCACACGAATCGGCATACTTTCGCAGTTTGACATATATAGTCTCTACGATCGAATAAACTTTATTTCAACACACCAAACCATCCAAAACTTATTTCTAAGTTATGTGAAGGTTATTTAAGGTATGTTAAGCCTATGTCACTGTTCCGGAGTGTTTGTTGCATTAAATTGGTTATATTTACACATCAGTTCTCGTATAATCTTCTAGAAAGCGATTTAAAGCTCGAAAGCGAATAAGAATTGATATGTGCAAACGATACACATATTTATACAAATCCCAAGTATGAAACACAATATTTCATTGGGTTGGTATCTGTTTGATGGTTGAAGTGATACATGTGTCACAAGCATTGTCGCCACCTTCTTGCTTGATACCCCAAAACTCGTTTTCCAGCTTCTGGAGTTCATGTGGGGGACATAATTCTTTCATCATGACTTCCTTCAATTCCTCCCAAGAGAGTCCATAGGCTGCGTTATTTCCGCGCTTGTTGCACTCAGCAGTCCACCAATCCAGCGCCCTAGACTGGAAGACCCTAGTAGCGTTCACATTTCGCAGAACGTCTGGGCATCCGTTTTGACGAAGAGTGACTTCAATCGAGTCAAACAACTAAACATTGCGATGGACCCGTCTTCACTAGTGAAGTCTTTAGGGCCATAGGCCTTGAATTGTTTGAAGCTAAAAGGAGCTCTAGCATAGTCGTTCTTGGATTCAACATAGGAGCTGCTCTTCACCTCGTTGATTTTGCTAACGATCTGCGGTATGACTTTGGCGATTTCCTTGGCAACTAGAGAAGCGATGCGCTTGTCATCTCTGCTTCTCTGAGCGTTGCGGCGAGTGTGAGAGCCAAGGGAAGAAATTTTCTGTAGCAGACATCGTCGTATGATTTAGGCGGGATACAATCGGATCTCTCCATACCAACATACTTATTATTACTAGATAAAGCATCAGGAACACGTCTAACACATAGGCACATAGTCACGTAGGCACATAATCCACGTAAGCATGTAAGCACATAAGCACAAAAGCACGTAGAGCACAGAAGCACGTATTTAACTATATTTTTCATGTATTCACCTACATATATTGCACGTATTCACCTATCATTCAAGTTTCGCGAAGCTCGTTCGAGAGTTGCGAGTGCGAGTAGCGTAAGCGAGTAACATAGCATGCGAGAGTCCATAGGTTGGCTGCGATTTGTTAGCGTTTTGAGATAAGTGTGCAGTGCGAGTCGTGCGAGTTTAGGAAAGCGATGGGCGAAAAAGCGAATACGTCTCCAAAATCATAATAAATAAACATTTAAACATATAAAACACATAAAATCGATGATCCACAGAGTCAGCGGTTGCGAGCTCAGAATCGAATCAGAGTGTATGGGTGTTAAGACAGCGACTACCCAAAGTGATTCAACTATTCTCAATGACTTCGAGTACACGTATTGGCCTAATAGACTGTGCTCTCTCACCGACATATGGTGAGCGGCACTCATCCTTTCGGTTACTACACGAATTGAGTCGTTGGAATCTATCGAGACTTTGGTGAAAGTTTTATAAAACGAAAAAGAGAGCGGAACAAGTCATTAAGATGTGGGTGTCACCCCTAACTTAACAACTTTATTCCTGGTTGTGTGGTAAACCACGAGATAGAGAGGGAGAATTTCGTCGAGATATGGATCTCACTCCTGACTGAACGCAAATTCTCGTGTTATTAGTAAAAATTTCGCGTAGAGTGAGCGATTCTATCGAGAGTTCTCGGTTTTCACACCTAACCTCGACCAAATCACTCGTTTGTGTTATGCGAGTGTTTTCGAAAACGTGTGTCGTGTTTGCCTTAGAAAAGGCAATAGTGCATTTTCAGCTTTAGGAAAAGTTTCTTTCTGCGAAGCTGTAGTATGCGGTGTTCACACAAAGTGATAGTATCAGCGAGAGTATCAAGAATAAGCTCGTGCAGATCCCCTACTGTGCTCGCACATGTCACACCCCGACCACGTAAAACAACAAAATGTGGCAGAATCGTCGGGGAGTGTTGTAACAAAATAAATGTTTCATAACACATGGAAAATTGAAACGTTGTTTTATTGATTAAAAGAGTTACAATGTCTTAACAAACAAAGAAGTATAACAAAATTAACTAGTCTTGCATCTTTTATTGTCACTAAGGCCCAAGTCCACCTATGTGTATATTGATCAATCCTATGCATCATCTCCTGAAACACATGTGAAAATAGGTACGTCAGCATAAAAATGTCGGCGAGTACATAGGTTTTATTGATTTAGGATTCATGACTTATAAGTGTAGAAAAAAGTTGTTTAACAAAAAGTCAGTCATGATCCTTGTAAAATGTCTTGTTTTATAAATCATTTGAAAAGTGATGATAGATATGTATATTTAAATGAATAATGTAAGGTTAAATGAATAACCAAGTAAAATGAGTTTGTATAAAACCAACTGTTTTGTAAAACAATGTCTTGTGAAAAATATGTTATTTGTGCAAAATGTATAAGTCCAAATTGAATGATTTAAATAACGTTACGACATGTAATATAATACAAGCACTTATATATAGGAAGTACCAGCGGCGTATCCACCATGCTTGTATCACATTTCACACGTCTCGTTACTTAAATCACTTACCCAAACAAACCACCAATGTAAATTGCCCATGTCTAAACCATTTGTCAAATGTCATTGTGAAAACCATGTCAAAATGTTTATGTCAAAATGTAGTCCATAAAATGTGTATATCGATATCAAAATGTCTATGTCAAATGTCAATCATGCAATGTGTAAACAAAATGTCATGTATGGCAAGTGAAATATGTATCAACTAAACCATAGGTAAAAATGCACAAACAATGTATTGAAGTAAATCGTGGTTTAAATCAATGTTATGTTTTGTGGAAATGGATGCTGTACTGAATACAAACATTTATGCGGTATTGTGAAAATGCATACATTCAAGCCTTGCGACTGTGGTGATAAACACCTAACGAATTAAAGGCCTATCTGTGTAAATGTATATCGAATTCGGTCATTCCTTCCATCCAAACATAACTAGGATGTCAGGAACGGGAGTTGTCAATTCCTATGGTACCATTACATACTACCTAGCGGCATGATCAAAGTTAATGAATGTATATTGTCCCATTTAAACAAACCAAATGTCATACCAAAATGTAAGGATTTGATGTGATGTAAATGTACTAAGTATGCAACAAATGAACATACATAGCATGTGATGTAAAACAAATGTACTAAGTATGATGAACATACATAGCATGAAAAGGTAATGTAAAACAATGTACTAAGTATGCGCTAAACGAACATACGTAGCATAAAATGTCATGTAAAACGATGTACTAAGTATGCACACAATGGACATACATAGCAAAAACATAATGAAATCATGTACTAATAATGTACTAATGAACATAGCAAGTATATGATGTGAAAACACGAAAAACATGAAACTAACAAGTAGGCACATGTGTTTCACCCCAAAATGTTTGTAAAACAGTAAAAGAGGGATACTATGTACTCACTTGAGGGTGCTTAGAAGTCTTGAACAACAAGCAAGCAAAGCTAGAGGGATCACGGAATCAAACGACACCCTATATAGATAACTACATAAATAACCGAACCTAAATTGGGAGATTGGATAGTATGAGGTTTCGTAAACCAAATGAGTACTGGAACTCATATGATATGGTTTAACAAAGCCTATATACTAAAATGAAACTAACCTAAGTGCTTATGACCCATTACGACCCGTTTAAGTAGCTTATGCTACTTTAACGCGTCGTTCGCGTAAAACGCGTTCGGGCCGCCTAACTAGTCCTATGATAAGTAGAATATGCCTTAACATGTCTAATATAGTTGCCTAATCAGTTTAGATATCAAAATTTAGGTTACATATGCTTAAAATGAATTTATGCGTAAAAAGGGTATTTTCGTAATTTTCCTAAGGCATATAACCTACCTATCATATAACTTATTAAACGACGTGACCATAAGGTATAACCTCAGAAGGTTATTCCCTATACAATTATGGTCACCTAATGTGTTTGGTCAGATCCTAATGATCGACCAAACGGGTCGGGTTCGAAAGTATAAGCGATTGTTTAGATCGCTTACCTTTACGACCCTAAACAAGCACAAGTCTAAAAGTGACGAGCTAAACATGCTAGAACATGTTTAGTTAAGTTAGAAAACAGGTTTGGTATCAAAACAAATGGTTTTGATACCCTAGAGTAGTTTGGTTACAAAATACGCAAGAAAACGCATTTTGGCCGAAACTACGACTCGTCACTGAGCCTAGCTAACTTGGTAGTCAGTAGGTATAGTCCATAGGGACTATAACCATCGTGATTATGCTCACGTTATGAAGTTCAACCGAACTTCACGTTGACCATAAACTGGTCAAAGCAGAAAGTCAAACGCAGTTTGACTTTCACGACAAAAACGAACCAAAGCACGAAAGAAGACTTACAAAGGGTCCCCGCAAGATTTGACCCGATTCACTCTCAAGTAGGAAGCATAACTTCCACTTAGAGAGTGTAGAATCAGATCAAATGTAGGTTTGCAAGTGAAAGGGTGAGGGGTATTTATAGTTTTCAGGTAACCGTTAGGATCATTTCTTGGAAAAGAAGGCACAATCTTGGCCATACAAGTGGGCACAAGGTTTTGCCATACAAGGGGTACCCAAATACCAGTCCATAGAATCAAAATCAGGGGTTTAAAACCATGGGAACAAGTGGAAAGGACCAGGTTCAATGTTTCTGCATTCTGCTGGTCTGAAGGTGGCTTACAGACCGTATGAGGTCCCTTACGGTCCGTAAGGACCCTTGGTGCTGGCAGAAACTTTCACAAAATGGCAGAACAGGCCCCTCTGACACCAAACTTGATTTTTGATGCGTTTTGACACGTTTAAGCCCCGTTAACCTCATTTTAAGGCACAAATATGAAGTTAAAGTATAGGGAACTTAAAATGTGCTCAAAAATATGTCGGATGTCAGTTCGTTTGGCCGCACAGTTGCGTTGTTCGGTTAATTACGACAGAAGTCGTAACGGACGCGAAAACGATCCAAATTGCGCGACGAATGGATTTTTGACAAGCCGATCACTAAAACATAATATTTTAATGATTACATAAATTTTTGGATGTCCGGATGTATTCAGAACGTAAGTTATGCGCGAAAATGCAAACTTATGCACTTTCTGACGCTTTTAGTCCCTGAATGACCAGAAAGTTTATTTTTGCACACCGAACAACTCAAAGCCTATTTCTAAGCTATGTAGAGGATATTTAGGGTATATTTAACTTATGGTCAAGTTCTAGAATGTCCGTTACAGTACGAATTGACATACTTTCGCAGTTTGTCGAATTTAGTCTCTGTAAGCGAATAAACTTGATTTCGGTATACCAAACCATCCAAAACTTATTTCTAAGTTATGTGGAGGTTATTTAAGGTATGTTAAGCCTATGTCACTATTCTGGAGTGTTTGTTGCATTAAACTGGTTATATTTACGCATCAGTGCGCGTATAACCTTCTAGAAAGCGATTTAGAGCTTGAAATCGAACAAGAATTGATATGTGCAACTGATACACATATTTTTACATATTCCAAGTATGAAATACAATATTTCATTGGTTTGGTATCTGTTTGATGATTGAAGTGACACAGGTGTCACAGTCTCCCCTACTTTAGGAAATTTCATCCCGAAATTTATTTAGAGTAAACTTGTGAGAGCTTAAAACATGAAGTTGAAAAGATCAAACAACACTGGTTAGAGTCCTGAACTTCTAGTAACTCTAAATAACATCATGCTTGCATTGTGAGAGGAACACTTATATACAAGTATATACATCGTTATTGGTGCATCCACCGTACCTCTATTACATTGTTCACGTTTCGTTATTTTTGCCACTATCAGTTCTTACACATAATAAATCTTACTGGGTTCTTGTGCACTGAATTTCATAATTATGTACACGTACGTAATTCCTTGCATAGTTTGCATAGTGTATTTTATAATGTGTAGGGGAAACCAAATGAACAAACCTATGATGAGTGTGACTAGACCATACTGGGGTCCTTTTTAATTGAGTCAATAAATGATCTCTAGACCACCAAGGAGTCTTTTCAGCTTATATCATCACATGTCATTCTTAACTAGATTCTGAATCAATCCTTTGACTAGACCACTCAAAGGGTCTCTTTTGAATCATGGAATGGTACTATATAATCCAAGGGTCTTGAGTATCACGTAGAAGCCCAATAAGGATTTAAGGTAGTACCTTTTTGAATATCCTACTACGAATCCCTCATATAAAGATACGAAAGGTTGTACGAGGATTTGGATAACGAATATCCAGAGTATACAAAAACACAAAATGCATAAAAGAAAATACAAAATGCATAAACACATAATCACATAATTGTTTAACTTGATTTTAAATTTGTTATCATTTTGTTAATTGCGCACAAGTATTTAAAGCACACTAGGAATCCATTCCGTGGATTTCATTTGGTACTTTAAACATTATCAAGAATCTAACTATGAAGATAGAAAGATCTTAAAGAGAAAATTCGATTTCGATTGTAAGGAACCGAAATGTTAGAATTAAGGTACACAAGGAATCCAATTAAGAACTCTGATTTGAATGATAATCACCCACAAGGATCTAATTGTGAAGATAAAAAGATCCCAGATGGATTTTAGAAGTTGAAGGTGTTTTGAAACCTTGCACTGGATGTGCATAAGTCAAAACATGAAGTAAAAATGCTTATGAAATTGAGATGCTAGATATGCCAAGGCGACATATGAAGCGGAATCTGAAGGTTAAGTCAATGTATGAGGAAAATATTTTGAAAACTATGCATGGGTTTCTAAAATGTGTTCAATGTTTTTGGAAACCTTATATATAATACTTTTGAAATCATAAAGTAGGTGTATTAGGTAGGTATATTTATAAAAATGTTTTAAAATCATGCGAGATGAATTTTGAAATTATGTATAAGGTTTTTGAAAACATGAATGATGCTTTTGAAATCATGCACTTGATATAAGTAATTATACTGTATTAATAACATTTTGAAATCATGAAGGTTGTTTTTGAAAACATAGACAATGTTTTTTGAAATCATGGAGGTTGTTTTTGAAAATATAGACAATGCTTTTGAAATCCTGCATTTGATATGTTAAGTAAATACACCATATTAAAAATGTTTTCGAACTATATATAAATTTTTTTTTTGATATCATGAAGGTTGTTTTGAAAACTTATGTTATGCATGTTGAAAAATCAGAACGTAATGGGTATGAGATTTGAAAATACCCTTAGTTATCTAACCAAGGATTCAAAGGCACAGATGTGCGAAAAAGCACGATTACTCATAATGTCACTTCATTTCATGTACTTCGTTTCTTAGAATGAAACAAGTACTTAGAACTTTCGAGGAAATCATGAGCGATCACTTGAAAGGGAGAATCACAAGAGTAGTTTGTAAAGAGCATGGTTCCTTGATGTAGGTATCATAGGGAAATGCCATACACACATGTAACTATATTTGTATATCAGAATTGCGAACAACGACTTTTATTTATGAACAAAACAGATTGTTTCACAATACAAGAAAACAAAAGAAACAAAGGCATAAGACAGCAACATCTTTTGCTCGGCCAATTGCTCATCCAAGGGTTGGATTTGCATTGATAATCTTCGGGCATTTGTTCCTGAAATGGCTCGTCTCACCACAGTTGTAGCAAGTACCAAACGGTAAACGAGCTTGAGTAGGGTTGACTTGGAGTTGGGTAGCAGCAAGGTTTGCAACAGCTTTGTTTTGGATAGCAAAGCGGCATATGTTAATCAAATGTCCCAATCGTCCACAGTAGGTACATTTGGAGCAGGATATGAGGTTTAAATGATGACGGTTGCATCGCTTGCACCATGGGGCAGCTCCCAAGTACGGCTTCCTAGCTGGTGGCGTCACTACCTGGCTAGGTCCCACTTGATTAGGTGTAACTCCTGCGGGTTTCTTTGAAGCCTTACACTTCCTTGATTTTGGTGCAGGCCTGACTTCTGCTTCCTTCGGTGACTCTTGAGTGGCTCCATTTTTGAGATGAGAGATGGCAATGCCTAGATCCACAGACTTCAGAATCACTTCGCCTATTTGCTGGGCAAATTTGGCTGTTTGCTCGGACATTTGACCGTTGTTGAGATGAAGAGACATTCTAGAAGAAAATGAAAGACATAGGAAGCAACAAACGAAATGTTATCAGATAAACAAAACAGAAAGTCAATGCATACGAATTGAGATCATTTGTTTGTTACCTAAGGCAAATAAATGAGACGGTGACAGATCAAAGCAAGCGGGTCATAATAATGTATCACTGAAGACATGCTTGCCTATAAGTGAACACTCACCCCAACAGTTCCCAGGTAAGAGTGACTGGTCTGATACTGCGGATTTGTACAAACACTCTAGCCTTAGACAGAAAACTCCGAGTACAGGCGTTCACCCTTCCAGTTTGCATGTGTTCACATTATAAGACCCAAACTTTGACGAGATTTGAAGACTTAGAGGGTTCAAAACCTTATAATCAATCATCCTAGAACAGATGATTGCTTTTCAAAGCGGTTTTGAAATTTATGTTCTTGTTGTGGTTGTCGCCTAAGGATAGGTGACGGAAACATTTTATGACTAAACGCAAGTAAACTCGCGTTAGAGTCCTAGGAAGGTTATAGACTAGGTCAAAGCATTACTAATAACCTAATTCCCTATAACCATGAGCTCTGATACCAACTTTTCTGTCACACCCCGACCACATAAAACAACAAAACGTGGCGGAATCGTCGGGGAGTGTTGTAGCAGAATCATTGTTTCATAACACATGGAAAATTGAAATGTTGTTTTATTGATTAAAAGAGTTACAATGTCTTAACAAACAAAGAAGTATAACAGAATTAACTAGTATTGCATCTTTTATTGTCACTAAGGCCCAAGTCCGCCTATGTGTATCTTGATCAATCCTATGCATCATTTCCTGAAACATATTTGAAAATAGGTACGTCAGCAAAAAATGCCGGCGAGTACATAGGTTTTATTGATTTAGGATTCATGACTTATAAGTTTAGAAAAAAGTTGTTTAACAAAAAGTCAGTCATGATCCTTGTAAAATGTTTTGTTTTATAAATCATTTGAAAAGCGATGACAGATATGTATGTTTAAATGAATAATGTAAGGTTAAATGAATAACCAAGTAAAATGAGTTTGTATAAAACAAACTGTTTTGTAAAACAATGTCTTGTGAAAAATATGTTATTTGTGCAAAATGTATAAGTCCAAATTGAATGATTTAAATAACGTCACGACATGTAATATAATAAAAGCACTTATATATAGGAAGTACCAGGGGCGTATCCACCATGCTTGTATCACATTACACACGTCTCGTTACTTAAATCACTTACCCAAACAAACTACCAATGTAAATTGCCCATGTCTAAACAATTTGTCAAATGTCATTGTGAAAACCATGTCAAAATGTTTATGTCAAAATGTAGTCCATGAAATATGTATATCGATATCAAAATGTCTATGTCAAATGTCAATCATGTAATGTGTAAACAAAATGTCATGTATGGCAAGTGAAATATGAATCAACTAAACCATAGGTAAAAATGCACAAACAATGTATTGAAGTAAAACATGGTTTAAATCAATGTTATGTTTTGTGGAAATTCATGCTGTACTGAATACAAACATTTATGCGGTATTGTGAAAATGCATACATTCAAGCCTTGCGACTGTGGTGATAAACCCTTAACGAATTAAAGGCCTATCTGTGTAAATGTATATCGAATTCGGTCATTCCTTCCATCCAAACATACCTAGGATGTCAGGAACGGGAGTTGTCAATTCCTATGGTACCATTACCTGCTAACGAGCAGCGTGATCAAAGTTAATGAATGTATATTGTCCCATTTAAACAAACCAAATGTCATACCAAAATGTAAGCATGTGATGTGATGTAAATGTACTAAGTATGCAACAAATGAACATACATAGCATGTGATGTAAAACAAATGTACCAACTATGATGAACATACATAGCATGAAAAGGTAATGTAAAACAATGTACTAAGTATGCGCTAAACGAACATATGTAGCATAAAATGTCATGTAAAACGATGTACTAAGTATGCACACAATGGACATACATAGCAAAAACATAATGAAATCATGTACTAATAATGTACTAATGAACATAGCAAGTATATGATGTGAAAACACAAAAAACATGAAGGTAACAAGTAGGCACATGTGTTTCACCCAAAATGTTCGTAAAACAGTAAAAGATGGGTACTATGTACTCACTTGAGGGTGCTTAGAAGTCTTGAACAACAACCAAGCAAAGCTAGAGGGATCACGGAATCAAACGGCACCCTATATAGATAACTACATAAATAACCGGACTTAAATCGGGAGATTGGATAGTATGAGGTTTCGTAAACCAAATGAGTATTGGAACTCATATGATATGGTTTAACAAGGCCTATATACTAAAATGAAACCTAACCTAAGTGCTTACGACCCATTACGACCCGTTTAGGTAGCTTATGCTACTTTAACGCGTCGTTCACGTAAAACGCGTTCGGACTGCCTAACTAGTCCTATGACAAGTAGAGTATGCCTTAACATGTCTAATATAGTTGCCTAATCAGTTTAGATGTCAAAATTTAGGTTACATATGCATAAAATGAATTTATGCATAAAAAGGGTATTTTGGTAATTTTCCTAAGGCATATAACCTACCTATCATATAACTTATTAAACGACGTGACCATAAGGTATAACCTTGGAAGGTTATTCCCTATACAACTATGGTCACCTAATGTGTTTGGTCGGATCCTAATGATCGACCAAACGGGTCGGGTTCGAAAGTATAAGTGATTGTTTAGATCGCTTACCTTTACGACCCTAAACAAGCACAAATCTAAAAGTGACGAGCTAAACATGCTAGAACATGTTTAGTTAAGTTAGAAAACAGGTTTGGTATCAAAACAAACGGTTTTGATACCCTAGAGTAGTTTTGTTACAAAATACGCGAGAAAACGCATTTTGGCCGAAACTACGACACGTCACTGAGCCTAGCTAACGTGGTAATCAGTAGGTATAGTCACTAGGGACTATAACCATCGTGATTATGCTCACATTATGAAATTCAACCGAACTTCGTGTTGACCATAAACTGGTCAAAGCAGAAAGTCAAACGCAGTTTGACTTTCACGGAAAAAATGAACAAAAGCACGAAAGATGACTTACAAAGGGTCCCCGCAAGATTTGACCCGATTCACTCTCCGGTAGGAAGCATAACTTCCACTTAGAGAGTGTAGAATCAGATCAAATGTGGGTTTGCAAGTGAAAGGGTGAGGGGTATTTATAGTTTTCAGGTAACCGTTAGGATCATTTCTTGGAAAAGAAGGCACAATCTTGGCCATACAAGTGGGCACAAGGTTTTGCGATACAAGGGGTACCCAAATACCAGTCCATAGAATCAAAATCAGGGGTTAAAAACCATGGGAACAAGTGGAAAGGACCAGGTTCAATGTTTCTGCATTCTGCTGGTCTGAAGGTGGCTTACGGACCATATGAGGTCCCTTACGGTCCGTAAGGACCTCTGGTGCTGGCAGAAACTTTCACAAAATGGCAGAACACGCCCCTATGACTCCGAACTTGCTTTTTGATGCGTTTTGACACGTTTAAGCCCCGTTAACCTCATTTTAAGGCACAAATATGAAGTTAAAGTATAGGGAACTTAAAATTTGCTCAAAAATATGTCGGATGTCACTTCGTTTGGCCGCACAGTTGCGTTGTTCGATTAATTACGACGGAAGTCGTAACGGACGCGAAAACGATCCAAATTGTGCGACAAATGGATTTTTGACAAGCCAATCACTAAAACATAATATTTTAATGATTACATAAATTTTTGGATGTCCGGATGTATTCAGAACGTACGTTATGCGCGAAAATGCAAACTTATGCACTTTCTGACGCTTTTAGTCCCTGAATGACCAGAAAGTTTATTTTTGCACACCGAACACCTCAAAGCCTATTTCTAAGCTATGTAAAGGATATTTAGGGTTTGTTTAACTTATGGTCAAGTTTCGGAATGTCTGTTACAGTACGAATTGACATACTTTCGCAGTTTATCGAATTTAGTCCCTGTAAGCGAATAAACTTGATTTCGGTATACCAAACCATCCAAAACTTATTTCTAAGTTATGTGGAGGTTATTTAAGGTATGTTAAGCCTATGTCACTATTCCAGAGTGTTTGTTGCATTAAACTGGTTATATTTACGCATCAGTGCGCGTATAACCTTCTAGAAAGCGATTTAGAGCCCGAAATCGAACAAGAATTGATATGTGCAACTGATACACATATTTTTACAAATTCCAAGTATGAAATATAATATTTCATTGGTTTGGTATCTGTTTGATGATCACACAGGTGTCACAGCACAAGGCGGTCTGTTGGTACTTAGACTATAGACTAGGTCAACACTTAGACATCGGACCCGGACTAGGTCGTGTCTTTCCTAATTCCCTATTGTTATGGCTCTGATACCAATCTGTCACACCCAAACCGATGGCGGAATCATCGGGGCGTGGCACTGAGCGAAACAGATTGTCCAAGAGAATCCATAACAACTATTAGTGACAATATATTTAACGTTCACGTCCCATACCATAAACATATAAAGCATAAATAGTTATTATAGATATTGTTCTCAAAGACAAATAACAGTTCCGACAACTCAGATTTTTATTCGTGGGTTTCCAGACCACCTAACTTGATTCCATAAACGATCAGCAAACATAGCATCCTCGACACCGGTCAAATACGTTAAAATAAAGTCAATACACATAGTGTAAAGGTGAGTACACAAGTTTAATAGCATATAGTATAGCGAAAGCGTTTACGCATAACCAACATGTAACACGTAGAAATGTGAAGCAAGTAAGCTATCGACAATGACATATGCAACCGACATGACTGCGAGTGTAGAATGCGCAACACATTACCAACACTGTGACTATGTGAAGTAAAACCCTTAACAACCCCTGTCCACTACAGGTGCTAAGTCCAAACTCTAGTACTATCGTTGCTAAGGTGTCAGGCAACGATCACTGTGTAAACATTACATACAAGCATTCATGGAAAACTCGTATGACATGCAAGAGCGGTTAGCGTTAAAAGTTTTTACGTTGTGTGTTGATGTGATTTGATCTAGGTAACGTGTGTAACACCCAAAAGTGCATTAAGCAAAAAGGGATTAAGTATACTCACAGTATATGTTTAGTACATAAACACAATCTTGGATTGAAGGGAGCGCGTGGGAGAATAGCATGCTCTTAGAACGTTAGCGTAAGCATTGAACAGCGTGTAACAGTGCGTCAAACGAAACAAGTGTCGAATGGTGAGTCGATCAGATGACCGTCCGGACGGATGGTCATCCGGACGGATGACCATTCGGTTGTCACACCCCAACCGATGACGGAAACATTGGGGCGCGACACTGAGCGAAACAGATTGTCCAAGAGAAATGCATAACAACTAATATTACCGAATATTTAACGTTAAGTCCCATACCAAAACATATCCAGCAAATTAATTATTACAGACATAATATCTCAAAAACAAATAAACTGTTCCGAAAAATCAGAGTTAAATTGTTCGTTTCTAGACTCTTCCTACTCGATTCCACATAGCAGATAAGCATCCTAAGCACCTGTCACATACGTTAAAATAAAAGTCAATACACATAGTGTAAAGGTGAGCATACAAGTTTGATAGATATAGTAGAGTTCGAAATCTTTTACGCATAACCAGCATGTAACATGTATAAAGTGAAGGCAAGTAGGTTATCGACAGAGAAATATGCACAGACGTGACTGCGAGTTGTAGAATGCGCAACACATATCCCCACTGGGACACGTGAAGTAAAGCGCTTAACAACCTCTGTCCACGACAGGTGCTGAGTCCAAACTATAGTACTATCGTTGCTAAGGTGTCAGGCAACAATCACTGTGTTAACATAACATACAAGCATTCATCGAATAACACGTAGCATGCAATAACGGTTAGCGTATAAATAGTGTTTGCGTTGTGTGTCGATTTTGATTTAGAATAAGTAACGTATGTAACACCCAAAAGTGCGTAAAGCAAAAAGGGATTGAGTATACTCACAGATTGTGCTTAACAAGTAAACACTCTCATGGATTGAAAGGAGCGCTGAGAGAGATTAGCCTGAACAGTTAACGATAGCATAAACGATGAGCGGCGTGTAAAACGGTGCAAAAAGTACCAAGTGTCAGATGGCAATCCGATCGGATGGCCAGTCGATCGGATGTCAATCTGTTCGGATGGTCATCCAATCGAATGGCCATTCGACTGGATTGACATCTTGTTTGATAAGGATGTGTTTGTGTATGATGGCTTGTCTTTTGAAGTTTTCGTTGTAGCATTTTGAAAACAGAGAGGTATCTCTACCTTCTAGGTCGTTCGATCGAACGGCGGTTCAATCGGGTGGCGATCCGTTCGGCGAGGTATTTCTAAGAGAACAAGTTCATACCAGGATTATCATCCAATTGGATGGTCTACCAATCGGGTGGCAATCCGTTAGAACTGGTAATGCATTGAACATGTTGTAAATTGTTTTAGTGTTGAAGTCCCAAACGTTACATGGTCGGATGGTCGTACGATCGGATGACAATCCGATCGGACGGCAATCCGTTCGACGTTCAGATCTATGAAAAGTTGAACAAAAGTTTATGTGTGGAATCAAGTGTAAGCCGATCGGATGGCTATTCGATCGGATGGCAATCCGATCGGACGGCAATCCGTCCCAACGGCCTGATCGTCTTTGATACTTGATTGTTTTGAGAGTTTTGGAGTTTTGATCGAGACGATGTGATAATGTATTAAGCAATAGAAACCTCGTCAAGACTCAAGTGATTCGATCGAACAGGAATCACCCTAGTCCGATTAGTTAACTGTTCGAGACGGTGGTTCATGTTTAATCTGAAATCGGTTGTCTCTTAGATAGAATTCAGATCTTGAACCGACACATCACTAAGAAAGAGTAGAAGATAAGAACTAGCTCCGATTCTATCAGCTGTGAGTGCATTGAGTGTAAAAGAGTTGAAAGAAAGTTGGAAAACCATCTTTCAATCCTTTTAACCATGAATATGTGTAGATCTATGTGAAAACATTGTTTAATCTTGTGGAAATCCTTTATATCTGAGTTGTTCTTGGTGGAATGAAGACAATACTTGAAGTTCATAAGAACTCCATGATGACATCATCCAAGAACACCTCAAATCCATTGATTTCACGGTTAAAAGTTGAGATTCAAAAGAGAAAATGATGAAGAAGTGTGTGTAGATCATAGAAGTGCAAGATTTAGGTTGAAAACTTACAAGAATCGCGAGAAATCGAGAGAAAGAGAGCTTGAGTGTGGCTGGTCGACTGGGAGTGTTTTCATATCACAAATGATGTGACAGGTGGGTATTTATAGGGTTTCCAAATGAGGAAAGTGCATAAGGGTCGAGTGGGTCACCGATCAGATGACACTCTGATCGGATGGCAACCCGATCGGATGGCAATCCTATCGGTTGGCCATCCGATCGAGTGGTCACTCGATCTAGTGGCTCTGACGATTGAGTTCTGGCGTTTCGTTTCGTGCGTCGGGTTTTGCGATGTGTTTAAGTGAGTTTCGAGTTTACGATGTGATAGATTGACAAATACTATATCTAACATACAATCATCATAAATAACGGGCGTCTAGCTTTTGCGATTCGATTGTGATAGAGTTGTGATTGCGTTTTGATTAATCACCACATGCATAAACATAAATAAACATGCACAAGTTACACATAAGTAGCACACACACGTAAAACAATATCCAGAACGCATAATTCGGGTTGCGAATGCGATTGCGATGCGATAAGCGAATAAGCGATAAAACATGCGATAAATATCGATTAAACCTCGATTATTAGTAGATACTCCACACAATATAACTAAAGCAAAATAAAATAAAGATTCGATTACAAGTCAAAGAAGTCATAACAGCAGTTGAGCAAGGGGTGACAGATCGCAATTAGCAATCTTTTCTTCCATTGACTTAAATTTGACTTTGACTTTCGAAACACGGGGTGTTACGTCAGTCGGCTGGTCATTCGATTGGAGAGGTGTGTTTGTAAAATGTTTGAACTTTTGAAGTTTTCGTTGTAGTATGATTCAAGTCATTCGATCGGATGGTTATCCGGACGGCTGGCCATTCGATCAGATGGCTATTCGATTGAAGGTTGTTGGTGCGTATATCTGTCGACTTCGTCTTGCATCGAGTCTTGTAATAGATTAGATAGAACAAGTCATGTAGTATGAAAAAAACGGAAAACAGTACGGAATTGACCAGTTCGTACGAACTGGCTGTTCGTGCGAAGTGTATTTCCTATAAATAGGTGACTTGGGCCTTTCATTTGTAACTTTTTCATTCCGGTAGCGAAGCTCTGCCAAAGTGTCTCCAGACCATGAAAAGCTATCAAATCAATACAGGAGACAGTTTAAGTGGTTCTAGTGTGTATTTAGCTGAAATAACATTGATACGTTTGATTCCGCCTTTCGTATCGATGGAGATCTCTTTTGAACGACTCGTTTAGGTCGAATCTCGATCCTACAAGTGGTATCAGAGCTCAGGAGGAAGAGTTCTTACCATTTCAGCTTTATTTCTGTGACAACTCGAGTTTCCGACTTTCACTTTCGCATTTATTGCACGTTGACTTTGACCATTTAGTAGTTGACTTGTTTGACTTGCAACCATACATGTTATGTTTTAATGAAACGTGTTACAATTGTGCGTATATGTGATTTATTGCTGTTGTAAAATAGAACATGGATTATTATAAAACACTTAGACTGATTCACCATCAAACGACTCGACGAATCAAGTGATTCGCCATGACCCAACTCGACGAAACAAAGCCTGTTTCGCCATCCCAATCTCGACGAAACATCTGTGTTTCGCCGAGCCCAGTCTCGCCAAAGCCCATTACGGGCCCAAACGTTAACTTGTGTATATTATCATGAAACGACTTCTGTTTCACATCTTTGGCAAAATAAGAAAACCCTAGAGCACCCTCTTCTCTGTTGACGGCAAACTTGTGTTCCCGAAGCCTTGAACCGATCAAATTACTATTCCGATCACCGTGGTTAGTGTTTAATCTTTGTATGAATGGTTGATCTTGCCATCGTTAACTGCTTTTGATTCTAGTTTATTAGGATCAATGTTGAATATTGTCGTGTTCATGGTTGAATTATGAATTCGTATTATGGAATCTATTATTTGGTTACGGTTTTCGTATGTTGGATTAGTTATGATCGGGAACTGTCTTGTGTATATGTTACTAGCGTAATCTGAATGCATACTAGCATGTTTATAGAACTCGTTGGTCTGATCTGTTTGGGTAACCGGGTTGCGGTATTCGTAGAACTAGGGTACATGCTAGACTTAAGAACCGTAATGATTATGTATTGATTCGATAATTATTGTTGAATGATTTCTCTATGATCCTTGCATAATGATTTGTGATTGTTGATGATTGATGATAGCATGATGGCTGCTAGAATGATTAGGGTTTCTGTGATATTGTAACTGATGTTGACGTAACTGAAACTGGTTCACGAAACGGAATTGTTGGCGAAACAGATAGGGTGTTTCGCCAAGGGGTAATTGACGAAACAGGATAGTGTTTCGCCAAGGGCAGTCGACGAGACAAAATCTTGTTTCGCCAAAGGGTAGTTGACGAAACAGAGTATGTTTCGCCAATCTGTGTTTCGCCGACTTGAATACTTTGCACAGTAACCTGACTTAACTCTGTTAGAAGTTAACTGGATAGATTAACTGCTGTTAAGTGATATGCATGACTTGTATGATATTGAATACATGTTTAGTACTTCTGTGATTATACCTATACGTGAACAATTTGGATATAAACTGATCATGTACACATGCGTACTCTAGGACTTGATTGATAATGTGAGCACATACTTAGCATATCGAGCAAACCAAGGTGAGTTCACACAGCCAAGGCATGGGGTTCCCAGGGTGGGAATGGGATTTGATTATTACTTGTACTTACCTAGCTTATGGAACTTAGTTATATGGTCCTCGGGTGAGGATGGGTTATTGATAAGATACGTCTAGACTAGTGATACTTATAGAACTGATCTTCGCACACACGCCGGGGTTGGCCGCGATATTATGACTAATCTTCGCACACATGCCTAGGAAGGCTGCGAACTATACACTAAACTTCGCACATGTGCCGGGTGGCCGCGATACAAATATACCTAGTCTAGAATACTTGGGAATTTTCCTTAATCTTCGCATACATGCCTAGAGGGCCGCGATACGAACTAATACGATACATGACTTAATGAACGAACACAAGGCTTACTATACTATTACAATTACTGAACTATAAACTGTGAACTCGCTCAACTAGTTGTTGACACTCTGCTGCATGCTTTGCAGGACCTTAGGTACATATGGAGCTTGCACAGGGAGGAGCAGGTCGTTGTGGAGCATGGATCGTGGATGCCATGTTAAAACATTTAAACATTTGAACTTATGTTATACATTGGGTTTTCATACTTATGCTTCCGCTACACTTTGAAACTATAATTACGTTTTGAACACCTATCGTATTGAATGATTGGTTTGCATTTATTTTACTTGATATTAAATTACATGTTCAATATGATTGGTGGCTTGATCCTGGTCATGTCACGCTCCCAAGCGGTGATACTCCACGTGTGGATTTTGGGGGTGTGACAGATTGGTATCAGAGCCATTGGTTATAGAGAACTTGGTTTTAATATGGGAAAAACGTTTTTATTAAAACCAGACTATAACCAGAACAGTGCTCTCAATGATCCACAACGACGCTTCGCTCCACGTCCATGACTCAACATCCTAGGTAATAAGGTTTATGTTTATTACCTGCTTGCTAGAAATACATAGAACTTTGCTCGTAGTATGCTTAGATTACATTGTTTACTATTCGTTATTACATGAGAACACCTATGTGCTTACACTCTTCTGTCATCGCACTACCCGCGAACCATTCTCACTTGTTCTACTTTTACTATGAAGATCATGTCTGGACGTGTGAACATGACTCAAGCCCAGTTGACGGCTCTTATCAACGAACAAGTAGCTGCAGCACTTGCAGCTGCACAAGCAGGTAGTATACCCTGCGGATGGGATACACACTAGGATCTTTGAATCCTACATTCCTAAATCAACCTTTGTATTTAATATTGTCCTATTCTATGCACAATAGGTCAACCCGCACAACCTGTCTGCACTTTCAAGAACTTCATGGACTGTCGTCCAAGCACTTTCAGTGGCACCGAGGGGGCAGTGGGACTCCTCCATTGGTTTGAAAAGCTCGAGTCAGTGTTTGAAATGTGTGAATGCCCTAAGGCTCGCAGGGTCAAGTACGCCACTAGTACTTTGGAAGGAATCGCGTTATCTTGGTGGAACGCGTAAGTACAGATCCTAGGGTTGGCAGCTGCTAACGCCACCCCTTGGAATGATTTCAAGGAACTGATTAAACGTGAATACTGCACACGGGAAGACATCCACAAGTTGGAAGACGAGTTTTACCATTTGAAAATGACTGGGTCAGAAATTGAAGCTTATACCAAAAGGTCAAACGAGCTGGCCGTGCTGTGTCCAACGATGGTGGACCCTCCAATCAAGCGCATTGAGTTGTATCTCAAGGGGTTAGCGCCAGAAATCCAGAGCCATGTGACATCGGCTAATCTTGACAACATCCAGGCTATTCAACGCCTCGCTCATCGCCTCACAGATCAGGCAGTGGAACAGAACAGGCTGCCTAAACGTATCAGCGCTACTGCTACCGTTACTACTTCTACTACGCTTGCTACTCCCAGTGACAACAAGAGAAAATGGGATGGGGATTCCAGCAGGGGATCAGTTTCTGTTCAGTCTCAAGCACAGCAGCGTAAGACAAATGACTATCAGAATCCGGGTCAGCAATCATCAGGCAGTCAGGGGCAGGGTGGATATCGGGGAATTCACCCATTGTGTAACAGGTGCAACAGACACCACAGCGGGCGGTGTTGCAAGGAACGTTGTCAGAGATGTCTCAAGTTAGGGCATGAAGCTAAAGACTGCAGGAGTTCGCGACCTGCAAATCAGAATCAGCAACTTCCACCACCAGCTCCACAAAACCCGCAGCAGCAGCAACAGCGGGGCAACAGGGGATGTTTTCAGTGTGGGGCTGAAGGTCATTTCAAGCGTGATTGCTCCCAGTTAAACCAGAACCAGAACCGCAACAACAACAACAATCAGGGCAATGGGAACAACAACAACGGGGGAAACAACAACAACAATGGCAACGAAGCTCGGGGCCGTGCTTTTGTGCTGGGCCGAGGTGACGCAATGAATGATCCCAATGTGGTTATGGGTAAGTTTCTTCTCGACGATATTTATGTTACTGTCTTATTTGATTCGAGTGCGGATACAAGCTATATATCGTTAAAAGTGAGTAAAATGTTAAAACGTACACCAACACCCCTAAACACCAAACATGTCGTAGAGTTAGCAAATGGTAAAAGTGTAGAAGCCGCACATGTAGTCAAGGGTTGTAGCATCGTTTTAGCTGATCAGACCTTCTTGATTGATCTTATACCCATAGTTTTGGGTAGTTTCGACATCGTCATCGGTATGGATTGGTTATCCCAACATCACGCAGAGATTTTATGCAAGGAAAAGATAGTTCGCATTCCTCGTTCTGGCAAGGAACCTCTTGAAGTTCAAGGCGACAAGAGTGGTGCTGTGGTTGGCATCATCTCTTTCTTGAAAGCTCAGAAATGTTTACGAAAGGGGCACACCGCCATTTTGGCACTTGTCACTGATGCATCAGTGAAGGAAAAGAAGTTGGAGGATATTCCAGTAGTACGCGACTTTCCTCAGGTGTTTCCTGAAGATTTACCCAGTTTACCTCCTCATCTCCAGGTAGAATTTCAAATCAAGCTCGCTCCAGGAGCAGCACCCATAGCTCGAGCACCGTATCGCCTAGCTCCAACTGAACTGGAAGAACTGTCAAAGCAGCTGCATGAACTTTTGGAAAAGGGCTTCATTCGTCCAAGCTCTTCGCCATGGGGAGCTCCAGTGTTATTCGTGAGAAAGAAGGATGGTACCTTTCACTTGTGCATTGATTACCGGGAACTCAACAAGGTGACGGTGAAGAACCGTTATCCTCTTCCGTGTATTGACGACTTATTCGACCAGTTGCAAGGGTCGAGCTACTACTCCAAGATAGACTTGAGGTCAGGGTATCATCAGCTCAGAGTCCGAGATGAGGACGTCTCCAAAACAGCTTTCAGAACTCGCTACGGTCACTACGAGTTTCTTGTCATGCCATTCGGGTTAACGAACGCGCCCGCAGTTTTCATAGATCTTATGAACAGGGTGTGCAAGCCTTATTTAGACAAGTTCGTGATTGTTTTCATCGACAACATTCTGATCTACTCCAAGAGTCAGGAGGAACACGAGCAGCACTTACGACTTATCTTGGAACTTCTTCGAAAGGAACAACTGTACGCCAAGTTTTCAAAATGCGACTTCTGGCTTCGTGAAGTCCATTTTCTTGGACACGTGGTAAACAAGGATGGGATCCATTTTGATCCATCCAAGGTAGATTCGATCAGGAACTGGCCTGCACCGCGTACACCAACGGAAATACGCCAATTCTTGGGTTTGGCGGGTTACTACAGACGGTTTATCAAAGACTTCTCAAAGATCGCGCAGCCACTTACACTACTGACACAGAAGGGTGTCACCTACCGTTGGGGAGATTCCCAAGAAACCGCTTTCTAGTACTTAAAGGATAGGCTTTGCAGCGCACCTATTCTCTCATTACCAGAGGGCACGGATGACTTTGTGGTTTATTGTGACGCGTCGATACAGGGTCTTGGGTGTGTATTGATGCAACGAGATAAAGTTATTGCTTACGCTTCGCGGCAACTGAAGGTTCATGAACGGAACTACACGACGCACGATCTAGAGCTGGGAGCTGTTGTTTTCGCGCTTAAGATATGGCGACACTACCTGTACGGTACCAAGTGCACAATTTACACCGATCACAGGAGTCTCGAGCATATCCTTAAGCAAAAGGATTTGAACATGCATCAACGAAGATGGGTCGAACTTCTGAACGATTACGAATGCGCCATCAAGTACCATCCAGGCAAAGCCAATGTTGTGGCTGATGCCCTCAGTCGGAAAGATACTACACCTAGGCTTGTACGAGCTTTGCAGCTCACCATTCAGTCCAGTCTTCCTGCACAGATACGAACTGCTCAGATAGAAGCATTGAAACCCGAAAATGTCAAGGCTGAAGCCTTACGCGGCTCAAGGCAACGAATGGAGCTGAAGGAAGACGGCGCCTACTATGTAACGGGGTGTATTTGGGTCCCACTTTATGGCGGTTTACGAGAGCTTGTGATGGATGAAGCACACAAGTCTCGCTACTCGGTACATCCAGGGTCGGATAAAATGTACCAAGATCTCAAAACAACATACTGGTGGCCTGGCATGAAAGCCCACATCGCGACTTACGTCGGCAAGTGTTTGACATGTGCAAAAGTCAAAGTGGAGTATCAGAAACCCGCGGGCCTACTTCAGCAACCCAAGATACCGCAATGGAAATGGGAAGAAATTTCCATGGATTTTGTTACAGGCCTACCCAGATCCCAGCGTGGGAATGATACTATATGGGTGATCGTGGATCGACTCACCAAGTCTGCACACTTCCTGGCTATTAAGGAAACGGATAAGTTCACCACTCTCGCAGACGTTTATCTTAAAGAAGTTGTTTCGAGGCATGGGGTGCCCACCTCCATCATTTCGGATCGGGATGCACGATTCACGTCAGAGCTATGGCAAGCGATGCACAAATCTTTTGGCTCACGGTTAGACATGAGCATAACATATCATCCTCATACGGATGGGCAGTCTGAGCACATGATCCAGACTCTTGAAGACATGCTTCAGGCATGTGTTATCGAATTCGGCAACAGCTGGGAAAAGCATCTCCCTTTGGTGGAGTTCTCATACAATAACAGTTATCACACCAGCATACAAGCCGCTCCATTCGAGGCATTGTACGGGCGTAAATGCCGGTCACCTCTCTGTTGGGCAGAGGTGGGGGATAGTCAGATCACGGGTCCAGAGATTGTAGTGGACGCCACGGAAAAGATTGCGCAGATACGGCAACGTATGACGGCAGCTCGCGACCGTCAGAAAAGCTACGCGGATAAGTGTAGGAACCCGTTGGAATTTCAGGTCGGGGACCGGGTTTTACTTAAAGTTTCACCCTGGAAGGGTGTGGTTCGCTTTGGCAAGCGAGGCAAACTAAATCTGCAGTATGTCGGACCGTTCGAGATCATTGAGAAGATTGGCAAAGTGGCATACAAGCTAAACTTACCAGCTGAACTCGGTGCAGTTCACAATGTCTTTCACGTGTCAAATCTGAAGAAGTGCCTGTCAGATGAGACCCTCATAGTTCCCTTAAAGGAGCTCACTATCGACGAGCGGTTGCAGTTCGTCGAGGAACCTGTTGAAATCACAGACCAGGATGTTAAGGTCCTCAAGAACACGAGAATCCCTCTTGTTCGCGTTCGTTGGAACTCCCGTCGCGGCCCAGAGTTCACCTGGGAGCGGGAAGATCGAATGAAACTCAAATATCCCCAGTTATTCGGAACCAATGCAACCACTACTGTGGATGAAGCTACTACTGCAGAATTTCGGGACGAAATTCCAAATCAACGGGGGGATGATGTGACACCCCAGGAAAACCAGTGAACGATACAACTTACCTAGCTTCCTCAGTAACCGCATGCTAAATTTCGGGATGAAATTTCTTTCAAGTTGGGGATAATGTGACAACTCGAGTTTCCGACTTTCACTTTCGCATTTATTGCACGTTGACTTTGACCATTTAGTAGTTGACTTGTTTGACTTGCAACCATACATGTTATGTTTTAATGAAACGTGTTACGATTGTGCATATATGTGATTTATTGCTGTTGTAAAATAGAACATGGATTATTATAAAACACTTAGACTGATTCACCATCAAACGACTCGACGAATCAAGTGATTCGCCATGACCCAACTCGACGAAACAAAGCCTGTTTCGCCATCCCAATCTCGACGAAACATCTGTGTTTCGCCGAGCCCAGTCTCGCCAAAGCCCATTACGGGCCCAAAATGTTAACTTGTGTATATTATCGTGAAACGACTTCTGTTTCATATCTTTGGCAAAATAAGAAAACCCTAGAGCACCCTCTTCTCTGTTGACGGCAAACTTGTGTTCCCGAAGCCTTGAACCGATCAAATTACTATTCCGATCACCGTGGTTAGTGTTTAATCTTTGTATGAATGGTTGATCTTGCCATCGTTAACTGTTTTTGATTCTAGTTTATTAGGATCAATGTTGAATATTGTCGTGTTCATGGTGGAATTATGAATTCGTATTATGGAATCTATTATTTGGTTACGGTTTTCGTATGTTGGATTAGTTATGATCGGGAACTGTCTTGTGTATATGTTACTAGCGTAATCTGAATGCATACTAGCATGTTTATAGAACTCCTTGGTCTGATGTGTTTGGGTAACCGGGTTGCGGTATTTGTAGAACTAGGGTACATGCTAGACTTAAGAACCGTGATGATTATGTATTGATTCGATAATTATTGTTGAATGATTTCTCTATGATCCTTGCATAATGATTTGTGATTGTTGATGATTGATGATAGCATGACGGCTGCTAGAATGATTAGGGTTTCTGTGATATTGTAACTGATGTTGACGTAACTGAAACTGGTTCACGAAACGGAATTGTTGGCGAAACAGATAGGGTGTTTCGCCAAGGGGTAATTGACAAAACAGGATAGTGTTTCGCCAAGGGCAGTCGACGAGACAAAATCTTGTTTCGCCAAAGGGTAGTTGACGAAACAGAGTATATTTCGCCAATCTGTGTTTCGCCGACTTGAATACTTTGCACAGTAACCTGACTTAACTCTGTTAGAAGTTAACTGGATAGATTAACTACTATTAAGTGATATGCATGACTTGTATGATATTGAATACATGTTTAGTACTTCTGTGATTATACCTATACGTGAACAATTTGGATATAAACTGATCATGTACACATGCGTACTCTAGGACTTGATTGATAATCTGTGAGCACATACTTAGCATACCGAGCAAACCAAGGTGAGTTCACACAGCCAAGGCATGGGGTTCCCAGGGTGGGAATGGGATTTGATTATTACTTGTACTTACCTAGCTTATGGAACTTAGTTATATGGTCCTCGGGTGAGGATGGGTTATTGATAAGATACGACTAGACTAGTGATACTTATAGAACTGATCTTCGCACACACGCCGGGGTTGGCCGCGATATTATGACTAATCTTCCCACACATGCCTAGGAAGGCTGCGAACTATACACTAAACTTCGCACATGTGCCAGGTGGCCGTGATACAAATATACCTAGTCTAGAATACTTGGGAATTTTCCTTAATCTTCGCATACATGCCTAGAGGGCCGCGATACGAACTAATACGATACATGACTTAATGAACGAACACAAGGCATACTATACTATTACAATTACTGAACTATAAACTGTGAACTCGCTCAACTAGTTGTTGACTCTCTGCTACATGCCTTGCAGGACCTTAGGTACATATGGAGCTTGCACAGGGAGGAGCAGGTCGTTGTGGAGCATGGATCGTGGATGCCATGTTAAAACATTTAAACATTTGAACTTATGTTATACATTGGGTTTTCATACTTATGCTTCCGCTACACTTTGAAACTATAATTACGTTTTGAACACCTATCGTATTGAATGATTGGTTTGCATTTATTTTACTTGATATTAAATTACATGTTCAATATGATTGGTGGCTTGATCCTGGTCATGTCACGCTCCCAAGCGGTGATACTCCGCGTGTGGATTTTGGGGGTGTGACAATTTCCTCAAAAGCTTCTGATTTCTACTCATTTCTACTCATACTTCTATACTTTTTCATCAAATTAACTGAGATTTCATGGATAAAATGGGCTGATTTTCACATATATCACGTAAAACACTGTTTTAATCAATCCTTGAAAGAATCAGACCTAAAATCAACCTAAAAGTTGATCAATTTTGTCAAAAATCAACCCAAAACACATCAGTTCGTTCGAAGGTCATCAGTTCGCACGAGCTGAACAAGTCCAGCTCGCACGAATTGGATCCAGTTCACACGATTTGAACCTATCAGTTCGCACGAGGTCACTTGTTTTGGAACAGGTCGTTTGAAGGAGTTCAGTTCGCATGGATTGATATATTCAGATCGCACGACTTGAAGTTTTTGTACCAGGTCGTTTTGAAAATCATTCCAGTTCGTACGAAGTCGTTTGAGAATACTTAGGTCATTTGGAGATTCATCAGTTCGCACGAAGAGGCTAATTCTAGATCACACCAGTTTAATTCGTTTGGGTTGTTCAGGTAGTGAGAAGTCAGTTCGCACGGATTGACATTATACCAGTTCGCACGGAGTGTCAGTTTGTTTGGGGATTCCAGTTCGTTTTAAGTCTCCAGTTCGTTTGAAATTCTGAGTTAGTGAATTTTTAAAACCTAAACATGGAAAACGAATTTTACAACGCATTTGCAACTCCGATCACTATTGCTCAGAACGCGACCTTAGAAAATGAAATGGGAACCATGCAAAAACCACCTAAGCTCATGAATATTGAGGAGTATAGTGGATGGGAGGAGTGTTTTGAAAATTGGGTTCAAGCAAATTACTTAGATGCATGGGAATGTGTTGAACAACGATATATTAGACCGACTGATGATGACGGAGAGAATGTTGCTATTAAAGATCTAAGTGATGATCAGAAAAATAAATACAAAAGTGAAAAGATGATGATCAGTATATTGCAACAAGCCATTAAGGAAGAAATCTTGATTTTATTACAACACAATGGAAGTGCACACTCAATATGGAAAGCACTAAAAACGAAGTTTGTTGGAAGTCAAGACATGATCAAGAACAAAAAATCGCTTTTGAAGAAAGAATTTGATCTATTTCGTGGATTAAAAACTGAAAACACCAAGCAGATTATTGAAATATATTGCAATTTGGTGGTTAACATGAAGAGATTGGACATCAAGAAAGATAAATAAGAATGGATTGAAAAGTTGGTTGATGCGTCGCCACAAGATGTTTGGGGCACGTATCTTATGATGTTGAAAAATAATGATGAATTTGAAAATCTAACGTTGAGCCAGTTTATTGAAAAACTCGAAGTTCAAGAGATGGAACAACGAAAGATGGCGAGAATGAAGGACTTTAATGGTGAACAAGACATTGGTCTATATTACAAAGGAGGTACTAGTGATAGGACCAACATTGCACCAAAGATCGAAACTGCATTTAATGCAAAAAGTTCTTCTGGAAGATCATCTCGAGGATCGAACAACAATAATGAATTTCCTTCATATCCATCATTTGATCCAGAGTTTTCAGCAACCAGTTCTAAATCGCAAAGCTCATACGACGGTAAAGGTCAAGTGCTAAACTGTAACAATGCATTACATCTTCAGAACGGTCAGAATTTCTCTGAAGAAGTAGCCAAAGGTCATATTTCTTTGTTGGTAACCGTGTTAGAGTCTTATGAGAGTTTAGTTGCAGGAAGGATCAGAAATCCAATGTTGACAAAAGAGGATTACAATCAGATTGATGCTGAGGAGATGGAACTTATGGATATTAAGTGGTGTTTAGCAAGCGTGTTGAGAAGAGCCGAGAAGTTTAAACAAATCACTGGAATAGATGACTTTCGTGATGCTAATGTTTCTACTTTAGGTTTTGATAAATTCAAAGTCACTTGTTTTCGTTGCAGGGAAAAAGGGCATTTCAAGCGAGAATGTACAAATCGCGAAGTAAGTGGAGCTCAAAATCCATTCGGCAACAATGATTATTATCGAAAAGCAATTTATCATCAAGTTGCTCAACAGCCGCATCAACAACAACAGCCACAAATTTCACATGCTAAGAAGGAAATGATCGAAGAGTCATCATCAAGAAGAGCTGTTTTGGTATAATAGATCAAGATGATGAAAGATTACCAGAAGGTTTTAGTTGGGAGAATTTTAGTTGGGATAATTACAATCCTAACAGAACTTCAAAAACTAAAGCATTTGTTGCTCAAATTTTTGAAGATACAACTGCTGAAGAAGAAATGGCGTATGCTTATTACGAATCTCAGCAATTCAGTCCGAAAAGAAAGAAGAAGATTCAGTTTCAACAAAAAAGGTTTCAAGAAAAGCACCAATTTTTGAAGAGAGTGATGATGATGCCGAAGAAATTCGAAAACTTAAATATTATCAAAGAAAATTTTCAACTGATAGTGATGATGATGATTTGTTTTTTGCAGGTAAAACGGAAAAGATCAATGAAAAACAAGCTGCGAAAAGAAGTATCATAAAGCAGCAACTGTTAAAGAAAAAGATGATAGTGATGATGAAAATTCGTGTTAGTGCATTACGTCTATTGACTTCGTCTTGTATCATAGAATAGAATAGGATAGGATAGGATATCTAGTGCACGAGGTTTGAGAAACGAAAGTTGGTGATTTAGCAAGTAGGTCCGCTTATACGGACATTGTCCATAAAAGCGAACCACAAGCTAATAGGTCCGCTTATACGGACGTCACTATAAGCGAACCAGCCACTACTATATATATGTGCACTTGATGTTCATTTGGTAACTTCTGGAAATTGTAACGAAGTGCTGTGTGACAACCCGAATATTCAGGTTAGTATTACGTAACTCTCACAACTCTTCAGCGCATATCTACAGGGTTGACTCCTTAAATGTTCTCGTGCATTTAATCACTCGCGAAACCGGTTATGCCGTTTATGCATTTCATGGCCGTTTGGGCCTCTCCTCCCCTTGGCCCACATAGTGTGTCAGACACAAAACCCATATACGTTATAGATGGGGACGGGTAACTGGGTTCCTTGTAGCCCACTCCTAATAATGAGCCCAAACCCATTTCGTTTTAATACTGAATAATTAACAACACATTTATTGTTTGGTTTAAAAGGTAATCGGCCCAACATATTTATGGTTTAGCTAACCGGCCCAATTCCTTCATTGTTTGTTTAAATGGACTAACCAGCCCAACACCCTAATTCTATTAGATATGGCATCCGTATTACACTCTAAAACGAATCCTTATAGTTTAAAAATCATAACAAACTCTACTCCCCATCTCTCTCTCTCTCAAATCTACCTACGGCAGCAGGAGAACCCCACCCCCCTCGTCATCAAAGCCTGATCGTTGTATCTCCTACACGTCGGTTAGTATAACATATGATTCACATAATCTGCTTGTTGTTTTGTTGAAGCTTTGACTCGTTTGATGTTATCTTTTGATGCTTGAACTGTTATAAGAATATATGGCACTTCTTTGCATAACTAGGTTACGTTTTGATGTAGCATGGATTGTAACATATGTCGATCATATAAACATAGTTTCTTGCTATTTATTCTTGATTTAAAATCGCCAGGTGTAATGATGAATGAATAGATGTCGATCATAACTTTGATATAACATGGGATAATAATCAGAAACAACTATTGAACCTGTAGGAAGTTGATTCGTAATACGATTAAACCCTTGGGCCTCACACCCTCTACCGGACCAATATTACGTTTTGGGCTTCACAAAACAGCCGGCCCACCCTGTTAGAACCTGGACCACATCCCGCTTAAGCTAGATGACCATCCTAAGTGTTCTGGCAATCCCAAAATAACTGGTTTAGACTATGTGGCTGATCTACGAATGGGGAATTAAGAACTGGGTATTAATTCAATATAATGAATCTGGGCCACACCCCTCCATGAATATTAAATCTGGGCCGGGTAAATTGGAAGCCCAACAGTGGTATGATGCGGGGTGATCAGGTGTTGGACTAGTTGTAGCATACTTGGCTGGTTAAACAGTAACCTAACATTGGGCTGGGTAGGTTGGGTTGAGTTAATGATGGGCCGGTTAAGGTAATAGGGTAGCTCACCGATCTATTGTTGAATATTAGTTGATCGGGTTTAATGTATTGATTTGGGCCGAACAGTTGATTAAATGGGTTACCTTATAACAAACGATTTAATAAATAATAGGATGTATGGGATGGATAGGTTGAAGATATATTAACCGGACGGGATTATACATTAACCGGATGGACTTGGGCCATCCGGATCGGTTCTATAGTGTAAGGGTAATCCGGTTGGGGTTGGATAATCGGATTGGGATTGTTGATTGATTCGAACCTTGTAACTTGATTGAGCTACTCGATACTGTGTGCTATCGGACCAACTGTGTGCATAATCATTGTTCTTGTTGAATTGTTGCTTAACTGTTATACGTGCCATACGTGACAACCATTGATGTGATCTATGTGTAATCAAACTGTAAAACTGACCACTACCAAACACTCATCTAGGTCGTGAGTATTGAGCTTATTTAACGAGTAACTTGTCTAACCGAGCAAACCTAAGGTGAGTTCATTGCATTTTCTCAAGCATGCGTCCCGGTGGTTTGGGACAACTGGTAAACATTTGGAAGGGAAACATTGGGTAAATAACTTAATCGGTTTTGGTTATTGCCTGGAGGGCAATGGGGGTAATTAGTTGATAGCGCTATTAGGTGGGAAACCTCACACCGGGCCGTAAGGACGGGCGTGAACTAATTATCTGGGTATGGCTATGGTTGTTAGAGGCACACTCCTCGGATACATATGGGCACACTCCCTAGGGTATCTAACGAAGGCAACATAGTAAACGGTCGTTAAGGGGCACCCACTCCCCGGATACACATGGGCACATTCCCTAGGGTATCTAACATGAGCAACATTGTATCGCAGCGTTAAATCGCATTAACATACATATGGTAACATAACTTGTTAACAAAACCTTGAACTCACCAGCGTAGTCTGACACACTTGTTTACATGCTTGTAGGTAATTACTGAAGGAACTTGGGAACTTGCTGTCCGATGCTGCTGGAGTGGTTATGGTCATGATAAACATTTATATTGATTGGGTTTCGACACATTTATACATTTATACTTTTATGCTTCCGCTCAATACTTTGGTTTTGGTTAAACTTTTCAAACGTTATATTTATTTCAATTGGGTATTTCAATACATTATGACTTGTGTTTGATATGATTGGTGGCTATTTGTTGGATCGTTGCACCTCCAATAGGGACATACCCTAGGTGGTAATTTGGGGGTGTGACAGTTTGGTATCAGAGCCACTGGTTATAGAGAACTCGGTTTTAAAATGTTTTCATAAAACCAGACTATAACCGAATTGATCCAAACGATGACCATGACACTCAGCTCCAGACTGCAAGGTTCGTTTCTCATTTACTATTGCATAGTATATCTAGTGTACACTTATGTATAACATTACACGTGAATGCACACTTGGCACAACAGCATGAGCCCTTACATTACCAACCCCTGTTATGTGAACTGCTAGTGTGACACTTCCCTTCGACTATTGCGATTCTTGATCCCATAAAACCCCTCGCTTGCTATTTGAATGCGGGGAACCTTTTAGCGCAAGTTAAGAGGCACTGAGATAAGCATGCAAATCGCCTTATTATTATGGGTGCACACATAATAATAGCGCGAGGTGCATGCAAATCCCAGTGAGGCTTAATGAGCGTGAGAAGGGTCTGCCCTATTGTGTGTAAACTTGGTAGTTTGTAGATTTCAATGTGATACTCGACTTTTACCTCATTTCGATTGGAGTTATGTGCCTCAGGGTTCAGTCGTCAGTTAGGACTGACTCCCACCTTTGTTGTAAATAAGCATGTAGTAGAATTAACTGATAGTAAATCGATAGAAGCTTCTCATGTTCTTTTTGGTTGTAAACTTGACCTCGTGGGTCAAGTGTTCGATATTGACCTACTTCCCAATACTCTTGTAAGTTTTGACATGGTCGTTGACATGGACTTGGTTATCTATGTATCAAGCAGAAATCCCTTGCAAAAAGAAAATCGTGCGTTCCCTCTCCCCAGTGGGGAATCCTTATCCGTTTAAGATCATCGTAGTGGTGCCGTTGTTGGCATTGTCACAGTCGTGAAAGCCCAGAAGTGCCTACGGAAGGGCTACTCTGTTATACTAGCTCCTGTCACCGATTCGCCACTTTAAGAAAGGAAGATCGAGTATCTTCATGTTATTCGTGAAATTTTTGACATGTCCTCCAAAGAGTTACCTGGTTCACCTCCACATCGTTAGGTGGAATTTTAGAATTGACCTTATGCAAATCCTGATTTCCTTCTGGGGTACAGCAATCCCTTGGATTCGCTGGATACTATCACAGCTTCATCATAGGATTTTCGAAGGGTTCGCAACTTCAACCTCCTTAGCACAGCCGGGAGTTGTGAATCCTTAGGAAAACAAAGTCGCGGAACGTCTTTTCAGCTTTTGAAACCCAACCCTACAACACGCGGAGCATCACTTCTATCCGAGAGTACCGATGATCCAGCGATGTACCATGATGGCTTAATTCAGAGTCCCAGTTACACGCCGATGCAACACGAGAGAGTGATGAATTGCGTAATGGTGTTACGGAGAGGAACTGCACGACCTACAATCTCCGGTGGAAACCGTGGTCGTTGGATTTAAGTGGGAGGCATTACTTAGACGGTACCGAATGCACCAATTAGACCGAAAACAAGGGCCTCCAGTGCACCTTTGTTTCAATAGAGCTAACCATGTGATGGCATCGCTAAATGGAACTTCCGAACGAACACGGGATTAGGAGAACTATACCCACGCATCCCTGTAGACGAACCTTATCACTTTCACTTGTCATCGCCGCTAGAAGTGAAGCAGTCACAGCTACACGCGTTTGTCGTTTTGCAACACTAATCTTTACCCACCAAACTCTGTTTTGGACAAATGATACACTCGCGCGACCGCAATGTAACGAACCTCCCTGTTGTGCCATGCCGCCATGCACCACTACTGGAAATTATTTCTAGACAACAAATTTGCTGGCCAAATCCTTCGGATGTTTAATGGACCCCTGTTTCGCTCGATTCTTTGTACGAACCTCATTAATTCCCTGTTTCTTTGATCGGCAACTGATATAACAACACGCCAACCACCATACCATGATTTCCACTGATCACAAAATTAGCCCCCTCAGGCGTTGTAAAGTATCTATAGATCGAGTTCGTCGGAACTCACTTCAAGCCATTGTTTTAGATCAATTTTTGGGACGAAAATTCTTTCAAGTTGGGGATGATGTGACACCCCGCGAAAACGCTTAACAAAACTATCTTCCTTAGTGACCGTTTGCTAAATTTCGGGACGAAATTTCTTTCAAGTTGGGGATGATGTGACAACCCGAATATTCAGGTTAGTATTACGTAACTCTCACAACTCTTCAGCGCATATCTACAGGGTTGACTCCTTAAATGTTCTCGTGCATTTAATCACTCGCGAAACCGGTTATGCCGTTTATGCATTTCATGGCCGTTTGGGCCTCTCCTCCCCTTGGCCCACATAGTGTGTCAGACACAAAACCCATATACGTTATAGATGGGGACGGGTAACTGGGTTCCTTGTAGCCCACTCCTAATAATGAGCCCAAACCCATTTCGTTTTAATACTGAATAATTAACAACACATTTATTGTTTGGTTTAAAAGGTAATCGGCCCAACATATTTATGGTTTAGCTAACCGGCCCAATTCCTTCATTGTTTGTTTAAATGGACTAACCAGCCCAACACCCTAATTCTATTAGATATGGCATCCGTATTACACTCTAAAACGAATCCTTATAGTTTAAAAATCATAACAAACTCTACTCCCCATCTCTCTCTCTCAAATCTACCTACGGCAGCAGGAGAACCCCCCCCCTCGTCATCAAAGCCTGATCGTTGTATCTCCTACACTTCGGTTAGTATGACATATGATTCACATAATCTGCTTGTTGTTTTGTTGAAGCTTTGACTCGTTTGATGTTATCTTTTGATGCTTGAACTGTTATAAGAATATATGGCACTTCTTTGCATAACTAGGTTACGTTTTGATGTAGCATGGATTGTAACATATGTCGATCATATAAACATAGTTTCTTGCTATTTATTCTTGATTTAAAATCGCCAGGTGTAATGATGAATGAATAGATGTCGATCATAACTTTGATATAACATGGGATAATAATCAGAAACAACTATTGAACCTGTAGGAAGTTGATTCGTAATACGATTAAACCCTTGGGCCTCACACCCTCTACCGGACCAATATTACGTTTTGGGCTTCACAAAACAGCCTGCCCACCCTGTTAGAACCTGGACCACATCCCGCTTAAGCTAGATGACCATCCTAAGTGTTCTGGCAATCCCAAAATAACTGGTTTAGACTATGTGGTTGATCTACGAATGGGGAATTAAGAACTGGGTATTAATTCAATATAATGAATCTGGGCCACACCCCTCCATGAATATTAAATCTGGGCCGGGTAAATTGGAAGCCCAACAGTGGTATGATGCGGGGTGATCAGGTGTTGGACTAGTTGTAGCATACTTGGCTGGTTAAACAGTAACCTAACATTGGGCTGGGTAGGTTGGGTTGAGTTAATGATGGGCCGGTTAATGTAATAGGGTAGCTCACCGATCTATTGTTGAATATTAGTTGATCGGGTTTAATGTATTGATTTGGGCTGAACAGTTGATTAAATGGGTTACCTTATAACAAACGATTTAATAAATAATAGGATGTATGGGATGGATAGGTTGAAGATATATTAACCGGACGGGATTATATATTAACCGGATGGACTTGGGCCATCCGGATCGGTTCTATAGTGTAAGGGTAATCCGGTTAGGGTTGGATAATCAGATTGGGATTGTTGATTGATTCGAACCTTGTAACTTGATTGAGCTACTCGATACTGTGTGCTATCGGACCAACTGTGTGCATAATCATTGTTCTTGTTGAATTGTTGCTTAACTGTTATACGTGCCATACGTGACAACCATTGATGTGATCTATGTGTAATCAAACTGTAAAACTGACCACTAACAAACACTCATCTAGGTCGTGAGTATTGAGCTTATTTAACGAGTAACTTGTCTAACCGAGCAAACCTAAGGTGAGTTCATTGCATTTTCTCAAGCATGCGTCCCGGTGGTTTGGGACAACTGGTAAACATTTGGAAGGGAAACATTGGGTAAATAACTTAATCGGTTTTGGTTATTGCCTGGAGGGCAATGGGGGTAATTAGTTGATAGCGCTATTAGGTGGGAAACCTCACACCGGGCCGTAAGGACGGGCGTGAACTAATTATCTGGGTATGGCTATGGTTGTTAGAGGCACACTCCTCGGATACATATGGGCACATTCCCTAGGGTATCTAACATGAGCAACATTGTATCGCAGCGTTAAATCGCATTAACATACATATGGTAACATAACTTGTTAACAAAACCTTGAACTCACCAGCGTAGTCTGACACACTTGTTTACATGCTTGTAGGTAATTACTGAAGGAACTTGGGAACTTGTTGTCTGATGCTGCTGGAGTGGTTATGGTCATGATAAACATTTATATTTATTGGGTTTCGACACATTTATACATTTATACTTTTATGCTTCCGCTCAATACTTTGGTTTTGGTTAAACTTTTCAAACGTTATATTTATTTCAATTGGGTATTTCAATACATTATGACTTGTGTTTGATATGATTGGTGGCTCTTTGTTGGATCGTTGCACCTCCAATAGGGACATACCCTAGGTGGTAATTTGGGGGTGTGACATGCTGCCAATTTGCTTTCAGGTTGTAAACATTGTTAAAATCAATCAAAGAAGCATTATAATTAGTTTGAGTGTCTGATTCATTGATTCCGCCTTTGAATTGGATAAACAACTCTTCTTATTGACTCATTCGGGTTCAACAACGATCCTACAAGTGGTATCAGAGCACAGGAGGAAGAATTTAGCTCAATTGGATCTGTTTTCTGTCTTCTACACCTTCTTTTTCGATTTGAACTAGTTTCCACGGTTAAAATTGGCCAAATTTTTCACAGGATGTGTGTTTGTGGATAATAACAAACCCTTGAAAGTTTCATGTTAAAATTCAACCTAAAAATGGACAAAATAACCTTCGGATGTGGTTCCGCTTATTCGGACAGTGGATAGGTTCGCTCGAAAGTTACATAGGTCCGCTTTTATGACCATCTAGGTTCGCTTCAAAGACACTAGTTTCGCTCCAAACTACATAGATCCGCTCCAGAGGTCCGCTTATTGGGTCACATTCTGAGTAGTTCCGCTCGAAATAGCTAGATCCGCTCATCCGAACAATTGTTAGGTCCGCTTATCCGGAAATAACCTGGTCCGCTTATTTGTCATCAAAGATCCGCTTATTCGGTCCAATAGGAGATCTGCGTATTCGGTCCAATAGGAGATCCGCTTATTCGGTCCAATAGGAGATCCGCTTATTCGGTCCAATAGGAGATCCGCTCATTTGGTCAAGTTGGTGGTCCGCTCATTTGTCCAAGCGAGTTTCACTTATTTGTCCAACTTGGGTTTCGCTTTTTAATTCGATCTGATTTCGCCCAAGTGTCAAGATCATTTCACGACAATCGAGTATCAGTGTATTTCAGATTACTTGATATTGTTTAAACTGATTGATTGATTTGTTTGTTATTGCTTTCAGGTGATTAAAGATGTCAAACAACGGTGAAGAGTTCTACAACACATTCTACAACGCTTTCACTTCCGAATCGACAGATAGAAGATCTGAGTTGAAAGAATATTCAAGAGAGATTTCGGAGAATTTGAAGTTTGAGAACATGTATGGAAGTCAACAGAAGCCACCAAAGCTAATGAAAGTTGAAGACTATAACTGGTGGAAAAACAGATTTGAGGGTTGGGTAAAAGCTTTCGGTCCTGAAAGCTGGTTAAAATTGACAAATGGATACATTGAACCAGTAAAAGAGGGAGGAGAGTTGATAGATCCAAAAGATTTCACTGACATTGACATAAAAAATGTTGTAGCTGAATATAAAATGATCACATTAATCAAACAATCAGTGAGAGAGGATATTATCTCGTTACCTGAACAAGAGAAAACTTTAAAGAGTTTGTGGGAAGCATTAGGGAAAAAGTGTGTTGGTAGTAATGAAATTGTTAAAAACAAAAAGAAATTGTTGCGTAAAGAGTTTGATTTATTCAGTTGTATGAAAGATGAATCTGTTTGTAAAATGATCGAGAGATTTGGACATCTGAAAATGGAGCTGGCTAGATATGAAATCAAATATTCTGAAGAAGAGATGGTGGATAAATTGTTTGATTCATTGCCCAATGATCAAGAGTGGCAATATTTCGCTCTAATGCTAAAAAATATAATCAAGCCTGATGATTTAAAAGTGGATTTGCTGATTGAAAGGCTTGAAAGTCATGAGTTGGAGATAAAAAGATCCAAAGTAAACAGTCCAGCTTATCAGCAAAATGTGGAACTTTACTACATAGGAAATGTACCACAGGCTGGATCTCCAAAAACAGCATTTTCGGCTGAAAGTTCAAATTCAGTGATCAATGAAAGTCTTCACAGTGGTTTTCACAGTGGATCTTCTTCAAACACTTCAGACCAATCTGCCTCAAAGAATCTATTCCAGTGTAATATCGCAGTTGATTTGAAGAATGGGCAGAATTTCAGCAAAGAATCGGCAAAACAACAGATGGTTTTCTTGGCATCTGTACTGGAATCGTATGAAAGCCTCGTTGCATGGAAGATTGGCAATACCAATTTGACGAAAGAAGATTATGATCAATTAGACCCCGAGGAGATGGAACTAATGGATATAAGATGGTGTATCGCCAGTGCGCATTCGTCGAGCACAGCGGTTCATGGAGATCACGGGGAGGAAGTCAATTGGTGGACCATCTACCAAACTGGGATTTGATAAATCCAAAGTGACATGCTTCAAATGCAAACAAAAAGGTCACTTCAAGCGCGAGTGCAGAAATGCATATGCTGCTGATGATTCTGAAAACCCGTTCAATGAAGATTATTACAAGAAAGCGATTTACCATCAGAACAAGTCTGAGCCACCAAGATTGAAACAGCCTGAAGAAAAGTCAAGGGCTCTTGCAGTTATCTACGACGATGAAGGATATGATTGGAGCAAAGAAGTTTTACCAGAAGAAGATGTTGTTGGGTATGCATTTGTTGCTGATGATGATCCTGATAAGTGGTGGAAAGCAGACTATGCAAGATGGGAAATTGGAAAATTAGATAAACCTTTCAAAGAAGCCCAAAGAGCCAAACGATGGAATGAAGAATTGGAATGTTACATGGATCCACGAGGTAATCCGGTTGCTGACCCATCAAAAGTGGATTTCAAAGTTGTAACAGATTTGCTTCCTAGGCAGGCTACTTTTAACAAACGAAGGTTATCTGATAAAGAGTATTTGCCTGATTTGGAGAAGAAGATAAGAGAGGTTTGTGAAGCCAGTCTACTGAAGGTGGTAGAGATGAAGAAGAGAAAAGAAGAAGAATTGAAGAAGATGATTGAAGAAGTAAAAGCTGTTGTGAAGATTGCTGCTGAAAAGGATCAGAAAGCTGAAGAAGAACAGAAAGAAGGAAAAGAAGAGAACAGAGAGGAAGTTTAGAAAGTTGAGACAGAAGAATCGGTGCTGAAAGAGACTGAAGTAAGAAAATCTTCTGACTTATCGAATGATGATTTAGTTGATAAAAAGGAAAACAAGTACAGGAATTGCATAAAAATGTGCAAAGTCTGTACTGAAAAAAAAGAAATAATAAAAGCAAAAGAAATTGAAGCAACCAAATTTGAAAATGTTTTCAAAACAAAATGTAAAGAAATGGTTGAAACAGAAGAGATTTTGAAATTAAAAGTTGAAAAGCTAACACTGAAATGTCAAGGTCTTGAAAAGGATAATGAGGTTTATCGACAACTGTGTACAGAAAAATGTGTCGATTGTGTTGAAAAAGAATCTAAATTTCAGGATTACAAAAACAGTATGATTCTATAAAATGGTCGAGTCAGAGAGTACAAGAAGCTTATGATACTTTGAAAAGCCAAGTCAAAAGTTTAACCAAAGATTCTCTGAAACTTTAGTCACTAAAGAAATGTATGAAAGAAAGTTTAAAGAAAAGCAAATTGAATTGAACAAATGTGTTGATGAAATTGCTAATCTTAAACAAGTCTTGGCTGAAAAAGAAAAGATTGTGACCAAACTTCAAAGTTATCATAACTCTTCGTACATTCTCGAACGCATTTTCAACATTACACCAGATGACAGAGATACTGATAATTGTAAAAAGGGTATTGGTTCAGAATTTCATCAGGTACCACCACCATTGAGAAACAATTATACTTTTTATGATGAGGAAAAGGTGGCAAAGGGTTTGAACATAGCTGACCAATTACCTGAAAGTATCGATGTGACTTACACCAAATCTGATGATGCTGATGATTCAGAGGTGATAAGTAAAGTGATTGATAGTGTTTTGAAAGATGAGTCTACAAAAGGTAAGTCTGAATCACAGGATGAAGATGAAGGTAATTTTCATGATGGTTATCTGAAAAACACAAAATCTGAGAAAAATTTGGATGATGATTCAAAGGGATTGGTCTATACCATGATTGGATCGGACAAACTATTCTTTGATGTTGTATTCCCGATTCAGAATGTGATTTCAGAAAAGGTCAATAAAGTTTTCAAAATGGTTGAGATTGAGAAGTCGGAAATATCAAAGTTTGCTGGTAAAGGTCATAAATCTTTTTATAACAAACCTGGTTTTAAGAAGAAAAACATGAAGGCTGGTTTGGGTTATAAAAGGAAACAGAACTGGAAACAAAATGAAAAATCAAATTTGCAACAAAGGATGAATTTTGTTCAAGGGAAAAGCTTGAAAGAAGAGGAAAAACTCAAAATTGGACAACAGTCTAATGCGGAGTTTGATGCTATGAAAAAGAAATGACAACAGGCCAAAGATGTTTCAAAGAAAGTGTGTTTTAAATGTGATCAAATTGGACATGTTGCACGAAAGTGTCCAAATCCAAAGCCTGTTGATGTTGAAAAACAGAAATCTGAGGATGTAAACTCAAGGTCAACCAGATTTGATTCGAACCAAACTTGGAGGTACAATAAAAACAAGTTTGCTTCAAATCAAAATTGGAAATCAAACCTGAACAGGTTCGATTCGAGACAGACCTGGAATTCTCACACATCCAGATTCAGAACAACACAAAAGTTGGAAAACTTCAGTTGATATGACAAAACCTCAAGAGTTTTGAAAATCTAAAAATGTTGTTCAAATTCAAAAGATTCAAAAAGAGACAAATTTTTACAAAAGAGGTACACCGACGGGTCAAACATGGTCTGTTAAGAAAAATGACAATTCGGTAAAAGATGAAAAACTTGAGATTAAAATTGATAATGTTTTTGAGAAAAATGAAAGAAATTATCCAGTTTTACCTAGAAAGATTCATGTTCAACTACCTGAGTCTAAACAGGCTTGGGTTGCTTTGTTCAAATGATCAAATTGTTGAAATGTGCAGGTGCTCGTCGGAACTAAAGATTGTGAGAATCAAAAAGGAGCAGCCTGGTAATTGGAGAGGAGGAAGAGGTTGCAGGACCCTGGTTTGGTTGAACAGGGAGTTTAGTTTGAGTGTTGTTTGTACATAAATAAACAATATTTTCAAAAACCTAAAAATTTGAAAAATTAAAAACCAAAAATGTGTTTGTTTTTTAATTTTGTTAGAATAAATGTTGATTGAATACGCCGAAACCCTCACGGCTGAACAAACATGATTACATTCATCAGATTGAAAAACGGTTTTCAAACTGTAAAAATCAATGTGTTGTAAATCATGGGGGTAATTACTGCTTTTAGTGTAATTCAGTACACAGTTAGAAGAACATGGATGGCGAGACAAAGCTATCAGCATCGTGTTGTCAAATTTCCTTTAATGGTTTTGCATTTTAGGGGGAGAAAAATTGTCAGAAAATACAAAAACATTAGAAAATTTGAAAAAGCCAAAAACATAATAAAATTTAAAAATTGAGTTTTTGCGTAAAAAGTGGAAATGATAATACATCAGTAGACAGTTACAGTATGCTAAAGAATTGTAAAGAATTAAAAAAGTGTTAAACAGTCTCACTGATGAAATGTTGATAGGTTTTTATACACTTAGTAAGCTTTTTCGGGATATAAACCTAAATTCAAACACTTGCTTATTTCGTGGGGAACGCTACTTGGATATATAGGTAACCCCTGAAATCTCATTTGAAAGGTCTCGTATTCTGATATACTAGGTTTTCATACTCAATGATGTCTGGGGTATTATTCCGGGACTTCTGCTGAATGGAAGTTCTGACCTAGTCCTTGGATAATACTTTCACCAAATGCTTGAAACATAGCATAAACCCTCAGCATGAAGATGAAACAATAAAATTGATAGTCGCTGCTGTTGTAACTAAAAGATCCTCTAAAGGGGACATACTGAAAAGTCGAAGCTGATATCTCTCTGCGCATACGGAAGTATCGACCAGAGATACCTCGGCCCTCGCATACCTAATTTATGTACAGATATCATTGTAGTATACTCACCTGTAAGACTGAATATTGAGATTCTGGATACGGGAGTATATTCAAGAGGTGGGACACATGAATGAGTTTAAGTTCTTAAAACACCTAAATCGTATCCTGAATTAGTTGAAATTTGTATGAAAATTTAAGTGGATAAGTATATCGACAATCCAAGTGAATTGTTTAATTCTTAAAGTGAAATTAAGCTCAACGGTACTTGTAATTTGTCAAAAACTGATATGATCCTCTGTCGCATACTCAAAACAAAAATATTGTTTGTAAATATGTTTGTACATATTTCTTATTGCTTTATATTTTCAGAAAATACAAAATGATTTTGATTTCTGCTTTATATTCAACAACCGATGTCTGAAATGCTGAGTTTTAAAATCTGAGTAAGCTGATTGTGTTTCTGAAAATAAAACAAGTTCATTAATTTGATACTTGAATGAAAAATCAAAATTTCAAAAACAGTTTATGATATCTCCAAGGTCATTAATTTGGACTTGGATGATAAACTGTGAGGGAGTTGGATTTTTTTTTAATGCTGCCATATCTGTTAAGTTGATTGATAGGGGGAGTGAATTAGAGAAATTGATTAATGGTTTTAAAAAGTTGTTACTTATCAAGTGTATGAGTGTTGCAGGAAGATACCAGTCTACGATCCCGAAAGCAAAGACTGAGGGGGAGTCTGAAGACAAGCTGGAAGTTAGGATGAGCTTGTAGTTGAAAAGAGAAGTGTTGATCCCTAAAAGCACGGAAGCTTGATGAGAGGGGGAGCTTGTTAATGATAAAGTTACTGATGATGAAGCTGTTGATGATAGAGCTAGTGATGAGATCCTGGTAAAAAAGTTAAAATGTGAAGCTGTTCAAAGAAAAAGAGTGATGGATGCTTACATTGTTACAATCTGAATGAGATGGCAAAATGATCAAGACCGAAGAGGGAGCATAACAGAAAATAGTCACTGAAGACTTCGTCAATATCCGAGGGGGAGTCTGTTAGTGCATTACGTCTATTGACTTCGTCTTGTATCATAGAATAGAATAGGATAGGATATCTAGTGCACGAGGTTCGAGAAACGAAAGTTGGTGATTTAGCAAGTAGGTCCGCTTATACGGACATTGTCCATAAAAGCGAACCACAAGCTAATAGGTCCGCTTATACGGACGTCACTATAAGCGAACCAGCCACTACTATATATATGTGCACTTGATGTTCATTTGGTAACTTCTGGAAATTGTAACGAAGTGCTGCCAATTTGCTTTCAGGTTGTAAACATTGTTAAAATCAATCAAAGAAGCATTATAATTAGTTTGAGCGTCTGATTCATTGATTCCGCCTTTGAATTGGATAAACAACTCTTCTGATTGACTCATACGGGTTCAACAACGATCCTACAATTCGTATTATGCAGGTAAAATGAAAGAGATCAAAGAAATACAAGCTGCGAAAGATGACAGTGATAATGAAAATGTTCGAGTGATAAAGAAGCACGTTAAAAAACAAGATGACAGTGATGATGAAGATGTTCGAGTGATAAAGAAGAAGGTTAAAGAAATTCCAGCTTTCAAGGTTGAAAAGGAAGCTGAGGCAGAAAAGATACCTGAGAAATGTGAAAATTGTGATACTGTGAAAAGGCACAACATCAAATTGATTCATAACATGAACAGACTGAAAGAATCTTATGATGTTTTAAACAAAGCTATGAATCAATACACTAAATGGAGCGTTCATGACAAAGCAGAAAATCATCAATGTTTACATTGAAAAATGTGTTGTACTTGAACAAAAATTGGAAACCCAGAGGATAGAAACTGAAAGGGTAAACAGATTATTGAGAAGTTACTCATGTGCTTCTTATGTGATTGACATGATTTATCCTATAGTAGAAGGCATGAAAGCGTTTGAAGAAGAGGATACCGAAGTAAAGGATACTGGCAAGAAACATAGTACTGATTATACCAAGTGTCCACCACCACTTGAAAATGAATATTCTCCACGAAATCCTAATTCAGAAAGAATCAAAAAGGCAACCAATTTAAAGTGGGAATCTGAACCTTCAGATGATTACCAGATAATATTGACGTCACATTCACATCGTCTGACACTGATCATGAGTCTGAGTTAATAAAGAAAGTGGTCGATCAGGTATTGGATAAGGATGAGGAGTCAGAGTCAAAGTCTGAGTCTGAAACTTAAAGTTCATCAGTTAACAGTCCGAAATCACCGGTTAAAAGAGTTTACAATAAAGATTTTCTGTTATCACAAAATAATTTGAATGACGAAACATTCAAAGTAGCAAATACTTTGAATGATTCCGACAAATTATATTCTGATGAAGAATTTCCAATAAGAGGTGTCAAAACTGAAATGATTAAAAAGGTTTTCAAATTAACAGAAATTAATATTTCTGAAATAAAAGATGTAAATCTTACTGAAAAACCTAAAAAGTACACCTCAAGAGTTCAACAAAGGTTAAACAAGAAAAAGGGTTACAGTTCTGGTTCGAGTTTTCAAAAGAAACCAAAACATAATGGTAATTTCAAAAAGAAAGGTTTAGGTTTTATTCCACCAGAAAATCATAAAAATGAGAAAATTTATAAACAAAAAACTGTATTTGTTTCAGGATCAAGTTCGGAAGAAGAGGAAAAGAGCTCATTCTGGAAACAATCGAACAAAGAATTTCTTGCTTAGAAGGAAGAAGGAATGAAGAATGAAGCTACTCAGAAAAAGGAGACAAGAACCTGTTATCAATGTCAAAAAGTTGGGTACATTGTCTTGAACTGTCCAAAGGCAACCAACACAAAACAGGGAGTCTCTGAAAAACTGAAAGAAAAGATGGTTGATAATGAACCACCAACCGAACAATTTATAGTGTTCAAAAATTCAAAATTTGAGGTTGGTGAGAGTTCAAAAAGATTTTACAAAAGAAAATAGAAGCTTAACAACCAAAAGTGGGTTGTTAAGAAATCAGATGATAGTTCTGGCAATGATTCTGATTCGTCAAAATCAGAGGAGCTACTTTCTTGCGATGAATCTGACTCGTCAAAGTTAGAGGAGCCACAAGTTGAGCTAAAAAGTGAAAACTCTGTTCCGCCAATGGATGACGCAAACTTTCCACCATTACGGACTGAAAATTCTAAAAAAAAGTTGGCAAAGTTGAGATTTCAAATCAATTCTTTTTTGAAAAGAAAGAATTTGATGTTGAAAAAGCCTTTAACCCTACAGTTCAAAATATTTTTTGAAAAATGATTGACGGGAAGGTCAAAGGAGTAAAGGAATTTTATGAAAAGAAAAAGAAAGGTAAGTGTCACACCCCCAAAATCCACACGCTGAGTACCACCGCTTGGAGGCGTGACACGACCAGGATCAAGCCACCAATCATATCGAACATAGCATTTAATAATAAAAGTAGATAATGTAATTCATCACGACATGATTGATGTTCAAAACCAAACTTTGATTAAGTAGCGGAACCATGTAAATAAACTCAACATAGTTAATAGTTTGAAATGTCATAAATGTTTAGCAAGCATTCACGAATCCTTGTCCACAACGACCTGCTCCTCCTTGTGCAAGCTCCATAAGTACCTAAGGTCCTGCAAGGCATGCAGCAGAGAGTCAACAACTAGTTGAGCGAGTTCACAGTTAATAGTTCAGTAATAGCATAACGTGAGTAGTAGTATGTTCGTTCGTTATATCGTATATCATATATCATATTTCCATCACGGTCTCCCAGGCAGGTATGTGAAGATGTTAGGGGATGTTCCTCCCAAGTATTCTAGACTAGGTTTATTAGTATCGCGGCCTACCAGGCAGGTGTGCGAAGGTTAATAAGTTTAGTTCGCGGCCTTCCTAAGGCAGGTGTGCGAAGTCAGTCATAATATCGCGGCCAACCCTTGGCAGGTGTGCGAAGATCAGTTCAGTAAGTGTTACTAGTCTAGTCGTATCTTATCGTTCGGTTCTATCAGCTGAGTATGTACAATAATTCAACAAATCCCATTCCCACCCGGGAACCCCATGCCTTGGCTGTGTGAACTCACCTTGGGTTGCTCGGCAGATACACAAAGAAAAGAGTTCTTGAACTAAGGTTGGTCAACCACGTCCTAACAGGGTTACCATACAAGTCAGGTTTTGACTTCAAGCAATGTACGTTGGTTTCACATAAATTAACACAGTACGAACATGTGAAGATCATGGTAAAAACGTATTGCACATAAACAGGCAAGAACATAACGTAATCATACATTGTGCGATTAAACGATTGGGCTCAACAACACAAATAAGTCCAATAATCTTCTCGGCCCAATCAGATAACCCATACGTATCTTGTGCGATCCGATGTGGGTTGTGCGATCCGACTAACCCAGCCCAACTACTCACCCGGCCCAACTTATAACATACGAGTGACATTGTGCGATCCAAGCAGACTTGTGCGATCTGCTTGGGTTGTGCGATTGGCCTTTGGGCTTTGAAGCCCAACATCATCAGTCCATTATCATACGCAGCCCAATGGATGATATAGCTTGTGCGATCCGGATGGGCTTGTACGATCCGGTAGCCTTGTGCGATCCGTACCAGCCCAGTCCATTATGCACACCCGGCCCAACCTGTAAGTAACTTGTGCGATCCAAGTGATCTTGTGCGTTTGGGGACCCTTGTGCGTTCATATCAGATTTGTGTGATTGTGTTTAATTACCGGATATTATGCAATCAGTTACAATTACCCAATTTTCCAAGTTTACCAAAATAATTAACAAAATCAATCAACACCATTCCAACAAATCTGTTAATACAAAATCGATCAAACATGCATAATTCTAATGTTTTCTCAAGAACTCTATCCGAACCATACATGAACACAACTTATAAACATTTAATCGAATTAACCCTGATCATCTATCCGAGTTCTACTATATCACAGCCGGTTAATTCAAGCATCATGTGATTAACAACCCTATGTCGATCTATAATACGGTACATGTGAGCCGATTTCATGACAAGTAGATATGTATCATTCAGTCAACATAATCAATCATGTTAAACAAGAACCCTATATCATCATGCATGACTATCATAACATACATCAAAACATCCACAACAATTAATCAAACACTAACCGTAAGATAGAATCAAGCCAAGAGAAAATGTGCCGAAAGAAAAAGCAAGATCTTCGATCCTAAGGGTTGTTCGCCGTCGGGTTGAGAGAGAGAGAAGGAGAGCTAGGGTTTTGGTGTGTGTGTGTGTTGCAACCGAATGAGGGAAACAACTCCCTAGAGAGTGTTTGTTGCGTAAGAAGGAGGATTGGGCCGACCCATCACAGGCTGCCCCTTGATCCGTTTACACGAGGTACGGCCCCTAGTGGGCTTGTGCGACCAGTTGAGTGTTGTGCGGTTAAACGTATCATGTACACATATTACACATATTATCCAGCAACATAAATTCATAAAAACAACCACATATATTTATATATAGTTCATACACGCTACATCAGACACAGCGACATGATCTGAAATACGAGTTGTCACATTATCCCCAACTAAAAAGAAATTTCGTCCCGAAATTTGGTACGTACTTACTGAGGAAGCTAGATAAGTTGCATCGTTCACTGGTTTTCCTGGGGTGTCACATCCTCCCCCCGTTGATCTGGAATTTCGTCCCGAAATTCCGCAGTAGTAGCTTCAGCCTCAGCAGTGGTTGCATTGGTTCCGAATAACTGGGGGTACTTTTCTGTCATCTGGTCTTCGTGTTCCCAGGTGTACTCTGGGCCACGACGGGAGTTCCAACAAACTCGAACAAGAGGGATTCTCTTGTTTTTGAGGACCTTAACATCCTGGTCTATGATTTCAACTGGTTCCTCGACGAACTGCAACCGCTCGTCGATAGTGAGTTCCTTAAAAGGAACTATGAGGGTCTCATCTGACAGGCACTTCTTCAGATTCGACACGTGAAAGACATTGTGAACTGCACCGAGTTCAGCTGGTAGGTTTAACTTGTAGGCCACTTTGCCTATTTTCTCAATGATTTCAAATGGTCCGACGTACCACGGATTTAGTTTGCCCCGTTTGCCAAAACGAACCACACCCTTCGAGGGTGAGACTTTTAGTAAAACCCGGTCCCCGACCTGAAATTCCAACGGTTTCCTACGCTTATCCGCGTAGGCTTTCTGACGGTCGCGTGCTGCCGCCATGCGTTGTCGTATCTGCGCAATCTTTTTCGTGGCGTCCACTACAATCTCTGGACCCGTGATCTGACTATCCCCCACCTCTGCCCAACAGAGGGGTGACCGGCATTTACGCCCGTACAATGCCTCGAATGGAGCGGCTTGTATGCTGGTGTGATAACTGTTATTGTATGAGAACTCCACCAAAGGGAGGTGTTTTTCCCAGCCGTTGCCGAAATCAATAACACATGCCCGAAGCATGTCTTCAAGAGTTTGGATCGTTCGCTCAGACTGCCCATCCGTCTGAGGGTGATACGCTGTGCTCAAGTCTAACCGTGAGCCGAAAGATTTATGCATCGCTTGCCATAGCTCTGACGTGAATCGTGCATCCCGATCCGAAATGATGGAGGTGGGCACCCCGTGCCTTGAAACAACTTCTTTAAGATAGATGTCTGCGAGAGTGGAGAACTTATCCATTTCCTTTATAGCCAGGAAGTGTGCAGACTTGGTGAGTCGATCCACGATCACCCATATGGTATCATTCCCACGCTGGGATCTGGGTAGGCCTGTAACAAAATCCATGGAAATTTCTTCCCATTTCCATTGCGGTATCTTGGGTTGCTGAAGTAGGCCCGCTGGTTTCTGATACTCCACTTTGACTTTTGCACATGTCAAACACTTGCCGACGTAAGTAGCGATGTGGGCCTTCATACTAGGACACCAATATGTTGTTCTGATATCGTGGTACATTTTATCCGACCCTGGATGTACCGAGTAGCGTGACTTGTGAGCTTCGTCCATTACCAGCTCGCGTAAACCGCCAAAAAGTGGGACCTAAATACGCCCCGTTACATAGTAGGCACCGTCTTCCTTTTGTTCCATTTGTTGCCTTGAGCCGCGTAAGGCTTCAGCCTTGACGTTTTCGGGTTTTGAAGCTTCTATCTGAGCAGTTCGTATCTGTGCAGGAAGACTGGACTGAATAGTGAGCTGCAAGGCTCGTACGCGTCTAGGTAGAGTGTCTTTCCGACTGAGAGCGTCAGCCACAACATTGGCTTTGCCTGGATGGTACTTGATGGCGCATTCATAATCGTTTAGAAGTTCAACCCATCTTCGTTGACGCATGTTCAAATCCTTTTGCCTAAGAATATGCTCGAGACTCCTGTGATCGGTGTAAATTGTGCACCTGGTACCGTACAGGTAGTGTCGCCATATCTTAAGCGCGAAAACAACAGCTCCCAGCTCTAAATCGTGCGTCGTGTAGTTCCGTTCATGAATCTTAAGTTGTCGCGAAGCGTAGGCAATAACTTTATCCCGTTGCATCAATACACACCCAAGTCCTTGTATCGACGCGTCACAATAGACTACAAAATCTTCCGTGCCCTCTGGCAGAGAGAGGATAGGTGCGCTGCAAAGCCTATCCTTTAGGTACTGAAAAGCGGTTTCCTGGGAATCTCCCCAGTGATAGGTGATGCCCTTCTGTGTCAGCATATTGAGCGGCTGAGCGATCTTGGAGAAGTCTTTGATGAATCGTCTGTAATATCCCGCCAAACCCAAGAATTGGCGTATTTCCGTTGGTGTACGCGGTGCAGGCCAGTCCCTGATCGAATCCACCTTGGATGGATCGATATGAATCCCATCCCTGTTCACCACATGGCCTAAGAAGTGGACTTCACGAAGCCAGAAGTCACATTTCGAAAACTTGGCGTACAGTTGCTCCTTTCGAAGAAGTTCCAAAATCAATCGTAGGTGCTGTTCGTGCTCCTCTTGACTTTTGGAGTAAATCAGAATGTCGTCGATGAAGACAATCACAAACTTGTCTAAGTACGGCTTGCACACCCTGTTCATCAGATCCATAAATACGGCAGGCGCGTTCATTAACCCAAATGGCATGACGAGAAACTCGTAGTGACCATAACGAGTTCTGAATGCGGTTTTGGAGACGTCCTCATCCCGGACTCTCAGCTAATGATACCCTGACCTCAAGTCTATCTTGGAGTAGTAGCTCGACCCCTGCAACTGGTCGAATAAGTCATCTATACGCGGAAGAGGATAACGGTTCTTCACCGTCACCTTGTTCAGTTCACGGTAGGCGATACACATCCTGAAAGTGCCATCCTTCTTTTTCACGAAAAGTACTGGAGCTCCCCAAGGCGATGAGCTTGGACGAATAAAGCCCTTTTCCAAGAGCTCTTGTAGCTGCTTCGACAGTTCTTCCAGTTCGGTTGGAGCTAAACGATACGGTGCACGGGCTATCGGTGCTGCTCCAGGAGCTAACTCAATCTGGAATTCGACTTGGCGGTGAGGCGGTAAGCCGGGCAAATCTTCAGGAAACACCTGAGGAAAGTCACGTACAACTGGAATATCTTCCAACTTCTTTTCCTTTGCTGATGCGTCAGTGACTAGTGCCAGAATTGCAGTGTGCCCCTTTCGTAAACATTTCTGCGCCTTTAAGAAAGAGATGATGCCAACCACAGCACCACTCTTGTCGACTTGAACTTCGAGAGGTTCCTGACTAGAGCGAGGAATACGAATGATCTTTTCCTTGCACAAAATCTCTGCGTGATGTTGGGATAACCAATCCATACCGATGACGACGTCGAAACTACCCAAAACTATGGGTATAAGATCAATCGAGAAGGTCTGACCAGCTAAAACTATACTACAACCCTTGATTACATGCGCGGCTTCTACGCTTTTACCATTTGCTAGTTCTACGATGTGTTTGGTGTTTAGGGGTGTTGGGGTACGTTTTAACAATTTACTCATTTTCAAAGACATATAACTCGTATCAGCACCCGAATCAAATAAGACAGTAACATAAATATCGTCGAGAAGAAACTTACCCATAACCACATTGGGATCATTCACTGCGTCACCCCGACCTAGCACAAAAGCACGACCCCGAGCTTCGTTGCCATTGTTGTTGTTGTTTCCCCCGTTGTTGTTGTTCCCGTTGCCCTGATTGTTGTTGTTGCGATTCTGGTTCTGGTTCAGTTGAGGGCAATCACGTTTGTAGTGGCCTTCAGCCCCACACTGGAAACATCCCCGGTTTCCACGCTGTGGCTGCTGCTGCTGGTTCTGTGGAGCTGGCAGTGGGAGTTGCTGGTTCTGATTGGCTGGCCGCGAGCTTCTACAATCCTTAGCCTCATGACCCGGCTTGAGGCATCTTTGACAACGTTCCCTGCGACATCTTCCGCTGTGGTGTTTGTTGCACCTTTTACACCACGGGTGAATTCCCCGATATCCACTCTGCCCCTGACTGCCTGATGATTGCTGATTCGGACTCTGGTAGTCGTTGGTGCGGCGCTGCTGTGTTTGGGACTGAACAGAGACTGATCCCCTGCTGGAATCCCCATCCCACTTTCTTTTGTTCTCGCTGGGTGTGGCAGAAGTAGTAGCTGGAGTAGTAGTAGCAGTAGTGGTAGCACTGATGCGTTTTGGCAGCTTGTTCTGATCCACTGCCTGATCGGTGAGTCGGTGGGCAAGACGCTGAATGTCTTGGATATTGTTGAGGTTTGCCGACGTCACGTGACTCTGAATCTCTGGCGCAAGCCCCTTGAGATACAACTCAATACGCTTAACTGGAGGGTCCACCATCGTTGGACATAAGATGGCCAGTTCGTTTGACCGCTTCGTGTAAGCCTCAATCTCTGACCCCGTCATCTTCAAGTGGTATAGCTCATTCTCCAGCTTGTGGATGTCGTCTCGCGTGCAGTACTCACGTTTAATCAACTCCTTGAAATCCTCCCAAGGTGTGGCGTTAGCAGCTGCCAACCCTAGGATTTGTACTTGCGCGTTCCACCAGGTGAGCGCAATCCCTTCCAACGTGCCAGTGGCATACTTGACCCTGCGAGCCTCAGGGCATTCGCACATTTCGAACACTGACTCTAGCTTCTCAAACCAATGGAGGAGTCCCACTGCCCCCTCGGTGCCACTGAATGAGCTTGGACGACAGTCCATGAAGTTCTTGAAAGTGCAGACAGGTTGCTGCGCGTGTTGACCTATTGTGTACGAATAGGACAAAGTTAAATACAAGAGTTAATGTAGGATCTAAGGATCCTAGGATGAGTTACGACTGCAGGGTATACCTCCTGCGTTTGCAGCTGCAAGGGCCGCATCAATTTGTTCATTAACGAAAGCCGTCAACTGGGCTTGAGTCATGTTCACACGTCCAGATATGATCTTCATAGCAAATGCAACATGAGTTAGAGAGGTTCGCGAATAGGGCGATGACAGAAGAGTGTAAGCACATAGGGGTTCTCATGTAACGACGTATAATAAGCAATGTAATCTAGCATACTACGAGAAAAGTTCTATGTAGTTCTAGCAAGCAGGTAATAAACATAAACCTTATTACCTAGGTTGTCGAGTCTTGCACGTGGAGCGAAGCGTCGTTGTGGATCGTTGAGAGCATTGTTCTGGTTATAGTCTGGTTTTAATAAAAAACGTTTTCCCATATTAAAACCAAGTTCTCTATAACCAATGGCTCTGATACCAATCTGTCACACCCCCAAAATCCACACGCGGAGTACCACCGCTTGGAGGCGTGACACGACCAGGATCAAGCCACCAATCATATCGAACATAGCATTTAATAATAAAAGTAGATAATGTAATTCATCACGACATGATTGATGTTCAAAACCAAACTTTGATTAAGTAGCGGAACCATGTAAATAAACTCAACATAGTTAATAGTTTGAAATGTCATAAATGTTTAGCAAGCATTCACGAATCCTTGTCCACAACGACCTGCTCCTCCTTGTGCAAGCTCCATAAGTACCTAAGGTCCTGCAAGGCATGCAGCAGAGAGTCAACAACTAGTTGAGCGAGTTCACAGTTAATAGTTCAGTAATAGCATAACGTGAGTAGTAGTATATTCGTTCGTTATATCGTATATCATATATCATATTTCCATCGCGGTCTCCCAGGCAGGTATGCGAAGATGTTAGGGGATGTTCCTCCCAAGTATTCTAGACTAGGTTTATTAGTATCGCGGCCTACCAGGCAGGTGTGCGAAGGTTAATAAGTTTAGTTCGCGGCCTTCCTAAGGCAGGTGTGCGAAGTCAGTCATAATATCGCGGCCAACCCTTGGCAGGTGTGCGAAGATCAGTTCAGTAAGTGTTACTAGTCTAGTCGTATCTTATCGTTCGGTTCTATCAGCTGAGTATGTACAATAATTCAACAAATCCCATTCCCACCCGGGAACCCCATGCCTTGGCTGTGTGAACTCACCTTGGGTTGCTCGGCAGATACACAAAGAAAAGAGTTCTTGAACTAAGGTTGGTCAACCACGTCCTAACAGGGTTACCATACAAGTCAGGTTTTGACTTCAAGCAATGTACGTTGGTTTCACATAAATTAACACAGTACGAACATGTGAAGATCATGGTAAAAACGTATTGCACATAAACAGGCAAGAACATAACGTAATCATACATTGTGCGATTAAACGATTGGGCTCAACAACACAAATAAGTCCAATAATCTTCTCGGCCCAATCAGATAACGCATACGTATCTTGTGCGATCCGATGTGGGTTGTGCGATCCGACTAACCCAGCCCAACTACTCACCCGGCCCAACTTATAACATACGAGTGACATTGTGCGATCCAAGCAGACTTGTGCGATCTGCTTGGGTTGTGCGATTGGCCTTTGGGCTTTGAAGCCCAACATCATCAGTCCATTATCATACGCAGCCCAATGGATGATATAGCTTGTGCGATCCGGATGGGCTTGTACGATCCGGTAGCCTTGTGCGATCCGTACCAGCCCAGTCCAATATGCACACCCGGCCCAACCTGTAAGTAACTTGTGCGATCCAAGTGATCTTGTGCGTTTGGGGACCCTTGTGCGTTCATATCAGATTTGTGTGATTGTGTTTAATTACCGGATATTATGCAATCAGTTACAATTACCCAAGTTTCCAAGTTTACCAAAATAATTAACAAAATCAATCAACACCATTCCAACAAATCTGTTAATACAAAATCGATCAAACATGCATAATTCTAATGTTTTCTCAAGAACTCTATCCGAACCATACATGAACACAACTTATAAACATTTAATCGAATTAACCCTGATTATCTATCCGAGTTCTACTATATCACAGCCGGTTAATTCAAGCATCATGTGATTAACAACCCTATGTCGATCTATAATACGGTACATGTGAGCCGATTTCATGACAAGTAGATATGTATCATTCAGTCAACATAATCAATCATGTTAAACAAGAACCCTATATCATCATGCATGACTATCATAACACACATCAAAACATCCACAACAATTAATCAAACACTAACCGTAAGATAGAATCAAGCCAAGAGAAAATGTGCCGAAAGAAAAAGCAAGATCTCCGATCCTAAGGGTTGTTCGCCGTCGGGTTGAGAGAGAGAGAGAAGGAGAGCTAGGGTTTTGGTGTGTGTGTGTGTTGCAACCGAATGAGGGAAACAACTCCCTAGAGAGTGTTTGTTGCGTAAGAGGGAGGAGTGGGCCGGCCCATCACGGGCTGCCCCTTGATCCGTTTACACGAGGTACGGCCCCTAGTGGGCTTGTGCGACCAGTTGAGTGTTGTGCGGTTAAACGTATCATGTACACATATTACACATATTATCCAGCAACATAAATTCATAAAAACAACCACATATATTTATATATAGTTCATACACGCTACATCAGAGACAGCGACATGATCTGAAATACGAGTTGTCACAGTAAGAAACCGAGTGACGATGACTCGGAAACTCTCAAGGACCGTCAGGCTTGGGAGAATCTCTATATATGAAAAACCTGACTTGTCGGAGCTCCCAAGTTGTTAATCGTGGAGCAGGAATCGGCATCATTCTTGAAAAATGTTTGTTGTAAATTTCTCAAAACTGAAAACTGTCATATTTCAATTTACAAATGGTATTGTTGATAAGTGAACCTACAAGTGGTTAATCAAGGTCATTAAGTTGAACTTGATTTTACTTTCATGTAAGTGGTTGAAAGAACAAAGTGATGAATTTAATCCCCCGTTTTTACAAGTGGTATCAACAAAACTAATTTTCTGGAAAAACCATTTTGATTAAAACAAACTTAAGTGTTTTGAAATCATAATGGGAAAATAGTTTGTTGTCAAGGGGAGTTCTGATTGTTTATGCCAAGTAAATGGAGAATTGAAGCAATTCACATCGGTTTGTCAAATTTTCTTTAAATGATTTTGAATTTTAGGGGGAGTAAGAAATTTCAGAAAATCCCAAAACATTAGAAAATTTTAAAAAAATCCAAAAACATTGAAAAATTTAAAATGAGTTTTGTTGTGAAAAAGAGGAAATGATGGTACATCAGTAGACAATCACAGCATGCTAAAGAATTGGAAAGTCAAATGTGATAAACAATCTCACTGAGGATATGCCAGTAGGTTTTTACACATTCAGTAGATTGTTTTCGAGATATAAACCTAAATATCAATTACTTACTTATCTCGTGTGGAACATCTCTCGGATATATAGGTAACCCCTGAAATCTTGTTTGAAGGGCTTTCTATTTCTAACATACTAGGTCTTTGTGGGTGATGATATCTGGGGTATTATACCAGGACTTCTGATTTTGCGAGAGCAATAGCCTAATCCTCGTATAATACTCTGCACTGCTTTAAATCATAAAGCCCACCCTCAGCATAAAAAATGATGAAACATTGAAAAATGCTAATCATGTGTTGTTGAAGAAAAGATCCCCAAACGGGACACACCTAAAAGACGAGCCATCATCTCTTTGTCTGAACTGAAGTTCTAAACTGAGCTCTCATGGTCTCGCATTACCCGTTTACAGATGTCATTAGTGTACATTCACCTGTAAGACTGAATATAGGAATCTGGATACGAGAGTATACTCTGAGGTGGGACACGCGAATATGTTTAAGTGATTAAAACATTGATCTCGTATCTCGAAACAATTGAACTTTGTGTGAAAATTTAAGTGGATCAGTATACTGACAATCTAAGTGAATTGTTTAGAACTTAAAGTGTTTAAAAGTTAAACGGTGTTAGTGATTTGTCTCAAAAACTGATATGATCCTCTTACACAAACTCACAAAAATATTGTATGTAAATATTTCTTTACTACTTTTCATTAAAAACAAAAACCCAAAAAGAATATGTTTTAGTATAAAATTTTTGAAAAATTCAAAAGGATTTTATTTCATCTTATTTTCCACAACTGATGTTGAAAAGCTGATTTTCAAAATTCCGAGTGTTAAACATGATGAACGATTGAGGATTGGGATAGTTTGTTTGAAATGTAAAGTGAAGATAAAGTTTGAAAAAATATCATTATCTAGCAAGTGATGTTTTGAGATTGATATGTACAAGTGGTGTTTAAAGTTGTTAAATTTTAAAGCTGTAAAATCTTACTTTTGGGTAGAGTTTGTGCAGGCAGAAGCATCCAGGTTTCGACTCCTAAGGATATGCAGATTCGAGTCAGGTTCCAGATCCTGTGGCTACGGAGAGCCAGGAAACAGTAATGAAACATGTGAAAGCTGCAAAGCGTGAGCAGAGTTTGAGCCAGGTTTCGATTCTAGAAAAGAGCTACTCCAGACTGCGATCCCAGCTTATTGAAAGGGGGAGTCTGAAGACATTAAAGCCAGGTTCGAATCTTGTGTGCTAATACTGAAGATTTTGGATCAACATCCAAGAGGGATTCTGAAGATGTAAGAGCCAGTTTCTGATCCTGGAACTGTGTTCAAGATAGAAGCTACTGATACTGATGAGCGAGAGCAAGAAAGAGATTGAAGGATGCTTACATTGTCAGATACTTTGGAAAGAGTGAGAAGACTGTTCAAGACTGAAGACTCGTCATACTAAAGACTCGACACCGAAGACTTCGTCAACATCCAAGGGGGAGTCTGTTGATACATATGTCTGTCGACTTCGTCTTGTATCGAGTCTTGTAATAGATTAGATAGAACAAGTCACGTAGTACGAGAAAAATGGAAAACAGTACGGAATTGACCAGTTCATACGAACTGGTAGTTCGTGTGAACTGGACAAGAACCAGTTCGTGCGAACTGGACAATACATGTTCGTACGAAGTGGATTTCCTATAAATAGGTGACTTGGGTCTTTCATTTGCAACTTTTTCATTCCGGTAGCGAAGCTCTACCGAAGTATCTCCAGACCGTGTAAAGCTATCAAATCAATACAAGAGACAGTTTAAGTGATTCTAGTGTGTATTTAGCTGAAATAACTTCGATACGTCTGATTCCGCCTTTCATATTGGACGACATCTCTTCTGAACGACTCGTTTGGTCGTCCCCAACGATCCTACAAAGGTTGATGTTATTTGAAGTTTTGTAAAATTGTTTAAGTAATGAACTTACTGATAAAGGGCGAGTCACCTATCGAATAGTCATTCGATCGGATGGTCATCCGATTGGATGGCTATTCGATCGGCGAGCAGATGTTTTGTAAAAGTTGTGAAATTTTCTAAGTTAAAAGTTTTAATTTTTGACGGAGACAGTATGACGACGTGTCAAACAACGGAAACCACTCCAAGTTCAGCTCAGCCGACCGGATGGGAACCACTCCATTCGACCAGACTTAACTGTTCTTGATGGAGTTTCTTGTTCAGCCCGTGAATCGGTCATCTCTTCGGTAGAGAGCCGTTCTCAGACCGGTTCTCCACTAGAGAATGAGTAGAAATCCTGAACGAGTCCAGATTCTAACGGTCTTGAGTAAAAACTGAAGAATGTTGAAGAAAAGTTTGAATCCAGTTGAAAATGTTTGGATCTTGTCGAAATTAGTGTGCAATGATGTGGAAATCTTTTAGATCTGGACTAACTTTGATGAGATGATGTCACACTTCAGTGTTCATAAGAAACCGAGGTGACGTCACCTTAAAGTGGCCCAAATCCGGTGATTTCACGGTGAAAATGTAAGATTTGATGGAGAAGATGATGAGAAAGTGTGTGCTGATGATGGAAGTACAAGATTTAGAGTGAAGTACTTACGGAATCGCGTGGAATCGAGAGAAAAGTGCTTGGGAACGTACTGGTCAGATAGGGCTGTCACATCACTGAACAGTTGATGTGACAGGGGGTATTTATAGGTGAGAGGAGAGAAAGGCGGTGGAGAGTTAAGTGGGTTGGATGACCAGTCGATCAGATGGCGATTGGTTCTGACGTGTCACCGTTGATAGTGGATGCATGGGTTCACGTCCTGAACAACGATCCAACCTATCACGATCCCAGTCTACCCAGACATTTGTTTTGTGTGCACCCAACAGTGGTAATGGGTCTTCCCTATACCTTTCACTCATAATTTGATTAAAAAAACAGAATAAGTCGCGTCTTAGGATGCTGACACGAAATATATTCTACACAAGTTGACTGAATGTTGAGTCTAGATAACGACCCTTGTGGTAGTCGACTTTCTGCTTTTGAGTCGGGTTTGAAAAGCAGCCTTTGTGGCCGGAACAACTACTTGATCTGAAAGAGATTGATATGTTATTCTTGGAATTAGTGGAGGGAAAGCACTTCTATCTGGTTGTGTGTGATTTATACAGAGACGACATATACCTCATAGACCATATGGCGGACGGGGAGTCTGATGTGTCTATCAGAGACCATGATGAATATGTTTTTAAAACAACATCGTTTAAAGTGGTATATGACTGATATTACAAAAAAATCTTTTCCATCATATATACAGTAAAACAAAACCCACTGACCATTAATCATCTTGCTTTTTTTGACTTATGCACCAATCAGAAACATATATTTGTTGGATATTTAGAGCTGGTGAAACACCCAAAAGCAGCCATTATGCGTTCAGTCGTAATCAGGCGAGAATCATTGGCTTGGTCAACGACCCATAGGGGTGCATCGCCGAATGTTGATTCTGACATTTTCGTGATGAGGCATATGGAGCGATTCCTGGGATCACGGTGTAATTTCTTCTGCGGGTTTAGCTCACACGGATCGCGCAATAAGGCTCAGTGCAACTACTTGCGTAAGAAATATGCAAGCCAGGTACTCCTGTCTGATGTGAACAAATATCATTGGGAGTGAGGCATCGCATTGATAGAAAATAGGTGGATGCGGGGGGTGAATATCGTTATGTGGTTGTTTATTTGGTTTGGTTACGTTATTAGTCTGTAACTTGACAATGTGGTATGTGTCTTTGAACAGTCGTGATGATGGATTGCAGTTCCTTTTTTGGAGGCGTACACCACCGGGTACAAAAACTAGTTGCATAGGTGTATGTGTTGACCGGTTTGTAACTGTTGAATGAAGAAAAACTGATATATTATGTTTTTCATAACCCTCTAGGCGAATTATAATGTTTTGCATATAAAAAGTAAATTTGTGTGTTGTATTTTTTTTAGGTAGAAATTAATATGTACATTCCCAAAAATCAGGGAGTTTTATGCGTGGGGGCCCATACTTGATTGCCTAGACCACAAGAATCAGAGCACTTGACTGATTGAAGAAATGATGGCCCTTTATGTCTTCCTCCAATCAAGTCACACAGACCCCCCGCGCTAGGAATCTAGATAATTGTGTTTTGAAAACAAAGAAGACATTTTGTCTTGTAAGTACATGGGGCTGAACATAGTATGTTGTGTTGATTGTTTCTGCCTAGATGATGATTTGAAGCTTCGAATCCACGAGTATAGTTCTAGCAGCTTCGATGAGTGTTTTGTTCTTACGTTCTAAAACCCCGTTTTGTTGAGGAGTTCTGGCTGCGCTGTATTGAAGGCGAATTGCTTTCTCTTCACTGAAGGATATGAATGTTTGATTTTTGAATTCCGATCCATTATCACTTCTGATCGATTTGACCTTTAGTTTGGTGACGTTCTCAATCAAGGGAATGAAAGACTTGAGGATGAAAGATGTCTCGCTTTTAGCTTCAAGAAAATAAACCCTTGAAAAATGAGAGAAATCATCTGTAATCACCAAGCAATAAGAACTTTTAGCAAGACTTTTAGCACTAACAGGACCAAAATGATCCATGTGCAACAATTGCAAAGGCGCAATTATCATATTCACTGCCTTGGACTTATGCGGTTTTTTGTGTTGCTTGCCTTGGGCGCATGTGAACCTCTTACTAAGTTTAACTTAGGGAGTTTATTCATGTTTTTGACATTCACATGCCCCAATTGCTTGTGCCAAAGAAGTGACTCTAATTCTGACGCCTTGGAAATCAAACACGTCATTTGCTCATTTGTTTTGGAATTTTTCATGTTGAGAACTTAGATGTTGTTTTTGATGAGGAGCTGTGAGCATAATCATCTCGGCATGAACTGAGTATTCGGGCTTGAGAAAGAGACATTCTACATCGTTGAACAGCATGGATATTCCTTTGTAAGAAGACTTGTGATACACTCATATGATTGTAACACAATTCTGGTACATAGTTAACATTTTCCAACGTAAGTGCTTCAGAAACAACGTCTCCAACTATCATCCCTCCCTTTTTATCTCCTGCGAAAGATACGAAGTCGCCGTCGATAAATCGGAAGTTCTTCAGCAGTTCCTTTAAACCGGTCATATGCCTTGAGCATCCATTGTCCACACGCCAAATGTATTCCATGAGCATTCGAAGCCATTTCTAGAGTTTGTTCTGTTATACAACAACAAGCAAGAAATATATACAAGTTAGTTAGACTTCGGAACCCAGACTTGCTTCATCTTTTATCTATCTTGATTTTGGATGACAATATCTTCTTTTCTTTTCCAAAAACATGTGGTATTAACTAGGTTTTTTTTACCTATTTCTTAAAATTATCAAACTGCTTTGTGAAATTTTTGATAAAATTTTGTTCAGGTTCAGAAAATTTCTTGCTTTTGCAATGTTTCATCGTATGTCCTAAATGACCACAGCGAAAACATCGTTTGCAATTTGCTCTTTTCTTTTTGGAGGTTGACGCGTTAGAAGATGATGTATGTGATGAGAGTCTTGAGCTGCTTGAAGCGTTGTCTGATGATGCAGTGTAGCTTTCACTCTCAAGTTTCATCATTTTCTTGTCAATGAGGCTTTCATCTTCTGAGAAATCTTCGTCATTGTCGGTATCTGATGAGACACCTGATTCGATCTTCACTTGAATCATATGAACCTTGATCCTCACTTGAGCTTGAATTTTCTTCACCATCTTCTGAAGTTGTGGTACTTGAGTCTTCGATGCTGCTTTTTTCATTATGCTTCTTTTTCAGACTCTGAGTTACCTGTGTGAGATGGAACAAATTCTGGAATTTACCAAATCTGTTTTGTTTCAATTCTAGAACAAACATAGGAGGTTCACACACAACTTTTTCATCCTAGAAAGCAGAATTTAAATCATGACATTCAACCACTACATTTTCATGGCTGCGAGTCTTAAATGTAGGGACATGGCCATTACAGTCATCCTGAATGTTAAATCTAGGCACATGGCCATTACAGTAATCCATCCTACTTAAATTTTTACAGTCATCCTAAATATAAGTACTGGTTTTTCTTATCACAATTCCAAGAGAACCAGTTAACAGTGGAATAAATGTCGCCTGAATATCATGTCCCTATTTTCGTCCCTCCACAGTCATCATCCTCATCGCAGACATCTTCTTTACACTCAAATGCATCTGCATTACTTTCAGAAATGTTCGAAACTTTTTCATTTTCACAAGAAACATTTTGAGCAATAAGATCATTTTCATCAATCAAATCATTATCAGGATGAGGAGATGGCATGGGTACATAGTTCTTGCTATGTGGAGGAGGAAAGAGTTTTCTTTCGTTACCGAGCTTGTCCTTGTACCTGATCTCATCCTTCACATATGTTGGTCGTTGGCAATTTTTAGTGTCAACCAGTGCCTTTTTACTGACATTCCATTTATCAATCGTGATTTGCAATATATTGTTTTTATTTTGATATTTTTCTAATCTTTCAGTTAAAGTGTTTATGATAAAATCTTTTCTGAAAACAAATTCTTTTAAAGTCTGGATTTCAGCTAATGTTGAATTCAACATTCTCTGATATGCAGCTTCATTTTCTTTCAAATCTTTGTTAAATTGCAAAACCTTTTCTTTGTCTCTAATTAGGTCAAGGTTGAGGGATTAATAATGTGCCGCGACGTTCACACATAGTTGGGAGCACAATTTAACTTTAAATTCATACGGTATGCTATTTACCAAATCCTTATCCTCTTTCTCTTTTGCGGATTCGACTTTCATGGCGGCTGCGGGAGCTTCAGCTATCTCCTTCTTGGTGCCACTGGCTGCTGCTTGGGCATTTTTTTTCAGCTCAGGCTTCCCAGCTTCTTTTTCTTTATCTGCTACGGGTTCAGTAGGAGTGAGAATGCTCTTCAAACCCTTATCGGTTGCTTCATCACCTTTGGGAATTCCTGCAGCTTGTTTCTCGACAAAGCTTGAGGAAGATGAAACCGATTCGCTAGAGATTTTAGCCATAAGAGCCTTGTTGACTTGCTATATTTCTTCAGCAATCTCCTCTGCCCAATCGTAGTCTTCAACAACCAAAAGCCTTTGGTGTGTTAGGAGTGGAGTTGTCATTATCTTCAATGGCAATTGGCCTTTTTGCTGGAACAGTTTAAGCATTCTCGTTCTTTAGCAGAGGACAATCGCTTTTGAAATGGCCCAAATTTTTGCAATTGTAGCACCTGAGTTTAGACTTGTCAAAACCATCTTTCTCGAGCGACAGACGCTTTCCTGTTTTATCTTGAAGTTTCTTCAGCCTCAGAGTGATCATAGCCATTTGCCACTTTAGATCCATTTCTTTCATGTCATTATGATCAACTTGATACATATCTTCAGCGGTGAAGATGTCTCTTTTAAGCTCACCCGACATAAGAGCTTCATAACTGCTCAGAAACGTGTTAAACAACGCTACGTTCTTAGTAGAGAACTTCAGGGCTTGAGTGTCACCGACCATAGTTGTCTTCTCATTCGACTGTGGAGCCTTTGTTGTGCTTGCGAAAGCGTTGAAATATGAGACACTTGAGGCTTGTTGATTCGGACCCTCAGAGGCAAGAAACGCCACATTCATCAAACCAATGGCTGATTGAGCAGACTTTGGGGAATAACCAGTTTGATTCATCTCTCACTTATTCACATCCATTTTGAAAGACTTTAAAGTGTTGATCAGATCAGAAAGAGTAACGTGATTTGGGCTGTTTAGGAAATCCCTCTTGATCATCATGCATTGAAGACTCCACTCTTTTTGAAGCGAGTCCAAAAGTTTCTTTATCGCTGCGTGATTTGTGATGGGATTACAAGCCTTCTTCATTTTCGTCATCATATTCAGAAACCGACTAATGTGATCTGAAAGACTTTCTCCTTGGATGCTGCCAAACATGTCGTACTCCTTCTGCACCATATCTCTCTTGTTTTGAATCAACTCTTCATTTCCCTTATAAAATTCGATCAATGCCAACCAAAGCTCGTTTGCTGTCATATACTCTTCGAACATATTACAATCGTCTGTCGACAAGGCCATAGTTAAAGCTGCGTGAGCTTGGCGATCATGCTAAATCAGGGCCTTGTCTTTATCAGTATACGTTGACGAATCGTTGTTCACTACTCTCATGTCGTCTCGAACGGTCATCAGGACGTGGGGTCCAACAGTGACTGAAATCCATTAGTTGTAGTCTGTGTATTCGAAGAACGACTTGATACGGTTTTTCCAACTCCCAAACTCGGCTGATCCCTTCAATTACGGTGGTCGTGTTGCAGTTCCGGTCTCTAATTTGGCTTGTGCGATCAGATTCAGTTGATTTAGTGACATTGTGGTTTGATTTTAAGTTCAAATTGCTGATTAGAAGTTAATTACACTGGATTTTAGGGTTCAGAGTTCAATTACACCTAGAACTGGTAAATACGTTGGTAACTTGAGTGATCAGTAAGCAAATACGTTGAGATGGTAAATTACACTGATGGTTCTTGAAAACTTGGACCGGTGAAAATAGCAAAATCCGCTGACACAAACAAAACATACATGAGTTTGGCTAATTACGCCGATTACCATGATCAAATCGCCATGGATCTTTATCACTGACTTCGAAGTTGCCTTCGATTGAATACATTAACACAATTTCGTCGAGAATCAACAACTACGCTGATATATTACCGGCGTATTTGTTAATTATGCATTCTTCAAGTTAAATACATTGTATTCAAAATTATCTAAACTGACTTCAAGTTTAAATACGCCAAACAGGGTTTAAACACGAACAAAAACCCTCTAATCACTAAAAAACGACCCAAAATCCATGTTTCTTTGTACCAAAATGACCCAAATGTTCACCAAAACACTGATTACCAACAACCTAACGATTAATCACACTAGATCAAGCCATTTTAAGTTCAAAATTTTGAAAAACCTTGAAACTTTGAAAACTTTTGAAAAACCTTCAAAACTTGAAGCCTCTAAACAAAAACTCAAACAATCAAGAGCAGTAAGGCTTGGATACTGTTGGAACTTTTGAGATCGTTCATACTTGTACTGGATTAGTTTTGTAATAGTTTGTAGCTTATTCTATAGTCTAGGGGCTTATTTTGTAATTTCATGAAACTAGCAAACCTGACTTGGTGTAGTTAAGATTCCCGCATAATTATAATTATGCTGGCAAGTCAGGTCCTATATAAGCCCAAGCATTGTAGCACTAGCCAAGCTTTTGGCTCTTTGGTGAATGAAGTGTTGTTTACATTAAATCTCTTGATTGTGTGCTCAAATCAGATTTCCAAGGTGCTTTATTGATTTATATACTTGTTTGGATTCAATACAAAACTTGTTGTATTCATCAATCCATTAGCTTTATCTTCATTCTTGATTGTTCTTAACTTTTTCATAGTTCAAACACTTAATCAATAGGTGTTTTGGACTAAAACAACCAACCACTATGATATGGATTGATATTGGGATCTATAATTTGGTATCAGAGCCTTAGTGCTCTTGGTTGTTGTGTTCTTGTAAAGATTTTTCAAAGTTTTGAAGGTTTTTCGAAGTTTCAAGGTTTTTCAAATTTTTGGACTTAAAATGGATTGATTTGGTGTGTTTAATCGATAGGTTGTTGTTAATATATGATTAGGGAGTCAATTTGGACATTTTGATGCATCAAAACATGGTTTTTTGAGTCGTTTTTGAGTGATTAGAGGGTTTTAGTTCGTGTTAAACCCTCTGTCCAGCGAAATTAGCTTGAATACAGCGACGAATTTTTGAAGACAGCGAACTTTGTGACACCTGTGTCACTTCAACCATCAAACAAATGCCAAACCAATGAAATATTGTATTTTATACTTGGGATTTGTAAAAATATGTGTATCGTTTGCAGATATCAATTCTTGTCCGATTACAAGCTCTAAATCGCTTTCTGGAAGGTTATACGCGCACTGATGAGTAAATATAACTAGTTTAACACAACAAACACTCCGGAATAGTGAAATAGGCTTAACATACCTTAAATAACCTCCATATAACTTAGGAATAAGTTTTGGATGGTTTGGTGTGTTGAAATCAAGTTTGTTCGATCGTAGGGACTAATTGTGTCAAACTGTGAAATTATACCGATTCGTATAGTAACGAACCTTCTGGAACTTGATCATAAGTTAAATATTCCCTAAATATCATTTACATAGCTTAGAAATAGGCTTTGAGGTGCTTGGTGCGCAAAAATAAACTTTTGGTCATTCAGGGACTAAAAGCGTCAAAAAGTGCATAAGTTTGCATTTTCGCGCATATCTTACGTTCTGAATATATCCGGACATCCAAAATTTATGTAAGCATTAAAATATTTTATTTTAGTGTTTGGCATAAGAAAATTCCATTCGTCGCTTGATTTGGATCGTTTTTGCGTTCGTTACGACTTCCGTCGTAATTAACCGAACAACGCAACCGTACGACCAAACGAACCGACATCCGACATATTTTTTGAACATGCTTTGAGTTCCCTATACTTTAACTTCATTTTGGATCTTTGAAATGAGGTTACCGAGGCTTAAACGTGTCAACAATGAGCCGAAACGCATGTTTCTGAAGTTCAGGGACCAAAATTGACATTCTGCCATAGTTATCTTAGGAAGGGACCAAAATGAAAAATCTAAATTCCAGCTTGTTCTAGCTGTTCCCCTCATTTTCACATGGTTTTAATGAAACTATGGGCTCCCATGGTTTCACAAAACCATGGGCACATGTGTACGGATGAGATCGAAGCTCGTTTTGCGATGAACGATCCTAACGGTTCTAGATTTCCTATATATACCCACCTCCTTTCACTTGCAAAACCCACAATGATCTGATTTTGCTCTCTAAGTTGAAGTTTATGCTTCATACCTGAGAGTAAATCGGATCATAGCTTGCGGGGACCTTTTGTAAGTATTCTTTCGTTCTTTTCATTCGTTTTTATCGTTAAAGTCAAACTGCGTTTGACTTTCTGCTTTGACCAGTTTATGGTCAACGTGAAGTTCGTTTGAACTTCATAACGTGAGCGTAATCACGATGGTCATAGTCCCTAGTGACTATACCTACTGATTACCACGTTATCTAGGCTCAGTGACGAGTCGTAGTTTCGGCCAAACTGCGTTTTCTCGCGTATTTTGTAACCAAACTACTCTAGGGTATTAAAACCGTTTGTTTTAATACCAAACCTGTTTTCTAACTTTGTTAAACATGTTTCGACATGTTTAACTCGTCACTTTTTAGATTAGTGCTTATGTAGAGTCGTAAGTCAAGCGGACTAAACACCCGCTTAGACTTTCGAACACGACCCGTTTGGTCGATCATTAGGATCCGACCAAACATGTTTAGTGACCATAGTTGTATAGGGAATAACCTTCCGAGGTTATACCTTATGGTCACTTCGTTTAAGTAGTTGTATGATAGGTAGTTTATATGCCTTAGGTAAATTACCAAAATACCCTTTTTATGCATAATTGATATTTAAGCATATATAACCCAAAATTTTGTCACTTAACTAATTATGCAACATAATTAAACATGTTTAGGCATATAATACTTGTCATAGGACTAGTTAGGCGGACCGAACGCGTTTTGCGCGCGCGACGCGTTAAAGTAGCGTAAGCTACCTTAAGGGATCATAATGGGTCGAAAGCACTTAGGATAGGTTTCATTTTAGTATGTAGGCCTTGTTAAACCATATCATATGAGTTCCCACACTCATTTGGTTTACGAGACCTCATACTATCCAATCTCCCGATTTAGGTCCGGTTTATTTGTGTAGTTATCTATATTAGGTGCCATTTGATTCCGTGCTCCCTATAGCTTTGCTTGGTAGTTGGTCAAAGACTTCTAAGCACTCTCAAGTGAGTACATAGTCCCCTCTTTTAATGTTTTCAACTGTTTTGGGGTGAAGCATGTGTACCTATCTGTTATTTTCACGATTTCAAAGTATAACTGATTATACATGTTAATACTTATCTTTTGACAAACTGAATGATTATTTGTGGTTTAAACACTGATTTTTCAAAGATTATGAAATCAATTGTTGGAATAGTACTTATTTTTGTTCACCAGACCGGTTGGTAGTATGATATAGCGCTATAGGATTTGACACCCCATTCCTGTTGTCATGGAATGTCTGAAACCAATTTGTTGCTCCATCCAAATAGGGATTGCCTTTGTGGTATTTCTATAGTCTCAAAGGTGTATTTTGATACACTTGGTCTGAATGAATTCTTAAATCACATTATTTTTTATATTAAGTTATACTCCCAAAAGTATAGTTTGATATGCTCTCATATGGGGCATTGTACAAAAACCAACATATATTTTGTTAATCATTAAAACATAGTTTGATATGTTATCTTCATAATCCAAAGCATAGTTTTAATATGTTATTTTCAAACCAAAACATAGTTTAATATGTTATTTATAAATCCAAAGTATACTTTTGATATACTACTGAAAACTTATTTATGTTACCAACTAAAGTATGTTTAATATACTATCTACTTAATGACTGGTTTTTGGTTAGTGTTTAGATAACGGGACGGGTGAAATGTGATGAAAACATGGTAGATACGCCGCTGGTACTTCTTATATAAGTGTATTCATCGCATTACATACCGTGGCATTATTTAGTACACTTGGGTTAATGGTTTTGGAACTAAAATATATTTTAATATATTACTGATTCACTTTCTTAAAACCGAAGTATATTTTTATATATACTATAAATCTTTTTATCAAAATATTGTTTTTCAAACAATACATTTTATACAAACTCATTTTACTTAATTATTTAATTACCTATGTATTATTATTTTGTATCATCTAATTTCTTATAAATTTTAGTATGATTTATAAAAGAAAATCTTTTTTTCAAGGATCATGACTACTTTTATTAAAACCTTTTCTTTAAACTTATAAGTCATGAATCCTAAATCAATAAAACCTATGTATCTCACAGGCATTTTTATGCTGACGTACCTATTTTTACACATGTTTCAGGTACTACTCTGTGATGATTGATGATATATGCTACACTTAGGATGGACTCGTGCCTTAGCGACTTTAAACTTGAAAGATAATAGTTGTACTTATTTGATTGTATTTAAACAATGAGTTCATTTATTCAATAAAACAAAATTATTTATTCCATGGTTGTGAAACAATGATTCTATTACAGCACTCCCCGACGTTTCCGCCACGTTTTGTTGTTTTACGTGGTCGGGGTGTGACAGAAAAGTTGGTATCAGAGCCAATGGTTATAGGGAATTAGGTTATTAGTGATGCTTTGACCTAGACTATAACCTTCCTAGGACCCTAACACAAGTTACCTTGTGTTTAGCTTTTAAAACAATACCGTCACTTATTCTTAAGTGACAACCACAATAAGAACACAAATTTCTATCCCGCTTTGAAAACTAATCATCTGTTCTAGGATGATTTATTATATGGTTTTGAACCCTTTAAGTTTTCAAAACCCCGTCAAAGTTGGGTCTAAATAATGTGAACACGTGCAAACTGGAAGGGTGGGTGCCTGTACCCTGAGTTTTCTGTTTAAGGCTAGAGTGTTCGTACAAATCCGCAGTATCGGACCAGTCACTCTTACCTGGGATCTCTTGGGGTGAGTGTCCACTTATAGACGAGCATGTCTTCGCGATACATTATTTTTGACCCATTTACTTTGATTAATCATCATGTGTCATTTGTTGCTTTGTAGTAACAAACAAATGACCATCATCTTTGCTTTCATCAAATTTTGTCTCATCTCATAATTTTTTGTCTAATCCTTTCACTTGTTTTCCTTCCTATTTCCCCTTTTAGAATGCCTCCTCGACCCGAAAATCCACTCTTAAATGCCGAAATGGCAGATATTCTGGCACAACACATGGCTGCGGCACTCCCAAACATTATAGCTCAAGTGAACCAAGCCAATAACAACCAGAATGCTCCCTGCAATTTCAAAAGTTTCAATTTAGCTAACCCCCTCAAGTTTAGCGGTTCTGAAGGAGCAATTGGGCTCCTACAGTGGTTCGAAAGCATCGAAAGTACATTTCGTCATGTTCAATGTCCAGACAATCGGAAAGTCGAGTTTGCATCCAATGTGTTTCAGAAGAGGGCTCTCACATGGTGGAACGGAATTATGAGGGACCGTGGTGCTGAGGTCGCATTAGCACAAACTTGGGCTGAGCTTAGGGCTCTTATGATGAGAGAGTTTTGTCCTCGTCATGAATTGAGGGCTTTAGAAAGGGAATTTGATGACTTGAAGCAAGACAGCGGTGAGCATCGCACCTATACTGACCGCTATGAGGAATTGAGCCTGCTATGTCCTGCTATGGTTACACCTGTGGATAAGGCGATTGAGAAATATATTGATGGTCTTCCTGACCTAGTTCAGGATATTGTTACTGGCAGCAACCCTACTACTGTCAGACAAGCCATTGAATTGTCTGCCACCTTAACTGAATCCCACATCAGGAAGAAAAAGCTTTTTCGAAAAGGCGACCCAAGACCATCCGACAAGACTGCTCCAGTTGAGCCGAAGGAAAAGCAGGTTGAAGGATCCAAGAAGAAGAAGCGTAAGGCTTCTCAAAACTGTGCCATCTCTGCTCAAGAGAAACAAGTTGCACCAAACCAGCCAACACAACCTCGTAAAAGGCAAAACTATGTTGCTACCGCACCTTTGTGCAACAAGTGCAACCGTCATCATCTGGAGCAGGAGCAATGTCACAAATGTACCCACTGTGGGCGGTTGGGACATTTGATCAATGTTTACCGTTATGCAAATCAAGCTACTGCAAACCCTGGTGCTGTTCAAGCACGGTTCCCACCGGGGTCATGTTATAACTGCGGTGACCTTACTCACTACAGAAACAATTGCCCAAGGCTTGTTAACATACCTCCAACGCGTGGACGAGCATTCAACATCAATGAGGCAAACGTAAACAATGATGCAGCAGTGAACAATTAGTGTTTTGTTATTTCCTCTAGTTGTTATCTTTTGACATTTAAAGACAAGCCAGTTGTTATATAAATAAAAATTCATCGTTTTTATTTTTAACTGATGCAATTGTATGAATGTTTGATGCAACCTTATGATATCAACACAAAGACAAACTACTCGTGTGGTTCTGTCATTATTATGATCACTTGTGATCTCCCCAAGAACCTTTAACGCTCGTTTCTTTTAAGAAACAAAGCCAAACTCCTATTAAAAATCCTTCAATCTCCATAGATAGATTCTTAGAATGATTAAAGTGCCAAATGAAATCCACGGATTAGATTCCTGGTGTGCTTTAATTATCCGTGTCCAAAGATAACAAATTAAAGATCAAGTTAACTAATTATGTGATTATGTGCTTATATGTTCTCTTATATGTTTTGTGTGATCCATCCAAATCCTCATAAAATCTTCCATATCTTATATGAGGGATTCATAGTAGGATATCCAAAGGTACTATCTTAAATCCTTAATGGACTTCTACGTTGTAGTAAAGTCCCTTGGGTTTTAAAGTACAATACTATAATTGGACCCCTTGAGTGGTCTAGTTAAACAGATTGATTTGAAAATCTGGTTAGAAATATCATGTGATGATATAATTGAAAAGATCCCTTAAAGTGGTCTATGTAAGGAGATCGTACGACGGTCTAGTTAAGGAGATCATGTGTTGATCTAGTTAAAAAGATCGTTCATTGATCTAGTTAAAAAGATCCTTTGGTGGTCTAGTCAAATCGCTTCATGTTTATTCAATTGATTTTTTCCCATACGCATTATGAAATGAATTGTGCGGACTGTGCAAGGAATTACGTAATTATGGAGGCCTACATAATTATGGAACTCAGTGCATAGAAACCACATGAAGTTTTGTCATATGTTAAGACCTATAGTGACAAGAGTAATGATACGGGAGAAGTCTTGGACCTAGATTGATGTCATTTTACACTCCCCAATTCTGATTTCACGCACACACAAGTTTCCTATGATAAGTCTTCATGAGAAACGTTCTTTCGTCCGTAGTTCGAAACTCCATGTTTTGTTACTACAAGGACTTCACTTTGATAGTTGACAATTTCGCTAAGAATCCCAACATGGCCCAGAGTTTTTTACTTAGGGTTCGAAGGATTCATTCAAAAGCGAAACCATCACAGTTGTCTTCACAAGTTTCCCCTAAAATTAAATTTCGGGACGAAATTTCCTAAAGAAGGGGAGACTGTGACACCTGTGTCACTTCAACCATCAAACAAATTCCAAACCAATGAAATATTGTATTTCATACTTGGGATTTGTAAAAATATATGTATCGTTTGCACATATCAATTCTTGTCCGATTACAAGCTCTAAATCGCTTTCTAGAAGGTTATACGCGCACTGATGAGTAAATATAACTAGTTTAACACAACAAACACTCCGGAATAGTGAAATAGGCTTAACATACCTTAAATAACCTCCATATAACTTAGAAATAAGTTTTGGATGGTTTGGTGTGTTGAAATCAAGTTTGTTCGATCGCAGGGACTAATTGTGTCAAACTGCGAAACTATACCGATTCGTATAGTAACGAACCTTCTGGAACTTGATCATAAGTTAAATATGCCCTAACTATCCTTTACATAGCTTAGAAATAGGCTTTGAGGTGTTTGGTGCGCAAAAATAAACTTTTGGTCATTCAGGGACTAAAAGCGTCAAAAAGTGCATAAGTTTGCATTTTCGCGCATATCTTACGTTCTGAATATATCCGGACATCCAAAAATTTATGTAAGCATTAAAATATTTTATTTTAGTCTTTGGCATAAGAAAATTCCATTCGTCGCTTGATTTGGATCGTTTTTGCGTTCGTTACGACTTCCGTCGTAATTAACCGAACAACGCAACCGTACGACCAAACGAACCGACATCCGACATATTTTTTGAACATGTTTTGAGTTCCCTATACTTTAACTTCATTTTAGATCCTTGAAATGAGGTTAACGAGGCATAAACGTGTCAAAAATGAGCCGAAACGCATGTTTCTGAAGTTCAGGGACCAAAATTGACATTCTACCATAGTTATCTTAGGAAGGGACCAAAATGAAAAATCTAAATTCCAGCTTCTTCTAGCTGTACCCCTCATTTTCACATGGTTTTAATGAAACTATGGGCTCCCATGGTTTCACAAAACCATGGGCACATGTGTACGGATGAGATCGAAGCTCGTTTTGCGATGAACGATCCTAACGGTTCTAGATTTCCTATATATACCCACCTCCTTTCACTTGCAAAACCCACAATGATCTGATTTTGGCTCTCTAAGTTGAAGTTTATGCTTCATACCTGAGAGTAAATCGGATCATAGCTTGCGGGGACCTTTTGTAAGTATTCTTTCGTTCTTTTCATTCGTTTTTATCGTTAAAGTCAAACTGCGTTTGACTTTCTGCTTTGACCAGTTTATGGTCAACGCGAAGTTCGTTTGAACTTCATAACGTGAGCGTAATCACGATGGTCATAGTCCCTAGTGACTATACCTACTGATTACCACGTTATCTAGGCTCAGTGACGAGTCGTACTTTCAGCCAAAATGCGTTTTCTCGCGTATTTTGTAACCAAACTACTCTAGGGTATTAAAACCGTTTGTTTTAATACCAAACCTGGTTTCTAACTTTGTTAAACATGTTTCGACATGTTTAACTCGTCACTTTTTAGATTAGTGCTTATGTAGAGTCGTAAGTCAAGCGTACTAAACACCCGCTTAGACTTTCGAACACGACCCGTTTGGTCGATCATTAGGATCCGACCAAACATGTTTAGTGACCATAGTTGTATAGGGAATAACCTTCCGAGGTTATACCTTATGGTCACTTCGTTTAAGTAGTTGTATGATAGGTAGTTTATATGCCTTAGGTAAATTACCAAAATACCCTTTTTATGCATAATTGATATTTAAGCATATGTAACCCAAAATTTTGTCACTTAACTAATTATGCAACATAATTAAACATGTTTAGGCATATAATACTTGTCATAGGACTAGTTAGGCGGATCGAACGCGTTTTGCGCGCGCGACGCGTTAAAGTAGCGTAAGCTACCTTAAGGGATCATAATGGGTCGAAAGCACTTAGGATAGGTTTCATTTTAGTATGTAGGCCTTGTTAAACGAAATCATATGAGTTCCCACACTTATTTGGTTTACGAGACCTCATACTATCCAATCTCCTGATTTAGGTCCGGTTTATTTATGTAGTTATCTATATTAGGTGTCGTTTGATTCCGTGCTCCCTATAGCTTTGCTTGGTAGTTGGTCAAAGACTTCTAAGCACTCTCAAGTGAGTACATAGTCCCCTCTTTTACTGTTTTCAACTGTTTTGGGGTGAGGCATGTGTACCTATCTGTTATTTTCATGATTTCAAAGTATAATTGATTATACATGTTAATACTTATCTTTTGACAAACTGAATGATTATTTGTGGTTTAAACACTGATTTTTCAAAGATTATGAAATTAATTGTTGGAATAGTACTTATTTTTGTTCACCAGATCGGTTGGTAGTATGATATAGCGCTATAGGATTTGACACCCCATTCCTGTTGTCATGGAATGTCTGAAACTAATTTGTTGCTCCATCCAAATAGGGGTTGCCTTTGTGGTATTTCTATAGTCTCAAAGGTGTATTTTGATTCACTAGGTCTGAATGAATTCTTAAATCACATTATTTTGTATATTAAGTTATACTCCCAAAAGTATAGTTTGATATGCTCTCATATGGGGCATTGTACAAAAACCAACATATATTTTGTTAATCATTAAAACATAGTTTGATATGTTATCTTCATAATCCAAAGCATAGTTTTAATATGTTATTTTCAAACCAAAACATAGTTTAATATGTTATTTATAAATCCAAAGTATACTTTTGATATACTACTGAAAACTTATTTATGTTACCAACTAAAGTATGTTTAATATACTATGTACTTAATGACTGGTTTTTGGTTAGTGTTTAGATAACGGGACGGGTGAAATGTGATGAAAACATGGTAGATACGCCGCTGGTACTTCTTATATATAAGTGTTTTCATCGCATTACATACCGTGGCGTTATTTAGTACACTTGGGTTAATGGTTTTGGAACTAAAATATATTTTAATATATTACTGATTCAACTTTCTTAAAACCAAAGTATGTTTTTATATATACTATAAATCTTTTTATCAAAATATTGTTTTTCAAACAATACATTTTATACAAACTCATTTTACTTAATTATTTAATTACCTATGTATTATTATTTTTTATCATCTAATTTCTTATAAATTTTAGTATGATTTATAAAAGAAAACCTTTTTTCAAGGATCATGACTACTTTTATTAAAACCTTTTCTTTAAACTTATAAGTCATGAATCCTAAATCAATAAAACCTATGTATCTCATAGGCATTTTTATGCTGACGTACCTATTTTTACACATGTTTCAGGTACTACTCTGTGATGATTGATGATATATGCTACACTTAGGATGGACTCGTGCCTTAGCGACTTTAAACTTGAAAGATAATAGTTGTACTTATTTGATTGTATTTAAACAATGAGTTCATTTATTCAATAAAACAAAATTATTTATTCCATGGTTGTGAAACAATGATTCTGTTACAACACTCCCCGAGGTTTCCGCCACGTGTTGTTGTTTTACGTGGTCGGGGTGTGACAGAAAAGTTGGTATCAGAGCCAATGGTTATAGGGAATTAGGTTATTAGTGATGCTTTGACCTAGACTATAACCTTCCTAGGACCCTAACACAAGTTACCTTGTGTTTAGCTTTTAAAACAATACCGTCACTTATTCTTAAGTGACAACCACAATAAGAACACAAATTTCTATCCCGCTTTGAAAACTAATCATCTGTTCTAGGATGATTTATTATATGGTTTTGAACCCTTTAAGTTTTCAAAACCCCGTCAAGGTTGGGTCTAAATAATGTGAACACGTGCAAACTGGAAGGGTGGGTGCCTGTACCTTGAGTTTTCTGTCTAAGGCTAGAGTGTTCGTACAAATCCGCAGTATCGGACCAGTCACTCTTACCTGGGATCTCTTGGGGTGAGTGTCCACTTATAAGCGAGCATGTCTTCGCGATACATTATTTTTGACCCATTTACTTTGATTAATCACCATGTGTCGTTTGTTGCTTTGTAGTAACAAACAAATGACCATCATCTTTGCTTTCATCAAATTTTGTCTCATCTCATTCTTTTTATCTAATCCTTTCATTGGTTTTCCTTCCTATTTCCCCTTTTAGAATGCCTCCTCGACGCGAAAATCCACTCTCAAATGCCGAAATGGCAGATATTCTGGCACAACACATGGCTGCCGCACTCCCAAACATTATAGCTCAAGTGAACCAAGCCAATAACAACCAGAGTGCTCCCTGCAATTTCAAAAGTTTCAATTCAGCTAACCCCCTCACTGACGAAGACAAGGCCCTAATCCAACACGATCGCCGTGCACATGCCGCCTTAACCATGGCGCTATCAACTGATGACTGCAACATGTTTGAAGAACACCGAACTGCAAATGCACTCTGGAATGCATTGATTGAGTATTATGAGGGAAACGAAGAGCTAATTGAAAGCAAGAGAGACATGGTGCAGAAGCAATACAACATGTTTTGTGGAGTTCGTGGAGAAAGTCTTTCGGACATATCAGTCGCTTTCTGAATATGATGACCAAAATGAAGAAGGCAGGAAATCCCGTCACTAACCGTGCTGCTATTAAGAAGCTGCTGGATTCATTCCCAAAGGAATGGAGTTTGCAATGCATGATGATCAAGAAGGAGTTCCTCAATAATCCAAATCCTGTCACCCTGTCCGACTTAATTAACACTCTAAGAGCTTTTGAAATGGACGTCAATAAACGAGAAATGAACACTGTTGGCTACACCACAAAGACCAATCAAACTTCTGCTGGAATGAAGAATGTGGCATTCATTGCTTCAGGTGGCATCAGTCAACAAGCTTCTGACTTGATCTACGCTAACACTTCCACAAGCGCATCAAAAGCTCCACAACCTAGTGAGAAGACTGTCACGGTTGGTGATACATAAGCGTTGAAGGTGTCTACTGAAAACGTGGCACTTTTTAACATATTTCTGAGTAGCTATGAAGCTTTAATGTCAAGAGAGCTCAAGAAGGAGATGTTCACTGCTGAAGACATGTATCAGGTTGATCCAGATGACATTGAGGAAATGGATCTGAAATGGCAGATGGCCATGATCACCTTAAGGTTGAATAAATTTCAGGACAAGACCGAGAAGCGTTTGGGTCTTGGAAAGGCTGGTTTTGACAAATCCAAACTGAGATGTTACAACTGCAAGAATCTGGGCCACTTTAAGCGTGACTGCCCCTTGTTGAAAGAAGGAAACATTGAAGCTACTCCCGCGGTAAAACAAATCACTATCGAAGAAACCAAAAACAACGTGTCTCCTAGCACACCAAAAGGCTTAGTCGTTGAAGATTATGATTGGAGTGAAGAAATTGCTGAAGCCAAGGAACAAGTCAACAAAGCTCTTATGGCAAAGATCTCAAGCGGTCCTCATCAAAGCAGTTTGAGAAACCGACAACGGGAATTCCAAAAGGTGATAACATTGCTGACAAGGGTCTGAAAAGCATTCTCACCTCCCCGGAGCCTGAGAAAGAAAAGAAGTCTGAAGAAGTTAAGGAGCATGTTCCTAAGGAGGCATCTTGTAACATACGAAAATTTGAAAACTCTAATACAAAAATTACTATAAGTATTGCGACAACTAACACTTATAGTAAAAGTTTTATACTTATAATTTATAATACATATAATAACTTACGTTTTTGTTGAATGGCTAAAATAATAATTTTTGGTAAATCAAATATAGTAAATAAACATAAAAGAATAGGTGTCTTATAATAATATTTTTGATAAGGTAATAAATGACCTTTGACTATATCCATGAATTCATCTTCTCCGATTCTTATGCTATTTTCCAAACTTACACAAATTTCTTGTCTCAAATACTAAACCAACAAAATGATCGGGATTGGGAGATCACACTAAAAAAAAATAGAGATGGCTTATTAATTGTAATTGAAATTGTTTCTAAAACTTCAAAAGAGAAGAAAAGAAAACCCTCAAGAATAGCCTCTTCGCACATCTCCTTCAACCCGTTTTGATCTACTCAAACAAACCGCCAACCACACCACCTTCGCCGGTGTCAGCCGCCATAGCCGCTCTGTTTTCCCCACACTTATACGATTCTATAATACCAAACGCCGTTGCATGAAGCCGCACCTCCATCCGCCGCCACCACATCAGTAATTCGCCACTCGAGTTCTACGCTCCAAGATCAGCCACTGCGAACGTTCGTGGCACCACCGTGGCCTTCGTCCTAATTTAATTTACGTTGTGTCAGTTTGATTCATGACCCAAGTGCCTAATCAGATTGTTCTTTGGAATGCCACTACCTTGAAGTCTGGATTTGAAAGTTGTTGGTCGTTTTGGTTTGGTGATCAATGCAAGGCAAGTATTTCCGTCGATGTCTTTTAATTGTTCCTACTCACCTATTTGGGTTCGCGTACTTGTTGAGGATGATTGTGTGGGTTTTGTTGTGCTTTTTTCCAATTAAGGTACGGATTCTGTTTCGTTTACATCGTAGTATTTATTTATTATTTTGTGTTACTCTTCCGTATAGATTCTTTGATCTTCTTATCATAGTATCTTTATCATATCTGTTACTTGGTAGTACATAAATTTTGTCTTTGTATTAAAGTCTAATTTTTATGATTCGATACTTGTTTTCGTTCGATATGTTTTATGCCATCTGAGTTAGTATTGTATTTGCCTTCATGTTATTAGTTTGTTCTAGCATGCCATACCTCAGACTTGTACTCGTGGTCGCATGTTCCTGTTAGTATTATTTTCAGTAGGCTGTAAATTATTTACAAGGCCTTAGTATTTGTACTCTGTCACCCAAGCATGTCTGGCTTGCCGTTTGGGCGTCAACCGCATGGCACTTATCGTGACAGTGCGTAATAAAAGTTCACGGCGTCTCTAGCTCGTGCTTGTGTAGCAACTTGGCCCCTAGAGGCGTATAGATCGATCTTAGCTCTGAGTTTGAGTCTGTTGTCTGGAGATGGAATAATGGGTATACGCCACGCTCACCGTCTCATAGGTACATAGAGTAGCTACCTGTGTACCAGTCTGTTTGTTTGTAGCTCTGGGTGCTTCTGTGTTACACGATTTGTTCTATTGATATACATCTATCGTGTAAGTTAGTATATGTTTCCGTATGTGAATATGTTCAGTATTTTTTTCTGATATGTCTGGTATATTACGCGTCTGATTATACTTCCGATTATGTATCGGGTTATGCTTCCTATTATGTTTAGATATGTCTGATATGCTTTGTACGCATCTAATTATGCTTCCGATCATGTATCGGGTTATACTTCTGATTATGTTCAGTATATGTTCTAATATGTCTGATATGTTTTCTACGCATCGGGTCATGTTTCCGATATCGAGTTAATCATGTTTCTAATTATGTTCAGTATCCGATTATGTTCTGTATTAGTTATGTCTGTTTTGACTCATTGTCTGTTTTAGTTTCGTCCCAGTATGAGTCTCAATTTGGATTTCGATTCGTGTTATACGTATAGTTTGTATCTGTCAGTACCTGTATTCCGTATTTGATTCAATCTTTGTTCTTTACTTGTCGTTGAATCTGTCTTTGTTTTCTGTCGACTCTCTCGATCGGTTTAATAAGTTTCATAAGGATTAAATTATTCTAGTTTTAAAATCTGGTTATCCATATTATTTTGGTTGTTACATGTAAATCTCTAAAGCTATAAAATAATTATTTTGATTAAATAATAACTTGTGGAGTATGACCAAATGATATATATTGATCTTCATCTAAACATTTATTTAAAGAAGATAACTTCAACAATTATTGTCTTTTAAAGGTTAGGGGATTTTTAAATGGTATTTACAATGTTTCGGTTTACGTCTTTGCTTTGTTTCTGTATCAGTTTCCCATGTCGGTTTACGAAATTGTCATAAGTACTTCGTTTTTAAATCCAAGTTGAATTTTTCATCTTTAGAAAATTAGTTATTTTTTTTATCTAATAACGGGTTGCTATTAAATATGATAAATTATTTTATGTTGATAAGATCCAAACATTCATTATAAGAAAACAGTTTTGCCAAGTATCTTGTTTTAAAAAAAACAATAGCATTATTAGACGTTGTTATTAGTTTTTGATTTGTTTGAACGTTCCATTGACAAATGATTGGTCAGAAAATTTTCTTGTTATACAAATACTAGATTATTTAAACGATGTTTTAAAATAAGTCTGTTTATACAAGATAAAATGCTTTAGTCATCATCGTCAATGACGTATCAGTCTCTACATTAGTTTTGTGTTTGGTCAGTATCAGTTATGTATATGACTGACTTTAGTTTCTGTATCAGTTTCCATTAAAGTTTCAGATCAGCTCGTGTATCAGTTTCCGTGTCAGTCTTGTGTCTGCATCTGTTTTAGTACTCGTGTCACTGACCGTTTCAGTTCAGTCTCAGTTCTGTTACGTTGTGTTTGGTTTTCCGCTGATATGACTTTACTTGTACTGTTGATTTCTCCGTTACTGGGCAATTTTTGGCTCAGCCGTTTTTTTTCTTTTTGTGTTTGCCTTATTTCTTTTACAGGTAATCTGGGATAATATGGGATTTCAGTGAGGAGCGTTAGGAAGTTGCTGACCAAGATTCTTTAGTTCAGTAATGTAATAAAATGTAAATAGGATCTTTTATTTAATGTCATGGATTGGTTTTTAGTTTTGATATCTGTAAGAGTGACACGTCAGCCCTATTCGGGTCGGGGTGTTACAATTATGGTATCAGAGCAAAGGCTCTTTCCTGTAGAAAAACTTAAACCTTAAAAAGTAAACCTGTGAGGTAATGGGTAGACGTTGGGTTAGGAATGATATCCACTTCTAATCAATCTTCATGGTTATTGGTTTTTGGTCTTTATATCTATTTGATAGAGAAATTTCTCATGTGACTGTTGCGTACAAATTTTGTACCTCGATTGTCTCGAATACTAAAGTTATTCTATCATCGTTGTGTTTTCATTATCAATATTTTTTTTTGATTCGGAACTTGGAACTTGGGGGACGACACGATTCAAGTGAGTACGTCATTGCATGAACTCAAATACGCACCACAGGGACCTTGCTTCAATTCATGCTTCAAGAGGTGTTTCACTTCAGTTGTATATCCTCGTAAAATTGACACGTTTTCTTTAGTTATTGCATCGTAATTGACTATGATTCCTTTATCGTCACTTTGTCTGCCTTACAATTTGGATAAGCCATCGAGTTGCATAACCGGAGGACATAAAGAGCACTGATGTAAGGTGATTGACAATTACGGTCATTAACGTAATCGTGAATTACAGGTACATACGTGCGCTTTTGGGTCCCTATTATGTAGATTGGTGCTTATCCGAATTCGTTAATTACGTCTTGGTACTCTGCATACTGGTCTATATGATTTGGTTTTGATCTCAATTTTAGTTTACTTTGATTCAGTCCCCGTTTCTTTGTTATGTCGGTAACTCCGTATTATGTATTAGTGTAGGATACAGTTTATGCAATCTGAAGTATGTTTCGTATGTGTTAGATGCCTTAATTTCCTAGATAAAAGACACTTACTCATGTTCTAGAATTCATAAGGTGTGTGTAAAAAGGAAAAATAATACATATATATATAATAATAAATTCGTATTATTGTGATCATCCTTGCCGTTATATTTTTAATAATAAACTAGTTTACGATGCACACAACCAATATATTACTTTTATTGACATTTGAATTCATATGAGTTAGAAATTAAGGGGTAGAATATTAAATAAGCTGACATTTTTTTTATAATCTGAATGTTTATTGAATTTTAAAATTTGAATTAACAAGATGTGTTACCATGTAGTTTTGGTATTGCATTAATTCCTAGGACGACATTATTTTAAGAGTTCTAGTATTGTAATATCTTGAGTATTTAAATTTCATCCGGCTGTTACTTCAGCGAGGCTTCTCGTGTGGAGGCAGTATGGTTTCCGGGGGAATGCCGTAACCAAGTCTGGCCAACCCAGTGTGTGCCCGGTTAAGACAACGTAAGTCTGGGCAGACATGACTAGGGCCGTCAATTAGGCGGTATGACATTGTGTCACTCAAAAAGAAAGTCATCGTTCAAAAAAAAAATAATTTGAATACAAGTGTTAATGGTAAATAAGTTATAGTGATTTAATTAATTTCATCACTAATTATTTAAATATATTCTCTTATTATAAAGCATAAATGTATTTTTAGTTATTTAGACTTATTTGTATCTTGATGTGATGTATTTCTAGTTACCTGAACCAGCTATGTTCGGGTCTGAATTTAATATAATATTGATTCTCTGCCATCTAAATTCGAAGTTATGAAGTTTAAAAGTAAAACATGAATCATATGGTTTGATACTTCATGAACACAAGATATTTTGTACAAGTTAAGTACGCTACTTAACAATTTCGAGGACGAAATTTCTTTTAGGAGGGTAGAATTGTAACATACGAAAATTTGAAAACTCTAATACAAAAATTACTATAAGTATTGCGACAACTAACACTTATAGTAAAAGTTTTATACTTATAATTTATAATACATATAATAACTTACGTTTTTGTTGAATGGCTAAAATAATAATTTTTGGTAAATCAAATATAGTAAATAAACATAAAAGAATAGGTGTCTTATAATAATATTTTTGATAAGGTAATAAATGACCTTTGACTATATCCATGAATTCATCTTCTCCGATTCTTATGCTATTTTCCAAACTTACACAAATTTCTTGTCTCAAATACTAAACCAACAAAATGATCGGGATTGGGAGATCACACTAAAAAAAAATAGAGATGGCTTATTAATTGTAATTGAAATTGTTTCTAAAACTTCAAAAGAGAAGAAAAGAAAACCCTCAAGAATAGCCTCTTCGCACATCTCCTTCAACCCGTTTTGATCTACTCAAACAAACCGCCAACCACACCACCTTCGCCGGTGTCAGCCGCCATAGCCGCTCTGTTTTCCCCACACTTATACGATTCTATAATACCAAACGCCGTTGCATGAAGCCGCACCTCCATCCGCCGCCATCACATCAGTAATTCGCCACTCGAGTTCTACGCTGCAAGATCAGCCACTGTGACTGTTCGTGGCACCACCGTGGCCTTCGTCCTAATTTAATTTACGTTGTGTCAGTTTGATTCATGACCCAAGTGCCTAATCAGATTGTTCTTTGGAATGCCACTACCTTGAAGTCTGGATTTGAAAGTTGTTGGTTCGTTTTGGTTTGGTGATCAATGCAAGGCGAGTATTTCCGTCGATGTCTTTTAATTGTTCCTACTCACCTATTTGGGTTCGCGTATTTGTTGAGGATGATTGTGTGGGTTTTGTTGTGCTTTTTCCAATTAAGGTACGGATTCTGTTTCGTTTACATCGTAGTATTTATTTATTATTTTGTGTTACTCTTCCGTATAGATTCTTTGATCTTCTTATCATAGTATCTTTATCATATCTGTTACTTGGTAGTACATAAATTTTGTCTTTGTATTAAAGTCTAATTTTTATGATTCGATACTTGTTTTCGTTCGATATGTTTTATGCCATCTGAGTTAGTATTGTATTTGCCTTCATGTTATTAGTTTGTTCTAGCATGCCATACCTCAGACTTGTACTCGTGGTCGCATGTTCCTGTTAGTATTATTTTCAGTAGGCTGTAAATTATTTACAAGGCCTTAGTATTTGTACTCTGTCACCCAAGCATGTCTGGCTTGCCGTTTGGGTGTCAACCGCATGGCACTTATCGTGACAGTGCGTAATAAAAGTTCACGGCGTCTCTAGCTCGTGCTTGTGTAGCACCTTGGCCCCTAGAGGCATATAGATCGATCTTAGCTCTGAGTTTGAGTCTGTTGTCTGGAGATGGAATAATGGGTATACGCCACGCTCACCGTCTCATAGGTACATCGAGTAGCTACCTGTGTACCAGTCTGTTTGTTTGTAGCTCTGGGTGCTTCTGTGTTACACGATTTGTTCTATTGATATACATCTATCGTGTAAGTTAGTATATGTTTCCGTATGTGAATATGTTCAGTATTTTTTTCTGACATGTCTGGTATATTACGCGTCTGATTATACTTCCGATTATGTATCGGGTTATGCTTCCTATTATGTTTAGATATGTCTGATATGCTTTGTACGCATCTAATTATGCTTCCGATCATGTATCGGGTTATACTTCTGATTATGTTCAGTATATGTTCTAATATGTCTGATATGTTTTCTACGCATCGGGTCATGTTTCCGATATCGAGTTAATCATGTTTCTAATTATGTTCAGTATCCGATTATGTTCTGTATTAGTTATGTCTGTTTTGACTCATTGTCTGTTTTAGTTTCGTCCCAGTATGAGTCTCAATTTGGATTTCGATTCCGTGTTATACGTATAGTTTGTATCTGTCAGTACCTGTATTCCGTATTTGATTCAATCTTTGTTCTTTACTTGTCGTTGAATCTGTCTTTGTTTTCTGTCGACTCTCTCGATCGGTTTAATAAGTTTCATAAGGATTAAATTATTCTAGTTTTAAAATCTGGTTATCCATATTATTTTGGTTGTTACATGTAAATCTCTAAAGCTATAAAATAATTATTTTGATTTAATAATAACTTGTGGAGTATGACCAAATGATATATATTGATCTTCATCTAAACATTTATTTAAAGAAAATAACTTCAACAATTATTGTCTTTTAAAGGTTAGGGGATTTTTAAATGGTATTTACAATGTTTCGGTTTACGTATTTGCTTTGTTTCTGTATCAGTTTCCCATGTCGGTTTACGAAATTGTCATAAGTACTTCGTTTTTAAATCCAAGTTGAATTTTTCATCTTTAGAAAATTAGTTATCTTTTTTTTTTATCTAATAACGGGTTGCTATTAAATATGATAAATTATTTTATGTTGATAAGATCCAAACATTCATTATAAGAAAACAGTTTTGCCAAGTATCTTGTTTTAAAAAACAATAGCATTATTAGACGTTGTTATTAGTTTTTGATTTGTTTGAACGTTCCATTGACAAATGATTGGTCAGAAAATTTTCTTGTTATACAAATACTAGATTATTTAAACGATGTTTTAAAATAAGTCTGTTTATACAAGATAAAATGCTTTAGTCATCATTGTCAATGACGTATCAGTCTCTACATTAGTTTTGTGTTTGGTCAGTATCAGTTATGTATATGACTGACTTTAGTTTCTGTATCAGTTTCCATTAAAGTTTCAGATCAGCTCGTGTATCAGTTTCCGTGTCAGTCTTGTGTCTGCATCTATTTTAGTACTCGTGTCACTGACCGTTTCAGTTCAGTCTCAGTTCTGTTACGTTGTGTTTGGTTTTCCGCTGATATGACTTTACTTGTACTGTTGATTTCTCCGTTACTGGGCAATTTTTGGCTCAGCCGTTTTTTTTCTTTTTGTGTTTGTCTTATTTCTTTTACAGGTAATCTGGGATAATATGGGATTTCAGTGAGGAGCGTTAGGAAGTTGCTGACCAAGATTCTTTAGTTCAGTAATGTAATAAAATGTAAATAGGATCTTTTATTTAATGTCATGGATTGGTTTTTAGTTTTGATATCTGTAAGAGTGACACGTCAGCCCTATTCGGGTCGGGGTGTTACACATCTGACCAGAAGAAAGACAAAGAAAAAGTCTCAGCCGCAGCAATGAAAACAGAATCTTCAAAAGAAAAAGCTGAAAAAGACTTGGTAAATAGTATTCCACATAGCTTTAAAGTAAAGTTATGCACAGCAGCATGCGTTGATGTCGTGGCACATTACAAGTCTCTAAATCTACAATTTGAGAGACAAAAAGACAAAGCTTTAAAATTTAACAAAGAGCTTAAACAAAACGAGGCCGCATATCAGAGAAAGTTGAATTCAACTTTAGCTGAAATGCAAACTCTAAAAGAATTTGTGTTTAGAAAAGATTTTATCATTAACGATCTCACAGATAGACTAGAAAAAGCTTTGAACGAAAACAATAAATTGCAAATTATCATAGACAAATGGAATGTCAGTCAAAAGGTCTTTACTGACATCAAAAACCGCCAACGATCAACGTATGTGAAAGACGGGATTGGGTATAAGGATAGGCAAGGAAATGAAAGAAAACTCTTCTTTCCACCTCATAGCAAAAACTATGTGCCTATGCCAACTCCTCATCTCAAATGATCTCATTGATGAAAAGGCCTCTGTAGAACAAAACTACTCTTGTGAAAACGAAACAACCGCTAACTTTTCTAAAAGTAATGCAGATCCAGTTGTGTGTAAAGAATATGTGTGCGATGAGGATGGAGACTGCGACAGTTCAAAAATAGGGATAGGTTATTCAGGCGACAGTTATTCCACTTTTAACTAGTTCGCCTGGAACTGTTCTAAGAAAAACAATATTCGGGATGAATATAATAATTTAACTAAGACGGATGACTGTAATGGCCGTGTGCCTAAATTTAAATCCCCGGATGACTGTCAGGGCCATGTGCCTGCATTTGAGACCCGTGATCGTGAACATGCTATGTTTGAATGTCATGATTTAAATTCTGCATTTTGTGATGATAAAATTGTTTGTGAATCTCCTGTATTTGTGCCAGAATTGAAAAAGAATAGCTTTGGAAAATTCCTCACAGAGGAAATTCCAGAATTTATTCCATCTCGAACAGGTATGACAGATTCAGAAAAGAAAGTCACTGAAGATCACTGCAATGAAGACTCAAGCATTGCTGCCTCAGAAGATGAAAATGAGACTTCAAGTCCTAAGGATGAGCAAAAATCAGAAACCTCAAGTGAAGATCGAATAACAGATGGTGAAAGCCCTGAACTTTCAAGTGAAGAAACCTCGAAAACCTCAAGTGGAGATCAAACAACAAATGATGAAAGCTACGAAGGTTCAAGTGTTGAAACAATTGAAGACCAAGATTCAGATAGTTCAAGCGAAGATCAAAGCTGCAATGATTCAAGTTACGAAGCAAGTGAAGAGCAAAACTCAAGTGAATACCAAACGTCTGAGAGTTCATCCAATTCCGACAATGATGAAGAATGCTCAGAAGATGAAAGTAGAGTTGACAAGAAAATGAAGAAAGAAGAAAGCTCAAGACACTCATCACATACATCATCTTCTAACACCAAAAGACCCAGACGTAAAAGATGTTTTCGCTGTGGTCATTTAGGACATACAGCGAAACATTGTAAAAACAAGAATTTTTCTAAATCAGAATATGATTTTGTTAAGAATTTCACAGATCAACTTGATTATCTTAAGAAATCTGTTAAAAATCTGGTCAATTCAACAACTTATTTTTGGAAGCAAAAAGAGAATATCGTGGGACAAAACCATGATAGATCCAAAGTAAAGCAAATCTGGGTTCCCAAATCAAACTAATTTGTGTATATTCTTGTATTTCAGGACAAACTCTAGAAATGGCTTCGTATGCTCATGGAATACATCTGGCATCTCGACAGCGGATGTTCAAGACACATGACAGGCTTGAAGGAACTTCTGAAGAACATTTGTCACACCCCCAAAATCCATATGCGGAGTATCACCGCTTAAAGGCGTGACTGACCAGGATCAAGCCACCAATCATATTGAACATTGTAAGTAATAAATAAAATTCAACCCAACAATACGAAAGGTGTCCAAAACAAAACATAGTTAAGTGTTAAGCGAAAGCATAAATGTGAAAACCTAACATAAGTATTAAGTTCGAAATGTTATAATGTTTTTAACATGGCACCCACTGTCCATGTCCCACAACGACCGCGCCTCCCTGTGCAAGCTCCATGAGTACCTATTGACCTGCAAGGCATGTAACAACGAGTCAACAACAAAGTTGAGCGAGTTCACAGTTGGTTGTTTAGTTTTACCAGTTCGTTTTGAAATCATAAGTCATTTCGTAAACCACGAGTTAACCAGTTCTTTTGTTTCCCAAACCGTAATCATAATCAGTGGGGGGCTCCCCCTGTGAACCACTAGACCATACCATATCGACTACTAACGAAATATAAGTGGTGCCCTACATCAGTGTCTATCATCACTGACAGTTTGCCATAGTCCATTAGTACACACCCGTTCGAACGACACGGTGTGAGGTTTGTTAAACCTAATAGCGCTATTAACTAATGACCCGCTCGCCATCGGCCTCGGCGATTAAGTCGATATAAAGAGGAGGGACTTCATGATAGAGTTTTGTCTAGTAAGTTAAGGTTGTTGTCCTACCCAAGGAGGACGAACGTACGTAGTTCTACCCAAGGAGAATACGTAGGAGTTATAGTGGCATCCTACCCAAGGAGGATGGCCGTACATATCCTACCCAAGGAGGATATGTAGATTACCGTTTTAGTTCTTTTTAACCCATTCCCAACCCTTGGGAATCCCATGCCTTGTAGAAAGTGTGAACTCATCTCGGTTTGCTCGGTAAGATTATTACTCGCTCACAAATAATTCAATCCAATCCTATAGTTGCACGTACACACAATCAGTTGACATTCACATGTTCGACTAACAGGAAAGATCATCACATACATGCAAGTAACAACTAACACATAGCATTTATCAGTTATACAAGTTCATGCAAGTGATGCTTATCATTTAACAACAGCTAACTAACCCAGTTAACCTTTAACAGACTTAACTGAGTTCACTGTGCAGTTTACCCACTCGACGAAACATCCCTGTTTCGTTGTGACTTCCCTTCGACGAAACATCCCTGTTTCGTCGTGCATCCCTTCGACGAAACACATCCGTTTCTCTGTGATTACCCTCCGGTGAAACTCCCCTGTTTCGTCATGATTTGTGTTTCGTCCATTAGATCAGTTACGTCGCGTAACTGATGATTACCCAGAACCCTAACCGCCGATCATCATAACACAGCATATAAACAATCATACAGCAATCATCGATACCATTTATTATAACAATCATCACGACACATAACATCTAGCATGTACCCTAATACACAAAACAACCTTATACGATCTAGATTGAAATCTGAATGTATTCAATGATGAGACCTGTTTAGCACAATTACAATATTAACAAAAACAAGAGTGATGAACGTGACCAATTACAATCAGGAATGACAGAATCATCAAGCTTTCATAAGAATAACATCACATATAATCATCGAATTATTGGCACAACGATTCTAGGTTTCTAAGGTTTACGAAACCCTAACCCTACACACCAAATTCATCACATAGCAATTACATCGAACCCTAGAGTTTTACACTAACCGTAATGCCGGATATTTTAGATAGATCGAGATGGATGGTGCTTGGGGTTCTCTACAATCGTCGTCAGTAGGGAGAGAGGGCTCTAGGGTTTCTAATTTGTTAAAAGTGTAACGAATGAAACAGTGGTATTCAATAAATATCCGCGTAACGCATTGGGCCCTTAATGGGCTTCGACGAAACATTGGGCTGGCGAAACACCTCGTTTCATTGAGATCCCTTCGGCAAAACACTCCTCTGTTACGTCGAAGTGATTAATGGCGAAACACTTGGTTTCGTCGAGCTTATACATGGTGAATTAGTTTTAAGTTTTTCAATCAGGTCACATTATATATCATCAAACACTTTAATCACATTAAACAGATAACATATCCAATAACATCCCAACATATAATCCAACGTGTACAATTACAAGGCAAACAAGCAAACAACTAAACAATTAACGTGCAATTACTGCGGAGATGGAATCTTGGAAACTCGAGTTGTCACATTATCCCCAACTTGAAAGAAATTTCGTCCCGAAATTTAGCATGCGGTTACTGAGGAAGCTAGTTAAGTTGCATGGTTTACTGGTTTTCCTGGGGTGTCACATCATCCCCCCGTTGATTTGGAATTTCGTCCCGAAATTATGTAGTAGCTTCAGCCTCAGTAGTAGTTGCATTGTTGCCGAACAACTGGGGATACTTGAGTTTCATTTGGTCTTCTCGTTCCCAGGTGAACTCTGGGACACGACGGGAGTTCCAACGAACTCGAACAAGAGGTATTCTGGTGTGCTTGAGAACTTTCACATCATGGTCAGTAATCTCTACTGGTTCCTCGACGAATTGCAACTGGTCGTCTATAGTGAGCTCCTTAAAAGGAACTATGAGGGTCTCATCTGACAGACACTTCTTCAGATTTGACACATGAAATACGTTATGAACTCCACTGAGTTCTGTTGGTAGGTTCAGTTTGTAGGCCACTTTGCCTATTTTCTCGATGATTTCGAACGGTCCGACGTAACGTGGGTTAAGTTTACCTCGTTTGCCAAAACGAACCACACCTTTCCACGGTGAGACTTTGAATAGCACTCGATCCCCAACCTGGAACTCGAGTGGTTTCATGCGCTTATCAGTGTAGCTTTTCTGACAGTCACGAGCTGCCGCCATTCGTTGTCGTATCTGTGCAATCCTTTCCGTTGTGTCTACTACAAGTTCTGGACCCGTGATCTGACTATCACCCACCTCTGCCCAACAAAGAGGTGATCGGCATTTACGCCCGTACAATGCCTCAAATGGAGCGGCCTGAATACTGGTGTGGTAACTATTGTTATACAAAAATTCCACTAAAGGTAGATGTTTTTCCCAACCATTGCCAAAATCAATCACACATGCTCTAAGCATGTCTTCAAGGGTTTGAATGGTGCGCTCGGACTGTCCATCCGTCTGCGGGTGATAAGCGGTGCTCATATCTAAACGTGAGCCAAAGGACTTGTGCATTGCTTGCCACAGTTCAGAAGTAAAACACGCATCACGATCAGATATAATGGAGATTGGCACCCCCTGCCTCGAGACAACTTCCTTAAGGTAAACATCTGCTAAGGTGGAGAACTTATCCGTTTCCTTGATAGCCAAGAAGTGTGCATACTTTGTGAGTCGATCCACGATCACCCAAGTAGTGTCATTTCCACGTTGAGATCTAGGCAGGCCAGTAACAAAATCCATGGAAATTTGCTCCCATTTCCATTATGGTATCTCTGGTTGTTGAAGTAGGCCTGATGGTTTCTGATATTCAAACTTGACCCTCGCACAAGTCAAACATTTGCTGACGTAAGTTGCTATGTGGGCTTTCATGCTAGGCCACCAATACGTAGTTCTGAGATTGTGGTACATCTTATCCGAACCAGGATGTACTGAGTAGCGAGACTTATGTGCTTCATCCATCACCAGCTCGCGTAAGTTTCCATAAAGTGGGACCCAGATGCGCCCTGTAACGTAATAAGCATCGTCTTCCTTTTGTTCCAATCGTTTCCTTGATCCCCGTAGGGACTCCGCCCTAACGTTCTCTGCTTTCAATGCTTCTACCTGAGCATCTCGTATCTGGGAAGGAAGGCTAGACTGAATGGTGAGTTGTAACGCTCGTACACGCCTAGGTGTAGTATCCTTTCGATTGAGGGCGTCGGCCACAACATTAGCTTTGCCCGGATGGTACTTGATCGCCCATTCATAGTCATTCAAGAGTTCGACCCATCGTCGTTGTCGCATGTTCAACTCCTTCTGTTTGAAGATATGCTCGAGACTCCTGTGATCGGTGTAAATAGTGCACTTGGTACCGTACAGGTAATGTCTCCATATCTTGAGTGCGAAGACAACAGCTCCCAGCTCCAAATCGTGTGTAGTGTAATTCCTTTCGTGAACTTTAAGTTGGCGTGAGGCGTACGCAATGACTTTATCCCGTTGTATCAATACACAACCAAGACCATGAATTGATGCGTCACAATAAACCACAAAGTCGTCTGTGCCCTTAGGCAATGAAAGAATAGGTGCGCTACAAAGTCTATTCTTTAAGTACTAAAAAGCAGATTCCTGTGCATCACCCCAACGGTAGGTGACACCTTTCTGAGTCAGTGAAGTGAGAGGTTGCGCAATCTTGGAGAAATCCTTGATGAACCTTCTGTAATAGCTCGCCAAACCCAAGAATTGGCGAATTTCTATTGGTGTATGGGGTGCAAGCCAGTTCTTGATCGAATCTTCCTTGGATGGATCGACATGAATCCCATCCTTGTTTACCACGTGGCCTAGAAAGTGGACTTCACGAAGCCAAAAGTCGCATTTCGAAAACTTAGCGTACAACTGTTCTGTTCGAAGGAGTTCTAAGATAAGCCGTAGATGGTGCTCGTGTTCCTCCTGACTCTTAGAATAGATCAGGATGTCATCGATGAAGACAATAACAAACTTGTCCAGGTAGGGCTTGCACACTCGGTTCATAAGATCCATGAAGACCGCATGCGCGTTTGTCAATTCGAAAGGCATAACCAGGAACTCAAAATGCCCATAACGAGTCCTGAATGTTTTCTTAGAGATATCCTCGTCTCAGACTCTCAGTTGATGGCAGCCTGACCTTAGACCAATCTTTGAATAGTAGCTCGACCCTTGCAGCTGGTCGAACAAGTCAACAATGCGTGGAAGTGGATAGCGGTTCTTCACAGTCACCTTGTTGAGTTCGCGGTAGTCGATGCACATTCTGAAAGTACTATCCTTCTTTTTCACAAACAATACTGGAGCTCCCGAAGGCGAAGAGCTAGGAGGAATAAAGCCCTTATCCAAGAGCTCTTGCAGTTGTGTGGACAGTTCTTCTAGTTCTGATGGAGCTAAACGATAAGGTGCTCGAGCTATAGGCGCTGCTCCAGGAGCTAGCTCGATTTGAAATTCAACTTGCCGATGAGGCGGAAGTCCAGGTAATTCCTAAGGAAATACCTCAGGAAAATCGCGTATAATCGGGATATCTTCTATCTTCTTCTCTTTCTTCGAGGTGTCAGTAACGAGGGCTAAAATAGCAGTGTGCCCCTTTCGCAAACACTTCTGGGCCTTGAGAAAAGAAATGATACCAACAACGGCACCACTCTTGTCGCCATGAATCACTAAAGGTTCTTCACCAGAACGAGGAATGCGGACGATCTTCTCTTTGCAAAGGATCTCTGCTCGATGTTGAGATAGCCAATCCATACCGATAACGATGTCGAAACTACCCAGAACGATAGGAATGAGGTCGATAGAGAAGGTCTGACCAGCTAAGATAAGATTACATCCCTTGACTACGTGTGTGGCCTCTAAACTTTTACCATTTGCTAACTCTACGACATGCTTGGTGTTTAAAAGTATTGGTGTGCACTTTAACATTTGACTAACTTTTAGGGACACATAGCTAGTATCAGCACCCGAATCAAATAATACAGTAACAAAGAAGTCGTCGAGAAGAAACTTACCCATCACCACATTAGGATCATTCCTTGCATCACCCTGACCAATCACGAACGCACGGCCCCGGGTGCCATTGTTTCCATTGTTTCCCCCATTGTTGTTCCCATTGTTGTTTCCGTTCCCCTGATTGTTGTTGTTATTCTGGTTCTGGTTCAACTGAGGACAATTTCTCTTGAAGTGACCTTCAGCACCACACTGAAAACATCCCCAATTACCCTGCTGTTGTTGTGGCTGATTCTGTGGAACTTGTTGTTGTTGACGATTCTGATTCGCAGGTCGCACGCTCCTGCCATCTTTAGCTTCATGCCCAAACTTGTTACACCTCAGACAACGGCCCTTGTTGCACTGCCCACTGTGATGCCTGTTGCATCGGTTGCACTTGGGGTGGTTTCCCCTGTATCCACCCTGCCCTTGACTACCAGAAGATTGCTGACCAGGACTCTGGTAGTTGTCAGTCTTTCACTGTTGAGGCTGAGACTGAGCTGATGTCGAACTCTTGCTTGAGATCCCATCCCATTTACGCTTGTTATCACTGGGGGCATCGGAGGTAGTAGTAATTGTAGCAGTAGCACCAATGCACTTGGGCAGCCTGTTCTTCTCGAGTGCCTGATCAGTGAGACGATGAGCAAGTCGAGTGACTTGCTGGATGGTGGCGAGGTTTGCTGCTGTCACGTGACTCTGGATCTCTGGCACTAAACCTTTGAGGTACAACTCGATTCGCCTGATGGGAGGATCCACCATAGTAGGACACAAAATTACCAGTTCATTAGACCTTTTCGTATACGCCTCAATTTCTGATCCCGTCATCTTTAAGTTGAAAAACTCCACCTCTAGCGTGTGGATGTCGTCGCGACTACAATACTCTTCCTTGATCAATTCCTTGAAATCGTTCCATGGGGTGGCGTTAGCAGCAACAATCCCCAGCATTTGAACCTCAGTGTTCCACCACGTGAGCGCTATTCCTTCAAGAGTACCAGTAGCATACTTCACCCTACGTGCCTCAGGGCATTCACACATCTCAAAAACAGATTCTAGCTTCTCGAACCAGTGGAGGAGGCCTACAGCTGTCACACCCTTGCTTTGCGGAAGCGTGGGTTTATTTGGTGTGACTTCTTAGTACCATAGCATAATCACAACCATGCTATATGAAAATAAAACCATGATGTTCATCCATTCATCAAGTTCTTAAATGTAAAACACAACACCATTGTTTTAAAAGTTAACACGTGAAACAACATACAACCATGACATAATTAAAAACTTGTTCATACGACACAACAAAAGAGTTGAAATGAAAACACAGTTTAAGACTTGTAACCCGTCCTGGCAAAGGTCACACTTCCTAAACTCGGATGACATCATTATTCTTACGCAGCTTGACATGAAACATACCGTGCCAGATCCACTAATTTCCTGAAATACATGTAGTTTGAAAAATCAACAAAAAGTTGTGCGAGTTCATGTAAAAGTGAGTATGTATAAACCTTTAAAGTATGTATAAAAGTCCCTGGTATGTAGCAATAAGGAAAAAGAGATCACCAATGGGTTGCAAAGCCACTGGTATATGTGAGAAAGTACAGGGAAACTCAAACCTAGCAAATTTGTTACCAGGCTTCGGCTGGAAGACACAGTCACCTCTATGGGCCGCCCCAGCCTCACGAGTGTGGGCTCGCTACACCCAAATAGATCTATCACTCTTGTGTCCCTCGGTCCTAACAACGAGGATTAATGGCCTCAAGTGTTATTGCCCACCCCTCACATGATCTAGTAGTATAAACCCTCCCTACGCTAACCATACCATGTAATAAAAGTTTGTAATATTTATCGCATGTATTTCACCCCCGAAATATAAAAGTGAAAACAGTAAAGAGAAAAGGGGGCATGAACTCGCAGAAGTGCGTATCTAGAAACGTCAATCTCCAACTCTATCTGCTGCGTGACGACCTACACGTACTAATTCCTATTAGACGGACGGTCGTGCCTTGGCTTAGGGTTTAACGTTTTTGGAAAAATAGTTAGGTAACTATTTCGTAATCACGTTTCTTAATTATTCCATTAGTGTATTTCCTTCCCAAGGATGGGGTTAATAATACATGTACGCGTTATAATTCCGAAAATATATTTTTAAGTCTCACTTGAAAAATATATTTTAATCACTTGTCTAAAATGTTTTAAATTCCAAAATATATATATTTTTCCCAAAAATATTATATTTTATTTCATAAATTTTTCCAAAATAATATTTCATTAAAATAATACGAATAAGAGTATTTTTCTGAAAAATACATAAGTTACGTTTTAAGGTTCGCGTTGTAACAATACTTGTGTAATCTAAATATTTGTTTTGTGAGAGCGTTGGCATTATCTTGGAGTCGTAATTTCATGATATTTCTAGTTATATTATTTTTACCCTAAAAATAATATATCTAGTTCACATAATAAACAAGCAATCACACAAGCGTTTGATTATAAAGTATATAATCAAAATATATATTTAACAAATTTTATTTACGAAAATCCACCTCCGGTACTTGGTATTTTTGTAATAAAAATCATGGCGAAGGTTATTTTGAAAACCAAGTTAAAATATATTCGTAAACGCTTGTTAGAAAAATATTTCTAAGTGTTATATTTGTAGAAAAATTTCGCCAGAGTTTCCTCCGTAAATGGAGGTGTCCATGCTTTTTAGCATATCATTTTCTTTTGTAAAATCAATCAAACAATCAATAATCATCAATATACAATCTTTAATCACTAAACTTGACAAAAATGATCATGAACAATATACTCATGAACTTGAAAGTTTGTAAAAATATGTAGTGAGTTACTAACATGCTTAGTAGGTCTTGTTATCTTTAAAAATAAGATTAGTTTCTTCAAAACTTTATTTTTAAAGAATATACATTTTCACAACTTCTAGTCATGATTTCCAAAAATATTTCTTTGTGAAATTTTCTTGTTACACAAGTGTTCTTACACTTGTTTACTTACTAAAAATATTTTTAGTTCATACAAGATCCGGTTTTTAACAAAACTAGTATTTTTCACTTGGTTCCACCGAGAAACCACTTGTAGATCTTTAGATCTACAAGTTTATATCTTTATTTTTCAAGAAAAATTATATTTATTCAAGTTTCAAGTTCATGGGTGGATGGTTTCATCATCCTTCATAACTCTATCATTTACATCTTACTAGTTCATGTTCTTGAACATGATCTAGCATGTCTAGATGATGATCCATCCTACTTCTACTAACAAACAACATCCAATAATCATAACAACACAAGATCTACATGATTTAACCATATATCTTCTCTTTATCCATTCTTTATCACTTTATGTTTCAAGATTAGTTTATGTTCATTAGTGTTTCTTAACATTTCACCATTCAATCATCTATTAACCACTAAATACAAGAACAAGATGAAGATTCTAAGCACTTACTACTAGCACAAGGCTAGGGAAGAAACAAGGCGTAAAAGTGGTGGATAAAAGAAAAAAAGAGTGGTCCTTGAGCTTCCGAGTGCACCAAGCTTGTTTGTTGAACCTCTTGCACCTTTGTGTGTATAGAAAATTCTTGGACAAGAGCTTGATGGTGGATGTATGGTGGTGATGGTGTTCGACCGTGAGGGAGGAAGAAGGGAAGAGAGAAAGTTGTTGGTGTTGAGTGTGTGATGAAATGAACAAGAGTCTTGTGGGTTAATTTATAAACCATGTCTCACAAATATCCATCATGTAACATGCTTCTTATCCTCCAACATTACTAATTAAAATAATCAAAGAAAGGCAAGGGTGGGTCACCCTTGTGGTGACCGTCGATGTGGGGGGGGGGTATGGGGTTGGGTAGTGATGATCTAGTTACACTTTAGTTAAGTTGTAATGATATTTAGTTAGTGTATAAGTGTGTTATGTAATATAAGGTGTGTTAGGGTGTTCGGGGACCCTAACTAGCTCAGAAAAGTAAAAACAATGTATTTGGCAATATTTTTATGTTCCGGGTAGAGTCCGGTTGTTCGGTTGGGTGTTGATCCGTTAAAGTGCTAAGTAAAGCTTTAAAGTGTCTTTTATATTGTTTTTAGTGACACATTAAATTTCCAACACTTTGGAAAGTGTCTAGGATTATTTTGCCAAGTTTTTGCACTTTACTAGCATTGTTAAATGCTGAATTTTGGTATTTAGTGCAGAATTTTGCACTTAAAGTATGTTTTAGGCACTTCCGGTCACTATAACTATCACCTAGTGACGCAGTTTTATGATCCTCACCTCCCTACACTCCCTACTAGTGTAGTATTCTATTCCTGGCTCATACTGGCCTGAAAAATATTGTCTGTCTAGGTGCTGGTATTGTCAGCATGTTTACTGGGTTATCCGCTCACTGTGCTAACTGTGCTTTTGTGCATCAAGGTTGTCACTGTTGGTGCATACATCTGTCGACTTCGTCTTGTATCGAGTCTTAGACTAGATTGTATAGATCAGGGCGCGTTGTATGAGAAATTAGCATGATTAGGTGTCTAAGAGGCTGATTCCGCTCGAACCTGCATATGCAGGTGATTCCGCCCGAAACGGTTTCGAGCGGAATCACATGGTTCTAATTCCGCTCCAACTGTCGTTGTGTCACTACGAGCGAAATCAAGAGCCTATAAATTGGCATTTATGAGCGAAATCACTAAGAACTTTTCCGAACTCCATACCGAAGTGCTGCCGGTGTGAGATTTGATTGTAAACAGCGTCAGATCAATACAATCGGTGTTTAAAGTGAAGATTTAGCTATTTCTACCTTTGTTTCTTGTTTTCACCACCTGAAACAGAGTAAAAGTCCTCTGAACGACTCATTCGGGTAAGTCACACGATCCTAGAATTGGTATCAGAGCTCAGGAGGAGTTCTGCAGAGATTAGCTGAATTTCATCAAGATTTCTTACTTCTACACCTCCTTTCTTCAACAGAACGAAATTTAACGGTCAAAACCTGATAAATTTTTCACAGACTGTAGAAAATTGAACATTAACAAAGCCTTGAAAGTTTCACACTAAAATTCGGACTAAAAGTGGACTAAATGGACCCCCGAACTGATTCCGCTTGAATGGACCATTTCTGATTTCGCTCGAGATAATTGTTTGATTCCGCTCCAAGATACCATTTTTGTGATTTCGCTTCAAATCTGGTGATTGATTCCGCTTCAAGAGTTTACTGATTTCGCTCCAGGCTGCAAAATTGGTGATTTTGCTCCAAACTATTTGTTAATTCCGCTCCAGTGTAACAGACTTGTATTGATTCCGCTCGAAGCTGTAAGATCAAATTCCGCTTGAACTAGTTTTTGAGATTTCGCTCCAGAGTAACTGGTGATTTCGCTCCAAAATCATTTGAGTAATTTCGCTCGAAACTGTATCTGGGTTAATTCCGCTCGAAAGTAATTGTTTTGAAAAACGTGATACGTAATCATGAGTGAAGAGTTCTACAACGCGTTTACTTCATCCCCGACTACTCCGGCTTCTATTGCTCAGAATATGAACTTGGAAAATGAGACCGGAACGTTACAAAAGCCCCCGAAACTGATGAGTATCGAAGAGTACTATGGGTGGAAAGACAGATTCGAAAACTGGGTTCAGGAAAATCATTTGAGGTCATGGGAATGTATTCTAAAGAAATATGTTTTGCCACGTACTGATTTGCAAGTTGTAAAAACAATTTCTGAGTTTAGTGATCAAGAACGGGATATGTACAAAGCCGAAAAAATGATGATTAGTCTATTACAGCAGGCAATCAAAGAAGACATCTTCATTCTGCTTCAGCATGACAAGACTTCAAAATCAATTTGGGATGCTCGTCGTGTTAAGTTTGAAGGTAGTGAGAACATGATTAAGAGCAAGAAGGCGTTGCTCAAGAAAGAGTTTGATCTGTTCAGTAGTTTACCGGGAGAAGATACGAAGAAGCTGATTGAATGTTACTGCCACTTAGTTAGATCCATGTCAATGCTGACTATTACAAAAGACCGGGAAGAGTGGGTAGACAAGTTAGCTGATGCATTACCGCAGAAAGAATGGGGAATATATTTCATGATCTTGAAGACACCGGGGTTTATGATGGGTTAACGATTTCTCAGTTTATCGAGAAGATTGAAATTCAGGATCTGGAACAGCAAAAGATTGCTAGGATGAATAGTCCAAGTGGTCAACAAGATGTAAAGATGTATTACAAAGGTAGTGTTCTGGAAGCTGAAAGAAGCCCAAAAATACAGACTGCGTTTAGTGCTGGAGATTCTACTGAAAAGGTCGATCAAAGTCCTAAAAGCAATTATGGTTTTTCTTCATACCCAAGTGTTCATCCAAAAGATTCAACTACAAGTTTCCATTCTCAAAGCATAAAGACAGGAAATGGTTATGTGATACAGTGCAACATCGCATTGAATCTTCCAGAGGGACAAAGTTTTTCTGAGGAAGTTGCGAAAGATCACATGGCACTACTGGGTTCAGTGTTGCTATCTTATGAAGGTTTAGTGGCTGGAAGGATCGGAAATCATATGCTCACAAAAGAGGATTACGATCAGATAGACGCCGAAGAGATGGAGCTTATGGACATCAAATGGTGTCTAGCTAGTGTTCTTAGAGGAGCAGAAAAATTCAAGCTGATTACTCGGAGAAATGACTTTCTTGATGCACGTGTGTCTACTTTGGGTTTTGATAAATCTAAAGTTACTTGTTTTCGATGCAGGGAGAAAGGTCATTTCAAGCGAGAATGCAAAAAACAGGGAAGCTAGTGGAGCTCAGAATCCGTTCGGAAAAGACGATTATTACCGGAAAGCCATTTACCAGCAAGTTGGTCAACAACAATTACAAGAACCGCAGGTGGCTCATGGTAGAAAAATTGAGGATTCAAAGAGAGCATGTTTTGGTGGATTTTAACTGGAATCAATACATATCATTTGAAAGCAAAGTCTGTTTGGTCAATCAGGATGATGAAAGGCTACCTGAAGGCTTTAGCTGGGATATGTTTGTTGATGAAAAGGGAGAATTTAAAGCTTTCATTGCTAAGATTGTTAAAGAACCAGATCTGTTTACCACATGGATGAAGTCTATTGGTGAGACTGTAATGAGTGTGGAGGAAGAGTCTGTTACATCTGATGAAAGCTCACAGAGTGCAGAGGAAAATTCAAAAAGTGATGCAAGTTCATTAAAAGAAGTCGTTTTTGATCAAACACCATCTGATACTGGTTCATCGGATGATAATTCTGAAAAATCAATCGAGTTTGATCAGTCACCGACTGATGATAGTAGTGACGATGAAGAAGAGAAACATATTAATATTGCAAAATCACATCTCTCTCGTGAAAGTTTTCATTTTAATTTTGCAGATCGCTTGAAGAAGTTGAAAGAGAAGCAAGCTGCAAAAGAATAATAGGAAATGAAGACTGAAAGTGTTGCTGAAAAGGATGAGATTGTTCAAAAAGAAGAAGTTAAAAGCGTTGCTGAGGAGATTGTTGAAACTGAACAAAAATGTGAAAACACAAATCAAGAAGAAAATTCTGATTTTAATGACAAAGTTCAATTCGTGAAAGAAGTGTTTCAAACAATCAAAAGAGTAGTTGAAGAAAATGAAAAAGTGGTAGAAGTGGAGAAGATCATTGAAGTAGAAAAGATAGTTGAAGTTATCAAACCTTGCACAAAGTGTTTAGAACCATGCAAAGAATGTGCAGCAAAAGATGAGATGATAGCTGAGTATGAAAAGAAGAAGGAGCAGTTGTTGTTCAATCTCAATTACGTGAAGGAATCTTATGATGTATTGAACAGAACAGTAACTGGTCTTCAAAAGACAAACTCAGAGAGAGAAGACGCTTTAACAATGATGAATGCTGTGATGATGTCGAAGCAGAAAGCTATCAACTTCTACATCGAAGAAAGTGCTAAATGGAAGCAAGAGTTGGAGATGGAGAAGATTGAGAATGAGAGAAATACACGTTTATTGCAAAGCTATTCTAGTTCTGATTATCTCATTGATCGGATTTATCCGACTGTTGCAGGTATGGAAGTTTTCGAAGATGGCAAGACAAAGAAGAAAGATAGTGGTAAGAAACCGACTGTTAGCTATAACAAGTGTCCGCCTCCAATCTGGGAAGGGTATTATCCTAGAAAACCAAACGAGGAGCAACTTGAAAAAGCAGTCAATATAAAGCTAAAAACCGACACAACTGATGATTTACCAGAAAACATTGACGTCACTTTCACATCGTCTGACACTGATCATGAGTCTGAGTTAATCAAAAAGGTTGTCGATCAGGTGTTGGATACTGATGAGGAGTCTGAGTCAAAGTCTGAGTCTGGAGGTCAAAGTTCGTCAGTCAACAGTCCAAAATCGTCGGTTAAACGGTCTTACAGTAAAGAATTTTTGCTATCAAAATCAAATTTGGATGATGAAACATTTGAAGTAGCATATACTTTAAATGATTCTGACAAATTATACTCTGACAAAGAGTTTCCAATAAGTAGTGTCAGATTTGAAATGATCAAAAAGGTTTTTAAAATGACAGAAATTAACATTTCTGAAATAAAAGATTTAAATCTTACTAGAAAACCTAAAAGATACACTTCAAGAGTTCAACAACGTTTAAACAAGAAAAAGGGTTACAATTCTGGTTCTGGTTTTCAAAAGAAACCAAACCATAATGGTAGCTACAAAAAGAAAGGTTTAGGTTTTATTCCACCAGAAAATTATAAAAATGAGAAAAATTCTAAAACAAAAACAGAATTTGTTTCAGGTGGAAGTGCTGAGGATGAACAGAAGAAACCTTTCTGGAGACAATCAAACCAGGAGTTTCTTGCTGAAAAGAAGAGGAATGGAACTGGAGTGTTTCATCCAAGAGAGACTCGAACCTGTTTCAAATGCAATGAAGCTGGTCACATTGCATGGAATTGTCCAAAGATTATCAAGACAGAACAGGGAGTTTCCGAAAAACTGAAAGAAAAAGTTGTTGATGTTGAACCACCAACTGAAAACTTTAAAATTTTTGAAAATTCTACTTATGAGGTTGGTGAGTGTTCTAAAAAGAATCTTTACAAAAATAAAGCAAAGAACAACCAAGTGTGGGTTGTTAAGAAGGGTGATGAGAAGGTCGACGATGAATCTGGTTCCACAAAGCCAGAAGAGCCACAGGTTGAGGTAAAAGTTTCAGTGAGTGATGATGAGTTTCCATCACTAAAGTTTGAAGAAACTAAACAGAAAGTTGGTAAGGTTGACATCTCGGATCAGTTTTATTCTGAGAAAAATGAGTTTGATGTCGAGAAAACATTTAATGGAAATGTTAAGAAATTTTTTGGGAAAATGCTTGATGGGAAAGCAAAAGGGGTTAAAGATTTTTATGCAACTAAAAAGGCAACATATAACCCTACTGAGCAAGAATTAAAATCACTTAAGTCTGAAAAGACTTGGGTGGAAATTCTCTTTCCCTGAACATAGGACTATGCCGGAGATCCCAAGTTTGTAATCGTGGATCAGGAATCGGCATCATTCTTGACAAAATTGTTTGTTTGAAAAGTTTTGAAATTGTTTTAAATTTTTACAGGTTGAAGGACTACGCCGAAGCTTCCAGGTTGGTAAGTGCGAAGCAGGAATCGGCATCCGAGTTGGTAAAATGGTTTATGAAGATGTGATATTCCTACAATTGGTATTGTTTGTATTCTTACAATTAGTACAGAAGTTGATTCTGGCAAAGTGATTACTCAAGGTCATTAGTTTGAACTTGATGTAATCCTTATACAGGTGATGAACAAGATGATGAACCCAAACTAACAAATGATAAAAACAAATTCATTTTCCGGAAAAATCATTTTGATTAAAACAAACTTAAGTATTTTGAAATCTTAATGAGAAAATGATTTGTTGAAAGGGGGAGTTCGGATTGTTTATGCCAAGTGGATGGCGAATTGAGGTGATTTGATATCGGTTGTCAACTTCCTGTATAGTTTTTGTTTTACAATTGGGTCAAGAGCTTAGTTTGTTTTCAATTTTCTTTAATGTGTTTGCATTTTAGGGGGAGTAGAAAATTTCAATTTCAGAGAGAAAAATCCAAAAACATTAGAAATTTTGAAAAAGTCAAAAACATGATAAAATTCAAAAATGAGTTTTGTTGTACAAAAGAGGAAATGATAGTACATCAGTGGGCTGTCACAACATGCTAAAGAATTGGAAAGTTAAAATGTGATAAACAATCTCACTGCGGATATGTCAGTAGATGTTTGCACATTTAGTAAATTGTGACGAGATATAAACCTAAAATTCAAACTTGCTTATATCGTGGGGAACAACTTCTTGGATATATGGGTAACCCCCGAAATCTTGTTTGAAAGGTCCCTCTTTCTGAGATACTAGGTCTTTATGCTCAGTGATATCTGGGGTATTATCCCGGGACTTCTGCTGTACGGAAATACTGACCTAGTCCCCGTATAATACTTTCTGCAAAAGCTTGAAATACAGCGCCGCCCTCAGCAAGTTGATGAAACAATAAAATTGATAGTCACTGCTGTAACAAAAGATCCTCTAAAGGGGACACACCAAAAAGTCGAAGCCGTCATCTCTTTGTGTATATCGAAGTATCGACCTGAGCTCTCACGACCATCGCAATTTAACCCCTTACAGATATCATCTGTGGTATACTCACCTGTAAGACTGAATATTGGGATCTGGATACGGGAGTATATTCAAGTAGTGGGACACGCGGATAAGTTCAAGTGCCTAAAACATTAATATTGTATCTCAGATCAGTTGAAATTTGTGTGAAAATTTAAGTGGACAAATATACTGACAATCTAGGTGAATTGTTTAGAACTTAAAATGAAATCAAGCATAACGGTGTTGGTGACTTGTCCCAAAAACTAATATGATCCTCTTACACAAACTCGCAAAAATATTATCCGTAAATATTTCTTTACTGCATTTCATTTCTTTTATGTCAAAATAAAAAAAAACGTTTTTTAGTGTGTTTTAGCATAAATTTTTGAAAAACGAAAAAAAAAAAATTTTGACAACGGATGTTGGAAAACTGATTTTCAAAATTTCGAGTGCTAAACCTGATGACCATGTAGTGAGGGGGAGTCTGTGTTTGAAATCAAAATGTTTTATAATATAATCTTACAATTGGTTCATCAAGATTCTTAATAGATAAATCTTTTGATCTGAGGGAGAGTCTGATTTAGTTCATGCCTCTATATTTGAAATGTGTGAAATTTATTTTGATTTATTTTGAGGTAGAGATTGTGAAGGGGCTAGTCTGAGCCAGGTCAATTGATCCTGAAGCTAGAAGAGAGCCAGATTACGATCTTGGAACAATTTCCTAAAGAGCCAGGTTGATTGATCCGGACAAGCTTGTGTTGAAAAGAGCCAGGTTTCGATACTTGAAGTTTCTGTGGATAGAGCATAAGCCAGGTTTCGATTCTGTAGACAAAGACTAAGCCAGGCAACGTTATGAAAGTGTGAAAGCTAGACAACGATCCTGAAGCTGATGATGCTGATGAACTTAAGGAATGCCAGCATATCGCAAGGGGGAGTTTGAAGATGAGAAGAGAGAGTGAAGCCCAGAGACTGAACAAGACTGAAGATGTGAAGACACGACACAGTCAGACTCGACACTGAAGACTCGTCAACATCTGAGGGGGAGTCTGTTGGTGCATACATCTGTCGACTTCGTCTTGTATCGAGTCTTAGACTAGATTGTATAGATCAGGGCGCGTTGTACGAGAAATTAGCATGAGTAGGTGTCTAAGAGGCTGATTCCGCTCGAACCTGCATATGCAGGTGATTCCGCCCGAAACGGTTTCGAGCGGAATCACATGGTTCTAATTCCGCTCTAACTGTCGTTGTGTCATTACGAGCGAAATCAAGAGCCTATAAATAGCCATTTCTGAGCGAAATCAGTAAGAACTTTTTCGAATACCATACCGAAGTGCTGCCGGTGTGAGATTTGATTGTAAACAGCATCAGATCAATACAATTGGTGTTTAAAGTGAAGATTTAGCTGTTTCTACCTTTGTTTCTTGTTTTCCGCACCTGAAGCAGAGTAAAACTCCTCTGAACGACTCATTCGGGTAAGTCGCACGATCCTAGAGTCACTAATGTTTGTGTGTAAATAATAGAGTGACAGTATAAAATGTGATGCATGAGTATGTATGTATCAGAAGGCAGAAAGTAGTTTAATCACAATGTAATCAAGCACAGTAATTAAGCACTTATTAAATATTAATTAGTTTGTACGGATACCTGGATTTGTGAGGGTTGTCACATTCTCCCCCCGTTAAGAAAATTTTGTCTCGAAATTTTAGGCTCTACTTCTAGTTGCAGGGGTCTTGGGAAATAAATGGGGGTATTTCTCTTTCATACAATCCTCACGTTCCCATGTATATTATGGGCCATGTCTTGCATTCAAACGAACTTTGACGAGCTTGACATTACTCCTGCGTGTCTTGTTCACCTTCCAATCCGTAACTTTGACGGGTTCTTCAACAAAGTGGAGTGTGTCGTCAATATGAATTTCATCAGCCGGAATGACAACAGTTTCTTGTGTTGGAATGTATCATGAACACCGTTAAGTTCGGCAGGTAAGTCCAACTTGTATGCTACTAAACCAACCCTCTTCAGAATCTTGAATGGGCCAATGTAGCGCGGATTCAACTTTCCATGCTTTCCAAAGCGTGCCACACCCTTCAAGGGTGAGACTTTCAACAAAACCATGTCTCCCACCTCAAATTCCAGAGGTTTCCTTCTTGGATCCGCATAACACTTTTGACGATCGCGAGCCGCCTTGATGCATTCCCGGATCTGTGCAATCTTGTCGGTCGTTTCTTGGACCACTTCCGGACGAACTAATTGTCTCTCACCTGCGTCAGCCTAACAGATCGGTGATTGACACTTGCGTCCATAAAGAGCTTCGAACGGTGTGGCATGAATATTTCGTGATAACTGTTATTGTATGAAAATTCAACCAATGGTAGGTGAGTATCCCAACTTCCACCTAAATCCATTACGCAAGCTCGCAGCATGTCTTCTAGAGTCTGAATCGTTCGTTCGCTCTGTCCATCCATTTGCGGGTGAAAAGCTGTACTCAGGTTCAACTGAGATCCGAACGCTTCCTGAAAGGATTGCCAAATCCTTGACACAAATCTTCCGTCTCTATCAGAGATGATTGAGAGAGGCACTCCATGACGTGCAACGATCTCTCTCATGTATATCTCAGCTAATTTGCTTGTGTTATCTTTTTCTCTGATTGGCAAGAAATGTGCAGATTTCGTCAACCGGTCTACTATTACCCAAATAATATCGCGACCTTTGGGTGTTCTTGGCAGCTTCGTTATGAAATCCATCGGAATCTGTTCCCACTTCCATTTGGGTATTTCAGGTTGCTGCGGTAGACCTGAAGGCTTCTGGTATTCGGCTTTTACCTTGGCGCACATTAAACACTTACCAACATAAACTGCAACATAGCCTTTCATCCTAGGCCACCAGTAGAAATCCTTAAGATCTTGGTACATCTTATCCGCACCGGGATGAATAGAGTATCGTGACTTGTGAGCTTCATCGAAAATAACCTTTCTCAAACCACCAAACAAAGGGGCCCAAATCCGCTTCATGAAACATAAGGTTCCTTCCTCGTTTGGTACCAACTGCTTCTCCATCCCACGGAGATATTCGTCCTCAACATTCTTTTCTCTGAGAACTTCTCTCTGCGCGGCACGAATGCGCAATGAGAGATCTGTCTGGACAATCATCACTAGAGCCCTAAACTTTATGGGCTTGATCCTTTCCTTTCGACTTAGGGCATCGGCGACCACATTCGCCTTCCCTGGATGATACTTGATCTCACAGTAGTAGTCGTTCAGTAATTCGACCTAGCGTCTTTGTCTCATGTTAAGCTCCTTTTGGTCGACTATGTGCTGCAGAATCTTATGATCAGTGAAGATTGTACATCGCGTACCATACACATAATGTCGCTAAATTTTCAATGCAAATACCACTGCGCCTAATTCCAAGTCGTGTGTGGTATAATTCTTCTCATGAACCTTCTGCTGGTGGGACGCGTATGTTATAACTTTTTTTCGTTGCATCAACACGCATCCTAAACCTTGACGCGAGGCGTCACAATATACCACGAAATCATCCGTTCCTTCTGGTAGCGATAAGATCGGTGCATTACAAAGCTTGTTCTTCAACAACTGGAATGCTTCCTCTTGTTTGATTCCCCAATCAAACTTCTTATCCTTCTGCGTGAGGGAAGTCAAAGATTGAGCAATTTTTGAGAAATCCTCAATGAACCTTCGATAGTAACCAGCCAAACCTAAGAATTGTCGAATCTCGGTTGGCGTCTTTGGAGTTTCCCAATTCATTATCGCTTCGATCTTTGTTGGATCCGCCTGGATTCCATTTCCATTAACCACATGTCCAAGGAATTGGACTCCACGTAACCAGAACTCGCACTTTGAGAACTTGGCATACAGCTTCTCGTTTTTAAGTGGCTCCAAAATGGCTCTTAAATGTTGTTCGTGCTCATCCTTCGTCTTCGAATATATCAAAATATCGTCGATGAACACAATCACAAACTTGTCGAGGTACGGTTTACAAACTCTGTTCATCAAATCCATAAAAACAGCTGGAGCTCCCCAAGGTGAGAAGCTTGGTCTGATGAATCCCTTGTCTAACAACTCTTGAAGTTGCGTCGATAATTCATGCATCTCCGAAGGCGCAAGTCGATAGGGTGCCTTAGCCACAGGCACGGCGCCTGGCACTAAGTCTATGTGGAACTCAACTTGCCTTTGAGGTGGCAATCCTGGCAAGTCTTCTGGAAAGACTTCAGGATATTCTTTCACCACCGGGATGTCTTCGATCTTCGGCTCAGCAGCTTCTTTATCCATGATGTGTGCCAAGAAGGCAACACATCCCTTCTGTAAAAACTTTCTAGCTTTCAGACAGCTGATGATTCTCAGAGGTGTATCACGCTTCTCTCCGTGAACCACGATCGTTTCTCCATCTTCTATTGGGATGCGAATGGTCTTTTCGTGACAAACAATCTCGGCTTTGTTGCTTAATAACCAATCCATCCCTACTACCACGTCGAAGCTTCCCAACTTGACTGGTAGTAGATCCAAAGTGAACTCGCGTTCTCCCAGCTCAATTACACAACCTCTGACAGTGTCATTTGCCTCAACTAGCTTTCCATTAGCCAGTTCAATTGAGTACGGAACATCTAACTTACTAGCAGTTAACCCAAGCATACTCTTAAATTCTAACGATACAAAGCTATAGTCGGCACCAGTATCAAACAGAACAGATGCAAAGCGTTGATTTATAGGGAACGTACTAGTGACAACGTTGGGATCCTGGCGCGCTTCCCTTGCTCCAATGTTAAACATTCTTCCACGGGCTTGATTCAGCTTTGGGCATTCCCTCTTGAAGTGCCCAACTTCTCCACAATTAAAATAGCCTGGTCCTCGACAATTACCACCTCCGTTTCCAGCTTGAGTTTTGTTTTGGTTGCGATTTCCGTTCCTAGCTTGATTCGCAACGTTTACGCGGTTTCCATTTCCGCCATTTCCTCCTTGTTGGTGGTTTCCATTACCATTCCCATGATCTCGATTACCACCACGCCCAGCACCAGTTCCGACCCAACACGTATCCTTCGTGTGACCGTTCCTTCCCCATGAATCACACTTCCTTAATCGAGATGGACCAGAATGATGGCGTTGGCACGTGTCACACTTGGGCAGAGTACCCATATAACCCTTTCCTTTATTCTCAACACCGGTTGCAGCTCTTGCCGGTGTGCTCGATTCACCCTTCTTGTTCGCATTGCTTGTACCTTGCTTGAAGTTCGAAAATTTCCTTTGTTATCACCAGACGACTCCACGTGAGTCTCTTTCTTCTTTGGTTTAGAATTCGAAAACTTTTTCAATCGGATGGCTTCCTCAGTAAGAGCCACACTGAGATCAATGGCTTCTGTGATTGTTGCAGGCTTGGACATTGTAACCATACTCATGATCATAGGGGCCAATCCCCAGATAAAGCGCTCAATACGTTTAAACTCCAGTGTAACCATGTACGGCACTACATGGGAAAAATCGTGGAACCTCTGAACATACTCCACAATCTTGGGACCTTCCATTTTTAGATGCCAGAATTCAGTCTATAGCTTCTGAATTTCAGCACGTGAGCAGTACTTCCTTCTCATGAGCTCCTTCAGCTCATTCCATGACATTGCATAAGCAGCAGCTTCACCAAGAGTTTGCACTTGCAGGTTCGACCAAGATAGGGCTCCATCCAGAAACAACCCTGAGATGTAGGTCACTTGTTGCTCAGGAGCACAATTGCTCATTCTAAGGACAGACTCGGTCTTCTCAGCCCATCTAACAAACGCAACAGCACCTCCTGTGCCGTCGAAATTCACGGGCTTGCAATCGAGAAATTGCTTGTAAGTGCACCCACATACGTTTGAATTTACAAATGATATTAGCGAATCGTGCTAAAAATATCCAAATGTATTTTAGTATATCTCAAACGACCTAACATTACCATTGGGTGGATTGTTATTGTCGTGGTTGTGCGAGATATTTCCACTCGTTTCTGCATGAGAGGCAGCGTATTGTGCGATAGCTGCAGCAATGATCCCTTGCAGTTCTGCCTCATTAGTGGGCATGCGCGGGTCACGTCTTGGAGGCATCTTCTAAAAGATGTTTCACGTTGGTCACGTCATCATAAGTAAATGGTATACGTACGTAACAACATTCATTAAGCACATAACATCTCATGTTACAAATTAATCAAGCACATAACATCTCATGTTATAAAAACAAAAACAATAAATCCAACATCACATATAATTAGAATACTGCGATTGCGCTATCATAAATCAAGACCACAATAATGTTTACAAGTTTTGTATCTGTATCGTACATCCAAAAGTGACTAAGGGCCACATCGCCCTAGTCTGAACTGTCTAATCAACAACAACAACAAAAAGCTAAACATCAAAAGTCATGACATCAAAATGCGGTCTTCAAAAGCTGTATAGTCGGTACAATCGCGGTCTTCTCACCAAAAGTCTACCTGTGTCGAATCAAAATGCCTATGCTGATGGCGGAGGAGGAGGAGGAGGAAAATGAGAGAAAAGCAATCGATGCATATGTAACCAATCCTCCTCTAAAGCACGACAGACGCGCAGCAAATATGCTATCTGCTGCTCAGAGGTCAAGAAACGGATGTCTGAATCAGGTGAAAGTGGACGAGGAGTGTGCGGTGCTACAAATGGGGTCTGACAATGGCAAGGTGGTCATGGAGCTCTCTCCAACTCCTGTATACGACGGGTCAGTGCCTCCTGCTGTATCATCAAAGATGTAAGTATGTCCTCCGTAGAGTACCCAACATGGTACGGGTGGTACGAATCAGACAAGGGGATGATAGGGGGCGTATTCCATAAAAATGGCTCGCTCTGTGGTGTGAAAGATGGTGCAGTAGGTGGTGCAACATGAGGGAACTGAGATGTGAATGGAAAAGGTGATGGGAATACGGGTGGAGCAGAAACAAGCGGCTGCCTAGATGACCCCTCTCCAGGACGAGGTGGCGGTATGTCCTGGAGGAACGTAATGGGAAGATCAGTACGATGAGCGTCTGTGGTGTGTGGGGGAAGCAATGGGATATCAGTGGGTGCAGACACGGGTGCTACTGGGGGAGTGACAGGTCGCACAAATGGTGGGCAATCGTCATCGTCATCAATCCACCCGTTGTGGGTGTCGGCGTAACGTGGATCTATATGAGCAGCAAAAGGTGCACGGTCAAACAGTACCGGCATGGGATCAGGTAACGGTATATCAACAACAGGATCACCTACCAACAGTGGAGCAAGAACGGGTTGGTCCGCAATGGGTATATCGTCAACAAGTGGTGCAATGGCTGGAGCATCATCATGAACAGGGTCATGCTCTAGTGCAGGATCAGGAGCAACGACTGGCTCAAGGGCCATGACTGGCTCAGGATCAACAAGATCCATATCAAAATCAGCAGGGATATCAAACAAAGGCTCAACAGGAGCTATAGGTGCCTCTAAGGGCTGGTCCAGGTGAATGAACTCGATATCCTGGTCAGGATCGAAATCAGGGGGAAAGACAGGATCAAAATCATCATCAACCTTGTGGTCGAACTCGAAGTCGTGTGCGGGACCGGGTGCAGCTGACAACACCATGTCAGGGTCGGCGTCTGAAGAGTGATGCTGCACTCCCTGAGTGTGTAAGGACGCAGATGCCACAGACTCAAAGGAATCTGGGACAGGTGAACCAGCAGGAAGCTCCTCTGCAGGGGCCTCAGCAATCGGTAGAATAACATCAGCAGCAATAGGGGCCCCGCCCTCATAGTCAGCCTCAGGTGGGCCTGCCTCGAATAGATCAATGTCGTCGTCAGAAACGACATCGAGTGGCATGTCGAATGCTGGAAAAGCAGCAAGCGGTATAGGAGCAGGGATCACCGGAATAGGTAAATCCCCGGCAGGAAGGCCATCAGCAGGCTCAACTCCGACGTCTGGTAGCGCGAAGGGCTGAAAATCGTCGTCATCAGTCCTGGTGGTGTCTGATATGTAGATCTCTCGCTCTGACGGAATCTCATCATCTGACACGACTGCCATAGGATCCAAGGTGTCCGATACTCCTATGTCTGAGGATGATGGCATGATGTCTGTAACACAACCACACATATCAACACAAAATCAAATAATCATGTAAGTCACCGTGAAGCAAACAAGTAATTCTCCTAGTCTCTCTCGACTACCCTCCCAGCCTCTCAGACTGAACCTCCTAGTCTCTCAGACTAACTCCCTGGCCTCTAAGACCAACCTCCCAGTCTATAAGACTAAACCTCCCCAATCTCTAAGATTGAACCCTTCAGTCTCTAAGACCGAACCTCCCTCAGCCTCTAAGGCTAAACCTCCCCAGCCTCTAAGGCTGTACTCCCTCAGTCTCTAAGACTGAACCACAATTTTTGAAAAAGAGTTTTTGTGCCTTTTATTTGTAAAAATGTTTTGTACTCTGGATCTGGAGGTTTAGTGTATGCAATGTAAAAATGTTTTCGTGAGAGCCCTAGTGATCATAGTCTAGACTCGAGAAAGAATCCTAGTTCGCTATGATCAACGCTCTGATACCAAGCTGTCACACCCTGGCTTTGCGGAAGCGTGGGTTTATTTGGTGTGACTTCTTAATACCATAGCATAATCACAACCATGCTATATGAAAATAAAACCATGATGTTCATCCATTCATCAAGTTCTTAAATGTAAAACACAACACCATTGTTTTAAAAGTTAACACGTGAAACAACATACAACCATGACATAATTAAAAACTTGTTCATACGACACAACAAAAGACTTGAAATGAAAACACAGTTTAAGACTTGTAACCCGTCCAGGCAAAGGTCACACTTCCTAAACTCGGATGACATCATTATTCCTACGCAGCTTGACATGAAGCATACCGTGCCAGATCCACTAATTTCCTGAAATACATGTAGTTTGAAAAATCAACAAAAAGTTGAGCGAGTTCATGTAAAAGTGAGTATGTATAAACCTTTAAAGTATGTATAAAAGTTGTTAGTGCATGCATCTGTCGACTTCGTCTTGTATCGAGTCTTGTACTAGATAGGTTAGATCGGGGCACGTAGATCGAGAAAATAGGATGTTTAAAGTTGTATTAAGTCTGATTTCGCTTGAGGAGCTAATTCCGCTTGAAATGACCTTGGTCAGTTTCAAGCGGAATCACCAACATTGCTATTCCGCTCGAACTGATTCATGTATGTTTCAACCGGAATCATAGTAGTATATATAGGTGATTGGAGCGAAATCATTGTAACAGTTCTTGAATTCCATACCAAGGTGCTGCCGGTGTGAAGATTGACTGTAATCGTTGTTAAATCAATCAATCAAGTGTTTAAAGTGAAGAACATGTTGTTTCTAAGTCTGTTTCTTGTTTTCCGCACCTGAAACAGATCAAAACTCCTCTAAACGACTCATTCGGGTCAACTACACGATCCTACAAGTGGTATCAGAGCTCATGAGGAGGAGTTCTGCAGAATTCAGCTGATTTCCATCGAGATTTCTTGCTTCTACACCTTCTTTCTTCAACAGAACAAGTTTTAACGGTCAAAATCAGATCAATTTTTCACAGATTGTGTAAAAGTGCATATTAACAAATCCTTGAAAGTTTGAGACCAAAATACGGCTTAAAAATGACCAAAACGGACCTTCGAAGTGATTCCGCTCGAATGCACATTATCTGATTCCGCTCGAGAGTGCTAATTTCGCTTGAAATTTCCAAGCGAATTCAGAGATTTCGCTTTAAACAGACACAGTTCAGATTCCGCTTGAAAAGTTGGGGGTAATTTTGCTTCAACTGACATTCCGCTTGAAAATATACTTTGCTATTCCGCTTGAAGTGATTGTTTTGAGATTTCGCTTGAAAAGACTGTTTAGTATTTCGCTCGAAAAGGAAAATTTGATATTCCGCTTAAACTTGTACTCTGGTTATTTCGCTTGAAAGTTGGTGTGTTTTGAAAAACGTACTACAAAATCATGAGTGAAGAATTCTACAACGCGTTCGCCACATCTCCGACTACTCCGGCTTCCATTGCTCAGAACATGAACTTGGAAAACGAGACCGGAACTTTACAAAAGCCCCCGAAGCTAATGAGCATTGAAGAGTATTACGGATGGAAAGACAGATTCAAAAACTGGGTTTAGACAAACCATCTGAGATCATGGGAGTGTATTCTAAAGAAGTATGTCTTACCACGAAGAGATCTGCAAGTTATCAAAGAACTCTCGGAATTCGGTGACACAGAACGAGAGTTGTACAAAGCTGAAAAGATGATGATCAGTTTACTTCAGCAAGCCATCAAAGAAGACATATTCATATTGCTTCAACATGACTAGACATCAAAATCAATTTGGGATGCTCCTTGAGTCAAGTTTGAGGGTAGTGAGAACATGATTAAAAGCAAGAAGGCATTGCTTAAGAAAGAATACGATTTATTCAGTAGTCTACCGGGGGAAGATACAAAGAAGCTTATTGAAAGATATTACCACTTAGTGCGAACTATGTCGATGTTGAGCATAACAAAAGATCGTGAAGAATGGGTAGACAAGTTAGCTGATGCGTTACCGCAGAAAGAGTGGGGTATATACTTGATTATTCTGAAGAATACTGGGGTTTATGATGGGTTGATGATTTCTCAGTTTATCGAAAAGATTGAGGGTCAAGATCTGGAACAGCAAAAGATTGCAAGGATGAACAGTCCGAGTGGTGAACAAGACGTGAAAGTGTACTACAAAGGCAGTGTTCTAGAGGTTGAATGAAGCCCAAAAATACAAACTGCGTTTAGTGCTGGAGACTCTACTGAAAATGTTGATCAAAGTCCTAAAAGCAGCAGTGGTTTCTCTTCATATCCGAGTGTCAATCCAAAAGATTCATCTTCAAGTTTTTATGCTCAAAGTACAAAAAGTGGAAATGGTTATGTGATACAATGCAACATTGCTCTAAATCTTCATGATGGACAAAGTTTTCTGAAGAAATTGCGAAAGATCACATGGCATTACTTGGTTCTGTGCTACTATCTTATGAAGGCTTGGTTGCAGGGCGGATCGGAAATCCTATGCTGACAAAAGAGGATTACGATCAGATAGACGCTGAAGAGATGGAGCTCATGGACATCAAATGGTGTCTAGCTAGTGTCCTAAGAAGAGCTGAAAAATTCAAGTTGATTACTAGGAGAAATGACTTTCTTGATGCATATGTTTCTACTTTAGGTTTTGATAAATCTAAAGTTACTTGTTTTCGATGCAGGGAGAAAGGTCATTTCAAGAGAGAATGCAAGAACAGAGAAGCAAGTAATGTACAGAATCCGTTCGGAAAAGACGACTACTACCGGAAAGCCATATATCAACAAGTTGGTCAACAACAGCAACAAGAACCACAAGTGGCTCATGGTAGAAAAGTGATTGAGGATTCAAAGAGAGCATGTCTGGTGAATCAAGAAGATTTTAACTGGAACAAATATATCTCATCCGACAGCAAAGCATGCTTGATCAATCAGGATGATGAAAGGTTACGTGACGGCTTTAGCTGGGATATATTTGTAGATGAAAAGGGATAGTTTAAAGCATTCATTGCTAAGATTGTGAAAGAACCAGAGTTGTTTACAACATGGATGAAATCTATTGGTGAGACTGTGAAGAATCGTGAAGAAAACTCTGTTGCATCTGATGAAAGCTCACAATGTGTAGATGAAAGTTCACAAAGTTATGAAAGCTCAGAAAAAGAAGTTGTTTTTGATCAAACACCATCTAATTCTGGTTCTTCAGATGATAATTCTGAAAAGTCAATCGAGTTTGATCAATCACCAACTGATGACAGCAGTGATGATGAGGAAGAAAAACATATTAATATTGCAAAATCTCATCTCTCTCCTGAAAGTTTTCATTTTTATTTTGCAGATCGCTTGGAAAAGCTGAAGAAGAGACAAGCTGCGAAAGAACAATTGAAAAAGAAGTCTGAAAGTGGTGATCAAACAAAGGAAGCTATTCAAAATGAAGAAATCAAAAGTGTTGCTGAGGAGATTGTTGAAACTGAGAAGGTAACTAAAGCAGAAAAGGTGATTGAGATAGTGAAAACAGTTGAAGTTGAAAAGATTATGGAAGTCATCAAGCCTTGTTTGAAGTGTTTGGAACCTTGCAAGGAATGTGCAGTAAAAGATGAGAAGCTGGCTGAGTATGAGAAGAAGAAAGAACAATTACTGTTCAACCTCAACTATGTGAAGGAGTCTTATGATGTACTGAACCGAATAGTAACTCGTCTTTAAAAGACAAACTCTGAAAGAGAAAAAGCTTTGACAATGATGAATGTTGTGATGATGACAAAGCAGAAAGCTATCAACTTTTACATTGAAGAAAGTGCGAAGTGGAAGCAAGAGTTGGAAACCGAGAAAATTGAGAATGAGAGAATCAGACGCTTATTACAAAGTTATTATGGTTCTGATTATCTTATTGATCGAATTTATCCAACTGTTGCAGGTTTTGAAGCTTTCCAAGATGACAAGCCTAAGAAGGATACTGGTAAGAAACCGACTGTTAGCTATAACAAGTGCCCGCCTCCGATCTGGGAAGGTTATTCTCCCAGAAAACCAAATGAGGAGCAACTCGAAAAAGTAGTCAATATAAAGTTAAAAATCGACACAACTTATGATTTACCAGAAAACATTGACGTCACTTTCACATCGTCTGACACTGATCATGAGTCTGAGTTAATCAAAAAGGTGGTCGATCAGGTGTTGGATACAGATGAGGAGTCTGAGTTAAAGTCTGAGTCTGGAGGTTCAAGTCCGTCAGTCAACAGCCCAAAACCGATGGTTAAAAGGGCTTATAGTAAAGAATTTTTATTATCAAAATCGAATTTGGATGATGAAACATTTGAAGTAGCATATACTTTGAATGATTCTGACAAATTATATTCTGACAAAGAGTTTCCAATAAGAAGTGTTCGTTTTGAAATGATTAAAAAGGTTTTCAAAATGACAGAAATTAATATTTCTGAAATAAAGATTTAAATCTTATTGGAAAACCTAAAAAATACACTTCAAGAGTTCAACAGCATTTAAACAAGAAAAAAGTTTACAATTCTGGTTCTGGTTTTCAAAAGAAACCAAACCATAATGATAATTTCAAAAAGAAAGTCTTGGTTTTATTCCACCAGAAAATTATAAAAATGAGGAAAATTCTAAAACAAAAACAGAATTTGTTTCAGGTGGAAGTGCAGAAGAAGAACAGAAGAAACCTTTCTGGAAACAATCTAACCATGAGTTTCTTGCTGAAAAGAAAAAGAAAGGAACTGGAGTGTTTCATCTAAGAGAGACTCGAACCTGTTTCAAATGCAATGAAGCTGGACACATTGCATGGAATTGTCCGAAAAATACTAAAACAAAACAGGGAGTTTCTGAAAAACTTAAGGAAAAGGTTGTTGATGTTGAACCACCAACCGAAAAATTCAAAATTTTTAAAAATTCAACTTATGAGGTTGGTGAGTGTTCTAAAAAGAACTTTTACAAAAAGAAAGCAAAGAACAACCAACAGTGGGTTGTTAAGAAGGTTGATGAAAAAGTCGGCGATCAATCTGGTTCCACAAAGCCAGAGGAGCTACAAGTTGAGATTAAGAAAGAAAATTAAGTATCTTCAGTGAATGATGATGAGTTTCCATCACTGAAGGTTGACAAAGTGAAACAGAAAATTGGTAAGATCGAAATCTCGGATCAGTTTTACTCCGAGAAAACAGAGTTTGATGTCGAGAAAACATTCAATGGGAATGTTAAGAAAATTTTTGGGAAAATGGTTGAGGGAAAGGCCAAAGGGGTTAAAGACTTTTATGCTACGAAGAAAGCGACTTATAACCCAACTAAACAAGAGCTAAAAGAGCTAAAAACACCCAAGGTCGGTCAGACTTGGGTGGAAATTCTTTTCCCTTGAACATCTGACTTTGCCGGAGATCCCAAGTTTGTAATCGTGGATCAGGAATCAGCATCTTTCTTGTTAAAAAAGTATTTGTGAATGAATTTTAATGATTGATAGATTTTTACAGATGAAGGACTATGCTGGAGCTTCCAGGAAGGTACGTGTGAAGCAGGAATCGGCATCTTGATTGGTAAATTGATTAAGTGTAGTGGTTTTATTCCTATACTAGATACAGGTGATTGTGTTCCTACAACTGGTACATAGGTGTGATCTTACAAGTGGTACAAATGATTCGTCAAGGTCATTAAGTTGAACTTGATGCAATCATCATACAAGTAATTGATGAACATGTGATGAAATGATCTCTAACCTACAAATGGTTTAAAATCAACAAAACTTATTTTCCGGAAAAATCATTTTGATTAAAACAAACTTAAGTGTTTTGAAATCAAATTGAGAAAATAGTTTGTTAAAAGGGGGAGTTCTGATTGTTTATGCCTAGTGGATGGCGAATTGATGTGATTCGATATCAGTTGTCAATTTTACTTGTATAGTTTGTTTTTTATAATGTTTTAAGCGGGTCAAGAGCTTAGTTTGTTTTCAAATTCTCTTTAAATGTGTTTGCATTTTAGGGGGAGTAGAAAATTTCAGAAAATCCAAAAAATTAGAAAATTTGAAAAAATACAAAAACATGATAAAGTCAAAAATGAGTTTTTGTTGTGAAAAAGAGGAAATGATAGTACATCAGTAGATTGTCACAACATGCTAAAGAAATGGAAAGTTAAAAATGTGATAAACAATCTCACTGTGGATATGCCAGTAGGTTTTTGCACATTTAGTAGATTGTGACGAGATATAAACCTAAATTTCAAACTTGCTTATTTTGTGGGTAACAACTTCTTGGATATATGGGTAACCCCCGAAATCTTGTTTGAAAGGTCCCTCTTTCTGAGATACTAGGTCTTTATGCTCAGTGATATCTCGGGTATTATCCCAGGACTTCTGCTGAATGGAAATTCTGACCTAGTCCCCGTATAATACTTTCTGCAATTGCTTGAAACATAGCACCGCCCTCAGCATTAAAAATGATGAAACATTGAAAAATGCTAACCATGTGCTGTTGAAGAAAAGATCCTCTAAAGGGGACACACCAAAAGTCGAACCGTCATCTCTCTGCTGAACGGAAGTTCTGACCTGAGCTCTCACGGTTTCGCACCTAACCCCTTACAGATATCATCTGTGGTATATTCACCTGTAAGACTGAATATTGGGATCCGGATACGGGAGTATATTCAAGAAGTGGGACACGCGAATAAGTTTAAGTGCTTAAGACATTAATATCGTATCTCGAAACAGTTAAACTTTGTGTGAAAATTTAAGTGGACCAACATACTGACAATCTAGGTGAATTGTTTAGAACTTAAAATGAAATGAAGCTTAACGGTGTTAGTGATTTGTCTCAAAAACTGATATGATCCTCTTACACAAACTCACAAAAATAGTGTCTGTAAATATTTCTTTACTGCAATTCATTTAATTTCAAAAATCCAAAAAGATTTCAGTGTGTTTTAGCCTAAACTTTTTAAAAATTCAAAAAGATTTTCGATAACTGATGTTGGAAAGCTGATTTTCAAAGTTCCAAGTGCTAAACATGATGACATTCTTGTAAGGGGGAGTGTGTGTTTAAAATCAAATGGGTTTTATTCAAATTCACAAGTGGTTCATCAAAGAAGATAGTTAAATTTTGAGGGAGAATTTGAATCCTGAATTTGAAATGTTTTTAAATATGTGAAATTTACTTTGAGGTAGAGTTTGTGCAGATAACCTAAGTAGGACGAGAGCCAGGTTGCGATCTTGGAACAGCATCAAAGAGAGTTTGGATATAGAAAAACCAGGTTGATCGATCCTGAGAAGCTTGTGTTTAAAGAGCCAGATTCCAAATATCTGAGAATTCTGTGGGGTTCTGTGGACAAAGTGTGAGCCAGGCATTGATCTTTAACTTGTGAAAGCCAGATTACGATCCTGAAGCTGATGATGTTGATGAACTTAAGGAATGCCAGCACATAGTTAGGGGGAGTCTGAAGACATACAAGAGAAGATTTAAAAGAGTGAAGCCCAGAGACTAATAGAGACTGAAGTTGCAAAGACTCGACACGTGAGACTCGTCAACATCTGAGGGGGAGTCTGTTAGTGCATGCATCTGTCGACTTCGTCTTGTATCGAGTCTTGTACTAGATAGGTTAGATCGGGCACGCAGATCGAGAAAATAGGATGTTTAAACTTGTATTAAGTCTGATTTCGCTTGAGGAGCTAATTCCGCTTGAAATGACCTTGGTCAGTTTCAAGCGGAATCACCAACATTGCTATTCCGCTCGAACTGATTCATGTATGTTTCAAGCAGAATCATAGTAGTATATATAGGTGATTGGAACGAAATCATTGTAACAGTTCTTTAATTCCATACCGAGGTGCTGCCGGTGTGAAGATTGACTGTAATCGTTGTTAAATCAATCAATCAAGTGTTTGAAGTGAAGAACAAGTTGTTTCTAAGTCTGTTTCTTGTTTTCCGCACCTGAAACAGATCAAAACTCCTCTGAACGACTCATTCGGGTCAACTACACGATCCTACAAAAGTCCCTGGTATGTAGCAATAAGGAAAAAGAGATCACCAATGGGTTGCAAAGCCACTGGTATGTGTGAGAAAGTGCAGGGAAACTCAAACCTAGCAAATTTGTTACCGGGCTTCGGCTGGAAGACACAGTCACCTCTATGGGCCGCCCCGGCACCATGGGTGTGGGCTCGCTACACCCAAATAGATCTATCACTCTTGTGTCCCTCGGTCCTAACAACGAGGATTAATGGCCTCAAGTGTTATTGCCCACCCCTCACATGATCTAGTAGTATAAACCCTCCCTACGCTAACCATACCATGTAATAAAGGTTTGTAATATTTATCGCATGTATTTCACCCCCGAAGTATAAAACTAAAAACAGTAAAGAGAAAATGGGGGCATGAACTCACAGAAGTGCGTATCCAGAAACGTCAATCTCCAACTCTATATGCTGCGTGACGGCCTACACGTACTAATTCCTATTAGACGGACGACCGTGCCTTGGCTTAGGGTTTAACGTTTTTGGAAAAATAGTTAGGTAACTATTTCGTAATCACGCTTCTTAATTATTCCATTAGTGTATTTTCTTCCCAAGGATGGGGGTAATAATACATGTATGCGTTATAATTCCGAAAATATATTTTTAAGTCTCACTTGAAAAATATATTTTAATCACTTGTCTAAAATGTTTTAAATTCCAAAATATATATATTTTTCCCAAAAATATTATATTTTATTTCATAAAATTTTCAATAATAATATCTCACTAAAATAATACGAATAGAGTATTTTTCTGAAAAATACATAAGTTACGTTTTAAAGTTCGCGTTGTAACAATACTTGTGTAATCTAACTATTTGTTTTGTGAGAGCGTTGGCATTATCTTGGAGTCGTAATTTCATGATATTTCAAGTTATATTATTTTTACCCTAAAAATAATATATCTAGTTCACATAATAAACAAGCAATCACACGAGCGTTTTATTATAAAGTATATAATCAAAATATATATTTAACAAATTTTATTTACGAAAATCCACCTCCGGTACTTGGTATTTTTGTAATAAAAATCATGGGGCGAAGTTTATTTTGAAAACCAAGTTAAAATATATTCGTAAACGCTTGTTAGAAAAATATTTCTAAGTGTTATATTTCTAGAAAAATTCCGCCAGAGTTTCCTCTGTAAATGGAGGTGTCCATGCTTTTTAGTATATCATTTTCTTTTGTAAAATCAATCAAACAATCAATAATCATCAACATACAATCTTTAATCACTAAACTTGACAAAAATGAACATGAACCATAAACTCATGAACTTGATATGTAGTGAGTTACTAACATGCTTAGTAGGTCTTGTTATCTTTAAAAATAAGATTAGTTTCTTGAAAACTTTATTTTTAAAGAATATACATTTTCACAACTTCTAATCATGATTTCCAAAAATATTTCTTTGTGAAATTTTCTTGTTACACAAGTGTTCTTACACTTGTTTACTTACTAAAATGTTTTTAGTTCATACAAGATCTGGTTTTTAACAAAACTAGTATTTTTCACTTGGTTCTTCCGAAAAACCACTTGTAGATCTTTAGATCTACAAGTTCATATCTTTATTTTTCAAGAAAAATTATATTTATTCAAGTTTCAAGTTCATGGGTGGATGGTTTCATCATCCTTCATAACTCTATCATTTACATCTTACTAGTTCATGTTCTTGAACATGATCTAGCATGTCTAGATGATGATCCATCCTACTTCTACTAACAAACAACATCCAATAATCATAACAACACAAGATCTACATGATTTAACCATATATCTTCTCTTTATCCATTCTTTATCACTTTATGTTTCAAGATTAGTTTATGTTCATTAGTGTTTCTTAACATTTCACCATTCAATCATCTATTAACCACTAAATACAAGAACAAGATGAAGATTCTAAGCACTTACTACTAGCACAAGGCTAAGGAAGAAACAAGGCGTAAAAGTGGTGGATAAAAGAAAACAAGAGTGGTCTTTGAGCTTCCGAGTGCACCAAGCTTGTTTGTTGAACCTCTTGCACCTTTGTGTGTATGGAAAATGCTTGGACAAGAGCTTGATGGTGGGTGTATGGTGGTGATGGTGTTCGGCCGTGAGGGAGGAAGAAAAGAAGAGAGAAAGTTGTTGGTGTTGAGTGTGTAATGAAATGAACAAGAGTCTTGTGGGTTAATTTATAAACCATGTCTCACCAATATCCATCATGTAACATGCTTCTTATCCTCCAACATTACTAATTAAAATAATCAAAGAAAGGCAAGGGTGGGTCACCCTTGTGGTGACCGTCGATGTGGGGGGGGGGGTATGGGGTTGGGTGGTGATGATCTAGTTACACTTTAGTTAAGTTGTAATTGTATTTAGTTAGTGTATAAGTGTGTTATGTAATATAAGGTGTGTTAGGGTGTTCGGGGACCCTAACTAGCTCAGAAAAGTAAAAACAATGTATTTGGCAATATTTTTATGTTCCGGGTAGAGTCCGGTTGTTCGGTTGGGTGTTGATCCGTTAAAGTGCTAAGTAAAGCTTTAAAGTGTCTTTTATATTGTTTTTAGTGACACATTAAATTCCCAACACTTTGGAAAGTGTCTAGGATTATTTTGCCAAGTTTTTGCACTTTACTAGCATTGTTAAATGCTGAATTTTGGTATTTAGTGAAGAATTTTGCACTTAAAGTATGTTTTAGGCACTTCCGGTCACTATAACTATCACCTAGTGACGCAATTTTATGATCCTCACCTCCCTACACTCCCTACTAGTGTAGTACTCTATTCCTGGCTCATACTGGCCTCAAAAATATTGTCTGTCTAGGTGCTGGTATTGTCAGCATGTTTACTGGGTTATCCACTCACTGTGCTAACTGTGCTTTTGTGCATCAAGGTTGTCACTAATGTTTGTGTGTAAATAATAGAGTGACAGTATAAAATGTACCAGAAGGCAGAAAGCAGTTTAATCACAATTGTAATCAAGCACAGTAATTAAGCGCTAATTAAATATTAATTAGTTTGTACGGATACCTGGATTTGTGAGGGTTGTCACAACAACTCCTTCAGTGCCGTTGAAAGTAGAGGGTCAGCAGTCCATAAAGTTTTGAAAGTACACGCAGGAGGCTGTGCAGGTTGACCTGTCGTGTGTGTGAGAACAAACAAAGTTAAGCACAAGTGTGGGTTCACGAGAGTAGGATCCAAAGATCCTAAAGTAAGTTGCAATGGCAAGTTATACCTCCTGCCTGAGCGGCTGCGAGTGCTGCAGCTACTTGCTCATTGATTAAAGCCGTCAGCTGGGCTTGATTCATGTTGATACGTCCACTCATGATCTTCATATCATAAGAAACATAAGTGAGAGAGGTTCGCGAAAAATGCGATGACAGAAGAGAGTAAGCACACATGTGTTTCAAACAATAGTTGTTACGTTTTATCTAAGCATATCATGAGCAAAGTTTCTATGTAACAAGCGAGTAGGCAATAAAACATAAATCACATCACCTAGAATGTTGAGTCTTGCACGTGGAGTGAAGCGTCGTTGTGGATCGTTGAGCACTGTACAGGTTATAGTCTGGTTTTAACAAAAACTCTTTCCCTTATTAAAACCAAGTTCACTATAACCAATGGCTCTGGTACCAATCTGTCACACCCCCAAAATCCACATGCGGAGTATCACCGCTTAGAGGCGTGACTGACTAGGATCAAGCCACCAATCATATTGAACATTGTAAGTAATAAATAAAATTCAAACCAACAATGCGAAAGGTGTCCAAAACAAAACATAGTTAATTGTTTAGCGGAAGCATAAATGTGAAAACCCAACATAAGTATTAAGTTCGAAATGTTATAATGTTTTTAACATGGCACCCACTGTCCATGTCCCACAACGACCGCGCCTCCCTGTGCAAGCTCCATGAGTACCTATTGACCTACAAGGCATGTAACAACGAGTCAACAACAAAGTTGAGCGAGTTCACAGTTGGTTGTTTAGTTTTACCAGTTCGTTTTGAAATCATAAGTCATTTCATAAACCACGAGTTAACCAGTTCTTTTGTTTCCCAAACCGTAACCATAATCAGTGGGGGGCTTCCCCTGTGAACCACTAGACCATACCATATCGACTACTAATGAAATATAAGTGGTGCCCTATATCAGTGTCTATCATCACTGACAGTTTGCCATAGTCCATTAGTACACGCCCTTTCGAACGACACGGTGTGAGTCTTCAGTGTCGAGTCTCTATCATGACATATCTTCAGTCTTGATCAGTCTTCATGCTCTTTCCAAATTGTCTAACACTGTAAGCATCCATCAATCTATCTTCTCTTTACAGGTTCAGAATCTCATCCTGGCTCTTGCTTTATCAGCTTCTTCAGGATCCCCGTTTCATCAAGCTTCCGTGCTTTAGGAATCGACACCTAGCTTTCCGGTTACAAGCTCCCCCTTGCTTTGAGCTCGTCTGTGACAACTCGAGTTTCCAAGATTTCTTATTCGCATTTATTGCACGTTGACTATTTAGTTGTTTGATTGTTTGACTTGTAACTGTACACTGAAGTATAAGATGAGATATTTGTTTGATGTGTTATGTGCTTAACATGAGTAAAATGTTTAATTTCATGAACATGAACTAGTATACTTGCATAGGTGTTGAGGTTAGAACTACCCGACGAAACAAGTGTGTTTCGCCACCAACCAACTCGACGAAACGGATGTGTTTCGCCTTAAACCAATTCGACGAAACAAATTGTGTTTCGCCATCTGCCTCTCGACGAAACAAGCTGTTTCGCCGAGCCCAGTTACGCCGAAGCCCGTTACGGGCCCAAAACGTCAATTCGTATATTAAAACGTGAACCGACTCCTGTTTCACATCTTTGGAAAAATCAAAACCCTAGAACTCTCCCCACTGTGTGACGGCAGCTATGTGTGATTCTCTCAAGCCTCTTTAGCGATCAAACCTGCGTACCATCTATCTCGGTTAGTTGCGTGCTTGTTAAATCGGTTTCTTGATTCTTTGATTTCTTTATACATGTTTATGTATGCTTGATTTCTGAACGAATGTAAGTATATGTGTATGATAATCTTGATTCGCTATGCATGATTAATCGGTCACATAACTTTATGCGAAACATGATGTTGATTTAGGGATCCTAATGAACAGGTCCGGATTGATGTGTATAAGTGATTGGTGGAACTGGATTTAATGACTATATGAGCTTGAATACGTGTTTTGTACTACTTGATGATCTTTGATTCAATATCCACTATGATTATGAATATACGTGAACCTTGTGGATATAAACTGATTTTGTACACATGCGTACTTTAGGACGTGATTGAATTAACTGTGAGCACATACTTTAGCATACCGAGGAAACCAAGGTAAGTTCACACTCTTACCAAGGCATGGGATTCCCTGTGGGTAGGTAATGAGATTGAAGGAATGGGATTGAACAATTACTCATACTGACACTGTTACTAGACTATCTACCATCGTCCTCGGTTGCGAAGGACCCTTACGTAAAACCTACATAAACAGGTGCTCACTACTGTCCTCAGGTTTCGAGGGACACTTACGTAAAACCTACGTATACTTATGCTCACTACTGTCCTCAGGTTTCGAGGGACACTTACGTAAAGCCTACGTAAACCACACGCGTACCACTGTCCTCGGGTTAAGAAGGACAATTACGTAAAACCTACGTAAACCTCGTACGTACTACTGTTCTCGGGTTAAGAAGAACACTTATGGTTACAACTAGTCTAGTACATACAAACATGGGAAGCCCCCACTAACTGAACATACAAAAGGCTTAGTTAATAACGCATAGTTATGCAACGAACTTACTTACTGTGAACTCGCTCAACTAGTTGTTGACTCTCTGTTACATGCCTTGCAGGACCATAGGTACTCATGGAGCTTGCACGGGAGGCGTGGTCGTTGTGGGCACGGATTGTGGATGTTATGTTAAACATTATGACATTCCAAACTTATACTTATGTTGGGTTTATTTTTATGCTTCCGCTAAACATTAATATTATACTTAAGTTTTGAACACCTTTCATATTGGTTTGGTTGAATTACATTTACTATATGTATTGTTCAATATGATTGGTGCCTTGATCCTGGTCATGTCACGCCTCCAAGCGGTGGTACTCCGCGTGTGGATTTTGGGGGTGTGACAGATTGGTATCAGAGCCATTGGTTATAGTGAACTTGGTTTTAATAAGGGGAAAATGTTTTTATTAAAACCAGACTATAACCTATATAGTGCTCAACGATCCACAACGACGCCTCGCTCCACGTGCAAGACTCAACATTCTAGGTAATATGGTATATGTTTTATTGCCTACTTGCTAGATTACATAGAACTTTGCTCATGGTATGCTTAGAGAAACGTAACAACTATTGCTTGAGAATAGTTGTGTGCTTACTCTCTTCTGTCATTTCACTATTCGCGAACTTCTCTTACTTATGTTACCTTTGCTATGAAGATCATGGCTCGACGCATTAACATGACACAAGCCCAGTTGACGGCTCTCATTAACGAACAAGTTGCTGCGGCACTTGCAGCTGCACAGGCAGGAGGTATACCCTGCAGTCGTAACTCACACTAGGTCTTTAGATCCTACACTCCTAGACCAACTCTTGTGTTTAACCTTGTCCTGTTCTTATACACAACAGGTCAACACGCTCAGCCACCTGTTTGCACTTTCAAGAATTTCATGGACTGTCGTCCAAGCAAGTTTAGTGGCACTGAAGGAGCAGTTGGACTCTTCCATTGGTTTGAAAAGCTCGAGTCAGTATTTGAGATGTGTGAATGCCCTGAGGCTCGCGGGGTGAAGTACGCCACTGGTACTTTAGAAGGCATTGCGCTGACTTGGTGGAATGCGCAAGTTCAGATTTTAGGGTTGGCGGCTGCTAACGCCACCCCTTGGAATGATTTCAAGGAACTTATCAAACGGGAATACTGCACACGTGATGACATCCACAAGTTGGAAGTGGAGCTCTTTCATCTGAAAATGACGGGGTCGGAAATTGAGGCATATACTAAACGGTCAAACGAGCTGGCCATCTTGTGTCCAACTATGGTGGACCTCCTATCAAGCGCATTGAGTTGTATCTCAAGGGGTTAGCGCCAGAAATTCAAAGTCACATGACATCAGCAAATCTTGATATTATCCAGGATATTCAACGTCTTGCTCATCGCCTCACAGATCAGGCAGTGGAACAGAACAGGCTGCCTAAACGTATCAGTGCTACTACTACCGCTACCACTTCTGCTACTCCTGCTACTCCCAGTGACAACAAGCGGAAATGGGAGGGGGATTCTAGCAAGGGTTCAGCTACAGTTCAGTCTCAGGTACAGCAACGAAAGACTTTCAACTACCAGAGTCCCAGTCAGCAGTCTTCTGGTAGTCACAGGCAGAGAATATATCGAGGAAATCACCCAAGGTGCAACAATTGTAACAGACACCACAGTGGCCAGTGCAACAAGGTTCGTTGTCAGAGGTGTCTCAAGATGGGTCATGAGGCCAAGGATTGTAGGAGCCCACGGCCTGTAACTCAGGATCGCCAGCAGCAGCAGCAAACACCGCAGAATCAGCAACAGGGCAACAAGGGATGTTTTCATTGTGGCACTGAAGGTCACTTAAAGAGACACTGCCCCCCAGTTAAACCGAAACCAGAACAACAACAACAACAACAACAATCCGGGCAATGGGAACAACAACGGGGGAAATAACAACGATGGGAACAACGGCGCTAGGGGTCGTGCATTTGTGCTGGGGCAGGGTGACGCCAAGAATGATCCTAACGTAGTGATGGGTAATTTTCTTCTTGACGACTTTTATGTTACTGTATTATTTGATTCGGGTGCGGATACCAGTTATATGTCTTTGAAAGTTAGTCAAATGCTCAAGCGCACACCCACACTTCTGAACACTAAGCATGTCGTAGAGTTAGCGAACGGTAAAAGTCTAGAGGCCACACACATAGTTCAGGGTTGTAATCTTATCCTCGCTGGTCAGACTTTCTCGATCGATCTCATTCCTATAGTTTTGGGTAGTTTCGACATCGTTATTGGGATGGATTGGTTATCCCAACAGCAAGCAGAGATCTTATGCAAGGAGAAGATTGTTCGTATTCCTCGTTCTGGTAAAGAACCTCTCGAAGTTCAAGGCGACAAGAGTGGTGCCGTGGTTGGCATCATCTCCTTTCTAAAGGCTCAGAAGTGTTTACGAAAGGGCCACACTGCCATCTTGGCACTTGTTACAGACGCATCAACGAAAGAGAAGAGATTAGAGGATATCCCAGTTGTACGCGATTTTCCTCAAGTGTTTCCTGAAGACTTACCTGGGCTACCGCCTCATCGCCAGGTCGAATTCCAGATAGAACTAGCTCCTGGAGCAGCACCCATAGCTCGTGCACGGTATCGCTTAGCTCCAACTGAACTAGAAGAACTGTTTAAGCAACTGCAAGAACTCTTGGATAAGGGTTTTATTCGTCCTAGCTCTTCGCCTTGGGGAGCTCCAGTATTATTTGTGAAGAAGAAAGACGGTACCTTCAGGATGTGCATTGACTACCGTGAACTAAACAAGGTGACTGTGAAGAATCGCCATCCTCTTCCACGTATTGATGATTTGTTCGACCAATTGCAAGGGTCGAGCTACTACTCGAAGATTGATCTGAGGTCAGGTTACCATCAGCTGAGAGTCCGGGATGAGGACGTCTCCAAAACAGCATTCAAATCTCGTTACGGCCACTACGAGTTTCTTGTCATGCCATTCGGGTTAACGAACGCACCGACAGTCTTCATGGATCTAATGAACAGAGTGTGCAAGCGTTACTTAGACAAGTTTGTGATTGTTTTCATCGACGACATCCTGATCTATTCTAAGAGTCAGGAGGAACACGAGCAGCACTTACGACTTATTTTGGAACTTCTTCGAACAGAACAGCTGTACGCCAAGTTTTCAAAATGCGACTTCTGGCTTCGTGAAGTCCACTTTCTAGGCCATGTGGTAAACAAGGATGGGATTCATGTTGATCCATCCAAGGTAGACTCGATCAGAAACTGGCCTGCACCACGTACACCAACGGAAATACGCCAATTCTTGGGTTTGGCAGGATATTACAGGAGGTTTATCAAAGACTTCTCAAAGATTGCACAGCCGCTTACATTACTGACACAGAAAGGTGTTACTTATCGTTGGGGTAATACACAGGAAACAGCTTTCCAGCACCTAAAGGATAGACTCTGCAGTGCAACTATCCTCTCATTTCCAGAGGGCACAGACGATTTTGTGGTTTATTGCGACGCATCCATTCAGGGTCTTGGATGTGTGTTAATGCAGCGCGACAAGGTCATTGCTTATGCTTCGCGCCAACTCAAGGTTCATGAACGGAATTACACTACACACGATTTAGAGCTGGGAGCTGTTGTTTTCGCGGTCAAGATATGGCGACACTACCTGTACGGTACCAAGTGCACTATCTACACCGATCACAGGAGTCTCGAGCATATCTTCAAGCAGAAGGAATTGAACATGTGTCAACGTCGATGGGTTGAGCTACTCAATGATTACGAATGTGCCATCAAATATCATCCAGGCAAAGCCAACGTTGTGGCTTACGCTCTCATTCGAAAGGATACTACACCTAGACGCGTACGAGCACTACAACTTACTATTCAGTCTAGTCTGCCTGCACAGATACGAGATGCTCAGGTGGAAGCATTGAAACCAGAAAACGTCAGGGCTGAAGCCTTACGCGGTTCAAGGCAACGATTAGAACAGAAGGAAGATGGCGCCTATTATGTATCGGGGCGTATTTGGGTCCCACTTTATGGCAACTTACGCGAGCTTGTAATGGACGAAGCACATAAGTCTCGCTACTCGGTACATCCAGGTTCGGATAAATGTACCACGATCTTAGAACTACGTATTGGTGGCCTAGTATGAAGGCTCACATCGCAACTTACGTCAGCAAGTGCTTGACTTGTGCGAGAGTCAAGACGGAATATCAGAGACCCTCAGGCCTACTTCAGCAACCAAAGATACCACAATGGAAATGGGAAGAAATTTCCATGGATTTTGTTACTGGCCTGCCTAGATCCCAGCGTGGGAACGATACTATATGGGTGATCGTGGATCGACTCACAAAGTCTGCTTACTTCTTGGCAATCAAAGAAACAGACAAATTCTCTACTTTGGTAGACATTTACTTGAAAGAAGTTGTTTCGAGGCACGGAGTGCCAACCTCTATTATTTCAGATCGTGATGCACGATTTACTTCAGAACTATGGCAAGCAATGCACAAAGCTTTTGGCTCACGATTAGACATGAGCACAGCTTATCACCCTTAGACGGATTGGCAGTCTGAGCGCACTATCCAGACTCTAGAAGACATGCTTCGGGCATGTGTTATTGATTTCGGCAACAGCTGGGAAAAGCATCTCCCGTTAGTGGAGTTCTCATACAACAACAGTTACCACACCAGCATCCAAGTCGCTCCATTCGAGGCATTATATGGACGTACATGCCGGTCACCTCTTTGTTGGGCAGAGGTGGGGGATAGTCAGATCACAGGTCCAGAACTTGTAGTTGATGCTACTGAACGGATTGCACAGATACGGCAACGCATGGCGGCGGCTCGTGACCGTCAGAAAAGTTACGCTGATAAGCGCAGGAAACCACTCGAGTTCCAGGTTGGGGATCGAGTGCTACTCAAAGTCTCACCCTGGAAGGGTGTAGTTCGTTTTGGTAAACGAGGCAAACTCAATCCGCGTAATGTCGGACCGTTCGAAATCACAGAAAGAATAGGCAAAGTGGCCTACAGACTGAACTTACCAGCAGAACTCGGTGCAGTTCACAACGTTTTCCACGTGTCGAATCTGAAGAAGTGTCTGTCAGATGAGACCCTCATGGTTCCTTTGAAGGAACTCACTATCGACGAACAGTTGCGATTCGTCGAGGAACCAGTTGAAATCACGGACCGGGATGTTAAGGTCCTCAAACACACTAGAATACCTCTTGTTCGAGTTCGTTGGAACTCCCGTCGTGGCCCAAAGTTCACCTGGGAAAGAGAAGATCAAATGAAACTCAAGTATCCCCGGTTGTTCGTAAACAATGCAACTACTACTGAGGCTGAAGCTACTACAGAATTTCTGGACGAAATTCCAAATCAACAGGGGGATGATGTGACACCCCAGGAAAACCAGTAAACGATACAACTTACCTAGCTTCCTCAGTAACCACATGCTAAATTTCGGGACGAAATTTCTTTCAAGTTGGGGATAATGTGACAACTCGAGTTTCCAAGATTTCTTATTCGTACTTATTGCACGTTGACTATTTAGTTGTTTGATTGTTTAACTTGTAACTGTCAACTGAAGTATAAGATGAGATATTTGTTTGATGTGTTATGTGCTTAACATGAGTAAAATGTTTGATTTCATGAACATGAACTTGTATACTTGCATAGGTGTTGAGGTTTGAACTACCCGACGAAACAAGTGTGTTTCGCCACCAACCAACTCGACGAAACGGATGTGTTTCGCCTTAAACCAATTCTATGAAACAGATTGTGTTTTGCCATCTGCCTCTCGACGAAACAAGCTGTTTCGTCCAGCCCAATTACGCCGAAGCCCAATACGGGCCCAGAACGTCAATTCGTATATTAAAACGTGAACCGACTCCTGTTTCACATCTTTGGCAAAATCAAAACCCTAGAACTCTCCCCACTGTGTGACGGCAGCTGTGTGTGATTCTCTCAAGCCTCTTTAGCGATTAAACCTTCGTACCATCTATCTCAGTTAGTTGCGTGCTTGTTAAATCGGTTTCTTGATTCTTTGATTTCTTTATACATGTTTGTGTATGCTTAATTTCTGAACGGATGTAAGTATATGTGTATGATAATCTTAATTCGCTATGTATGATTTAGGGATCCTAATGAACAGGTCCGGATTGATGTGTATAAGTGATTGGTGGAACTGGATTTAATGATGTTCATGTCGGTTTGTTGTTTGTTAATCATGTTGATTGAATACTGATCGAATACGTGTTACTGTCATGAATCTGCCTACGTATTGATAACTTGCGAATCATGTTTTGATTAGATGTTGTCGGTCGACTGCTTAATGGTGATTAGGGTTTCTGGCTAATCTGGGTAATCATCAGTTACGTAACGTAACTGACGTTTTTTACGAAACACGGCTCTCGGCGAAACAGACATGACGAAACAGATGCGTTTCGCTGAGAGTAGCCATGACGAATCAGATATGGCGAAACGAGTATGATTCGCCGAGGTTGTCACGATGAAACAAAGGGTGTTTCGCCGAAGGGAAATAACGACGAAACTGATGTGTTTCGCCAAGGATAATTACGACGAAAGGGATGGGTTTCGTCGAAGGGGATTCACGACGAAACAGGGGTGTTTCGCCGGATGAGTAAACAGCCCAGTAACTTAGTTAATTTCCGTTAAGAGTTAACTGGATTAGTTAACTGCTGTTAACTGTTAAACAAGACTATATGAGCTTGAATACGTGTTTTGTGCTACTTGATGATCTTTAATTCAATATCCACTATGATTATGAATATACGTGAACCTTGTGGATATAAACTGATTTTGTACACATGCGTACTTTAGGACGTGATTGAATTAACTGTGAGCACATACTTTAGCATACCAAGCAAACCAAGGTGAGTTCACACTCTTACCAAGGCATGGGATTCCCGGTGGGTAGGGAATGGGATTGAAGGAATGGGATTGAACAATTACTCGTACTGACACTGTTACTAGACTATCTACCATCGTCCTCGGTTGCGAAGGACCCTTACGTAAAACCTACGGAAACAGGTGCTCACTACTGTCCTCAGGTTTCGAGGGACACTTACGTAAAACCTACGTATACTTATGCTCACTACTGTCCTCAGGTTTCGAGGGACACTTACGTAAAACCTACGTATACTTATGCTCACTATTGTCCTCAGGTTTCGAGGGACACTTACGTAAAGCCTACGTAAACCACACGCGTACCACTGTCCTCAGGTTAAGAAGGACACTTACGTAAAACCTACGTAAACCTCGTACGTACTACTGTTCTCGGGTTAAGAAGAACACTTATGGTTACAACTAGTCTAGTACATACAAACATAGGAAGCCCCCACTAATTGAACATACAAACGGCTTAGTTAATAATGCATAGTTATGCAACGAACTTACTTATTGTGAACTCGTAAACTAGTTGTTGACTCTCTGTTACATGCCTTGCAGGACCATAGGTACTCATGGAGCTTGCACGGGAGGCGCGGTCATTGTGGGCATGGATTGTGGATGTTATGTTAAACATTATGACATTCCAAACTTATACTTATGTTGGGTTTATTTTTATGCTTCCGCTAAACATTGATATTATACTTAAGTTTTGAACACCTTTCATATTGGTTTGGTTGAATTACATTTACTATATATATTGTTTAATATGATTGGTGGCTTGATCCTCATCATGTCACGCCTACAAGCGGTGGTACTCCGCCTATGGATTTTGGGGGTGTGACATCGTCTTCAGACTCCCCCTTAGACTATGCTATCAGGATCGTAGTCTGGTACAATATCTGCAACACTCATACGTTTATAAGTAACAACATTTTAAACTTCCAGAAATCGTAATCTGGCTCTTTCAAACTTTCTAAATCACTCCCCCTATCAACAATCTTTACAAATTTGGCAGTGTTAAGTATCCAAAATCCCTCACAGTTTATCATCCAAGTCCAAACTAATGACCTTGGAGATATCACAAACTGTTTTTTATTTTTGATTAAAAGTATTCAAGTTTCAAATTAATGAACTTGGTTTATTTTCAAAAACACAATCAGCTTACTTAAATTTTGAAACTCAGCATCTCAGTCATCGGTTATAAAAAATAAAGCAGAATCAAAAATCTTTTTGTATTTTCTGAAAATATAAAGCAGTAAAGAAATATGTACAAACATATTTACAGACAATATTTTTGTTTGAGTATGCGTCAGAGGTGATGTGTGTAAAATGCAACATATAAATTACATCAATTAAGGCATAAAACTAACCCTTTTTAAATACTAATGTTGGAAAAAGAGTGTTTTTGTCTTCCTTTTGTATTTTCAGGATGAAATGAGCTCAAATTCACAAAAGAAGCAAAAAGACAGCTAATTCTAACACAAATACAAGAAAAGGAATAAAAGTAGACTGCTCGAACCCTCAACGGCATCTCCCCAAGCAAAGAAGAGAAAGCAGAAGCCTGAACACGCCCCGTGCGCAGCCAGCACGGGGCCGTGCCCAAGAAGCAGCAGAAAAGACAAACCTGTAGAAGCTTCTATTGCCCACCACGGGGCCGTGTCCAGTGAGCACGGGGGCGTGGCGAAAGTACAACAGGCGCATTAATTGTAATTGCGAATTACAATTAATGAAGAGAGAGAGTGCCCAGCCTTCTGTTCAGCCTATAAATAGGAGTGCTTGGAGCCATTTCAACTCATCCCTTGGCACACCACCTCTCTCACACTTCATCCACCACCCACCACCACCATAACACCATCATCCATTGTCCATCATAGAGTGTGTGAGTCGTCTCGGGATCCAAGATTGATCGTAAAAGTTCTTGACAATCAAGGCCATGTTTGCCCAAGTCTCTTACATCACTTGGTGAAGACAAGTGTTTAGTATAATACTTTTTATTTTTAATCTTTTGCACTTTTTATTTGGTTTTGTATTAATGACTTTAATAACTAGTTACTTATGTTGAAGGTGATCTTTCCTTATCGTTTGTCCGTGGTGTCTTGGCGTTATTTTACTGTCTATATAAAATAAAAGATTTTCACCATTCATATCTCCACGGTCTATATGGAGGTATATTGGCTACCTGGTCGGGGGTTAAGGGAACGGTTTGGTAAGGGTCTTGCCCTTGTTCAGTGTTTAGAGGTCCTGCAAGGGACCTGGGTCAAATTTAGTAGGATCTCCTTCAATGCCCATAGGTATTGGATGGCGGGGATCCAAACTCTTTGACCCCCTCATAAGTTAACTACTATTAATACTATAACTCGGCTATTTAGGACTGTATCCCTGCTGACTCAGACTACTTAGTCGAGGGTAACGTCACCGCCAAAAGCGGGGCCTACCATAATTTGCATTAATAACTTAATTCATTATCTTCCAATAATCCAACCCTTTAGGATTGTATCCTTGCTGACTCAAACTACTGGGTTGAGGGTAACGTCGCCTTCAAAAGAGGGGCCTACTACAATAACTAAGATAATCTCTTAAACAAGTGCAAAAGTGCGAAAATAATCAAAGGTTATACTAATACACGAGTCGGATCCAAGTGATTCATCTTGTCTATCTGTTTTTATTTTATTTTTATTTTTCAGCATTTAGTTAGTTTTTATTTTCTTAGTTTAAAAACATTTTTCTAACTTTTTGATTTGATTAGACGTTGAGGATAAACCGGTATTAAAAGCTCTTGTGTCCTTGGACGACCTCGGTATCTTGCCAACATTATACTACGCTCACGATGGGTGCACTTGCCCATATGTGTGTTTAGTGTTAGTAAATATCGTGTTTTATAAATTTAAAACTTGGCTAAAGGTGTAAAAAGGGCTTAATTATATATTAAAAATATATTACACTACACACGCATCAAGAGGATCATATCAGTTTTTAACATGTCACAAGTACCGTTGAGCTTAGTTACACATTAAGAATTAAACAATTCACTTAGATTGTCGATATACTGATCCACTTAAATTTTCACACAAACTTCAACTAATTCAGGATACGAATTAGGTGTTTTAAGAACTTAAACTCATTCATGTGTCCCACCTCTTAAATATACTCTCGTATCCAGATCCCAATATTCAGTCTTACATGTGAGTATACCTAGATGATATCTGTACGGGGTTAAATTGCGAAAAACCATGAGAGCTCAGGTTAGAACTTCCGTTCAGCAGAGATATGATAGTTTCGACTTTTGGTATGTCCCCTTTAGAGGATATTTTCTTCAATAGCACATGATTAGCATTTTTCAATGTTTCATCATTTTTTATGCTGAGGGCGATGCTATCAAGCAAGCAGAAAGTACTATACGGGGACTAGGTCAGAACTTCCATTCAGCAGAAGTCCCGGAATAGTACCCCATATATCACTAAGCATAAAGACCTAGTATTTTAGAAAGATGGATCCTTCAAACGAGATTTCAGGGGTTACCTATATATCCAAGTAGTGTTCCCCACGAAATAAGCAAGTTTGAATTTAGGTTTATATCCTGAAAAAGTTTACTAAATGTATAAAAACCTATCGGCATATCATTAGTGAGACTATTTAACGCTATTTAATCATTACATTTCTTTAGCATACTGTAACTGTCTACTGATGTACTATCATTTCCTCTTTTTACACAAAAACTCAATTTTCGAATTTTATCATGTTTTTGGCTTTTTCAAATTTTCTAATGTTTTTGGATTTTCTGACAATTTTTCTCCCCCTAAAATGCAAAATCATTAAAAGAAAATTTGACAACCAATACTGATAGCTTTGTCTCGCCATCCATTTTCTGCTTAATGTGCTCTGTTTTGCAGAAAATCTAAACTAAACTCCCTGTTTCAACCAACACAGTGTCCAGCAGCCTCTTCCTCCTTTCCATGTGCTAGGCTGCTCCAGTTTTCATTCTCACAATCTTGATTTTTCTTGAGCACCTGCACATTCAACAATTTGATCATTTGAACAATGCAACCCAAACCTGTTTAGACTCAGGTAGTTGAACATGAATCTTTCCAGGTAGAACTGGATAATTTCTTTCATTTTTCTCAAAAACATGATCAATTTGAACTTCAACTTTTTCATCTTTTACAACAGTCATCGGTTTCTTAACACTCCATGTTTGACCTTTAGGAGTACCTCGTTTGTAAAAATGTGACTCTTTTTGAACACTTTGTTTTTGAACAACATTTGGTTTCCAAAACTGTTGAGGTTTTGTCATATCAACTGATGTTTTCCAACTTTACGTTGTTCTGAATCTGGGTGTGTGAGAATTCCAGGTCTATCTTGAATCGAAGTTGTTCGGGTTTGATTTCCAATTTTGATTTGAAGCAAACTTGTTTGTATTGTACCTCCAAGTTTGTTTCGAATCAAATCTGGTTGACCTTTGTTTCACATTCTCAGATCTCTGTTTTTCCACATTTTCTGACTTCTTTTTCAATTCAACATCAACAGGTTTCAGATTTGGACACTTGCGAGCAAGATGACCAATTTTATCACATTTGAAACATGTCCTTTTTGAGACATCTTTGACCTGTTGTTGTTGCTTTTTCTGAGCAGCGAACTCTTCATTAGACTGTTGTTCAAATTTAAGTTCTTTCTCTTCTGCTAAACTCTTTCCTTGAACAAAACTCATTTTTGCCTGAAAAATTTTGTGTTTCATTTTTCTTCCAATTTTCTTTCTTTTTATAACCCAACCCAGCCTTCATGTTTTTCTTCTTAAAACCAGGTTTGTTATAAAAATTTTTGTGACCTTTTCTAGCAAACTTTGGAATTTCAGATTTTTCAATCTCAACCATTTTGAAAACATTATCAACCTTTTCTGAAATCACATTTTGAATCGGGAATACAACATCTAAGAACATTTTGTCCGATCCAATCATGGTATAAACCAATCCCTTTGAATCATCATTCAAATTCTTCTCGAATTTTGTGTTTTTCAGATATCCATCATGAAAATTACCTTCATTTTCATCCTGTGATTCATACTTACCTGTATCAACTGACTCTTCTTTCAATGACTTTACCTACTACCTCTGAATCATGAGAATCATCAGATTTGGAATAGGTTATGTCAATGTTGTCTAGCAATTGATCTATCATGTTGAAAGCTTTTTCGACCTTTTCATCATCATAAAACACAAACTTTTCCGGTGGTGGAACTTGATGAAACTCTGAGCCAATACCTTTCGTGTTTTGCTCAGAATCTTTCCCATCCGGTTTTATGTTGAAAATACGTTCAAGCACATATGACGACGCATGATAACTTTTTAATTTGTTGTTATTCTGTTCTAAATCAGCAATCTTACGCTTAAGTTTAGCAACATCTTCAATATAAGAATTCACAACTTGTTGTTTTATTTCATACATTCGTTTTAGTTCCTTTAATGTTTCAGAACAGTATTTCAATCTTGATTGAACAAGCTTCATTTCACTTTTTACTTTTTCATATGATTCTTTTGTAATGTGATAAGCCAATTTTATTGAATCATATTCCTTTTTCATTTCTTGGCAAATATTTTCCTTTTGTGAACATTCTTCTGTCATTTTAGAAACATTTTCTTTCAAAACTTCATTCTCTTTTTCTAATTTTTTACATTTTTCTGAAAGTGTTTCACTAATTTCTTTTAAAACCTTTACATTTTCAAACATTTCTTTGCACTTGTTTTTGAAAACTTCTTCTAGTTTTGTGAAATCAAGATCTCTTGTTCTGATCTTTTCGTCTTTTTCAGTACAAGCACTGCACACTTCCATACATTTCTTGCACTGTTCAACAGTTTCAGTTAAGACTTCAGAATCAGATTTTACCTCAGTGATTGGCACCTCGGTGTTTGCTTCAGTTTCTGTCTGATCAGCTTCTTTCTGCTACTTCTCTTCAACAACATCACCACCAACATCTGTTGAACTTTCAACCTTCACTTCAATCGAACATTCCTTCTCCTTCTTGGCTTCTTCAACTTGTTGTTCTTCAGTAACAACTTCTTTCTCAACAACCTTCAAATCTTCAACCTTGACCACCTCAGCAGCTTTCTTCAAATCATCAACTAAATTCTCAATATTCTTCTTCATTCTTTCTTCATTCCTCTTCCTCAGTTTTGTTGTCATAGCATCCCTGATGATTTTATCCAGCCTTTTTACATATGTCTTGACTTTTGCAACATTAGAATAATATTCGCTGGATCGAGGAATAACTAGAAGAACATCATCATGAACTATGTCGCTTCTTGGAACAACCGGTTCACCTTGTTTGTTGACATAACATTCTTGTTTCTTATCCCATCTTTTGTTTGCAACAGCATTCTCATATTCTTCCTGCATTTTCTCCATTCTACACCCCACAATGAATCTTTCTCTCTCAGTTTTCTCACTTAGAATCTCTTCTCGAGTTTTCTCTTTTATCTCTGTATCTTTTTCTTTATTTTCTTCACGAATTTCAGCAACAAGAACATGATGCTGAGCTTTTAATGCTTTTCTGCCATGAGCTGTTACAGGACGATCTTCTTCTGGAAGAATTGTGCTCCAGTCAAAACCTTTATCATAATGAATTACAAAACAAGCTCTTGATTTGGGTTTATCTTCAATCATTTTCGGCTCTTCTTTGCTTCGGTGGTATATTGCCTTTCGGTAGTAATCATCATTGAATGGATGTTCATTTCCACCAGCTACAGAATTATTGCATTCTCTCTTGAAATGACCTTTTTGTTTACATTTAAAGTAGGTCACTTTGGATTTTTCAAATCCAAGCTTCATTGACGGACCACCCAATGATTGTTTCCCAGTAATCTCCATATACCTCTGAGCTCTGCAGATACAACTAGCTAAACACCAGCGGATGTCAATGAGTTCCATCTCTTCCGGATCAATCTAGTCATAGTCTTCTTTGGTTAACTCTGAGTTTCCAATTTTGCCTGCAACTAGACCTTCATACGATTCTAGAACAGATGCAAGAAAACTCATTTGCTGTTTAGCAGCATTGATGCTCATTGCAGGAGAATTTTTCAACTTAAGAGCAATGTTGCACAGTATCTCCTCTGCTTCTTCAGAACTAGCTTTTGAAGCCGATGAATGATAACCCGGATCATAACTTGATGAGCTCTTCTGTGGCTCTTTTGTCCTCTTACCACTGAATGTTGTCTTTGGTGAACTATCAGCTTTCACTGAAGGTAAATTACCTTTGTAATACAGGCCAACATTCTGTTGATGTGAAGAACTGCTCATCTTGTTCTGTTTCTGCAATTCAAGCTCATGAGTTTCAATCTTTTCAAATAATGTATCAAGAGAAATTGTTTCATATAAAGCATCATTTTTCAAAATAAAAACAAACGTTTGCCACTGATCAGCTCGTAGTAACGCTTCTATGACTTTATCAATAATTTCCTCTCTTGTTTTCACAATCTCAAAACGTTCAAGTTCAATTTTTAAATGACAGAATCTCTCTATCATTTGCCTTACAGACTCTCCTTTAATGCTATCAAACAGATCAAATTCTTTCTTTAGCAAAGCAATTTTGTTCTTTTTAATCTGTTTACCCCCCTCAGCTTTAACTCGTAAAGCTTCCCACACAGATTTTGATGACCCATCATGGTTAAGCAATGCAAAAATATCGTCTCTAATTGCTGACTGGATCAAAGCAATCATTCTTTATTCAGATGAGAATTCCTTTTTGTCATCAATGCCTAATTTCTTCATAGGAATTTCCTCTCCTTTGTCATCTTTTGGTCTCTCATATCCAAACTCTAGACAGAACCAGCTTTCATGAGCATATGCATTCGCCCAGTTAATGAAACGCTCTTTCCACCATGTATAATCTTCAATACTTTCAAGAGTTGGTGGCTTTGAGTGTGTTCCATAGAAATTATCATGCTTGATATTCTCATTGATCGCTTTTGTGATGGTTTTTGGTGTAACGGTTGTAATCTCGGAAGATTCGGATGTGAATGCATTGAAGAACGTATTGTAGAATTCTTCAGCCATGGTTTGAAATTCTTGAATAACCTGAAGACAAACAGTCAAACAAACATAATCAATACAAACAATATTAAACAACATGAAATAGACTGACTGTAGGATCGTATTCTGACCCAAACGAGTCTATCAGAGGAGTTTTGATCAGTTGCAGGTGCGAAAAACAAGTAACTGACGTAGAAATAGCTGGCAATTCACTTAAATCACACTTTTGATTGATATTACAGTGTTTACATTCAATTGGAAGACCGGCAGCACCTCGGTATCCGTAAACAAGAATTCATCTTCTGATTTCGCCCAAGAGACCCTATATATAGGGTTGTGATTTCGCCCATAATGACACCTGGGCACCAGGAGCGAAATCAGCATCTATGATTTCGCTTGAAATCACACACAACACCCTATGAGCGAAATCAGCATAATAACCAAATAACTTTCCAATTTTCTTGTAAAACGTGCCATGATCTAACATTCTAAGACTAAGACTCGATACAAGACAAAGTCGACAGATGCATGCACTAACAGACTCCCCCTCAGATGTTGACGAGTCTTAAGTGTCGAGTCTTCGTATCTTTAGTCTTGATCTGTCACTGGGCTTCACTCTCTCAATCTTTTCTTGCAGATTCTTCAGGAAATTTTCCAAGATCATCACCTGGCTCTCATCTAGCTCATGATATCTGCAAAACCTCTATCTCAAAGAAAAGTTTACAATTTACACTTTTTAAGAACTAAGCCATGCACCAGATCAGACTCCCTCTCAATATTCTTATTATGAACCATTTGAAGCTTTGATCAAAAAATAAACAGTTTTTTTTTTTTTTAAACTAACTCCCCCTCAAATTATACTCATCATGTTTTAGCACTCAGAATTTTGAAAATCAGCTTTTCAATATCAGTTGTCAAAAATCTTTTTGAATTTTTTAAACTTCATGCTAAAACACACTGAAAATTTTTTTGGATTTTGAAATAAAGAAAATGTAATGCAGTAAAGAAATATTTACAAACAATATTTTTTTTGAGTTCGTGTAAGAGGATCATATCAGTTTTTGAGACATGTCACCAACACCGTTAAGCTTCATTTCATTTCAAGTTCTAAACAATTCACCTAGATTGTCAGTATACTGGTCTACTTTAAATTTTCACACAAATTTCAACTGGTCCGAGATATGATATTAGTGTTTTAGAGACTTAAACTTATTCGCGTGTCCCACTACTTGAATATACTCCCGTATCCAGATCCCAATATTCAGTCTTACAGTTGAGTATACCACAGATGAGATGATATCTGTAAAGGGGTTAAATTGCGAGGGCCATGAGAGCTCAGGTCGATACTTCCGTATACGCAGAGAGATGACGGCTTCGACTTTTCGGTATGTCCCCTTTAGAGGATCTTTTTGATTTCAACAGCAGCGACTATCAATTTTATTGTTTCATCAGCTTGCTGAGGGCGATGTTATGTTTCAAGCATTTGCGGAAAGCATTATCCGGGGACTAGGTCAGTACTTCCATACAGCAGAAGTCCCGGGATAATACCCCAGATATCACTGAGCATAAAGACCTAGTATCTCAGAATAAGGGACCTTTCAAACAAGATTTTGGGGGTTACCCATATATCCAAGAAGTTGTTACCCACAGAATATGCAAGTTTGAATTTTTAGGTTTATATCTCGTCACAATCTACTAAATGTGCAAAAACCTACTGGCATATCCGCAGTGAGATTGTTTATCACATTTTAACTCTCCAATTCTTTAGCATGTTGTGATAGTCCACTGATGTACTATCATTTCCTCTTTTCACAACGAAACTCATTTTTAAATTTTATCATGTTTTTGGCTTTTTCAAATTTTCTAATGTTTTTGGATTTTCTGAAATTTCTTACTCCCCCTAAAATGCAAACACATTAAAGAAATTTGAAAACAAACTGTACAGAAACATGACAACCGATATCAAATCGCTTTAATTCGCCATTCACTAGGCATAAACAATCTGAACTCCCCTTTTCACAAACTATTTTCTCATTATGATTTCAAAACACTTAAGTTTGTTTAATCAAAATGATTTTTCTGGAAAATAAGTTTGTTTAGATAAAAAACCACTTGTAGGTTTACCACTTTGTTAAAATCGGGGATATGGTTCATCATCTTGTTCTTTGTGTTATCATGAGTAGTAAATCAAGTACAAATTAATGTCCCTGATTTACCGTTTGCAATTAAGCAACCTCTGTACCACTTGTAAGTATATCCAAAACAATACCAATTGTAGGAATATCACTTCTACATAAACCATTTTACCAATCAGAATGCCGATTCCTGCTTCGCACTTACCAACCTGGAAGCTCCGGCAAGTCCACAATCTGTAAAATTTAACAAACTTTAAGATTCATTTACACAACCAGATTTTAAGAAAGATGCCGATTCCTGATCCACGATTACAAACTTGGGATCTCCGGCAAGTCAGGTGTTTACTCAAAGAAAATGTCCACCCACGCCTGACCAGCCTTGGGTGATTTCAATTCAGATTTTTTCGGGGTGTAAGTTGCTTTCTTTGTAGCATAAAAGTCTTTTATCCCTTTCACCTTCCCATCAACCATTTTTCCGAAAATCTTCTTTACTTTCCCATTAAATGCTTTCTCAACATCAAAATTTTCCTTTTCAGAATAACCTGATTTGAGATTACAGACTTTCCAACTTTTCTTTTAAAATTCTTAGTCCTCAATGGTGGAAAGTTCTCATCATCCATTGAAGGAACTGAGTTTTCATCACTCTCATCAAACTGTGGCTCCTCTGGTTTTGTGGAATCAGATTCATCACCAGATTTTACTTCAGATTTCTTAACAACCCATTTTTTGTTGTCAAGTTTCACACTTCGCCTGTAAAATCTTTAAGAACACTCACTAACTTCAAAAATTGAATTTTTGAAAACTTCAAATTTTTCAGTTGGTGGTTCGGTTTTATCAACAACAACTTCTTTCAGTTTTCCAGAAACTCCCAGTTTTGTATTGGTTGATTTAGGACAATTCCATGCAATGTGTCCAACTTCATTGCATCTAAAACAGGTTCTGGTTTCTTTTCTCTGAACTTCATTCTTCATCTTTTCAGCAATATATTCTTGATTTGTTTGTTTCCATAATGAGCTCTTCTTCTCTTCCTCAGTGGACGGACCTGAAACAGATTTTGTATTTGTTTTAGAAAATTTTTCATTTTTATAGTTTTCTGGTGGAATAAAACCTAAACCTTTCTTTTTGAAGTTACGATTATGGTTTGGTTTCTTTTGAAAACCACAATCAGAACTGTAACTCTTTTTCTTGTTTAACCGTTGTTGAACTCTTGAAGTGTACTTTTTAGGTTTTTCAATAAGATTTAAATCTTTTATTTCAGAAATATTAATTTCTGTCATTTTGAAAACCTTTTTGATCATTTCAAATCGAACACTTCTTATTGGAAACTCTTTATCAAAATATAATTTGTCAGAATCATTCAAAGTATATGCAACTTCAAATGTTTCATCATTCAAATTAGATTTTGACATAAAAAATTCTTTACTATAAACCCGTTTTCCCAATGATTTTGAACTCTTTTCGGACGAACTCGAACTCCCGACTGACTGACATGAACTTTCGGACTCGGACTTTGACTCTGACTCCTCATCCTTATCCAACACCTGATCGACCACTCATTTTATTAGTTCGGACTCATGATCTGTGTCGGACGCTGTGAACGTGACGTCAATATTGTCCGGTAAAACATCGGTTATCTCGGATTCTACCTTAATATTGACCGCCTGTTTTAGTTCTTCTTCGTTAGGTTTTCTAGGCGAATACCCTTCCCAAATCGGAGGCGGACACTTATTATAACAGACACCCTGTTTCTTACCAGTATCCTTCTTCTTTGACTTTGTTTCTTCACCTTTAAACGCTTCAAATCCTTCAACTGTTGGATAAATTCTATCGATTATGTAGTCACAACTTGTGTAACTTCGCAGCAATCGTCTGATTCTTTCATTCTCAGCTGCTTCGTTGTCGAACTCTTTCTTCCATTTTGCACACTCTTCTATGTAGAAGTTTATCTCTTTTTGCTTTGACATCATGGTAGCATTCATCATCTTCAAAGCTTTCTCTCTTTCAGAGTTAGTCTTCTCCAGACTATTCACAGTTCTGTTCAATACATCATACGATTTTTTCAAATTCTTTACATCAAACAACAACTGTTCTTTCAACTTTTCTGACTCACTAAACCTCTCATATTTTTCTATACATTGTTTACAAGACTCTAAACAAGTATGACAGAGTTTTGTGACTTCAACAATCTTCTCGACTTCAACTATCTTTTCAACTTCCACAATCTTCTCAACCACTTTGACTTCCTTCATTTCCTTTGCAGCTTTCCTCTCTTTTAGTTTCTTCAATTTTTCTGCAAAATAAAATTCAAAAGTGTCAGAAGATAAATGCGTTTTTCCAAGATTTATCTGTTCCATCTCTTCATCATCACTTGTTTCTGAGGAACTGTTTTCAGATGACACAGATCCTTCATCTTCATTTTTTTCGTCATCAGATAACACTTCTATCCATTCCTTCAAACTTTCGAACAATCTGAGCAATAAACACCTGAACATTTGGATCAGCTGGAATAAACTTGTCCCAGCTAAAGCCTTCAGCCACTTTCTCATCATTTTGATCAACGATGCCATAATAAGCTTTCCTGTTTGCATCCTCGATCATTTTTCCATGTGCCGTTTGAGGTTCTTTTTGTTGATGCGGTTGATGATTGATTTGCTGATAAATGGATTTCCTATAATAATCATCTTTCCCAAACGACTCCTTTGCTCCTTTCGGCTCCTGATTCTTGCACTCTCTTTTAAAGTGACCTTTCTCCCTGCAACGAAAACAGACAACTTTAGATTTATCAAATCCTAAATTAGAAAGGTTTGCATCTAAGAAATCATTTCTTCCTGTAATCATTCTAAACTTTTCTGCTCTCCTCAAAACACTCGCCAATGCCCATTTAATATCCATTAGTTCCAGCTCCTCTGCATTAATCTGGTCATAATCTTCTTTTGTGAGCATTGGATTGCCAATTTTTCCGGCAATCAACCCTTCATAAGACTCTAATGCAGTGACTAATAATCCCATATGACTTTTTACAACTTCTTCAGAATAATTTTGTCCATTTTGAAGATGTAATGCCACATTGCACTGAATCAGATGACCATTTCCAGCAGATGCACTTTGAACACTTGGAGGATTCACATTTGAAAATCCACTAGTGTTGACTGAGCTTGGACGGATGAGTTTCCTGCACTAAAAGCTGTTTGAATTTTTGGACTTGCTTCAACTGTTTGAACATTTCCTTTATAGTACAATTTGATATCTTGTTGATGACTTGAACTGTTCATTCAAGCAATTTTCTACTGCTCAAGATCCTGTGCCTCCAGCTTCTCAATAAATTGTGCAATTGATAACCTGCTAAACTCTCCGGAATTCTTCAGTATCCTCAGATATGTACCCCATTCCTTTTGTGGTAACGCGTCAGCAAGCTTTTCAACCCATTCTGCTGGAGTTTTTGTAATCTTCAACTGTGACATGGTGCGTACAAGATGACAATATCTCTCAATAAGAGTCTTTGTTGTTTCACCAGTCATGCACGTAAACAATTCAATCTCCTTTTTCAACAAAGCTGCTTTACTTTGTAACATTTCAGTACTTCCTTCAAAATTTCTTTTTAAGAGCTTCCCAGATAGAATAAGCACTTTCATCATGTTGAAGCAACACAAATATATCCTCTTTAACAACTTGTTGTAACAAATTGATCATCATTTTTTCTGCTTTATAACTCTCTCTCTTGCTCAGTGAACTCTGAAATGATTTTACCAACTCCCACTGAATTCTGTGGCCTCTCATACTGAGTTTCAATACTTTCCCAAGCCTTTAAATGATTCGCTTGAACCCAATTCTCGAACCGTTTCTACCATCCATGATAATCTTCAATTCCCAGAAGTTTCGGGGGGTTTTTGCATTGTTCCGGTTTCATTCTCCATGGTCATGGTCTTAGCAATGTCAGATGGATTAGTCGGGGTTGTAGCAAACGCGTTGTAGAACTCAGTATCCATTTTTTTCAATGCACGTTGTTCAAACACAGGCACTTTAAAGCGAAATTAACCAATAATCAGCTTTGGAGTGAAATCAGAGTGTATACTGGAGCGAAATCAGACAACAACTTGTCTTCAAAAGCGAAATCAAGGGTTTGTTGCACCGTGGAGCGAAATCAGGTGTACTTTAGGGCGAAATCAGGGTTTGTTGCACCCTGGAGCGAAATCAAGAGGTACTTTGGGGCGAAATCAAGGTTGTTGTACCCTGGAGCGAAATTAGGGTTTACTCTGGAGCGAAATCAGGATTTTGGGGCACCCTGGAGCGAAATCTGATGTAACTTTTGAGCGAAATCAAGAGATTAGGCACCCTGGAGCGAAATTAGATGAACTTTGGGGCGAAATCAAGGGTTGTCCTTTCGAGCGAAATCAACTCGGGGGCATTTTGGTCCATTTATAGTTCGATTTTAGGTGTGAAACTTTCAGGGGTTTATCTATGATCAATTTCCTACAGTCTGTGAAAAATTGAGCAAGTTTTGACCGTAAAATCTCATTCTGATGAAGAAAGAAGGTGTAGAAGTAAGAAATTTAGATGAAATTCAGCTAATCTCTGCAGAACTCCTCATCCTGAAGCTCTGATACCACTTGTAGGATCGTATTCTGACCTGAACGAGTCTATCAGAGGAGTTTTGATCAGTTGCAGGTGCGGAAAACAAGTAACTGACGTAGAAATAACTGGCAATTCACTTAAATCACACTTTTGATTGATATTACAGTGTTTACATTCAATTGGAAGACCGGCAGCACCTCGGTATCCATAAACAAGAATTCATCTTCTGATTTCTCCCAAGAGACCCTATATATAGGGTTGTGATTTCGCCCATAATGACACCTGGGCACCAGGAGCGAAATCAGCATCTATGATTTCGCTCGAAATCACACACAACACCCTATGAGCGAAATCAGCATAATAACCAAATAACTTTCCAATTTTCTTGTAAAACGTGCCCTGATCTACCATTCTAAGACTAAGACTCGATACAAGACAAAGTCGACAGATGCATGCACTAACACTGACACTCGGTTGACGTGAAATGATCTCGACACAAAAATCCTCTTTCAAGCGGAATAATGATTTCAAGCGGAATCACTTGACTGAGAACTTCAAGCGGAATCAAATATTGAAGCGAAATCAGAACTTCAATCAGAATTCTACTTTCAAGCGAAATCTCTTGTTTCAAGCGAAATCTTCAAGCGGAATACCACTTTGAAATGGAATCTAATGAACTTTTCAAGCGAAATAACGGATTGAAGCTAAATCAGCTGGATTTTTCAAGCGGAATAAGTATGTTCGTTCAAGAGGAATTAGGTTTTAGTTCCATTTTTGTCACTTTTAAGTCGAATTTTGATCTGATATTCTCAAGGCTTTGTTAAAACACTGTTTCGCATGTATTGTGAAAAATTTAATCCATTTTGTCCATGAAGTCTTGTCCAATTTGGAAAAGAAGGTGTAGAAGTCAGAAAATAGATGCAATCAAGCTGAACTGTTCTTCCTGAGCTCTGATACCACTTGTAGGATCGTTGTACGACCTGACTGAGTCGATCAGAAGAGTTGTTTATCCGAATCAAAGGCGGAATGAATGACACGGACGCTTGATACAATTTAAATGTCTCGTATATTGATATAATAGTGATTACAGCACCTGGAGACAATTCAGCAGAGCTTCGCTACTCAGATCCAAAAGTTACAAATGAAAAACCAAGTGCCCCTATATATATTGTTGTGATTTCGCTTGAAATGGTCAAGGACACTTTCAAGCGGAATCAGCTTAATATGATTTCGCTTGAAATTGTCTTTGGCTATTTCAAGCGGAATCACCATCAATTAAGTGAAAGTCAGTTTCTAGTACCCCGAGCACTGGTTATCCTATCCTATCTCATTACATGACTCGATACAAGACGAAGTCAATAGACATACTGCACTAACAGCCCAAAAACTATCGTACCTTATTTGGTATCTTTCTCGTAAATGCCTTCCCAATTCTTTATAGCTTCAACCTTTGCCAGATCAACATGGATGCCTTTCTCGTTCACTATATAGCCAAGGAATTGAAATTCATAAATCCAGAATTTGCACTTGGAGAATTTGGCATATAACTTTTCCCGCTGTAATAGATCCAAAACTAAACGCATATGCTCTTCGTGTTCTTCCTTGTTCTTGCAATATATAAGTATGTAATCTATGAAAATGATAACAAACTTATCGAGGTAAGGCTTACACATGCAGTTCATGAGATCTGTGATCACCGCAGGTGCATTTGTTAGCCAAAAGGTATGACCAAGAATTCTTAGTGACCATACCAAGTTTGGAAATCGGTTTTGGAGATATCTTCTTCTCTTACTCTTAATTGATGATACCCCAACCTCAAATCGATCTTTGAGTAGTAGCTTGATCCCTGGAGTTGGTTAAACAAGTCAACTATTTGGGGTAGAGGGTATCGGTTTTTATGGTGACCTTGCTGGGTTCCTTGTAATCAATGCACAAACAGAAAGTCCCATCCTCCTTCTTGAAAAAAACAACTAGGGCTCCCCATGGTGATGAGCAAGGCCGAATAAAGCCTTTATCCAACAACTCTTGTAGTTGTGTGGATAACTCTTGTAATTCGAAAGGGGCTAAACGATACGGAGACATAGCAATTGGTGTTGTATGGCTTACTAATTCAATTTCGAATTTGAATTTTCTACGTGGTGGAAGACCAGGCAAGTCATTAGGGAATAGATCAGGAAAGGCACCTACGATAGGAATTTCCTTTACTTTCTTCTCTACTTTAGGCGGCTTCGTGACACGGGCTAAAATAGCAAAGGAATTCTTCTTTTGTAAATATTCCTAGGCTTGCATGAATGATATAATGCCTGAGATGGCACAACTCTTCTCGCCCTGAACCGATAGTACTTCTCCGCCAAAGAGGGGATTGTGAATAGACTTTTCCCGACATATGACCTTGGCTTGATTTTTGGACAACCAATCCATACCAACTACCACGTCAAAACTACCCAGGGTGATTGGCATAAGATTAATACCAAATGAGTGACCATTAAGTGATAACTGGCATCCGTTGAGAATGTGTGTCACTTTAACTGGATTACCCTCGGCTAATTCTATGGCATACTTAGATTCTAGTTCAATAGGGGTTAAATACAATAATTTACTAAATTTTTCAGATATAAAACTCCTATAGGCACTGGTAAAAAAATTACACCTGCAAAACGATCATTTATAGGGAACTTAACAGTGACTTCGTTGAAATAATATTTGGTGTCTCCTTTTCCCAATGTTAAGGCACGTCCTTTTGTATCACATTTGGTACCCCCCCCCCCAATTGTTGTCATTGTTATTGTTTCCACCTTGATTCTGGTTCCCATTACCATTATTCCCCTTATTTAGTTGGGGGCAATCTTTCTTGAAATGCGATGCGCTGCCACATTAAAAACAGGTTTTCACGCTCCCAACTTGTTGTTGAGACTGTTCCTTCTTAAGTTGTAGCTTACCCCAACAATCTTTGTTGCATGACCCCCTTTGCCACAACCCTGACAGTGGAGGAGTCACACGATCCGGGGTGGTGGAAATTGCATCTGCTACACCTAGGCTTCTTGCCCGCGATAACTACCCTGATTCTATGAATTGTTGTTGTCCTGGTTGTTGTAGTTCTTGTTGCTATTGTTAAACTTCTTTTGTGATGTTTGTTGTGGTTGTTTTGACGATAATCCTTTATTGGTAGTGTCCCCCACTTCCTTTTGTTGTCTGTAGTGCTTGACAACACAAGGCTTTGAATCTCTAGGACCAGCCCCTTAACATAAAGTTTGATCTACTTATAGACAGGTCTCGCCATTGATGGCCATAGAAACACTAAATCATGATGTTTGGTGGTGTAGGTTTCAATCTCCGAACCCTTCATCTTATGATTCCATACTTCATGTCTGAGCTGTTGGATTCGATCCATGGGCAGTATTCCTCTTTAATAAAATCCTTAAATTCCTTCCAACCCATGGCATTTGCATTTGCAAGACCCAACATTTGGACCTGTTAGTTCCACCAAGTTAGAGCCTCAAGCTCTAGAGTTACTGCTGCGAATTTCACCCGATTCTCGGGAAGACAGTTGCACATGGCGAAAACAGACTCAGCCTTCTCTATCCAGCATATGAGTCCAATAGGTCATTCGTCCCCATTGAACATACTTGGTTTGCCATCCATGAACACCTTGCAGGGATTCAGTCCTATGCCTACAAGAGTACAAACCAAAAAGAGTATTTAAGGCACCGTGCTCGATGAAACACTTATTAATTTTATAATTTCAAATTCGTGGAAATCAAATAAACATTACCTCCTGATTCTGGTGTTGGTTATTGTTCTTGTTATTCACAGCTATGGGTGTAGTTAAGTGTTACTAAATGAGTGCCACAAATTCAACGTGGGTCATGCTATTCTTGCCCCGGTCGCCGCCATGTCGTCCTCCAACACGTCCAACCAGTATTCTTCTTGATGTATACAAAAATGAGTATATGAGACAATATCACACAATCATCAAGTAAATTTCAAGAATATGTAACCCGCATACATATTGATTTAACATAGAAATCACTTAAATAGAAACATCAGATAAAAATGGTGTTTAATCATATTTAAAGTTTGTGTTTACGTGAGCTTGAGTTCCGAATTTCCTACTTGATATGATTTGGTATTTTGTAGGACTAACAGGGTTTATGGAACATTTTAGGGGCACTATAAAGCATCTGGATGGAAGTAGGATCAACCGAACACGTGAAACGGAGAAAACAAAAAACTGGGTTTTGGATGTTGCGTCGCCGACAGGCTTCCCCGGCATCGGTAACGCGACCTAGATTACTCTCGTCGGCTAAGAACTTGCATAGTCATAAACTTAGCACGTAGTAGATTCACCTTGCGTCGCCCGAAGGGAAACCCCCCCCCCCCCTGTTGTCGACGCTACTTGTAAAATCACCTGATGTTGATTTGTTGATTGCACATGTTTTGATCGAATATTGATGCAATTGATAAGTTGCGGGTTTTTGTAAATTCATGAAATTTCATTGAAATAAAAAAATGTCATTACAAATACTTAAACAATAACAAATATCCAAAGAAAGTCATAGGTTCGTGGGAACATCCCATAAGTTCAACAAAATGAAAAGAAATAAGCGAAATGAATGGATTAGTCGTCGACTTTCTCTTGACGGCACTCAAGTGGGGGTAGAGTCCCGATGATTTCAAGAGAACATTTTACTTATGAGGGTGGAACTTCCTGCTCCACAATGTATTTTCGAATTATGTTGAGTTACCAACTCCATTCCCCACTTCATCCTGAGCTACGAATGATGAAAGCCTCGTAACAGGTTCTTTGACGTATTTTAGCTGCACGTAGCCGTCCTGGGAGAATAGGTGAGGAAGGTGGGGATTTGGAACCTTCAGATTCCTTATCAGTTCTAGGTGATCCCGATGATGATGACATGCCTGTTAAGTAGAAAGATTCGTGTGAGTGTCAAACAGTTGTGTTCGTGTTGTTTTCATACTAGTGTACTAGTGTTGTGTCTGTGGCTATAGTCTAGGTCTACTACTAATGCAAACCTGAATCTATATAACTAACAATTTGTCACACCCTCAATTTCCACTTACGGAGTTTAACCGCGAGGCGTGTGACAAACCAGGATCTAAGACACCAGCCACATAGATTGACCTCTATATGAATAAAATACGTTTTCAAAACCTTAAATAAAATGTGAAAGTATAAAGTAAATGTAAATTAAAATTGTCCGTAAAACAACATGCAAATAAACAACAAGTTTATGAAATGAAACCATGTAAATAAATGAAATTGTTTTTGACATCCATGCATGCAACCTAGCCGTGAAAGATACCTTATCGACAAGAAGAAGTGTCAACAATGGTGAGTGAGTTCACATGTTTATCAAATAATGTTGGTTTCATTTATTATGTTTAATATTAGTTATTAGCAGTTTGTTGTCATATCTGTAGGTAGCTAGACTGTGTATTATGTCACTAAGTGTTCAATACCGAAGCTGATTGTGTTATGCATTGTTCGCCTTGTTACCATGTCTATCACTGAAAATGATGAAAGGTTAGGCAAATTTTACACCCGTTCGACCTTAACCGGTTGGGTTAGCGTGACCAACCCGGGTGGGGCTTGTCAAAACCAGTAGTACTACTCAAAACATCCTCGCTATCCAATACTAATGGTCCGAGAATGTAAGGACATAACTTGTGATACTATTTCACTATGTTGACCATAATGATATAACAAAAACTCTAATTAAACTGTACATTACTTTATCGTAATGTTACACATGTTTTCTCCCCCTGTGTTTATATAATTTTAAAAGAGAGTAGGGGCCAAGAACTCACCTTAGTTTTGTTCGGTTAGAATTTTGTGACTACGAAGTGCTGTGGTTAACCACGTCCTGATATGTTTACATATTGTTATTAGTTAAGTGATTTGGACATCACATAGTGATTTCACGTATACTATCATACAAACATTCTACAGCAAGGATCAGGGCAAGTGCGTGCATACATGTACCACAAAGACACACATACATGCTAAACGATATTTATTCATGTTAGACACCCCAAGAACACTTTGTGTAACAAATTAGATGCACTCACAAATGAGAATACAAAGTTCAGCAACTTTTGGCTTAGCATTAGTTATTAAGCTTTTTTTGTGAATTTTATTAATAATAGAATAGGTGTAAGAGAAAATTACCAATAATTTATGAGACAGATCAATTAGTCCACTTTAACTTTTATTTTTCTCAACGCTTAAATGTGCACCGAAAATTCACCAAAAATCACATAATACGTAAAGGTCAAAACTATCATTTTCCAATGAGAGTTTGACGTATAATTTACAAAAAAATAATCATTGATCCGATTAACAAAATTCTAGTGGGATTGTCACAAAAACTCTAAAGTTAATTAGTGTAAAAATTTCAAGTACTAACTCCAACTATTGACCAAGTGATGACTTCCATAATGAACTGCAATTTCTTATCAGAAAACTCAGCATTGACCTATGATTTCGTTTCAGACTTTTGAGTGACCAAAACTTACTGAAAAATTTATAAAACCACTTGGGTTTAGTAGAGCATTCTTTGAACTTACTTTTAGACTCAAAAACTATGCAATTTCGTTATGTTTTGGCCAAGATAGGGCCTTTGAAAGTCGGCTAAATATTCTGATCTGAAGCTGTTAGGTTCCATCAATTATTAAAAGCGTGTGCAAAAATCTTTTTAACATGTTTTCGGGTATCCAAATCAAGCATATAACATCATGGATCAGTTTTAACGCACATTCTTAACAAGATCATCCTTACATGCACAAACTGTCACACCCTGGCTTTTGCGGAAGCGTGGATTATTTTTGGTGTGACTTCTTAATACCATAGCAACAATCACAACAATGCTATATGATAAAAAAAACGTGATGGTCATCCATTAAAATAGTTTAGAAAAATGCATAACATATTGTCTTAAAACATCAATCCCAAAATACATTACAAACCATGACTTGTTTAAAATGAGTTCATAAGACTCAACGAAAGACTACCAACAAAACGAGGATTAGAGACATGCAACCCGTCCAGGAAGGAGTTACACTTCCCAAACCTACAACCCTGGATGACATCCTTATTTAGTACGCAGCTAACATGCATCACTTGCCAGATCCAATTAATTCCCTGAAATACATGTAGTTTAAAAATATCACCAAAAAGTTGAGCGAGTTCATGTGTAAGTTTGTATGTATAAGCCTTTAAAATAAGTCTCGTATGTATAAAAGTCCCTGGTATGTAGCAATAAGGAAAACTGATCACCATTGGGTTGCAAAGCCAATAGTATGTGTGAAACTGGTGCAGGAAGACTCAAACCTAGCAAATTTGTCTTTGGTATGAAGATATAGTCACCACTATGGGCCGCCCCGGCCTCATGGTTGTGGGCTCGCTACACCCAAATAGATCTATCACTCATGTCCCGTGGTCCTACAATGAGGATTAATGGCCTTAAGTGTCATGCCCACCGCTCACTTGATCGCGTAGTAAAAACCCTTCTTAAGCCAACCATACCATGTATAAAATGTCTGTAATAAATTGTAACATGTATTCCACCCCCGAAGTATAAAACTAAAAATAGTTAAGAGAAAAGGGGGACATGAACTCACAGTAGTGCGTCTTGTACCGTATCTCAAACTCTGTCAGCTACACGACAACCTACAACGTACTGATGTCTATTAGACGAACGGGTCGTGCCTTGGCTTAGAGTTTAAGGTTTTGAGTTACATTTCTTATATTATTCAGAGTGATAATTATGTGTCGAGATAATTTATATTTCAACTTAATTACATGTCGTGTTGGAATATTTATTCAATATTCTTGTAGTAATACTTCTAAAGTATTTTATATACGCATTTCCTTCCCAAGGATGGGATATTTTGCACATGTATGCTCGTATTGGAATTATATTTTTAAGTCCTTTTTATAGAATATATATTTAACCATTTTCATGTATAAAACCAACCTCCGATACTTTGTATTTTGTTACAAAAATTATGGCGAGTTTTATGTTTGAAAAACATAGTCTAAAATATACTAGTAAACACTTGTCTAGAAAATATTTACTAAGTGTTAGGATTTTCGGAAAATTTTGCCATAGTCTCCTTTGTAAATGGAGGTGTCCATGCTAAATAGCATATCATTTTATTTAACATATATCACGTTAGATCGTTCTCAAATAACCAACCCGACATTTAGACATGCAAAATATTACTTATGTCGTTTCAGCTTTAATGTTCAAAACTGGACTGTTCTCGAGCATTTTAATAAAATAGTTAACTCATTCCAAAAATTCTCATTTTTTTACAAAATATCCTATATGATCCAAATATTATGGTGTAAAAATATCGGGGTCCAATTAATTACCAATATTTTATAGAAGATCATTTACAGAACTGCAATCAGATTTGTCACTTTCTGACTGCAGTCTACGGAATAATTTGATTAAAATTTATTGCAAGTCCGATCGACTAAATTCCAGTTGGAAGATCATCGCGACATCAGTGATCATCTACTGTATAAATTTCATGAGCTAGTTTTACTCAGGTTTTAAGTTATGATTAAAAATACAACACACATTTTCTGCAGTAAAAACGAAGCTTGAGCTGCTGTCCTAAAACAGACCTTTAAAAATAGTAAACGACCTCGAAAAATTATGATTCCAGTGCCATTTGTCCGCTTTTCAAAAATGCATAATTTAGGCTTCAGAAAATCAGTTTTTCGACTTATAATGATCCGGTTACAGCCAGTTGAAGTTGGATGAAAATGTCAATCAGCATGTTTCTTTATAGTTTAAACGTTAATAAATCGTATCAACAAATGTCCTAACAATGGGTTTATCAAGAAATCAACGATCAAACATCATGCATGCTTTAACCAACCCAAATCCAACAAGATTTCATCTACATGTAACTTATGTTCATGGTCTTTGTTCATTTTCTTTTTAGGTTCATGGGCTAAACATCAACTTACAATCTTTCGAATAAACAACGTGAAAGTAACCAAGAGTGAAACCAAAAACTTACAACTAGCACAAAGGCGAGGGATGAACTTGTGAACAAAGAATGGTGATGAAAATGGCGTGAGAATGCAAGGTGTGATGCCCCTTCAAGACCTCCAAGCTTCAAGCTTCACAAGAGTTCTTCTAGCACTTGATTTGAACTTGAAAATGGAATAGATGAGTGAATGTTGAAGTGATGGTGGTGGTGGCGGTTATGTGCAGCCGAGAGGGAGAGAGAGAGAGAGAGTTTGAGGGAGGTGAAGTGAACTTGTGAGGATTGAGATGTTATAAGATTTCTTGGAAATCCCCTTAGCCACCCTACTTAATCGTAGTGTAATCATTGCATATATTTTTGGCCAACCAACAAGCAAGATAAAAAAAAAATCGAGAGAATATTTGGTGATGATGATGACCGAAATAGGCTAGGGGGTTAATTGTAAAATTTGATAATTAGTAGGTAAATATTAGGAGGTTAAGAGTATTATCTAGAGTATTATGTGCATGACATATTTTTATAGTGTGTTGGGGTATTTGAGACCATAATTAGTTAAAAATAATAAAATAATGTTTCTGACCAAATTTTGGTGTCCCGGGTAGTGTCCAGTTATTCGGTTAAGTATTGTTCCATTAAAGTGTTAAATTTCACCGTATAGTGTCTCTTTTGCATCGTTTTGTAACACAATTAATTCCCAACACTTAGGAAAGCATTCAGGACCATTTAGTCAATTCTCTGCATAATACGAGGATGTTAAAAGCTGAATTTTTGCTGAAAATGCAGAATTCTGCACTTAAAATGAGTTTTAGGCACTCTCCGGCACTCAAACTATCACCTAATGACACAGTCTTATGGTCCTCACTTCCCTACACCCATACTAGTGTAGTACTTTGTCCTTGGCCCATACTGGGTCTCAAAACACTGCCTGTCTATGTACTGGCACTGTCAGTATATTCCTGAGTTATCCGCTTAACTGTGCTAACTATGCTTTGTGCATCATGTTTGTCACTAAAGTTTGTTGGTGCATACATCTGTCGTCTTCGTCTTGTATCGAGTCTTGTTCAAGATATGTTAGATCAGGGCGCGTTGTACAAGAAAATAGAAGATTTTAGTGTGAATTATAGGTGATTTCGCTTGAGATATGTGATTCTGCTTGAAAGTGTCATGTACCAATTCAAGCGAAATCAGACTTGTTAATTCCACTTGAAATGGCATGTGTCACCTTCAAGCAAAATCAGAAGCCTATATAAAGGCATTCCAAGCGAAATCATGAAAAGAGTTCTTGATTTGGATACCGAGGTGCTGCCGGTTTATCCTATGATTGTACTTGTTGTTATATCAATCAGAAAGTTGTTTAAAGTGATTTGCAAGCTGTTTCGAAGTCTGTTTCTTAGTTTCCGCCTCTGAAACAGATCAAGAGTTCCTTTGATTGACTCGTTCGGGTCGCTACACGATCCTACAATTGGTATCAGAGCTCAGGAGGAGGAGTTCTTACCGATTCAACTCAAAATTTCTGTATTCTACACTTTCTTTTCAAAATCAACAAGTTTTTCCGGTTAAAATCAGCTAATTTTCTCATATATCGTGTAAAACTGCATTTTAACAAACCCTTGAGAGTTTCAGAATAAAATTCGGCCTAAAAATGGTAAAAATGGACCTAAGTTGTGATTCCGCTTGAACGAACATTATCTGATTCCGCTTCAAAGTCATTATTCCGCTTGAGAAGTTCAAGCGAAATCAGTGATTCTGCTCGAAATAGTTTTTATTCTGCTTGAAAAACGGTATTCCGCTTGAAAAGTTTCAAGCAAAATCAGTGATTTCGCTTCAAACGTTATTCCGCTTAAAATTCAAACGAAATCAAGTGATTCCATTTGAACTTGTTATTTCGCTTAAAATTTAATCTCGCTTGAAGTTGTTACATCATATGATTCCGCTTGAAGACCTTTGTGACAACCCGTAACTTTGAGATAAAAACTCGTTCGTTTCATTTTTTTATTAAATCCTACGTGTTGCTAATTGATGAAATAATTACATTTTATCCATATCACGTTGAACCGACCTGAAGCGTTTGAACTAAGTGCACGTCGATTCGACCCACTCGCATAACTGGAATCTTACGGAGTCGAACCATAAACTTGACAAATATGCATGTATTAGATTAGTTGGTGATTAATACATTCTTGTTTAAATATATATATATATATAAATTAATAAAAATAAAAGAAAAATGCAATAAAAAATATGTGAATGTTTGACAAATTGCCGCCTTTCTTGGTCCTTTCTGTTGCTTTCCTTCCTTTGGTCGACCCCCAGCCCAGCATACATCAAAACTCCAGCCCAAAATCCATTCGGCCCACCCTATTCTCCAACCGCCAAACCTTGACATTATATATTCGTGAGATGAGAGTTCATGCGCAACCCCACGGCAGCAGCAAGGTTTCACCCCCTCACATACCGGTACGATCTCCCTCTCCGGCGAACATCACCTTCTTCTCCGGCGAGTTCGACCTCTGACGAGCACCGGTAAGATCTCGATCTCTCTCTCGTCCATAGTTCTAGTTTAAAGACTCGTCATGGTTTCGGTTCAAGTCGCATAGTTACGTCTATGCGTAGCCTACTCATGCGATCTAGGTGTTTGATGATACGTAGTACCGCACTTGATTGTTTATGTTATGTGAGCGTTACTAACATGTATACACCTGTGAATGCTTACGTGCCATGATTAACGAGTATGTATATATGTATACACGGAAACTGATTATAGAAATAGATGTATAATGATGTAATGAACGTACATACATATGTGTAATTGAAAGAACTATAGTTTCACATGAAAGCCATCTGTAGACATGAATGTAAATCTGTGAAGAATATGTATGGTCCATGGATGTGAATATATATATATGTCATACATTATATCTGAATGAAAACGTAGGGAGTATGTTTCGATTCGATCTCAACTTAAAACCTTGCAAGAAAAGAGGTTATACATGAAACTGTATGAATATATATTTATATTCGATCAATGATGATGTTATGTGATAATTGTGTTTCATGACTTGCATGCTAGGTTGTAACTGTTGTATGTGAATTATTGGTATTAATTTGAGGATGATGTATGTAGCATGTTAGGTGATCTCGGTTATAACCAGTAGGAATACATATATATGGTAGCCGGTTAGTAGTTGTTGTTAATCATAATCATATTCGATGTTCTTGTTGTTAACTGTTGACTTGATGAAAGGGGTATTAATCTATAGTATCGGTTGGTTGTTGTTCTTGTTGTTGATATTGTTAAACAGTAATTAGGGAGCTTTTCATAAACTAAAATGTAATCGGTTATTACATGTGGACGTGCATGCTTTATGAATATGTGTTGCTATGTGTTGATATGATCCTAGGAATGATTGTAGGTTGTACAAATACTAGACATAATGATTGTAAATACTGCACATGGTTTCATAATGGGATTTAGTTGGGGTCATTATGCAACCTATAGCTTAGTGGCCAACATGTTAGTCAAACCCATTACTAAATTTCGGTCCAATCATAACATGGGGCAATAGTCAATGTTGGCCATCATTTGTAAATTTTATAATAATAAGTTATCACAAGAATCAAAGGTATTTGTTGTCTGTATGTGTGCGAATAGGTGATGGTGATGATAAACAATGGTCGAATGAATTGTCAAATCATTGGTTGGGTTGGTTATAAAGGGAGTGGGCTGTGCATGTGGGTAGCCGCACATCTGGTGTGGGCCGCCCCATTCTATTGGGCAACACAGTTAGTTAATGCTCACACATGTAATAGTAGATTTTAAATGGACATAAGTCACAAATTGTATGTGGGTCGAAGGGTTATAACAAATGAATTAATTGGAGCTGGGCCGGGATATATCTTAAGGACTATATTAAGTTATGTGATACTGTTCATGTAATTTTATGAAGTATGTGTGGTTATATGAAACGTGACTATGTGCTACTTGAATACATAATTAATAGTATGCGAATCTGATTAGATGTAATAATTATAATAGGACGCGATTGACCAAAAGTTATTTTAGCAAGTAGACTATCTGCCGAGCAAACCAAGGTGAGTTCACACAGCCAAGGCATGGGTTCCCAGGGTGGGAATGGGTTGGATTATTTATTTGTGTTTACCTAGCACATGGAACTTATTTATATGGTCCTCGGGTGAGGAAGGGTTATTGATAAGATACAACTAGACTAATGGTACTAAATTGAACTGATCTTCGCACACACGCCAGGGTTGGCCGCGATATTATGACTAATCTTCGCACACATGCCTAGGAAGGCCGCGAACTATACACTAAACTTCGCACACATGCCGGGTGGCCGCGATACAAATATACCTAGTCTAGAATACTTGGGAACTATCCCTAATCTTCGCATACATGCCTAGAGGGCCGCGATACGAACTAATACGACACATGACTTAATGAACGAACACCAGGCTTACTATACTATTACGATTGAACTATTAACTGTGTACTCGCTCAACTTTGTTGTTGACTCGTTGTTGCATGCCTTGCAGGTCGTTAGGTATTTCAGGAGCTTGCACGAGGAGGCGTGGACGTTGTGGGACATGGACTGTTGAGTTCCATGTTAAACTTATGAACTTTTAACTTATCTTTTAGGTTTTAAACTTTATGCTTCCGCTGATAACTTTAACTTGGTTGAATTGTTTTGACACCAATTATATCGTTTGGATTGGACTTTTATTTACTTAATTTATATTGTTCAATATGATTGGTGGCTGGATCCTGGTCATGTCACGCCTCCAAGCGGTGGAACTCCGCGTGTGGATTTTGGGGGTGTGACAGATTGGTATCAGAGCCATTGGTTATAGAGAACTTGGTTTTAATATGGGAAAACATTTTTATTAAAACCAGACTATAACCAGAACAGTGCTCTCAACGATCCACAACGACGCTTCGCTCCACGTGCAAGACTCGACATCCTAGGTAATATGGTTTGTGTTTATTACCTGCATGCTAGAACTATATAGAACTTTGCTCGTGTTACGCTTAGATACACATGACACTATAGCATGAGAATCCCTACGTGCTTACTCCTTTCTGTCATCGCCCTATTCGCGAACCATTCTCACTTACGCTACTTTTACTATGAAGATCATGTCTGGACGAATTAACATGACTCAAGCCCAGCTAGAGGCTCTCGTTCAAGCTCAAGTTGCTGCGGCACTTGCAGCTGCTCAAGCAGGTAGTATACCCTGCAGTATAGACTCACATTAGGATCCTTAGATCCCCATTAACTCTTGTATTTAACTTCGTCCTATGCGTACACAATAGGTCAACACGCGCAGCAGCCTGTCTGCACTTTCAAGAACTTCATGGACTGTCGTCTAAGCTCATTCAGTGGCACCGAGGGGGCAGTGGGACTCCTCCATTGGTTTGAGAAGCTAGAATCAGTGTTTGAAATGTGCGAATGCCCTGAGGCTCGCAGGGTCAAGTATGCCACTGGCACGTTGGAAGGGATTGCGCTCACATGGTGGAACGCGCAAGTACAGATCCTAGGGTTGGCAGCTGCTAACGCCACACCTTGGGAGGATTTCAAGGAATTGATTAAGCGTGAGTACTGCACACAAGACGACATTCACAAGCTGGAGAATGAGCTTTACAACTTGAAGATGACGGGGTCAGAGATTGAGGCTTACACGAAACGGTCGAACGAACTAGCCATCTTATGTCCAACAATGGTAGACCCCCCAGTTAAACGCATTGAGTTGTATCTCAAGGGGCTTGCGCCAGAGATTCAGAGCCACGTGACGTCGGCTAACCTCAACAACATCCAAGACATCCAACGTCTTGCTCATCGACTCACCGATCAAGCAGTGGAACAGAACAAGCTGCCAAAACGCATCAGTGCTACCACTACTGCTGCTACTACTCCTACCACACCCAGTGACAACAAGCGGAAATGGGATGGGGATTCCAGCAAGGGATCAGTTTCCGTTCAGTCTCAAGCACAGCAGCGCAAGACTAATGACTACCAGAGTCCGAGTCAGCAATCATCAGGCAGTCAGGGGCAGGGTGGATATCGGGGAATTCACCCACTGTGTAACGGGTGCAACAGACATCACAGTGGTCAGTGTCGCAAGGGCTGCTGTCAAAGATGTCTCAAGATGGGTCATGAGGCTAAAGATTGTAGAAGCTCACGGCCAGCAAATCAGAACCAGCAACCGCAACCGCAACCACCAGCTCCACAAAACCAGCAGCAGCAGCAGCAACAGCGAGGCAACAGGGGATGCTTTCAGTGTGGTGCTGAAGACCATTTCAAAAGAGACTGCCCCCAGCTGAATCAGAATCAGAACAACAACCAAGGAAATGGGAACAACAATGGGGGTAACAACGACGGCAATGGTGCTAGGGGACGTGCCTTCGTGATCGGTCAGGGTGAGTTCCTACTTGACGACTTTTGTGTTACTGTTTTATTTTATTCGGGTGCCGATACTAGTTTCGTGTCTTTAAAAGTTAGTCAAATTTTTAATCGTACCCCAACACTTCTGAACACCAAGCGCATAGTAGAACTAGCAAACGGTAAAAGTCTAGAGGCCACACACATAGTTTAGGGTTGCAATCTTGTTCTTGCCGATCAGACCTTTTCTATCGACCTCATTCCTATCGTTCTGCGAGATTTCGGGACGAAATTCCAAACCAACGGGGGGATGATGTGACACCCGAAGAAAAACCAAGAAACCACGCCACTTAACTAGCTTCCTCAGTAACCACGTACTAAATTTCGGGACGAAATTTCTTTCAACTTAGGGATGATGTGACAACCCGTAACTTTGAGATAAAAACTCGTTCGTTTCATTTTTTTATTAAATCCTACGTGTTGCTAATTGATGAAATAATTACATTTTATCCATATCACGTTGAACCGACCTGAAGCGTTTGAACTAAGTGCACGTCGATTCGACCCACTCGCATAACTGGAATCTTACGGAGTCGAACCATAAACTTGACAAATATGCATGTATTAGATTAGTTGGTGATTAATACATTCTTGTTTAAATATATATATATATATATATATATATATATATATATATATATAAATTAATAAAAATAAAAGAAAAATGCAATAAAAAAATATGTGAATGTTTGACAAATTGCCGCCTTTCTTGGTCCTTTCTGTTGATTTCCTTCCTTTGGTCGACCCCCAGCCCAGCATACATCAAAACTCCAGCCCAAAATCCATTCGGCCCACCCTATTCTCCAACCGCCAAACCTTGACATTATATATTCGTGAGATGAGAGTTCATGCGCAACCCTACGGCAGCAGCAAGGTTTCACCCCCTCACATACCGGTACGATCTCCCTCTCCGGCGAACATCACCTTCTTCTCCGGCGAGTTCGACCTCTGACGAGCACCGGTAAGATCTCGATCGCTCTCTCGTCCGTAGTTCTAGTTTAAAGACTCGTCACGGTTTCGGTTCAAGTCGCATAGTTACGTCTATGCGTAGCCTACTCATGCGATCTAGGTGTTTGATGATACGTAGTACCGCACTTGATTGTTTATGTTATGTGAGCGTTACTAACATGCATACACCTGTGAATGCTTACGTGCCATGATTAACGAGTATGTATATATGTATACACGGAAACTGATTATAGAAATAGATGTATAATGATGTAATGAACGTACATACATATGTGTAATTGAAAGAACTATAGTTTCACATGAAAGCCATCTGTAGACATGAATGTAAATCTGTGAAGAATATGTATGGTCCATGGATGTGAATATATATATATGTCATACATTATATCTGAATGAAAACGTAGGGAGTATGTTTCGATTCGATCTCAACTTAAAACCTTGCAAGAAAAGAGGTTATACATGAAACTGTATGAATATATATTTATATTCGATCAATGATGATGTTATGTGATAATTGTGTTTCATGACTTGCATGCAAGGTTGTAACTGTTGTATGTGCATTATTGGTATTAATTTGAGGATGATGTATGTAGCATGTTAGGTGATCTCGGTTATAACCAGTAGGAATACATATATATGGTAGCCGGTTAGTAGTTGTTGTTAATCATAATCATATTCGATGTTCTTGTTGTTAACTGTTGACTTGATGAAAGGGGTATTAATCTATAGTATCGGTTGGTTGTTGTTCTTGTTGTTGATATTGTTAAACAGTAATTAGGGAGCTTTTCATAAACTAAAATGTAATCGGTTATTACATGTGGACGTGCATGCTTTATGAATATGTGTTGCTATGTATTGATATGAACCTAGGAATGATTGTAGGTTGTACAAATACTAGACATAATGATTGTAAATACTGCACATGGTTTCATAATGGTATTTAGTTGGGGTCATTATGCAACCTATAGCTTAGTGGCCAACATGTTAGTCAAACCCATTACTAAATTTCGGTCCAATCATAACATGGGGCAATAGTCAATGTTGGCCATTATTTGTAAATTTTATAATAATAAGTTATCACAAGAATCAAAGGTATTTGTTGTCTGTATGTGTGCGAATAGGTGATGGTGATGATAAACAATGGTCGAATGAATTGTCAAATCATTGGTTGGGTTGGTTATAAAGGGAGTGGGCTGTGCATGTGGGTAGCCGCACATCTGGTGTGGGCCGCCCCATTCTATTGGGCAACACAGTTAGTTAATGCTCACACATGTAATAGTAGATTTTAAATGGACATAAGTCACAAATTGTATGTGGGTCGAAGGGTTATAACAAATGAATTAATTGGAGCTGGGCCGGGATATATCTTAAGGACTATATTAAGTTATGTGATACTGTTCATGTAATTTTATGAAGTATGTGTGGTTATATGAAACGTGACTATGTGCTACTTGAATACATGATTAATAGTATGCGAATCTGATTAGATGTAATAATTATAATAGGACGCGATTGACCAAAAGTTATTTTAGCAAGTAGACTATCTGCCGAGCAAACCAAGGTGAGTTCACACAGCCAAGGCATGGGTTCCCAGGGTGGGAATGGGTTGGATTATTTATTTGTGTTTACCTAGCACATGGAACTTATTTATATGGTCCTCGGGTGAGGAAGGGTTATTGATAAGATACAACTAGACTAATGGTACTAAATTGAACTGATCTTCGCACACACGCCAGGGTTGGCCGCGATATTATGACTAATCTTCGCACACATGCCTAGGAAGGCCGCGAACTATACACTAAACTTCGCACACATGCCGGGTGGCCGCGATACAAATATACCTAGTCTAGAATACTTGGGAACTATCCCTAATCTTCGCATACATGCCTAGAGGGCCGCGATACGAACTAATACGACACATGACTTAATGAACGAACACCAGGCTTACTATACTATTACGATTGAACTATTAACTGTGTACTCGCTCAACTTTGTTGTTGACTCGTTGTTGCATGCCTTGCAGGTTGTTAGGTATTTCAGGAGCTTGCACGAGGAGGCGTGGACGTTGTGGGACATGGACTGTTGAGTTCCATGTTAAACTTATGAACTTTTAACTTATCTTTTGGGTTTTAAACTTTATGCTTCCGCTGATAACTTTAACTTGGTTGAATTGTTTTGACACCAATTATATCGTTTGGATTGGACTTTTATTTACTTAATTTATATTGTTCAATATGATTGGTGGCTGGATCCTGGTCATGTCACGCCTCCAAGCGGTGGAACTCCGCGTGTGGATTTTGGGGGTGTGACAACCTTATTTCGCTTGAAGCTTGATATCGCTTGAAAAAGTATTCCGCTTGAAAAGTGTTGTTTTTGATAAACGTGTTACCGAATCATGAGTGAAGAATTTTACAACGCGTTTGCCACATCCACGACTACTCCAACTTCCATTGCTCAAAACATGAATTTGGAAAATGAAACTGGAACATTGCAAAAACCCCCAAAGCTAATGAGCATTGAGGAGTATTACAGTTGGAAAGATAGATTTGAAAACTGGGTTCAAGCTAACCATCTGAGATCTTGGGAGTGTATTCTGAAAAAGTATGTCCTACCACGTACTGATCTGCAAGTTGAAAAAATGATTTCTGAATTCAATGACCAAGAACGAGATATGTACAAAGCTGAAAAGAAGATGATTAGTCTACTTTCGCAAGCCATCAAAGAAGACATCTTTGTGTTGCTTCAACATGACAAAACTTCAAAATCAATTTGGGATGCTCTTAGAATCAAGTTTGAGGGAAGTGAGAAGATGATTAAAAGTAAAAAAGGCATTGCTTAAAAAAGAATTTGATCTCTTCACCAGTTTGCCCGGGGAATATTCAAAGAAACTAATTGAAAGATATTGCCACTTAGTGCGATCTATGTCTATGTTAAGCATAATCAAAGATCGTGAAGAATGGGTCGACAAGTTAGCTGACGCTTTACCTCAGAAAGAATGGGGTACATATTTGATGATCTTGAAAAACACCGGGGTATATGATGGTTTGACGATTTTTCAATTCATTGAGAAGATGAGTGTCAAGATCTTGAACAGTAAAAGATTGCGAGGATGAGTAATCTGAGTGGTCAACAAAACGTGAAAATGTATTACAAAGGCAGTGTTCAAGAGGTTGAAAGAAGCCCTAAGATTCAAACTACATTTAGTGCTGAAAATTCAACTGAAAATGTTGATCAAGGTTCAAACAATAGCAGTGGTTTCTCTTCATATCCAAGTGTGAATCCAAAGAGTTCAACATTAAGTTTTCACTCTCAAAGCTCAAAAACTGGAAATGGTTGTGTGATACAATGTGTGACAACCGGTAATTAACGCCTTCTAATTACGCGATTAACAAACGTTTAAGACGATAAGAAACAGTGTTTAAGGCACATATTAACTAAATTAGGATATTGAAATGCCTAGGAACGCTTATCTAACCCTACAGTACGCGCATGGTGGTTTTCGGGAAATCTGCTAAGCGTTAAACGATAACGAACTAACACCGTACAAAATACTGACAACGCCGTTGATTACGAAGTTTATATATATTACATATACTTATGGATTTTGTTTTGCGAAAATATTATGCTTTCAAACAACACAAAACGCGAACGAAAAACGCGAAAACAGTAACGCACCGTCAATCAACGACAAAACGGAAGCACCGGACTCGAAATTCGTCTCAATGTTAATAAATTATGATATATTTTACTTCGTTTTTAATTTTTATTATCCGTAGTTGAGAATGAACCGAAAAACGGGTTATAAACGACAACCGAAGTGTTATACGCGATTTAACGTGACTGAAAGACGTATGCGTTTATTAATGGCGTACAGCACAATTTCACGAACTTTTGACCCTAAAACTCTATTTTACAACAATACACGGTGAATTCGGGTTTTGACAATGGGTTCGTAGGAACGAGCGGGCCAGTTAGAACACGAGATTGGGCTTGTGGGCCTTGGGCCCAAGCCTAAAGCCCACTATCTAATCCGAAGTATAAAAGGGAATGAGAAACTCTAAATCACCATTTTGATCAGCCGTTTACACACTACTCTCCTCTCTCAACATTCCTTAACTACCTTATCCTTTACATCTATCTTTCTACCCTAACCCCAAACTCAAAAACACAGACATCAACAAAAAACAAATTGCAGACATAATCCACTCCCCCTCTCTCTCTCTCGATCCACACTTTAACCCCACATCTGGTCCCTACTTCTCCTTCTCTGGCGAAAACCAGCAAAACCACTAGAGCCACCGGCCGGTTGCCGGTCATTGGGTCTCCAGTGGTTCAACCCGTCGGCATACAACCCCCCTCGACTTCTCGGTAAACCACACCTCAAATCATCATCTTCCACCTGTTACACACATACTGAGATTAGAACGGACGAGCTTGAGTAGAGACAGAGAGAGAGAGAGAGAGAGAGAGAGAGAGAGAGAGAGAGAGAGATCGGGAGAAGAGGGGAACGGCAAGGTCGCGTGCGGCGGCGGTAGCGGACGTCGGCGACGGCGAGGTGGTGATGTTTTGTTCGAGTTGACGAGTATTCCGATTCAGGACGTGTATCAAGTTCGGGTCAGATTTGATAAGTGCTCGAGTCAGATTTGATAAGTGCTCGAGTCAGATTCAAGTCGTTTGGAGTCTCGGGTTTGGTCAACAGAAATTCCGAGTCAGTTCGGTAAGCACATCTCCACTCGACCCTATTCCAGATCATTGGATCTGCGAGTTTTCTTTAAATTTTCCTTTCTTTTGTTTTCCAGTAACGACAAACGATGGTGATAGAGATGATGACCGATAATGATGATGGTGTGAACATCAGTTGATGATGAAGTTCGAGTTTTCAAGTTTGTTTGGATGTTCGGGTTAAATACAAGTCAAACTCAGCCAACACCAGGTCGACTCAGTCAACGCCGGGTCAACTCAAGTCAAACAGGTCAGCCGAGTCCACCCGGTCAACTCGGTCAAACCCGAGTTAACTCGGGTCAACAACTGGTCAAACTTTAGTTTCGGCCAGTTTCGGGTGTCACGGATTCTGGTCAGCGGTTCGGGTCAACTATAGTCAACTGGTCAGCCGCGGTTCGGGTGCGGTTCGACGAGCCAGATTTTGGTTCAGTTCGACTTGGTCAGTCAACGGTCAAACTCGGTCAACTGAGGTCAATCTCAGTCAACACGAGACGCGGGAAAGATTTAATTGACGCGAAATTCTGAAATTATTGTTATAGATTGTAGATTTTTAGATTACGCGACCGAGCTTGACCCGTTTCAATTTAGTATTAGTTTATATTTATTATACTTGACGTGAAATTTATATATATTGGTTGTTGAAAAATTGTTGAGATTTGATAAATGCGACAACTTTTATTGTCGGGTTATTCCAAAAACAGAGGAAACTCTGCCTGATTTTCGTTAAAAACTCGACATACGAAACGTATTTTGATATAAAAACGGCGCTTGTCGGAATCCAATGTATTTTATAAAAATAAATATAAGCGTAAGTTTATTTTTGGCGTCGTTTCATAATCTATAAACTGAATTTATAACATTTCGACAAACCACAAGTTACTAGTCAACGGAACTCGAAAACTTATATAAAATGAATATAAATATTTATATTTATTTTCAAAACGCATTGAAACTCGGATACTTTCACGACAAAAGCATAATTAGTTATGTTTAATTCAAACGACGTTACTTCGTATACTTTTATAAAAATAAATATAACGTTTTATATTTTTTTCAAACGACGAAATTCGTAAATTATATTTCAAACATTTAATGTTCGGAAACCATATAAAATAAATATAATTATTTATATTTCTTTCAATCGTCTAAAATCCGAATTCTTCTAAAATAAATATATTTGTTATATACGTTTCAACGTCAAGTTTTCGTATATATATATATTTGTTTACATCTTACGAAAACTACAACGGTATAGTACCGCACCACATACGACATTTCGGATACGTACCACTATTCACCTACGCATTCTAACCGCGACGACTAACACAACTTTGTACATATTTTGTTATATATAAATACATACATATATATATATATATATATATATATATTCTAAATCACTCAGAAAAACTAAATCGATTTCGAAACTTAGTTTCTATCCCGATTAAATGGGATCATATAACCATAGATTGGTTATTCTAAATCAAAATAATAACACCTTTATAGAATCGTTTAGTTAACGATCCGGTAGAGCTCGGACACGTAGTTTAACTACGTTGCTTTGTTAGAATCTTATAAGTATTCCTTCGTAGGAATGTCGTAGTTGCACGCTAGCTACTTCACGTTCTTGGAACGACACTACGGAATCACACTAAGCTAGCTTTGCACGGGAATGTCAAGGTGAGTTCATAACCCCCACTTTTTACGGTTTTACATTTTTATAAATGTTTTCGGTGGTGGAAAGACATGCAAGTTTTTGCAAAAGAAAACACTATTTCGATGAATGAAAACACGTATTTATAAACCATGTTGCAAATGAATTTCAACGAACTCGAAAGGTTTACGAAAGGTTTATACTAAACATACCGGTTTTACAAAACAAACGCGTATTTTCGCAAACATGCATGATTTTCATGACTAGTGACGAGAATGTCCTAGTTACAACAACGGGAATGGGTTGGCCTGCGTACGAAAAACGAGACAACTCAGTGAGATCATGTCCCCCTTTTCTTTCAATGTTTCGGTTTACAACTTTCGGGGGGAAATACATGTCAAACTTAGGTATGATTAAGTTATGGAATGAACTCTTAGATCATGTGAGCATAGGCTGTAACTGAGGTGCCATTAATCCTTTTGAGGACCAAGGAACAAAGGTTAGATCTAATGGGTACGGGTGAGCCCCACTCACGGTCCATGGGTGACCACTAGAGTGCTGTTGTGTCCATCATCGAGAGTTCGACACTTAAATTGCCTACGCGGGTTGAGTACCTCCTATGTCGTCGCATATATTAATGTCCTCGCGAAACATTAATGATCAACATGTTCATAGACGCTTTACATACCAACTTACAACACTATAACTTTCAAATGTTTTTAATATTCATTTGACGCAAACTCATAATACATGTATTTACAAACTTTGATGATGTTTTCAACTTATGTACAAGTAAGAGGACGTGTTGGTCCTGCTTACAAATACTCTTTTCGGCTCGGCCCATTCTCTCTCGTGCAATGCACGAAGACTCTTGTGGGCTAGACCCACAATTTTCATATAACATGCCAAGAAACTGATTTTACTAAATTTTCTCCACAGCTTTTAAACCGGTATACAAAAAGATTTATTTTAAATCTTTTCAAAACAAACTATGAACTCGCTCAACTTTATGTTGACTTTTTCGCATGTTCTTTCTCAGGTTACATTTTTTTTAAAACTATGGAACGGTTGGAATAGGAGAACCCACGGGATTTCGAGTACTCAACGGCGTTCATTTTCTAGAAGTCTTGCATTATTTGCTTCCGTTGTGCAATGAAGATACCGGTCCAGTCACGCCAAGCTCTGATATTTCGGGGTGTGACAGATTGGTATCAAAGCTATAGGTTTCAGCGAATTAGGTTTCTGTAGAGATACCTTGGCTCTAACCTTACTTTCCTCTGGGAACTTAGATTGTTAAGTCTTTGAATACATACAGAACGCCTAGAACTCAAATATGGGTTTCCAACCGTTGCCGAAAAAATGAATCAACAGTTTTGGTTTAAAAAAAAATACACTAGTGTTGAGTTGATACACGATACACGAAACGATTACACACAGTAAGCAAAACCTGGAGGGTTTTGATAACACGCACATAGGACCTTTGGAAAACTCTTGATGAGAAACTTATGTCGAAACTCATTAAAGGTCCTCACTTAGAAACCGTGACTAACAACTCGGGCAAACACCATTATATTATATTGTCTATGCTATTTTAATTACCCGAGCAGATAACCAACGTGGAACGAAACGCTATTGCGCAACTATACGTGAAACTTAAACTGGACGTCAGCGGACGTCGAAGTATATATCACACACGACTTTCAAGGCAAGGCCTTTGGAAAACACGATTGGGCATGGCAACAACGATGCTAATCCCGTCAGCGGGGGAACTAGTGATCGAAACGCGGCAAATTGCCAAGTGATCCTACAAGCAACATGAATCATGCTGAGGTACGTTGAAACAAGATTTCTTAACGATCGATACTTAGTCTAAAGAGACTCGCAACTATTAGCGCTGCAAAAGAAGTCACATGTCTTCGCACTCCCCCTACCTCATTAATGGCGATTACGCAATGTTCGACATTCCATGGTAATGTCACCTAACAACCAGTCCTCACACGAAATTCCAGGTAAAGTCCTTAAGTTTCTTTTGTTGAAATTTCGACTTCTTACATATAGTGAGTAGATTTTTGCATTTCTACTCCCCCCTAATGATCGTTGCACCACAAAGATTTTCTTTCATGATAACGAACACTTAATTGCTTCATTCTTGAAAAATTCATATGTTACACATGTGTTGTTCGTTACGCATGAGGCTTCGCTCGAAATTGTTGCTTTATCAACGTTTAATATTGTTTCGCTATGTCGAATTTTACATTGTGATTTGGATAATCGTATTATTGCAAAACGTTGACTCTTTGATATCGGGTCAACGAACTAGTTGAAACTCATTTCCTTTCAAGCTACATACATGGTTTTTCGTTGTAACCATGTCGAAATTTTCTTGTTGATACATGCATCCATTGTTGGATTGTGCTTAAACCAAGTTCAGTTGTTTTAACTTGCTCGTAATATATATTCGATTAAGGATTCCATATGATGGATTGAGGCCATCATATTCGAAATAATCCCAACAAGCACTTCATTTGCTTTGAACCACAACATGCTTGTTTGGTCTTCGACTTCATTGAATCGTTTCTTTGATCACGATCACCTTGTGGTGGCATTTTTCACAAGTTTGAAGCTTGCGCTAATCTCGTTGCTCACCTCATGTACGGATTTAATTATTTATTTATTTGTTTATTGACATTAAATCCGCTTTGTTGATTTATCATGTTAAAGCAATCTTAACACAATCGTGTGTTAAGATAATGGTATACAAATTTATGTCATATTTCGGTGTACCTCTTAACGATTCTTTCAGCATCGATCGAACATTTTGTGATATCTATTACTTTTTCATTTTCGATCGAAAAACATTATTTATTTGTTTCGTTTTCAATTGAAATTCCTATGAGAATTGTTTGAAACAGTCATTCAGATTTACTTCGTTGAATATCTCACTTGATTTCAAAACAAGGTGATGCTTGTTTAGTCACCACTATTATTGTATTATTTCGATCACTACGACACCTTGTGGTGTCGGTATAAACTTGTAGCTTGGGCCAATCATGATCGAGCGTTTCATGCAAAAGACGGTGATGCTTCTTCGGTCACCGCTATTATTGAATTGCTTCATTCACTACGACACCTTGTGGCATCACTATACACTTATAGCATGTGCTAATCACGATCAGCCGTCTCATGCAAAACTATATATGCTTTTCGTTTGACACATCATTTAAGTAGTCTTAATGCAACTATGTATTAAGACAATGATACACCAGGTTCGGTTGTATTTCATTTCGGTGTATCCTTGCAACTCAATAATGAAAACACGTTGATTTCATTCATTTATTGGTTCAATAGTTGACAAATCATTTTTATGATTTTATTTATTTGAGCTTGAAATTCGAGTTTCAATCATACAACAACCAACGCAAGTTTCCGTTGGTAGTGAATTTTACTGTTTCAAAAGTTGATTTGCATATTGTGAACGTTCATTTGGAATTCTATTGGTCGAAATTCCTCTTTTATTGAACCCCGTAAACTTGATCGCAATTGGTGATAATATCACTATGCTTCGTTCACTTGACATCGATTTCTAGAACAAAATCAGTTAAACCATTGGGTTCCTATTGATGCAAAATTTTCTTGCAATCACGTAATCTGAATAAGTCTTTATTCGATTACGCGGTCATTCATTTTGATATTATTCGGACTTACCTAGGAACGATACAACCATGAGGAGATAACATAAACTAAATTTCGAGGACGAAATTTCTGTAACAGGGGGAGAATGTGACAACCGGTAATTAACGCCTTCTAATTACGCGATTAACAAACGTTTAAGACGATAAGAAACAGTGTTTAAGGCACATATTAACTAAATTAGGCTATTGAAATGCCTAGGAACGCTTATCTAACCCTACAGTATGCGCATGGTGGTTTTCGGGAAATCTGCTAAGCGTTAAACGATAACGAACTAACACCGTACAAAATACTGACAACGCCGTCGATTACGAAGTTTATATATATTACATATACTTATGGATTTTGTTTTGCGAAAATATTATGCTTTCAAACAACACAAAACGCGAACGAAAAACGCGAAAACAGTAACGCACCGTCAATCAACGACAAAACGGAAGCACCGGACTCGAAATTCGTCTCAATGTTAATAAATTATGATATATTCTACTTCGTTTTTAATTTTTATTATCCGTAGTTGAGAATGAACCGAAAAACGGGTTATAAACGACAATCGAAGTGTTATACGCGATTTAACGTGACTGAAAGACGTATGCGTTTATTAATGGCGTACAGCACAATTTCATGAACTTTTGACCCTAAAACTCTATTTTACAACAATACACGGTGAATTGGGTTTTGACAATGGGTTCGTAGGAACGAGCGGGCCAGTTAGAACACGAGATTGGGCTTATGGGCCTTGGGCCCAAGCCTAAAGCCCACTATCTAATCCTAAGTATAAAAGGGAATGAGAAACCCTAAATCACCATTTTGATCAGCCGTTTACACACTACTCTCCTCTCTCAACATTCCTCAACTACCTTATCCTTTAGAGCATTCACATCCAAGGCATCATATTTTCAGTGTGGTGTTTTTAAAATATAAAAAGTATAAAAAGTGGTTGTGAGTGGAGGAGAGAGAAAATGTTACTGTTCATCTGTATATTTGGGGGGGCACTGTTCACCCACTATAATTTTTTAATATATATTGAAAGTGGTTGTGAGTGAAGACGAGAGAAAAATGTAATGATAAAGGTATAAAAATATTATTTAATTGAAAAGGAGAGAGAAAAAGTATTTATTTTTAGTGGAAATATATTGATATAGGAGTTGTTTTTTAGTGGAATGTATGTATAATTTTAGGGGGTTGGATGTGAATGCTCTTACATCTATCTTTCTACCCTAACCCTAACCCCAAACTCAAAAACACAGACATTAACAAAAAAAAATTGCAGACATAATCCACTCCCTCTCTCTCTCTCTCGATCCACACTTTAACCCCACATCTGGTCCCTACTTCTCCTTCTCTGGCGAAAACCAGCAAAACCACTAGAGCCACCGGCCGGTTGCCGGTCATCGGGTCTCCAGTGGTTCAACCCGTCAGCATACAACCCCCCTCGACTTCTCGGTAAACCACACCTCAAATCATCATCTTCCACCTGTTACACACATACTGAGATTAGAACGGACGAGCTTGAGCAGAGACAGAGAGAGAGAGAGAGATCGGGAGAAGAGGGGAGCGGCAAGGCCGCGTGCGGCGGCGGTAGCGGACGTCGGCGACGGCGAGGTGGTGATGTTTTGTTCGAGTTGACGAGTATTCCGATTCAGGACGTGTATCAAGTTCGGGTCAGATTTGATAAGTGCTCGAGTCAGATTTGATAAGTGCTCGAGTCAGATTCAAGTCGTTTGGAGTCTCGGGTTTGGTCAACAGAAATTCCGAGTCAGTTCGGTAAGCACATCTCCACTCGACCCTATTCCAGATCATTGGATCTGCGAGTTTTCTTTAAATTTTCCTTTCTTTTGCTTTCCAGTAACGACAAACGATGGTGATAGAGATGATGACCGATAATGATGATGGTGTGAACATTAGTTGATGATGAAGTTCGAATTTTCAAGTTTGTTTGGATGTTCGTGTTAAATACAAGTCAAACTCAGCCAACACCAGGTCGACTCAGTCAACGCCGGGTCAACTCAGTCAAACAGGTCAGCCGAGTCCACCCGGTCAACTCGGTCAAACCCGAGTTAACTCGGGTCAACAACTGGTCAAACTTTAGTTTCGGCCAGTTTCGGGTGTTACGGATTCTGGTCAGCGGTTCGGGTCAACTATAGTCAACTGGTCAGCCGCGGTTCGGGTGCGGTTCGACGAGCCAGATTTTGGTTCAGTTCGACTTGGTCAGTCAACGGTCAAACTCGGTCAACTGAGGTCAATCTCAGTCAACACGAGACGCGGTAAAGATTTAATTGACGCGAAATTCTGAAATTATTGTTATAGATTGTAGATTTTTAGATTACGCGACCGAGCTTGACCCGTTTCAATTTAGTATTAGTTTATATTTATTATACTTGACGTGAAATTTATATATATTGGTTGTTGAAAAATTGTTGAGATTTGATAAATGCGACAACTTTTATTGTCGGGTTATTCCAAAAACAGAGGAAACTCTGCCCGATTTTCGTTAAAAACTCGACATACAAAACGTATTTTGATATAAAAACGGCGCCTATCGGAATCCAATGTATTTTATAAAAATAAATATAAGCGTAAGTTTATTTTTGGCGTCGTTTCATAATCTATAAACTGAATTTATAACATTTCGACAAACCACAAGTTACTAGTCAACGAAACTCGAAAACTTATATAAAATGAATATAAATATTTATATTTATTTTCAAAACGCATTGAAACTCGGATACTTTCACGACAAAAGCATAATTAGTTATGTTTAATTCAAACGACGTTACTTCGTATACTTTTATAAAAATAAATATAACGTTTTATATTTTTTTCAAACGGCGAAATTCGTAATTTATATTTCAAACATTTAATGTTCGGAAACCATATAAAATAAATATAATTATTTATATTTCTTTCAATTGTCTAAAATCCGAATTCTTCTAAAATAAATATATTTGTTATATACGTTTCAACGACAAGTTTTCGAATATATATATATATATATATATATATATATATATATATATATATATATATTTGTTTACATCTTACGAAAACTACAACGGTATAGTACCGCACCACATACGTGAAACGTCCGTTTTTGCGTCTAGGAGAAATGACAACCAAAGACGCTAGAAAACATAAACTTTTAAAATATACGAATCTTTCACAACTCAAAAAGTAAATTACTTACTAGAGTAATTTAAAGACATCAAAAATACCAACTTTGATACATAGTAAAATTTTTACAAAAATTCGGCTTGACCTGTTCGTAAAACGAACGTGCCCCCTGTTTTTAACATAATAAACTAAACAACATACTACGATCCGTTTGACATTAAACTACTCAAAGCAAGTCGACAAGCTTTACAAATGTACGACTACTAACAAAGTTAAAAAAAATAACAAGTCATGGACCATAAAGATGAACATAAGCTAGCGGAAGCATTTGGTATAACATGACATGGACACGTGCTCGCTCCATTCCGCCGAGTCGCCTAAGTTGAGGATTTACCTACATTCAACAACAATACTTAAAAGTTAGTCATCACACTTGTTAATTATAATTCCTTCGTTTTAGTTCCATCCGCATATGAGCTTTCATCCTTTTTACACATTCGACTACCCAAATACTTGGGTATGGCATAAACACTCTCAACGAGAGTTAAGCATACACATTCGACCCGTTTAGTTGGGTTATTTGCTTTCAACATAAATTCTTCTTTCTATCCGTATAACGGATTAAACTTCTAGCATTCGTTATAGCATTCAAAACCACCCATTCGAAACGGATGGTAGCATTATTCTTATTCGACTTGTTCAACTAGAACCGGTCGACTCGCATAGCTTATCATAACCTTCGTTAGCATAACCAAATCCGCAATGGATTTGCTATTTCGCATTCGTTACAACATAACTTCTAAACCCTCTTCGATATATTTCCTTACATCTAAATCAATTTTTAATCCACAACGGAAAATAGTACGAATTCATATTATCATTAATATTATTCATAAATCCACTAGTAGAGTAAACGAAGTTCATAAGAACTTACCGGAGTTGTGCGCTCCTATTTCCTTTGCTTGGCTTGATTCTCCTCTTTTCTTCGACCTATAAGGTGCATCACATTCACGTTTAGCTTTCACATTATACATTGCTTTCACACATTTACATCATTACTATAACGTTCATTATTCGTATTCATATTTCATGCCATCATTAGATCATTAAAACTACAATTTCTCATGTTCATACATAACCAATTCGGCTCAAGCATTTCATCGAACACCTTATGTGCGTACAATCTTAACTAGCACAATATACAAGCATAGCAAACGCATCTCTACCAAGTCATTCTAAAATCATGGCAATACATCTCAAACACATAAATTCCTCAAATATTCAGATTATTATAACATCATTATGCATATATTAACCTTACCCATCATACTACATCAAGAATAAACACATGCATCATTATCTCTAATCATATCATCACAACTTCAAATGGGCCTATTTCATATGGCAAGAACGTAATAATCGCCTCTTCGCCCGTCCTCAGAGTTCGGCTAATCAGGTGTACGAGAAGATTAAAAGCTCAGTCAGACTTCGGTTGATGGGGTTCAAGTTTAAAGGTCAACCTGATCACAAGAAAGTTATGGAAACGTGGCAGATCCCGTCAAGGGCGCTGGATGAAGACCCGGGATAGCTTAGATCCTATGTAGTTGGTTTTCTGTTTTTTAGTTGGTGAGGGCTGTTTCTTTTTGGTTGTGTTTCTGTAACGAGTCGTTTTTGTTGGTTGGTTGTGTTTGTCGGGTTTTCTAGTCCTGGTTTGTCAGGCTAGCTGAGTGTGCTATTTCAGGCACACCTGTGTACTTATTGATTATTTATAAAATTTTACCGGGGTAACCCTTTACCCAAAAAAACTTCAAATGGGTTTTCACTAAAATCTTCATACCAAACTGAAGTCAACATGGTTTCTTGTTCTAGAGAGCAATTCAAACTCAGATTTATCACATTTGACACAAGAAATCGAGATTGGGTTTAACCCCTCATTCTACAAATCATAAATTCAGAAAATTAAACTCACCACTTCACTAGTTAGGGTTAGTTTTTCGCAAAAGAGGCCTCATGCATCGAATTTTCTTGTGATTTAGGCTTCAATTTCTTGATACATTGAGTTTAGGGTTTCCCTTCTCTTTGCCTGTTCTTGGTCGATCGATCCCCAGGGATCTTTTACTATCTTTTTGTGTTTTAATTTGGTTTTAGTAATTAAGTTTTATCATTTTGCACTTAACCCCTTACACTTAATTACTAATTACAATTCTTAATGTTTAACCACATTTAGCTACCATCTTGCCATACCTCCTTAACTATGTTAAGTTTACTATTTACCTTTATTATATATATATATATATATATATATATATATATATATATATATATTTTTTATCATTTTGGGGTGTTACAATACGACATTTCGGATACGTACCACTATTCACCTACGCATTCTAACCGCGACGACTAACACAACTTTGTACATATTTTGTTATATATAAATACATACATATATATATATATATATATATACATATATATATATATATACATATATATATATATATATATACATATATATATATATATATATATATATATATATAGGGGGCTGCTAGAATGAGAACCACCCCAAGTTGTAAGAACCGCAAGAACTACACCCCACGGAGCGCCGTTCGCCATGATTTTTTTTTACAAGTAGATGTGTGTATTATAAACACAGCCGTAAAATATCATGGCGAACGGCGCTCCGTGGGGTGTAGTTTTTTACACCACAAGTTTGGTGTTTTTTAATTTTTTTTCTTTTTTCTTTTTTTTTCACCAAACTTGTGGTGTAAAAAACTACACCCCACGGAGCGCCGTTCGCCATGATTTTTTACGGCTGTGTTTATAATATACACATCTACTTGTAAAAAAAAAATAATGGCGAACGGCGCTCCGTGGAGTGTAGTTCTCGCGGTTCTTACAACTCGAGGTGGTTCTCATTCTAGCGGCTCCCTATATATGTATATATATATATATATATATATATATATATATATATATATTCTAAATCACTCAGAAAAACTAAATCGATTTCGAGACTTAGTTTCTATCCCGATTAAATGGGATCATATAACCATAGATTGGTTATTCTAAATCAAAATAATAACACCTTTATAGAATCGTTTAGTTAACGATCCGGTAGAGCTCGGACACGTAGTTTAACTACGTTGCTTTGTTAGAATCTTATAAGTATTCCTTCGTAGGAATGTCGTAGTTGCACGCTAGCTACTTCACGTTCTTGGAACGACACTACGGAATCACACTAAGCTAGCTTTGCACGAGAATGTCAAGGTGAGTTCATAACCCCTACTTTTTACGGTTTTACATTTTTATAAATGTTTTCAGGGGTGGAAAGACATGCAAGATTTTGCAAAAGAAAACACTATTTCGATGAATGAAAACACGTATTTATAAACCATGTTGCAAATGAATTTCAACGAACTCGAAAGGTTTACGAAAGGTTTATACTAAACATACCGGTTTTACAAAACAAACGCGTATTTTCGCAAACATGCATGATTTTCATGACTAGTGACGAGAATGTCCTAATTACAACAACGGGACTGGGTTGGCCTGCGTACGAAAAACGAGACAACTCAGTGAGATCATGTCCCCCTTTTCTTTCAATGTTTCGGTTTACAACTTTCAGGGGGAAATACATGTCAAACTTAGGTATGATTAAGTTATGGAATGAACTCTTAGATCATGTGAGCATAGGCTGTAACTGAGGTGCCATTAATCATTTTGAGGACCAAGGAACAAAGGTTAGATCTAATGGGTACGGGTGCCATTAATATATGTCGTCGCATATATTAATGTTCTCGCGAAACATTAATGATCAACATGTTCATAGACGCTTTACATACCAACTTACAACACTATAACTTTCAAATGTTTTTAATATTCATTTGACGCAAACTCATAATACATGTATTTACAAACTTTGATGATGTTTTCAACTTATGTACAAGTAAGAGGACGTGTTGGTCCTGCTTACAAATACTCTTTTGGGCTCGGCCCATTCTCTCTCGTGCAATGCACGAAGACTCTTGTGGGCTAGACCCACAGTTTTCATATAACATGCCAAGAAACTGATTTTACTAAATTTTCTCCACAGCTTTTAAACCGGTATACAAAAAGATTTATTTTATATCTTTTCAAAACAAACTATGAACTCGCTCAACTTTATGTTGACTTTTTCGCATGTTCTTTCTCAGGTTGCATTTTTTTAAAACTATGGAACGGTTGGAATAGGAGAACCCACGGGATTTCGAGTACTCAACGGCGTTCATTTTCTAGAAGTCTTGCATTATTTGCTTCCGTTGTGCAATGAAGATACCGGTCCAGTCACGCCAAGCTCTGATATTTCGGGGTGTGACACAATGCAACATTGCATTGAATCTTCGAGAAGGTCAAAGCTTTTCTGAAGAAATTGCAAAAGATCACATGGCATTACTTGCAACTGTGCTACAATCATATGAAGGTTTGGTGGCAGGGAGGATCGAAAATCCTATGCTGACAAAGGAAGATTATGATCAGATGGACGCTGAAGAGATGGAGCTCATGGACATTAAATGGTGTTTAGCTAGTGTCCTGAGAAGAGTAGAAAAGTTCAAATTGATTACTGGAAGAAATGATTTTCTTGATGCATATGTTTCTACTTTAGGTTTTGATAAATCTAAAGTTACTTGTTTTCGATGCAGGGAGAAAGGTCATTTCAAGAGGGAAAGCAAGAATAGGAAAGCAAGTGAAGCAAAGAATCCATTCGGAAAAGATGATTACTATCGGAAAGCCATATATCAACAAGTTGGTCAACAACAACAACAAGAACCACAAGTGGCTCATGGTAGAAAGGTGATAGAAGATTCTTCAAAGAGAGCATGTTTAGTGAATCAAGAAAATTTCAGCTGGAATAAATACATTTCATCCGAAAGCAAAGCATGTCTAATCAATCAAGATGATGAAAGGTTACCTGAAGGTTTTAGCTGAGATATGTCTGTGGATGAAAAAGGAGAGTTTAAAGCTTTCATCGCTAAAATTGCAAAAGATCACATGGCATTACTTGCAACTGTGCTACAATCATATGAAGGTTTGGTGGCAGGGAGGATCGAAAATCCTTTGCTGACAAAGGAAGATTATGATCAGATAGACGCTGAAGAGATGGAGCTCATGGACATTAAATGGTGTTTAGCTAGTGTCCTGAGAAGAGTAGAAAAGTTCAAATTGATTACTGGAAGAAATGATTTTCTTGATGCATATGTTTCTACTTTAGGTTTTGATAAATCTAAAGTTACTTGTTTTCGATGTAGGGAGAAAGGTCATTTCAAGAGGGAATGCAAGAATAGGAAAGCAAGAATAGGAAAGCAAGTGAAGCAAAGAATCCATTCGGAAAAGATGATTACTATCGGAAAGCCATATATCAACAAGTTGGTCAACAACAACAACAAGAACCACAAGTGGCTCATGGTAGAAAAGTGATAGAAGATTCTTCAAAGAGAGCATGTTTAGTGAATCAAGAAAATTTCAGCTGGAATAAATACATTTCATCCGACAGCAAAGCATGTCTAATCAATCAAGATGATGAAAGGTTACCTGAAGGTTTTAGCTGAGATATGTTTGTGGATGAAAAAGGAGAGTTTAAAGCTTTCATTGCTAAAATTGTGAAAGAACCAGATATGTTTACCGAGTGGATGAAAGCTATTGGTGTTAGTATGAAGGATCAAGAAGAAAAGTCTGTTTCATCTGATGAAAGCTCACAAAGTTCAGATGAAAGTTCAGAAAGAGAAATTGTTTTTGATCAAACACCATCTGATTCTGGTTCTTCGAATGCTAGTTCTGACAAATCAATAGAATTTGATCAATCACAAACTGATGACAGTAGTGATGATGAGGAAGAAAGGCATATTGATGTTGCAAAATCTCATCTATCTCTTGAAAGCTTTCATTTTTATTTTGCAGATCGCTTGGAGAAGCTGAAGGAGAAACGAGCAGCAAAAGAACAAAAGCAAATGAAGTCTAAAAGTGTTGTTCAAAAGGTAGAAACTGTTCAAAATGAAGAAGTTAAAATTGTGGCTGAGGCGATTGTTGAAACTGAAAAGGTGATTGAAGCAGAGAAAATCGTTGAGGTTGAAAAGATTGTGGAAGTCATCAAGCCGTGCTTAAAATGTTCAGAACCTTGTAAGCAGTGTGCAGAAAAAGATGAGAAACTGAAAGAGTTAGAGAAGATGAAAGAACAATTGTTGTTCAATCTCAATTACGTGAAGGAGTCTTATGATGTATTGAATAGAACAGTAACTGGTCTTCAAAAGACAAACTCCAAAAGAGAAAATGCATTGACCATGACGAATGCTGTGATGATGACAAAACAAAAAGCTATAAATCATTACATTGAGGAATGTGCTAAGCTGAAACAAGAGTTGGAGACTGAGAAAATTGAGAATGAGAGAATCAGATGATTATTACAGAGTTATTCTGGTTCCAATTATCTTATTGATAGAATATATCCAACTGTTGCAGGTTTCGAAGCATTTCAGGATGAGAAGCCAAAGCAGAAGGATACTGGTAAGAAACCAAGTGTTAGGTATAACAAGTGTCCGCCTCCGATCTGGGAAGGTTATTCTCCCCGAAAACCAAATGAGGAGCAAGTCCAAAAAGCAGTCAATATAACGCTAAAATCCGAAACAAATGATGAATTACCAGAAAACATTGACGTCATTTTCACATCGTCTGACACTGATCATGAGTCTGAGTTAATTAAAAAGGTGGTCGATCAGGTGTTGGATACAGATGAGGAGTCTGAGTCAAAGTCTGAGTCTGGAGGTTCAAGTTCGACAGTCAACAGTCCAAAGACATCGGTTAAACAAGCTTACAGTAAAGAGTTTTTGTTATCAAAATCGAATTTGAATGATGAAACATTTGAAGTAGCATATACTTTGAATGATTCTGACAAATTATATTCTGACAAAGAGTTTCCAATAAGAAGTGTTCGTTTTGAAATGATTTAAAGGGTTTTCAAAATGACAGAAATTAATATTTCTGAAATAAAAGATTTAAATCTTATTGAAAAACCTAAAAAATACACTTTAAGAGTTCAACAACGATTAAACAAGAAAAAGGGTTACAATTCTGGTTCTGTTTTTCAAAAGAAACCAGACCATAATGGTAATTTCAAAAAGAAAGGTCTTGGTTTTATTCCACCTGAAAATTATAAAAATGAGAAAAATTCTAAAACAAAAACAAAATTTGTTTCAGGAGGAAGTGCTGAGGAAGAACAGAAGAAACCTTTCTAGAGACAATCAAACCAGGAGTTTCTTGCTGAGAAGAAAAGAAAAGGAACTGGAGTTTTTCACAGAAAGGATACTCGAACTTGTTTTAAATGCAATGAAGCTGGTCACATTGCATGGAATTGTCCGACGAATACTAAGACAAAACAGGGAATTTCTGAAAAACTTAAAGAAAAAGTTGTTGAGAAAGATGAACAACCAACTGAAAAGTTCAAACTTTTTGAAAATTCAACTTATGAAGTTGGTGAATGTTCTAAGAAAATTTTTTACAAAAAGAGAGCAAAAGACAACCAAATGTGGGTTGTTAAAAAGTTTTCTGAGAAAGTCGGCGATGACTCTGATTCCATAAAATCAGTGGAGCCACAAGATGAGATTAAAAAAGAGAATTCAGTGCCTTCAGTAGATGATGTTGATTTTCCATCTTCGAAGTAGGAGAATGTTAAACAAAAGGTTGGTAAGGTTGAGATCTCAAATCAATTCTATTCTGAAAAGAAGGAATTTGATGTTGAGAAACTTTTTAATGGTAATGTGAAAAAGATTTTTGGAAAAATGATTGAAGGTAAAGTTCAAGGGGTTAAAAATTTTTATGCAACAAAGAAAACAACTTATAACCCAACTGAACAAGAGTTAAAGTCACCCAAGGTTGGTAAGACTTGGGTGGAAATTCTTTTTCCTTAAAAATCTGACTTGCCGAAGATCCCAAGTTTGTAATCGTGGATCAAGAATCGGCATCCTTCTTGATAATTGATTTTGTGAAAGAATTTTATAATGATAAAATTTTTACAGGTTAAGTGTGACTTGCCGGAGCTTCCTGGTTGGTAAGTGTGAAGCAGGAATCGGCATCTTTGTTGGTAAAAGGAACTTGTGTATATGTTTTATTCCTACATGTGGTTAAATGGTTTGGATAAACTTACAAGTGGTAAGAGGTTGGATCTTACAAAGTGATTCGTCAAGGTCATTAGGTTGAACTTGATGTAATCTTCATATAAATGGTTGAAAAAAAAAACAGTGTGATGAATTGATCCCCGAACCTACAAGTGGTTAAAACAAAACATATTTTCCGGAAAAATCATTTTGATTAACACAAACTTAAGTGTTTTGACATCTTAATTGGAAAATAGTTTGTTGAAAGGGGGAGTTCTGATTGTTTATGCCTAGTGGATGACGATTTGAGGTGATTCGATATCAGTTGTCATTTTACTTGTATAGTTTGTTTTCAAATTTCTTTAAATGTGTTTGCATTTTAGGGGGAGTAAAAATTTCAGAAAATCCAAAAACATTAGAAAATTTGAAAAAGTCAAAAACATGATAAATGAAAAAAGAGTTTTGTTGTGAAAAAGAGGAAATGATAGTACATCAGTGGACTATCACAACATGCTAAAGAAATGGAAAGTTAAAATGTGATAAACAATCTCACTGCGGATATGCCAGTAGGTTTTTGCTCATTTAGTAGATTGTGACGAGATATAAACCTAAATTCAAACTTGCTTAATTTGTGGGTAACATTTCTTAGATATATGGGTAACCCCCGAAATCTTGTTTGAAAGGTCCCTCTTTTTGAGATACTAGGTCTTTATGCTTAGTGAAATCTGGGGTATTATCCCTGGACTTCTGCTGAATGGAAATTCTGACCTAGTCCCCGTATAATACTTTCCACATTGCTTGAAATATAGCGCCACCCTCAGCATAAAAAATGATGAAACATTGAAAAATGCTAATCATGTGCTGTTGAAGAAAAGATCCTCTAAAGGGGACAAACCAAAAGTCCAACCGTCATCTCCATGTTGAACGGAGGTTCTGACCTGAGCTCTCACGATTTCGCACCTAATCCCTTACAGATATCATCTAGGTATACTCACCTGTAAGACTGAATATTGGGATCTGGATACGGGAGTATATTCAAGTGGTGGGACACGCGGATAAGTTTAAGTGTTTAAGATACTAATCTCGTATCTCGAAACAGTTAAACTTTGTGTGAAAATTTAAGAGGACCAAGTTTGTAATCGTGGATCAAGAATCGGCATCCTTCTTGATAATTGATTTTGTGAAAGAATTTTATAATGATAAAATTTTTACAGGTTAAGTGTGACTTGCCGGAGCTTCCTGGTTGGTAAGTGTGAAGCAGGAATCGGCATCTTTGTTGGTAAAAGGAACTTGTGTATATGTTTTATTCCTACATGTGGTTAAATGGTTTGGATAAACTTACAAGTGGTAAGAGGTTGGATCTTACAAAGTGATTCGTCAAGGTCATTAGGTTGAACTTGATGTAATCTTCATATAAATGGTTGAAAAAAAAAACAGTGTGATGAATTGATCCCCGAACCTACAAGTGGTTAAAACAAAACATATTTTCCGGAAAAATCATTTTGATTAAGACAAACTTAAGTGTTTTGAAATCTTAATTGGAAAATAGTTTGTTGAAAGGGGGAGTTCTGATTGTTTATGCCTAGTGGATGGCGATTTGAGGTGATTCGATATCAGTTGTCATTTTACTTGTATAGTTTGTTTTCAAATTTCTTTAAATGTGTTTGCATTTTAGGGGGAGTAAAAATTTCAGAAAATCCAAAAACATTAGAAAATTTGAAAAAGTCAAAAACATGATAAATGAAAAAAGAGTTTTGTTGTGAAAAAGAGGAAATGATAGTACATCAGTGGACTATCACAACATGCTAAAGAAATGGAAAGTTAAAATGTGATAAACAATCTCACTGCGGATATGCCAGTAGGTTTTTGCTCATTTAGTAGATTGTGACGAGATATAAACCTAAATTCAAACTTGCTTAATTTGTGGGTAACATTTCTTAGATATATGGGTAACCCCCGAAATCTTGTTTGAAAGGTCCCTCTTTTTGAGATACTAGGTCTTTATGCTTAGTGATATCTGGGGTATTATCCCTGGACTTCTGCTGAATGGAAATTCTGACCTAGTCCCCGTATAATACTTTCCGCATTGCTTGAAATATAGCGCCACCCTCAGCATAAAAAATGATGAAACATTGAAAAATGCTAATCATGTGCTGTTGAAGAAAAGATCCTCTAAAGGGGACAAACCAAAAGTCCATCCGTCATCTCCATGTTGAACGGAGGTTCTGACCTGAGCTCTCACGATTTCGCACCTAATCCCTTACAGATATCATCTAGGTATACTCACCTGTAAGACTGAATATTGGGATCTGGATACGGGAGTATATTCAAGTGGTGGGACACGCGGATAAGTTTAAGTGTTTAAGACACTAATCTCGTATCTCGAAACAGTTAAACTTTGTGTGAAAATTTAAGAGGACCAATATACTGACAATCTAAGTGAATTGTTTAGAACTTAAAATGAAATGAAGCTTAACGGTGTTGGTGATTTGTCTCATAAACTGATATGATCCACTTACACAAACTTACAAAAATATTGTTTGTAAATACTTCTTTACTGCATTTCAGTTAAACTCTAAAATCCAAAAAGATTTTCAGTGTGTTTTAGCATAAATTTTGAAAAATCCAAAAAGATTTTCAACAACTGGTGTTGAAGAGCTGATTTTCAAAATTCCAAGTGCTAAACATGATGACTATTTTGTGAGGGTGAGTCTGTTAAATCTAAAAATGTTTGAATATTCTTCTACAAGTGGTCACATATATTCTGATTGTTTTTGGATAAGAAGAGTCTGAGTTGGTGCTTACATCTTAGTATTAAATTGTTAAAATTTATGGAACTTATGTTTGTGGAAGAGACTGTGCAGGTTTGAGTAACAGCTGGGTTAATCGATTCTGAGAAGCTTGTGTTTGAAGAGAGCCAGATTTCAATTCCTGAGTAGAATGAGAGACAGATTATGATCCTGAAGCAGATGATGCTGATGAACTTAAGGAATCAAGAGATCTGATCAAGAGAATTAGAAAGCTCAAGAGCCAGACTCAGATCCTGGAAGTTACTAGTATTCAAGAGGAATTTGTTGGTGCTGATAGAAAAAGTAAAGCCCAAAGACTGATAAAGATTGAAGATGAGAAGACTCGACACTTACGACTCGTCAACATCTGAGGGGGAGTCTGTTGGTGCATACATCTGTCGTCTTCGTCTTATATCGAGTCTTGTTCTAGATATGTTAGATCAGAGCACGTTGTACGAGAAAATAGAAGATTTTAGTGTGAATTATAGGTGATTTCGCTTGAGACATGTGATTCCGCTTGAAAGTGTCATGTACCATTTCAAGCGAAATCAGACTTGTTAATTCCGCTTGAAATGGCATGTGTCACCTTCAAGCGAAATCAGAAGCCTATATAAAGGCATTCCAAGCGAAATCATGGAAAGAGTTCTTGATTTGGATACCGAGGTGCTGCCGGTTTATCATGTGATTGTACTAGTTGTTATATCAATCAAAAAGTTGTTTAAAGTGATTTGTAAGCTGTTTCGAAGTCTGTTTCTTAGTTTCTGCCTCTGAAACAGATCAAGAGTTCCTCTGATCGACTCGTTCGGGTCGCTACACGATCCTACAAAGTTTGTATGTAATGAATAGAGTGACAGTATGAAATGTGATGCATATGTATATACGTTATATAAATCAGAAAGCAGTTTACGTCATCAGTTGCAATTAAGCACAGTCATTAAGCACGTAATTAAAATTAATTAATCCTACGGGTACCTGGTTTAGTGAGGGTTGTCACATTCTCCCCCTGTTAAGAAAATTTCGTCCCGAAATTTTAAGTTCTGCTTCTAGTTGCAAGGGTCTTGGGGAATAAATGTGGGTATTTTTCCTGCATTCGATCCTCACGTTCCCACGTGAATTCCGGGCCATGTCGTGCATTCCATCGAACCTTGACGAGTTTGACACTACTCCGACGCGTCTTATTAATCTTCCAATAAGTAACCTCAACAGGTTCTTCAATAAAGTGGAGCGTGTCGTCAATGTGGACTTCGTCGGCTGGAATGACCACTGTATCTTGAGTTGGACTCTTTTTCAAATTTGATACATGGAATGTATCATGAACGCCATTTAGTTCTGCGGGTAGGTCCAACTTGTATGCTACCAAACCAACCCTCTTCAGGATTTTAAATGGACCAATGTACATGGGGTTCAGCTTCCCACGCTTCCCAAAGCGTGCCACACCCTTCCAGGGTGAAACTTTCAACAATACCATTTCTCCAACCTCAAATTCCAGAGGTTTTCTTCTCCGATCCGCATAACACTTTTGTCAATCACGAGCCGGTTTGATGCGCTCTCTGATCTGTGCGATCTTGTGTGTCGTCTCCTGAACCACTTCTGGACCGACAAGCTATCTATCACCGTCGTCAGCCCAACATATCGGTGATCGACACTTGCGTCCATAAAGAGCTTCGAACGGTGCGGCTTGAATGCTTGCGTGATAACTGTTGTTGTATGAAAATTCGACCAATGATAGGTGAGTGTCCCAACTTCCACCTAAATCCATTACGCAAGCTCGCAACATGTCCTCCAATGTTTGAATCGTTCGTTCACTCTGTCCGTCTGTCTGCGGGTGAAAGGCAGTACTCAGATTCAGCTGAGAACCAAAAGCTTCTTGAGAGGATTGCCAAATCCTTGACACGAATCTTCCATCCCTATCAGAGATAATTGAGAGAGGCACTCCATGACGTGCGACGATCTCTCTTAGGTATAGCTCAGCTAACTTACTCGAGTTGTCTTTTTC